>NW_028274807.1:48503015-49103432 GCF_037043125.1 Eumetopias jubatus
TCTCTTCATTTTTCCCTTTTTCCCTGCTTGGGAGCCAGACATTAAAGGTTAGGCCATTCAAAAGTAAATGCATTAAAGGATGAAATTAGAAAGTTAACACATATACATAGGGAAAGGCACAGACTCAAGTAAAACCTGAAAAAAAACTTAAATTTATAGTTCACAATGAACTTTGTCAAAGAGACAGCATACAACAATAAAAAAATAAAGAAAATAAAAAGCAAAAACAGCAAACCCTGGGAAAGGGAGAGAATCTGATTTCCAAACTTATCACATTATTAGATTCAAATGTCCAGTTTTCAACAACAAAAATCATAATGCATAGAAAGAAACAGGAAAGTAGGACCCATTCAAAGGAAAAAAAATTAATCAATAAAGCTGTCCCTGAATGAGATCTGATGGCAGATGTACTAAACAAAGTCTCTTAAAACGAACATCCTGGGGCACCTGGGTGGCTCAGTTGTTAAGCGTCTGCCTTCAGCTCAGGTGGTCCTGGGACTGAGCCCCACATCGGGCTCCCTGCTCAGCGGGAAGCCTGCTTCTCCCTCTCCCACTCCCCCTGCTTGTGTTCCCTCTCTCACTGTCAATTTCTCTGTGTCAAATAAATAAAATCTTTTAAAAAAAAATGTCTTGGAGATGATCAAAGAATTTTTTTTTAAATGTGAGAATGTCAAGAAAGTGATTTATGGACAAAAATGGAAATATTAACAAAGAGACTGAACACCTAAAAGTAAGCCAAAAAAATTCTGGAACTGAAAGTATAATAATTAAAATGAAATATTCACTAGAGGGATTCAAAAGTAGATTTGAGCAGGCAGAAGAATCAGCAAACTTGGAAGAATGCCTTAATAAAAAAAAGATTACAAATATACTTTAAATTTCATATATAAGCAACTAAGGCTTAGAGGTTATATCACTTGCCCTTGAAAAACAATTTCTACACCATGGGATGGCTGAGAATATTATCTGTGCCTGGCACTGTATTAGTCAGGGACATACAAAAAAGTCAAAAAGCATATTCAATTTAAAATAATTCAATGAAGGTTTTATTTACAAATAAATAAAATTTTTATTATTTTTTAATTTACTTTATTGTCTATTGTTTTATTGTTTATCACTCTGAGATACAGTATAATCAAATTCTTGAAAGACAGAGACTCTTGAAAGCAGCAAGAAAAAAATGATTTGTCACATATAAGAAATGTTCAAAAAGATAATAACATTTCTCATCAAAAATTTTGGAGGCTAGAAGGCTGTGGACTGATATATTCAAAGTTCTAAAAGAAAAAAAACCCATCAACCAAAAATCCTATATTCAGTAAAACTGTGCTTCAAGAGTAGAGAGAAATTAAGACATGCCCAGACAAACAAAAGCTACTAGAGTTTGCTACCATGAGGCCTGCCCTGCAAGAAATGCTCAAGGGAATCCCGTAAGGAGAAACAAAAAAACTACACAGTAACTCAATAACATATGAGGAAATAAAAATCTCAATAAAAGTAAATACATGAGGAACTGCGTAACTTTGGTTTGAAACTCCACTTTTTGTTTTCTATATGATTTAACAGACTAATGAATTTTTTTTTAAATTAGTCTAAAAGCTACTATTATTCCAAATTTGGTTTATAACTGCAAATTTTGTTTTCTACACGATATAAAGGAAAATGCATTTAAAATAATTATTAGTGTTTTTGACCATAAAATATATAAAGATATCATTTTTTGAAATCAAGAATTGAAAGAGATAGAGATAAAACTGTCAAGAAACAGAGTTTTTACATGTTATTCAAGTTAAACAGGTAGATTCATACTAGAATACTATAACTTTATAATGTTAAATGTAACCCCTATGGTAACCACAAAGAAAATAGCTATAAAAGAGGAACTGAGAAGGGAATTTAAGCATCTCACTATTAAAAAAAAAAAAAAAATCAACAACAAAAAAAGAAAAAAATGCCGGGATGTTGGGACAAAACAAAAGCTATAGACATGGAAAACAAATAGCAAAATGACAAATAAGTCACTCCTTATCAATACTTACTTTAAATGGAAATGGATTAAACTCCCCAATCCAAAGACAGAGTGGCAGAATGAATTAAAAAAAAAAATTGATTCAACTATATACTGTCTACACCAGAGTCACATTAGATCCAAAGACATAAATAGGTTAAAAGTGAAAGGATGGAAAAAGATATTCCATGCAAATACTACCAAAAGAGAGCATGACTATTTTAATATCAGACAAAATATACTTTAAATCAAAAAAGATTACAAGAGACAAGAAATTATGTATTAATACAAGGTATAATACAGCTAGAAGATATAACCATCATAAGCATTTACACACCTAATAATAGACCATCAAAATATATAAAGCATAAATTAACAGAAGACAAAAATAGACAGTTCTACAATAATAGCTGGGAGACTTCGATGCCCCACACTCAATAATGGATAAAACAATCTGACAGAAGATAACAAATTAGAGCACTTTAAAGATATAATAAACCTATTGGATCTAATAGACATACACAAAACAATCCACCTAACAACAGAGAATACACATTCTTCTCAAATGCACACAGAACATTCTTCAAGATAGACTATATTCTGGGGAACAAATTAAGTCTCAACAGATTTAGAAAGATAGATATCACACAAAGTATCTTCTCTGACCAAAATGGAATGAAGTTAGAAATCACTAAAAGAAGATAAACTGGAAAACTCAACAAATTTGTGGAAATTAAACAACACACTCTTAAATAACCAACGGTTCAAAGAAGAAATCACAAGAGAAATTAGAAAATACTTAAGAAATGAATGAAAACAAAAACAACATACAAAAATTTGCAAAACAGGGGTGCCTGGGTGGCTCAGTCATGTAAGCATCTGCCTTCGGCTCAGGTCATGATCCCAGGGTTCTGGGATCTGGCTCCCTGCATCTGGCTCCCTGCTCAGCAGGGAGCCTGCCTCTCCTTCTGCCACTCCCCCTGTTTCTGCTCTCTCACTCCCTCTCTGTGTCAAATAAATAAAATCTTTAAAAAAAATTGCAAAATATAACAAAAGCACTTAGTTCTAAGAGGTATTTTTTAGCTATAAATGCTTACTTTATAAAAAAATAAAGACCTCAAATCAACAACTTAACTTTATAATTGAAGAAACTAGAAGAAAAAATTAAATTCAAAGCTAACAGAAAAAAGAAATAATAAAAAGCCAAGCAAATGACATATAGAAGAGAAAAATAGAGAAGGTTAATGAAACCAGAAGTTGGTTCTTTAAAAAAAATTCAATAAACATGGCAAATTTTAGTTAGATGAGTGAAGGAAAAAAGAGATAAGATGCAAATTACCAAAATCAAAAATTAAAGTGGGGACATTACTAATGATTCCACAAAAATAAAAAGGATTATTATTGAGTACTATGAACTGTATGTCAACAAACTGGATCATCTAGATGAAACGGACAAATTCCTAAAAATAAAAAACCTAGACTGAATCACAAAGAAACAGAAAATCTGACTTGACCTAAAATTAGTAAGAACATTGAATCAGTAATCAAAAACCTCCCAACAAAGAAAAGCCCTGACCCTGATGGTTTCACTGGTGAATTCCAAAATTTTATGAATAACAGCAATCATTCTCAAACTTTTCCAAAAATGGAAGCAAAAAGAACAATTTCTAACTTATTCTATGAGGCCAGCATTACCCTGACACAGAAGCCAGACAAAGACACCACAAGGAAAGAAAACTAAAGACCATTATCCTTTATGAACATTGATTTTAAAATCCTCAACAAAGGGCGTCTGGGTGGCTCAGATGGTTAAGCATCTGCCTTCGGCTCAGGTCATGATCCCAGAGTCCTGGGACCGAGTCCTGCATCGGGCTCCCTGCTCCTTGGGAGCCTGCTTCTCCCTCTGCCTCTCTCTCTCTCTCATGAATAAACAGGTAAAGTCTTTTAAAAAAAAAAATCCTCAACAAAATATTAACAAACCAAATTCGGTAGCAAATTAAAAACATTATACACCATGACCAAGTGGGATTTATTCCTGTAATGCAAGAATGGTTCAACATACAAAAATCGGTCAATATAAAAACCACAGTAACAGAATGAATAGAAAAAAGACAAATGATTATCCCAACAGATACAAAAAAATGTTGGCAAAGCTCAATATCTTTTTATGACAAAAACATTCAACCAGGGATGAAGGAAACTACTTCAACATAATAAAAGCCATACATGAAAAACCCAAGCAAACATCATACTTACTGGTGAAAGACTAAAATCTTTTCCTGTAAGATCAGGAACAAGAAAAGGATGCCCACTTTTGCCATTTCTCCTCAACACAGTACATAGCCAATGAGACCAAAAAAAGAAAGAAAAAAGGAATCAAAATTGAAAAAGAATAAGTAAAAAGACCTCTATTCAGAGATGGTATCATCTTATACATAGAAAACCCTAAGGATTCCACAAAAAGACTGTCACACAAATGAACTGAACAAGGTGGCAGGATACAAACTCAACACAAAAATCAGCTGCATATATATTTAACAATGAAAAATCTGAAAGGAAATTATGAAAACAATTCTATTTATAATAGCATCAAAAAGAAGAAAATACTTAAGGAATTAACTTAACCAAAGAGGCAAAAGACACATAAAATGAAAACTAAAAACATGGCTAGAAGAAATTAAAGACATGAATAAATGTAATCACATCCCATGTTCATTAATTGGAAGGCTAAATGTTAAGATGTCAATACTACTCAAAGCAATCCATAGATTTAATGCAACTGTATCAAAATCATGTTTTTTCCAAAAATAAAAAAACCTATCCCAAAACTCATATGGAACTTTAGGGACTCTCAATGGCCAAAACAATCTTGAAAAAGAACAAAACTGGAGGACTCACACTTCTTTATTTCAAAACTCACTATAAAGTTACAGTAATCAAAACAGTGTGGTATTGGCATATGAAACACACAGATCAAGAGAACAGAACAGAGAACACAGAAATAAATGCTTACATAGTAAATGATTTTAATTTTTTTTTTAAGTAGGCTCCACACCCAGCATGGAGGCCAATGTGGGGCCTGAACTCACAACCCTGAGATCAAGACCTGAAATGAGATCAAGAGTCAGACACTTAACTGACTGAGCCATACAGGCACCCCTATATAATAAAAGTTTTTTAGCAAGAGTGCCAAGACCATTCAATGGGGAAAGGACAGCATTTTCAAAAATGGTGCTGGGAAAACTGGATATCCACATGCCAAAGAATGAAGTTGGATTTCTACTCAACATATACAAACATTAACTCAAAATGGATCAAAGAACTAAATGCAAGAACGAAAATTATAAAATTTATATAAGAAAACATACGGGAAAATCTTCATGACCATGACACTGAACTTGGCATTGATTTCTTGGATATAACATCAAAAGCATAGGAAACAACTAAACAAACTACTTTATGAAGATTAAAGGATTTAAGCATCTCAAGATACTAATAACAGAGTAGAAAGGCAACCCACAAAATGGGATAAAATATTTGCAAGTCATGTATCTGATAAGGGATAAATATTCTGAATATATAGACAACTAAAATTCAACAACAACAAAAAACCTGCCCAATTCAAAAGTGGGCAAAAGGGGTGGCTGGGTGGCTCAGTAGTTAAGTGTCTGCCTTCGGCTCAGGTCATGATCCCAGGGTCCTGGGATCGAACCCCGCATCAGGCTCCCTGCTTGGGGGAAGACTGCTTCTCCCTCTTCCACTCCCCCTGCTTGTGTTCCCACTCTCGCTGTGTCTCTCTCTGTCAAACAAATAAATAAGAGGGGCGCCTGGGTGCCTCACTTGTTAAGCATCTGCCTTCAGCTCAGGTCATGATCCCAGAGTTCTGGGATCAAGCCCCGCATCAGGGAGCCTGCTTCTCCCTCTCCCACTGCCCCTGCTTGTGTTCCCTCTCTTGCTGTGTCTCTCTCTGTCAAATAAATAAATAAAATCTTTAAAAAATAAATAAATAAATAAATAAATAAGATCTTTAAAAAAAAAAAGTGAGCAAAAAACTGGAATAAACATTTTTCCAAAGAAGATATACAAATGGCCAAAAAGCACATGGAAAGATATTTAACATCACTAATTATTAGGGAAACACAAATCAAAAACAAAACCACCTATTATTTCACACCCATTAGGATGGCTATTATGAAAAAAAAAGTGTTGATGAAGATGCAGAGAAAGTGGAACCCTTACATACTACTAGTGGCAATGTAAAACGGTGCAGCTGTTATTAAAAAAAAAAAAAGTATAGTGATCCTCAAAAATAAAAAACAGAATTACCATATTGCAGCAATTCTACTTGGGGTATACACCCCATTTTCAAAGAACTGAAAACAGAGTTTTGACAATATATTTGTATACCCATGTTCACAGCAGCATTATTCACAACAGCAAAAATGTGGAAGTAACACAAGTGCCCAATGACAGATGAATGGCAAGCAAAATTGTGTGGAATGGAATATTGGAATGGAATTATTAACCAGCCTAAAAAGAAAGTAAATTCTGACATGTTGCAACATGAATGAACTTGGGGACATTATGCCAAGTAAAATAAGCCAACCAGAAAAAAATAATGAATGATTCCACTTACATGAGTTACTTAAAGTAGTCAAATTCATAGAAAGTAGAATGGTGGTTGCTAGGGGCTGAAGGATAAGGGAGAAATTGGCAGTCACTGTTTAATGGGTATACAGCTTAGGTAGTAGAAAATGAAAAGAGTTGTAGAGATGGATGGTGATGATGTTAGTACAACATTATAAATGTATTTAAAACCATTAAAGTATACATTTAAAAATGGTTAAGATAGGGGGCACCCAGGTGGCACAGTGGGTTAAGCAGCCAACTCTTGGTTTCAGCTCAGGTTGTGACGTCAGAGTCATTAAGATAAGCCCCCCTTGCTCAGCAGGGAGCCTGCTTCTCCCTCTGCCTGCCGCTCTCCCTACTTGTGTGCTGGCTCATTCTCTCTCTCTCTCTCTCTCTCTCTGACAAATTAATTAATTAATTTAAAAAATCTTTTAAAAAAATAATAAGATGAGCCCCACATCAGGCTCCGGTTGGAGCACAGACCTGCTTTAGACTCTCTCTCCCGCTGCCCCTCTCCACCATGCGTTCTCTTTCTTTTTCTCTCTCTCTCAAATAAACAAAAAAATCTTTTTTAATGGTTGAGATGGTAAATTTTGTGTTTTGTGAATTTTACAATAAAAAAGCAATACATTTATCAAAAATTATAAGAACTTATACTTAAAATTGACACATACTCTTCTAGTAAATAATATACCAATAAAGTTGATTTTTAAAAAAAGAACCAATAGAAAACCAGAATAGTCCTATAATCAGAAGCAGCAAACAAAAAAAAAGACAATACAAAATAACAAGTAGTTATTCATTTTATTTACATATCACTGAGGAAGGACTGAATTTTTAAGAAGCAATAAAGAATGAGGAAAAGGAAATTGACAGATTGCCAATTCATTTCCTAAAGAAAAGAAATCACTGGTCCCAAAAGAAGCTCAATCCCTCTCTCATGTTCAAGTTCTTTTTGGGGTTGAATTGTGCCCTAGAAAAAAGATATTCTAAACTCCAACCCCAGTATCTCAGAATATTACTTTATTTGGAAATAGTGTCTTTACAGAGGTAATGAAGTTAAAATGAAGTCAACAAGTTAAGTCATAATACATTACGATTGGATTCCTTACAAAAACTGCAAATTAGGGACCCCTGGGTGGCTCAGTCAGTTAAGCATCTTCCTTTGGCTCAGGTCATGATCCCGGGGTCCTAGGATCAAGTCCCCCCATCGGGCTCCTTGCTCAACAGGGAGCCTGCTTCTCCCTCTGCCTGCCACTCCCCCTGCTTGAACTCTCTCATGCACACATGCGTGTTCTCTCTCTGGCAAATAAATAAAATATTTAAAACAAAAACAAAACACTGGAAATTGAACACAGAAACAAAAATACACAAAGGAAAGACAACATGAAGACAGAGTGAACATGTAAACATATAAGATTGCAGTGATGCATCCAAAACACAGGGAATGCTTGAAGAAGAGAGGAGAGGGACATGGAACAGATCCTTCCCTGATGTCTTCAGAGGAAGCATGGCCCTACTGACATTTTCACATGAATTGTGATTGGATTAAGCAATCTAGTCAAAAGGCAGAAATTGCCAGAATAAATGAAAAATCAAGATCTGCTATATTCTGAATGTTTGTTTCCCTTAAAAATTCATATGTTCAAATCCTAAACCCCCAAAGTGATAGTATCAGGAGGAGGGGCCTTTGGGAAGTGATTAGATCATGACAGTGGAACCCTCATAAATAGCACTCTTATAAAGGAGGCTTAAGAGAGACCCCTTCCACCCTTTGAGAACACAATGAAAAGATGGCCATCTGTACAAACCAAGAAGCCCTCATACATAATGAAGGCTCTGGTGCCATGATACTTGACTTCCCAGCCACCGGAACTATGAAAAATAAATATTTCTTGTGTATAAGCCACCCAGTCTATGGTACTTTGTTATAGCAGCCCAAACTGCTAGGACAAGATCCAAATAAATGCTCTCAATGAGACAATTTGGATTGAAAGAAATAGGTTCAAAGTGAAAAGATGAAAAAAGGTATACCATGCAAACAGTAACCTAAAGACAAATGGAATATATCAGTATCAGACAGAATAGACCTTAAAACAAACAAAAATAGAGACAATGAGGGACATTTCATTGATAAAAGGGTTAATTCATCGCAAGGATATACCAATTACAAATATCCATACTCTTAATAACAGGACAACAGTAAGCAAAAACTGACAAAACAAAAGGGAGAAATTCAACAGTAATAGTTCAATACTTCAAAACACCAGTCTTGATAACAGAAAGAAATACTAGAATGAAAATCAGCAAGGATAACAGGAGCCTTGAATAACAGTATCAACCAACTCAATCTAATAGACCTCTACAGAACACTCCACCAAATAGGAACAGAATACACATTCTTCTCAAATACACAAAACATTCTGCCAAAAGACTATGTGCAAGACCATAAAATTAAACCTCAACAAATTTACAAGAAAGGTGGGGTGCCTGGGTGGCTCAGTTGGGTAAGCATCTGCCTTCGGCTCAGGTCACAATCCCGGGGTCCTGGGATTGAGTTCCATGTGAGGCTCCCTGCTCAGCATGGAGTCTGCTTCTCACTCTGCCCCTCCCCCTGCTCATACTCTCTCTCTCTCCCTTTCTCTCTTTCTCAAATAAATAAAATCTTTTTTAAAAAATTTACAAGAAAGGAAATCATACAAAATGTTGTCAGATCACAGTGAAATTCAATTAAAAATTAACAACAGATAACTCAGTCATGGGAACTACTATACAGCACGGTGACTATAGTTAATAACACTGTACTGTATATTTGAAAATGGCTAAGAGAGTGAGAGTAAATCTTAAAAGTTCTCATCACAAGAAAAAAACATGTATAACTATGCATAGTGACGGACCAGCTAGACTTACTGTGGTGATCACTTCTCAATATATTCAAATACTAAATCATTACATTCTATACCTGAAAATGATATAATGTTATGTCAAGTATATCTCAATAAAAAATTAATAGAAGAAAATCTTTGAAATTTAAAAATATGCAGAAATTAAATTATACACACTTTCATAACGAATGGGTCAAAAAAAATCTTACCAATCAGAGAATACTTTCGAGATTAATGAAAAGAATATCACAATATACCAAAATTACGAGACTTGTACCTAATATAGCTCAGGGGAAATTTAAAACTATAAATGTCTATGTTAGAAAACAAGACAGATCTCAAATCAATAACTTTACTATACACCTTAAGATTTAGAAAAAGAAGCACAAACTATTTCCAAAACAAGAACAAGGAAAAAAAGATTATAGTGGAAATAAATGAAATAGAAAACCAATAGGGAGAATTGATGAAATCGAAAGTTGGTTCTTTGAAAAGATCAACAAAATTAACAAATCTTTAGGGAGACTGAACAGAAAAAGAGAGAGAAGATGAAAATTGGTAAATCAGGAATGAAAAAGAGATCACTAACAATATTACAATAATTAAAAAGATTATGAGGGGGGAATATTTTGAACAAACATATGCCAACAAATTAGATAACTTATAAAATGAACAAATTCCTAGAAAGGCAAAAGCTAGCAAAACTGACTCATAAAAAAATAGAAAATCTGAATAGAACTATAACAAATAAAAATTTACATTTGTAATATGAAAACTTCAGACACACACACACACACACACACACACACACACACAGCTAATGACCAGATGGCTCACTGGTGCATTTCATCAAACATTCAAAAAAAAACTAGGGCACCTGGCTGGCTCAGACAGTAGAGCATGTGACTACTGATCTGAGGGCTGTTGAGTTCAAGTCCCATGTTGAGTGTAGAGATTACTTAAAAATACAATCTTAGGGATGCCTGGATGGCTCAGTCAGTTGAGCATATGCCTTTGGCTCAGGTCATCATCCTGGGGTCCTGGGATCGAGTCCCCCATCGGGCTCCTTGCTCAGCAGGGAGCCTGCTTCTCCCTCTGCCTGCCACTCCCCCTGCTTGTTCTCTCTCTCTCTCTCTCTCTGACAAATAAATAAATAAAATCCTTTTAAAAATTTAAATTAAAAAAAATAAAATCTTAAAAACAAAATATTTAAAGAAAAATTAATATTGACCTGCCAAAAATTCTTCCCAAAAAACAAAGAAAGAAAGAACACTTTTCAACTCATTCTTCAAGGCCAGTATTAACCTGATTCCAAAGCCAGACAAAGACAACCTAAGAAAACAGCAGATGAATTTCTCTTCTTAATGCAAATGTAAATACACTCAACAAAATCCTAGCAAACTGAATCCAGCAACATATAAATGGGATCATAAATCAGGATCAAGTGGGATTTATCCCAGGAATCAAAGTTGGTTTAAGATTTAAAAATTAAGTTATGTATTATATTAATAAAGGATACACATAATATGAATGCAGAAAAGGGATCTGACAAAATCCAACACAGATTCATGATAAAAAACCTCCAACAAATTAGGAATAGAAAGGAACTTCCTGGGGCACCTGGGTGGCTCAGTCGTTAAGCATCTGCCTTCAGCTCAGGTCATGATCCCAGAGTCCTGGGATCGAGCCCCACATTGGGTTCTCTGCTCAGTGGGAAGCCTGCTTCTCACTCTCCCACTCCCCCTGCTTGTGTTCCCTCTCTCACTGTCTCTCTCTCTGTCAAATAAATAAATAAAATCTTTAAAAAAAAAAAAAAAAGGAACTTCCTTATCATGAAAAAGGATATGTCTTAGTCTGTCTGAGTTACTATAACAAAATACCATAAAGTGGGTGGCTTACAAACAACATTTATTTCTTATGGTTCTGGAGACTGCTAAGTCTAAGATCAGGGTAACAGCCGGCATGTCAGGCTCTGGTGAAGGCCCTCTTCTAGATTGCAGACTGCTAACTTCTCACTGTGTCCACACAGGATGGAAGAAACTAAGAAGCTCTGTGAGGTCTCTTATTTAGGCAATAATCCCATTCGTGAGGGCTCCACCCTCATGACTTAAACAACCTCCTAAGGGAACCCACCTCCAAATGCCATCACACTGGGCATTAGAATTTCAACATAAACATTTTGAGGGGACACAAACATTCAAACCATAGCAAAGCATCTATGAAAAACCTAGCTAACATGATACTTAATGGTAAAATACTGACTGCTTTCCCTCTGAGAGTGAGGAAAAAACAAAGATGTCCATTCTCACCACTTTTATTCCACATTGTACAAGGTCTAGACGGGACAATTAAGCAAAGAGAGAAAATTAAAGGCATCCAGTTGGAAAGAAAGAAGTAAAACTGTCTTTGTGAACAAAACTCCAAGAAATCTACTAAAAACTTCTATAACTAGTAAGACTTAAACAAGGTCGCAGTATATTATGTCAACATATATAAATCAGTTCCCATACATTAACAATGAACAGTCTGAAAATAAAATTAAGAAAACAATTCCAGTCACAATAGCATCAAAAAGAAGAAAATAAATTACCAAACGCTGGTGAAAGAAATTAAAAAGGATCTAAATAAATGGAAAGTTATCTCATGCCCATGAATCAGAGGGCTTTTAAATATTAAGATGGCCAAAATCCCCAAATTATTCTACAGATTCAACACATCGTCTATCAAAATCCTTGTTGGCTTTTTTTGTTAAAATTGACAAACTGATTCTAAAATTCAACTGAAAATGCAAGGAACCCAGAAAAACCAAAATAATCTCGAAAAAATAATAAAGTTGGAAGACTCTCACTTCCCAATTTCAAAACTTAATGCCAAGTTGTAGTAATCAAGACACAGTGGTACTAGCATAAGGACAGACATATAGCTCAATGAAATATAATTCCAAATCCAGCAATAAACCTTTACAGTCAATTGATTTTCAATGAAAGTACCCAAAAAATTGATACCTTTTCAACCAAAGGTGCTGGGACAACTGCATATTCACAAAAATATAAATCTGGATGCCTATCTCATATCATATCCAAAAATTAACTCTAAATGGATAAAAGACCTAAATCTAATAGTTAGAATCTTAAAACTCTTAGAAGAACACTCAAGATAAATCACTGTAATGTCAGATTAGGCAATAGATTCTTAGGACAACAAAACACAGCAACAAAAGAAAAACAGATAAATGGTACTTCATCAAAATGAAAAAAACTGTGCTTCAAAAGACAACATCAACATCAAGAAAGTGAAAAGCTGAATGGGAGAAAATATTTGCAAATCATATATCTGATACAGACTTGTATACAGAATATAAAAAGAATTCTTACAACTCAACAAAAACAGAAACAACACAATTTTAAAATGGCAAAGGATCTAAATCGACTATTCTCCAAAGAAGATATAAAAATGACCAACAACCACATAAAAAGATAATGTCATTAGAAAATGCTATCAAAACCACAATGAGGCACCATTTCACACCCACAGGGACATCTATAGGAGGAAGGAAGGGAGGGAGGGAGAGAACTAAATATTGGTAATGATATGGAATCATCAATGTTTTTCATTTCCTACAGACAATTTACTTGAAAAGGGAGAATAAGACTAAGTACTTTATAAAGTGCTCTGGCATAAATTTAAGAACTTCAATTAGTCTTCTAATTCATGTGATCTCCCAGTAACCGTAATTTTTACTTTGTTACTCATTTTTTCATTCATTCACTATTCAAAAAAAGAAAATTCAATGCCCTTTTGGACAATAACAACTTTTTAATAATTTATGGATGTCCAATCCTGAAATGCTCTAAATTTCTTCTGATAATTGCAATTTCAATCCTCCACATATTTAATTCTAGCATAACCATAATTCACTAATACTATGACTAGCCCCACAGTTGCTAAATTGAGCATCCTTTTTACTGCAGGCCACAAATGATGAATCAAGCATTATAATCAGTCTATACGTAACTCTTGTTTTACCAGCTAAAGTTTATCAAGATGTTCCAAATGCATAAAAAAGGGGGGGGGGTTAAAATGACTTAGAATCACAAAAAGTTCAAGCTTGGAAGGAACCTTAGAATTGAATCTTGAATTCAGTCTTTGTATTTCAAGAGTATGGTAACTAAGACCCAAAGAGGCTAGATGAATCACCCATGATCACACTATTTATAAACAGTATAAGCCCATCCTATGTCATACACACATATATCTTACCTTTCTGGTGATGTTTTAGAAGTGACAGGACGTCCACGGACACTTTTTCTACTTTTATGGTCTAGAGAGAGGACCTTATTTCTTAGGCTTCTTTTCCACTGGGGGGGGGAAAAACGGAATTTAATACTAAATATAACAATATGACAATTAAAAGGCACTTAAATTTTTTTTTATTTAGAAATTCAAGATAAACAGCCAAATTCATAGGTCACAGAAGAAAAAAAGTGCAATCTACAAAACCACCTCGCTCTTTTGCTAGTGCAGAAATATAAGCCCACCAAAAAAACAGAAGGAAGATATTTTAAAATGTCGAGCTAACTTTAGTTAGGAAATCAACAGTTTTAGACTCCAAAGCTTACATAATCATACAATTTTTGTAAGACTAAAGGAAATAAAAATTATTACATACCAAGTTAAATAGGGTCTGTGATTTTGAAGTAACTGCATTTACGACAATTGGAAGGGATTACAACTTGTTCCCTATGAATTGCTACATGGAAAATTTTAGGAAAGTCAGACATCTTACTAACAGGGTTTAGATTTAATCTGACTAGACACAAAAGTTAAAATTATTTAACACAAAACAGTATGAATCTAGACAAGTAAATTATTTATCTCCTCTGCATTAGTTTCCTTATCATTAAAATGGACATAATAGTAGCTCTCTCACAAGGATGTAAGATGACTATATATGTAATAAGTTTAAAACACTGTTTTCCTTAAAGAGATCTGTATACCTGTGTTTATAGCAGCATGTTCACAAAAGCTAAAAGGTAGAAGTAATTCAAGTGTCCCATCAATAAAAGAAAGAATAAACAAAATATGGTATATAATACAATGAAATATCATTCAGTCTTAATTTTGACATATGCCACAACATTGATGACCCCTGATGACTGTGGGAGAACAAAAAATATATATATTGGTCTCTGCCCCCAGTTCCTGGCACAGAGCTCCTAAAACCCTTGTAATTTTCTGGATTGATAAGAGCATCTTTTGTTACAATATTTGATCTTTGATCCCCATTCCTACCAAAGGGCTCCTGAAACCGTTGTAATTTCCTGGGTGATAGGAGTGTCTTTTGTACGAATGAGGTGACTCTGGATGGGCTCCTGGAAGGCTCCTGGATGAGCACTGGGCACCAGAAAGACTAAGCCATAATTAGAAGCTTGGAATTTTTAGTCCCACCCTCCATTCTCTAGAGAGGGCAAAAAGAGCTGAAAACAGACTGAATAAGTTATACCTACATGTGGAAACTTCCATAAAAATTCCAACAGTATGGGGTTCAGAGAGCTCTCTGGTTGGTGAACACATCCACATACCACACATGGGAACTCCACAAGGACAGAGGCTCCTGCACTGGAGACCCTCCCAGACCTCGACCTACATATCTCACTTCAGCTTCCCATGCATCTTGTATTCTGATCATACTAAACTACCTGTAATTCCCTGAAGTGCTTTGCAGTTTCATCCTTCAACATGTTTCCTTACTAAAATATGCTTTACCCTCCCTAGTTCTCTTTGTCCAGTAAGCTTCAATCTAGTACCACCAAGAAACCTTCCTCACCCTCTAGCAGACTAAATCAATCTCTTCTACAATACCATTATAAGTTTTGCATATCTCTATTATTGATAACAATTCTCACAATGAATTATAATATCTATTTACATCCAACTGCAACCAGGACTGGAAATGATTTGGCTTAAGGGTTGAACTCTCAGAACTACTGGCCAACTAGTTCCCTGTAATCGTTCCACTAATCTCACAGTAAATGCAACCTTCGCATTTTATGTTATTGATTTTTTTGTATCCCACTAATCATTCTGTAATCTGGTTTGCCTATATGTGCAAAATGATTAAAGTACTAGTCTTTGACCCTCAGATTCTATACAGAGAAAACAACATTAATCCCACCAAAGAGGGGGCAAAAAAGAATGAGAGTTTTCTGGGGTTTTAAGATTTTATTTATTTACTTGAGAGAGACAGAGCAAGAGAGAGAGAGCATGAGCACGGGAAGGAGCAGAGGGAGAGGGAGAAGCAGACTTCCCGTTGAGAAGGGAGGCCCAATGCAGGGCTCACATCGATCCCAGGACCCTGGGATCATGACCCCAGCTAAGGGCAGACGCTTAACTGACTGAGTGACCCCGGCACCCAAAAGAACGAGAGTTTTAAACTACTACAAAAATAAGATGAACTCATGGAGACAAACTGGAGATAACTTTAATAGGAGGGAGATTGATTAAAATGTCATTAAGTCTAAATTCTTGAATCCTACCATATCCAAGGGTAACCTGAAGTATATCCAGAGATGTTATCAAATGAAAATAAAATTCACTTAGACTTTGGTCACTTGTTTCTTATAGTTAATATCACATTAAAATATTTACATATTTTTTTAAAAATTAGTTAAGAATTGTAGGCTGGGTTAATAATTTGTATTTTTCACAGTTATGATTTGTTTTTCTTTTAGTCTATGAACCTATTATATGCTATCTCTGAAAAATAAAAATCAGGTAACAAAGAATTCTCCTATAAACTGATTATGAATGGGAATTTATTCCCATACATAATCTGAAAGCTACCTGATCACAAACAGGAAAGTTAAGATAGCATGAATAATTTTATTTTAAATATGAAAAAGGCTTTTAGAAGAAAAAAAGACTTTGTTTACAGACAGGATTAGGGCATTCAGTTACATCATTTTATCCCTCTCATTCTGGCAAGGACACCAAAATAAATACTATACTAATTAAAATAAAACGGTCCACAGTAACTACTAAAATTTTTCTTGGATAAAATCAACTCTACATGCATTCTAAGTGGTGTGGGGTTCACAGTCTCAATTGAGTGCTTCCTTAGATACTAAAAAGGAACCAAAGCTGTATCTTGAGGAAAATGCTGACTTTGTTCAAAACTACTCACCCCGTCACAGTTTACTGTAATAAAAATGCATGATGACTTTCCAACCAATTGAGATTGGTCTGCATTTAACTTTATATCAGAATTTCAACTCTATTGGTTCTTCATCCAGTTTCCAAAGTAAGTAATATGTAATGCCAACAATGAAAACACTTATCAAAAAACATAAGCTGAAATTATTTCCTAGCCAGTATCTACTGAGCCACTAGATGAATTATGGGGGAAGGTCTGGGGAATCCTGCATACTCTTCAACCACTTTTCCCCAATGTTTTCCCCAAACACCCTACATGACTACAGAAAAATATATAACCAGGTAATTAACAATGAGACAATTCATGACATTATTAAGATTTCACCTGTTTTATATGCACACATTTGGTATGAGTGCATTTTTAGTTTAGTGCTATTTTATCATATGTGCACAACTGTGTGACCACAACCAAAGTCAAGATATAGAACAGTTGGGTCACACAAATCCTTTCTGCTCCCTTTTATAAACACAGTTGCCACCCTCCCTTCTACTAACTCCTAGCCTCCTCTACAGGCCCTGAGAGTTTTCCTAGCAAGTCAGACATTTAAGAAAATGAATTCTATACTCTCTATTCCATTAACTAGAATTCCCATTCTATAATGTAAGCATTGCACTGAAACTGAACCCATATAATGGCAGTAAAAGAAGAAAAACACCTAAAGACCAACATCTCTGGTAAGCATAGATAAAAACACTCAACAAAAAAAATTAGCAGATCAGGGGGTGCCTGGGTGGCTCAGTCAGTTAAGCACCTGCCTTCAGCTCAGGTCATGATCTCAGGGTCCTGGGATCAAGCCCCACATGGGGCTCGCTGCTCAGCAGGGAGCCTGCTTCTCCCCCTCCTCCCCACTTGTGCTCTCTGTCTCTCTCTCTGTCCAATAAATAAATAAAATCTTTAAAAAAAATTAGATCAAAACAAGTAATATGTGAAAAGAATAATACAATACAGGAAGTTAGGGTTTATTCCAGGGCAGAAAGGTGGTTCAATATTCAAAGATCAATCCAAAAAAAAAAAAAAAAGACCCAACTATACACTGAACACAATATGAAAAGTCAAGGGATAAAGATATGCCATTCTAACACAAATCAAAAGAAAGTTAGAATAGCTATACTGATTTCAGACTCAACAAACTTCAGAAAAAGAAAAATTACCAATTTGGAGGGATAAAGAAAAATACTACATAATGATAAAAGGGGTCAATTCTCCAAGAAGACATAAGAATCTTTAATATTTATGTGCTCAACAATAGAGCACCAAAATACATAAGGCAAAAATTGATAAAAATTCAAGGACAAATAGAATCAATAATTATAGTTGAAGACTTCAAAACCGCTCCATCAGAAACAGACAGATCCAGCAGGCAGAAAATCAGTAAAGACAGAGTTAAACTGAACAACACCATCAACCAACTGTATCTAAGTAACACTTATAGAATACTTCATCTAAAAACAGAAGAATACACATACTCAAGCTCATACGCTAAGCAGGGAATTCATCGCATTGGATGTAGCTATTTAAAAAAAGAGACAATTCAGGAAGCCTGGATGGCTCACTGGGTTAAGCAGCTGCCTTCGGCTCAGGACATGCTCCCAGGGTCCTGGGATTGAGTCCCACATCAGGCTCCCTACTCAAGGGGGAGTCTGCTTCTCCATCTGCCCCTCCCCCCTACTTGTGCACGCACACTCTCTCTCTCTCTCAAATAAATAAAATCTTAAAAAAATAAAATAAATTTTAAAAAGAGATAATTCTAAAATCAATAATCTGAACTTCCTGCTTTGGAAACTAAAAAACAAAGAGCAAAATTATTCCAAAGTAGCAGATAAAAAGAAAAATAGAGCAGAAATCAATGAAATTGAAAATAAGAAATCAATAGAGAAAAATCGACAAAACCAAAAATTGCTTCTTTAAAAAGAATAAAATTGACAAACCTCAACCCAGGTTAACTAAGAAAAAAAGATAAAACACTAATTACTAATATGAGAAATGAAAGAGAGGTAAGCACTACTAATCCCATGGATACTATAAAAAAATAATAAAGAAATGCTATAAACAACTCTACTCTCACATACTTGATAACCTAGATGAAATGAACTAATACCTTGAAAGACACAATCTACCAAAACTTGCACAATGAGAAATACATAATCTGAATAGGCTCATATCTATTAAAGAAATTGAATCAATATTTAATACCTTCCAAAACAGAAAGCACTGGGCCCAGATCGGTTCACCGATGAATTCTACCAAACATTTAAGGAAGCCACTTATACCAATTTTCAACAATTTCTTCCAGAAAACAGAAGCAGAGGAACACTTCCAAACTCATTCTATGAGTACAGCATTACCTCAACATCAAAACCAGAAAAATACATTATAAGATAGTGAAACTACACAATCTCTCTTAGAAACATAGATGCAAAAATCTCAAAAGAATCAAATCCAACAATGTCCAAAAAGAATTATACAGGGGCGCCTGGGTGGCTCAGTTGTTAAGCATCTGCCTTCAGCTCAGGTCATGATCCCAGAGTCCTGGGATCAAGCCCCGCATCGGGTTCTCTGCTCAGCAGGAAGCCTGCTTCTCCCTCTCCCACTCCCCCTGCTTGTGTTCCCTCTCTCGCTGTGTCTCTGTCAAATAAATAAATAAAATCTTTAAAAAAAAAAAAAAGAATTACACATCATGAACAAGTGAGATTTATTTCAAATATGCAATGCTGGATAATGGATTGGAAAATCTATTAATGACAACAAGCTAAATAAGAAAAATCCAATGATCATATCAATAGATGCAGAAAAAAAGCATCTGACAAACTCTAAAAGCCATTAATGATTTTTTCTAAAGAAAATTCTCAGCAAAGTAGCAATAGAGGGAGATGTTCCCAATCCAATAAAGAACATCTACAGTAAACCTACAGAAAATATACTTAATAGAAAAAAATCAAATGCTTCCACACTAAGATAAAAAACAAAGCAAGGATGCACCCTTTCATCACTCCTATTCAGCCTCATATTAAAGTCCTAGACAATGTTGTAAGATAAGAAAAGGAAATAAAAAGTATACAGATTGGGGGGAAAAATAAAATTTTATTTAAGGTGACATAATCGTCTATGTAGAAAATCCCAAAGAATCAATTAAAAAAAAAAAAAACACTCCTTCAAAAAATAAGCCATTATAGCAATGGTGCAGGAAACAACTATTTATACAAAAGTCAATCACTTTCTTCTTTAAAAGTAATTTACACTGAGGGGTGCCTGGGTGGCTCAAATGGTTGAGCATCTGCCTTCGGCTCAGGTCATGATCCCAGGGTCCTGGGACCGAATCCCGCATCAGGCTCCCTGCTCTGAGGGAAGCCTGCTTCTCCCTCTCCCTCTGTCTGCCTCTCTGCCTACTTGTACTCTCTCACTCCTCTCTGTGTCAAGTAAATAAATAAATAAATAATCTTTAAAAGTAATTTACATTGAAATTTGAAAAACAATACTATCTACATTAGCACAAAAAAATATTTATAAACAAATCAAATACATTTAAAACCTATATGACAAAAACTACAAAACTGTGTTAAAAGGTAATCAAAGTTCTAAATAGATATTTCACATACATTGATAGGAAGACTCAATATTCCAACGGATGCCTTCCCAACGTGATCTATAGTCAACACAAATAAATATCCCAGAAAGTTAGTCTGTGGATATTGACAAAGTGATTCTAAATTTTAAATAGAAAGCCAAAGACCCAGAATAGCTAATACAATATTGAAGAAAAACAAACTCAGAAAACTTACACTCCTAATGTCAAGACTTACTAGTTTTATTGGTTACTGTAGACTTAAAGCTACAGTAACCAAGATAGCTTGGCATGGACAAAAGAACAAACAAATAGATCAATGGAACAGAATAAATAGCTGGGAAATAGATCCACATAATGTAATCAACTGATTTATGACATGGGAACAATGGCAATTCAATTCTGCAGGCTAGTATTTTCAACAAATGGTGCTGATATCCCTGTAGAAAGATACAGAGCCATAAGTCTTACATCTTTTGCAAAAATTGATGCAAAATGGGCCACAGATCTAAATATAAAATGCAAAACTATAAAACTCCTAAAAGGTTTTCTCATCAGAGAAAACCTAGGTGACCTTGGGTTAGGCAGTTACTTCTTAGATATAATACCTAAAGCACTATCCATGAAGAAAAAAAATAATTTGGGCTTCACTGAAATTAAAACTTCTACTTTGTGAAAGACCATCAAGGAAATGAAAAGATAACACAAAGACTAGGAAAAAAAAACTTTGCAAAACACATATCTGATAAAAAGACTGGTATCCAAAATGTACAATGGACTCTTAAAACTCAAAAATAAGAAAACAATCCAATTTTAAAAAGAGCCAAAGATCTGAAGGCACACTTCACCAAAGAAGATACATAGCTGGCAAATATACATATAAAAAAAACTCAAGAAAATATGTCATCAGAGAACTGCAAGTTAAAACAAGATACCACTGTACACCTATTAGAATGGCTAAAACACAAAACATTGACAATACCAAACGTCAACTAGAATGTGGAGCATCAGGAAATCCCATTAGGTGCTGGTGGGAATGCAATATGGTACAACCATTTTGGAAGACAATTTAGCAGTTCCTGACAAAACTAAACCTACCCTTAACATACGAACCAACAACTGCAATCCTTGGTATTTAGTGAAATAAGTCAGAAATGTGTCCACACAAAAACATGCACATGAATGTTTACTATAGCTTTATTGATAATTGCCAAAACTTGGAAGCAACCAAGATGTCTTTCAACAGGTGATAGATAAACAAACTGTGCTACATCCACTTAACAGAATATTATTCAGCAATAAAAACAAATAAATAGTGGGGAAGGCTGTGCGTGTGTGGAGGCAAAATTCTGCCCAGTTTTGCTGCAAACCTAAAGCTGCTCTAAAAAACAGTCTTGTAAAAATTCTTTTTTTTTTTAAATATTTATTTATTTTTGAGAGATGGAGAGCATGCATGAGTGGGCAGAAAGGCAGAGGGAAAAGGAGAAAAGAAGCAGACCTCCGCTGAATGGAGAGCCTGATGCAGGGCTTGATCTCAGGACTCTGAGATCATGACCTGAGCCAAAAAAAAAAATCGGACACTTAACTGACTGAGCCACTCAGATGCCCCCCAAAATTCTTTTTTTTTTAAAGAAATGAAGTATCAAGCCCAAAAAAGACATGAATGAATGTAAAAGCATATTGCTACATGGAAGAAGACAATCTAAAAAGGCTGCATGATTCCATGTGACATTATCGAAAAAGTAAAACTGGAGATATTAAAAAGATCAGTGGAGCACAAAAGATTTTTTTTTTAAAGATTTTATTTATTTGACAGAGAGAGACACAGCAAGAGAGGGAACACAAGCCGGGGGGAGTGGCAGAGGGAGAAGCAGGCTTCCCGCTGAGCAGGGAGCCCGATGCGGGGCTCGATCCCAGGACCCCGGGATCATGACCTGAGCCGAAGGCAGACGCTTAACGACTGAGCCACCCAGGTGCCCCACAAAAGATTTTTTTAACAGTGAAATTATTCTGTATCACATTGTAATGGTAGATACATGCCATTATACACTTGTCAAAACAAAGAAAATACCAGACAAAACATGAACCCTAATGTAAACTATGGACTTCAACTAACAATAATCTACCAGGGATAGTTCCAGTTCAAGATGACAAAGTAGCAGGCTCCTGAAATCACTTCCTCCCACAGACATACCAAATCTACAGTTACATACAGAACAATTCCCTCTGAAAAAATCCAGAAACTAGCTGAAAAACTCCTCTAAATATCACAGGAATGAGGAAAAAAAAAAACACTGAAACATGTAGGAGAAGTTGAGATAATCTTGCCATAAACACACTCCCAGCAAAATGGAACACAACCAGGAGGAAACTGACAACTCCCAGCTTCTGCCTAAGGTACAAAGGATTTGGACCCCACATCTGGCACCCTGATCTTTATGATTATCACCAAGAGACAGGCTACTAAAACATCTAGCTTTGAAAGCCAATGAGGCTTGCATCCATGAGACTCACAAGGCTATAGCAAACCAAGAAACAGTTCTTAAAAGGTTCACATGGACTCATCATGGCTAACACTCCAGGACCCATCATAGAGGTAGCAGACTAAAACACACCCAGAAAGAGGTCTGTTTATCTTAGAAACTGCAGCCTGAGGACAGGCTTCTAATTTAACATGCATTTAGAGGCCAACTACAATTCTCTCCAGAGACTACAGAGGCAAGCAGATCCCATCTCTGTGTCTCCCTCTGCTTCATTCCAGATTGCCACTATCTCCTGAAAAGGAGCTTATGCACAAGTCTGACACGCTGGTTTTTGCAGCTGCTATCTATGGGATGCCCCTTGATCACATGGCTGTGGTGGCCAGTGAGGAATATGTTCATGGATTCAACAGGACTGAAACAAACAGAGAAACAGTTCTTAACACCAGCTATCCCGCAGGGCACACAGCACAGAGGGAGCAGACAGAAATACTCATCTACCAGTCTTCCCCTGGAAGAGGTATCTTTGCATACTTTTAAAGCTGCTGCCTGAGGATCCAGCTTCCAATCAGCCTAAGATCACCCCTTAGACTCACTGACAGGTCTTGGCACACCCTAAACTATTGGGAGCCACTAAAGAACAAAGAAGTCGGCTTGGACAGTCCCAAAGGTTTGAGAGACAACAAGAGCTAAGATAGAGTTCAACTCCTATACAAAATCACACCTTCAAGACTAGGAAGCAGCTGTTTCATATACTGCACAGAAACCAACTACAGTGGAGGAAAATGAAACAAAGGAATATGTTCCAAACAAAAGAAAAAGACCTTAATGAAATGGAGAAAGTGACTTAACCTGATAAATAGTTCAAAATAACTGTTATAAAGATGCTCACCAACATCAGGAGAACAATGCATAGACAAAGTGAAAATGTCAACAAAGAGAATATATTAAGTACCAAACAAATCACAGAGCTGAAGATTACAATAACAGAACTTAAAACTTCAATTAGAGAGATTCAACAGTAGACTAAATGAAGTAGAAGAAAGGACCAGCAAACTCAAAGACAGGGCACTAGAATTCACCCATCCAGAAGACCAAAAAGGAAAAGAAATTAACAAGAGTGAAGATATATTAAGGGATTTATGGAACATCAGGTAGAACAATATTCACATTATAGGGGTCCCAGAAGAAGAGAGAGAGAAAGTGCCAGAAAATTATCTGAAGAAATAATGGGAGGGAAACAGACATTCAAATCCAGGAAGCCCAGAAAGTTCCAAAATAGATGTTCCAAATTAGATCTCCAAAGAGATTCACACCAAGACACATTATAGTTAAACTGCAAAAAATTAAACACAAGGAGAATATAAAAAGCAACAGGAAAAAAACCACTTGTTATACACAAGGAAACCCCCTTCCAAAAGATTATTAGCAGATTTTTCAGCAGAAACTTTGCAGGCCAGAAAAAAGTGCCATTATGTATTAAAAGTGATGAAACAGGGGCACCTGGCTGACTGTGTTGGTAGAGCATGCAACACTTGATCTCAGGGGGTCGTGAATTTGAGCCCCACATTGGGGATAGAGACCACCTAAAAATAAATAAACTTAAAAAAAAAAAGGTACTCAAACAAACAAGCAAAAACAAGAATAAAATCACCAAAGGTGTCTTTCAGAATTGAAGGAGAGATAGAGTTTTCCAGACAAGCAGAAGGTAAAGGAGCTTATCACCACTAGACTAGCTTTATAAGAAATGTTGTAGGGACTTCCTTAACCAAAAACAAAAGGATGCTAATTAGTAAGAAGAAAACATGAAAGTATGAATCTCACTAGTAAAGGCAAATATATAAATTCAGAATAATCTAATCTAATTATGGCAGGCTAACCACTTCTAAATATAATATGAAGGCTAAAAGAAAAATGTAAAAAAAAAATAACTCTAACTACAATAATTCATTAATGGATATACAAAATACAAATTGTGACATCAAAAACAAAATAGGCAGTGGATAAAAATGTAGAGCTTTAGAATGAATTCAAGTTTAAGTGGTTATCAACTTAAAATATACTGCTATAAAAATGTATTATGTAAGCCTCATGGTAAACACAAGGCAAAAATCTCCAGTAGATACACAAAAGATAAAGGGAAAGGTATCAAACAATATCACTACAGAAGATCATCAAATCACAAAGGAACAGAGCAAGAGAAAAGAAAGAAATAAGGGAATTACAAAACAGTCAAAAACCAATTAACAAAATGGCAGTAAGTCCATATCTATCAATAATTCTTTAAATGTAAATGGAATAAATTCTCTAATCAAAAGACAGAGTGATTAAATGGCTAAAAAAAAAACCCAACTATATACTACCTACAAGAGACTCACCTCACCTTTAAAAACATACATAAGTTAAAAAAGATGGGATGGGAAAAGATATTCCTTACAAAGGGAAACCAAAAAAAGCTGGGGTAGGTATGCTTAATGAGACAAAATACACTTTAAAACAGAAACTGCAATAACAGACAAGGTAGGTCATTACATAATGATAAAGGGGTCAATCGAACAAGAGGATATAACATTTATAAGTATTTATGAACCCAATATAGGAACATCTAAATATGTAAAGCAAATACTAAGAAATCTAAAGGGAGGAATAAACAATACAATAATAGTAAGAGATTCAATACCCCACTTTCACCAATGGATAGATCATCCAGATAGAGAATCAGTAAGGAAGGATTGTACTTAAACAGCACATTAGACCAGATGGACTTAAAAGACATTTATAGAACATTCTTCTCAAGCATACATGGAACATTCTCTGGGACAGATCATACATTAGGCCACAAAACAAGTCTTAATAAAATTAAGAAGACTGGTGGGGGGGTGCCTGGGTAGCTCAGTGAGTTAAGCATCTGACTCTTGATTTCAGTTCAGGTCGTGAAATCAAGCCCAGCATCAGGCTCCACACTGGGCATGGAGACTGCTCAAGATTCTCTCCCTCTCTCTCTGCCCAAAAGAAAAAAAAAAAAAAAAAGATTGGTGGGGAGGATGGTGGGTGGTGATGGTAAAAAATTTAACTTAAAAATGTTTTAAATAAAGAAATATAAGAAGACTGATATTATACCAAGCATCTTTTCCAAACACAATGGTATGAAACTACACATCAGTCACAAGAAAAACAATGAAAAACTCACAAATATGTGAAGTTAAACCATATGCTCCTGAACAACCAATCGGTCAAAGAAGAAATCAAAAGAAAAATAAAAAATATCTTGAGACATATGAAAATGGCAATATATAAAAACTTATGGGATGCTGCAGCAAAAGCAGTACTAAGAGAAAAGTTCATAGCAAAAAACATCTACATTAAGAAACAAAAAGATCTGAAACATGACTTTACACTTCAAGGGATTAGAAAAAGTACAAACTAAGCCCCTAAGTTACTGGAATGAAGGAAATAACAAAGATCAGAGTGGAAACTGAGACTAAAGAGACAACAGAAAAGATTAATGAAACTTAGAGCTGGTATTTTGAAAAGATAAACAAAATTGACAAATCTTTAGCTAGACTCGCCAAGAAAAAGAGAGAGAATTCAATAAGTAAAACCCAAAATGAAAGAGGAGACATTATCAATGATACCACCAAACTACAAAAAATCATAAGAGGCTATGAAAAATTAATTAAACACCACCACTCTGGACAACCTAGAAGAAATAAGTAAATTCCTAGAAACATGACCTACCAAGAATGAATTATGAAGAAAGAAAATCTGAACAGCCTGATTACTAGTAAGGAGATAGATTCAGTAATCAAAAACCTCTCAACACATAAAAGTACAGGACAGAGAGCTTCCCTGGTGAAGTGTACCCAACATTTAAATAAGAATTATTACCAATTTTTCTCAAACTCCTCAAAAACATAGAAGACGAATCACTCCCAAACTTATTTTATGAGGCCTTCAATACTCTAATACCAAAATCAGACAAGGACACTCAAGAAAATTATAGACCAGGGGCGTGCCTGGGTGCCTCAGTCAGTTACGAGTCTGCCTTCAGCTCAGGTCATGATCTTGGGGTCCCGGGATTGAGCCCTGTGTCAGACTCCCTGCTCGGTGGGGAGTTTGCTTCTCCCTTTCCCATTGCCCCTCCCCACTACTCATGCTCTCTTTGTCTCTCACACACTCTCTCTCTCAAATAAAATCTTTAAAAAAGAAAAAAAATTACAGACCAATATCACTGATGAAAACAGCTACAAAAATCCTTAATAAAATATTAGCAAATCCAATTCAACAATACAAAAGAATCATACACCAGGATCAAATAGGATTTATTCCAGGGGCACCTGGGTAGCTCAGTCGTTAAGCATCTGCCTTCGGCTCAGGTCAGGATCCCAGGGTCCTGGGATCGAGCCCCGCATCGGGCTCCCTGCTTGGTGGGGAGCTTGCTTCTCCCTCTCCCACTCCCCCTGTTCGTGTTCCCTCTCTCACTGTGTCTCTCTCTGTCAAATAAATAAATAAAATCTTCAAAAAAAATAGGATTTATTCCAGAGATGCAAGTAAGGTTCAGTATCCACCAATCAATCAACGTGAAAGAATAAAAGTAAAACATATCATCATCTCAACAGATGCAAAAAAGCATCTGATAAAATTCAACATCCATTCATAATAAAAACTCTCAACAAAGTAAATATATATGGAATGTACCCAAACATAATAAAGATCACATATCACAGCCCACAGTGCCTATCATACTCAATCATGAAAAGCTGAAAGTTTTTCCTCTAAAATCAGGAAGAAGACAAGGTTTCCAACTCTCCCCACTTTTCTTTAACAGAATACTAGAAGTCCAAAGAAATCTCACAATTAGGCAAAAAATAAATAAATAAAAGACAACCAAATCAAAAAGAAGTAAAATTGTCTCTATCCACAGATGACATGATATTATATATAGAAAAGCTTAAAGATGCCACCAGAAACTTAGAACTAATCAACAATTTCAGTAAAGTTGCAGGATACAAAAATCAATGTCATTTCCATATACTAACAACAAACTATCAGAGATATTAAGAAAACAATCCCATATACAGGAAAAAAAAAAAAAACACAAAAAAAAAACAAAAACAACACCTAGGAAAAAATTCAACCAAGAAGATGAAAGTCTGGTACATTGAAAACTATAAGACACTGACAAAAGAAACTAAAAAAGACATAAATAAATGAAAAAATATTCTGTGCTTATGGATTAGAAGAATATTGATAAAATGTCCACACTATTCAAAGTAATCTACCAATTCAATGCAATCCCTATCAACATTCCAACAGCACTTTTCACAGAAATAGAACAAATAATCCTAAAATTTGTATGCAACAACAAAAGAGCCTGAATAGTCAAAGCAATCTTAAGAAGAAAAAGTTAGAGGCATCATACTCCCTCATTTGAAACATTACAAAGCTATAGTAATCAAAACAGTATGGCATAGGCATAAAAACAGACCTAAGATCAATGGAAAAAAAAAAAAAATCTATGGAACAGAACAGAGCCCAGAAATAAACCCATGCATATATATTGAATTAATAAATAAAAGGAACAAAAAACATACAATGGGGAAAGAATACTCTCTTCAATAAATGGGGCTGGGAAACTGGACAGCCTTATATGAAATAGTGAAATTGGACCACTATCTCACACCACATACAAAAATCAACTTAAAATGGATTAAAAACTTGAACATAAGACCTGAAACCATAAAGCTCCTAGAAGATGGCAAGTTCCTTGACGTTGGTCTTAGCAATGATTTTTTGAATCTGACACATAAGCAAAGGCAACAAAGACAGAAATAAGTAAGTGGTACTATATCAAACTAAAAAGCTTCTGTACAGCAAAATGAAAAGGCAACCTACAGAATGTAAGAATTATTTGCAAATCATATATCTAATAAGAGGTTAATATCCAAAATATATAAAGAACTCATACAACTCAATAGCATTAAAAAAAAATCCAATTTAAAAATGGGTAGAAAGGGGTGCTTGGGTGGCTCAGTCAGTTAAGCATCTGCCTAGGGCTCAGGTCATGATCCCAGGGTCCTGGGATCCAGCCCCACACTGGGCTCCCTGCTCAGCAGGGAGTCTGCTTCTCCCTCTGCCCTCTCCTCCTGCTTGTGCTCACTCACTCTCTCTCTGTGTCAAATAAATAAAATTTTAAAAATTAAAAAAATTAAAAATAAAAATGGGCAGAGGGTCAGGGCAATTGGGTGGCTCAGTTGGTTAAGTGTCTACATTTGGCTCAGGTCATGATCCAGGGTCCTGGGATCAAGCCCCCCATCAGGAGCCTTGCTTCTCCCTCTCCCTCTGCCTCTCCCTCTCCCTCTGCTCCCTCCCCCTGCTGATGCTTTCTCTCTTTCTCTGTCTCATCCTCTCTCTAATAAATAAAATCTTGAAAAAAAAAATAAAATGGGCAGAGTGTCTGAATAGATATTTTTCCAAAGAAGACCTACAAATGGGCAATACCTACATGAAAAGGTGCTCAACATCACTAATCATCAGAGAAATGCAAATCAAAACCACAGTGAGATATCACCTCATACCTGTTAGAACAGACATTACCATAAAGACAGACGTAACAAGTATTGATGAGGATGTGGAGAAAAGGGAATCCTTGTGCACTGTTGGTGGGAATGTAAACTGGTACAACCAATACAGAAAACAGTATGGAGCTTCCTCAAAAAATTAAAAATAGAACTACCATATAACCCAGCAATTCCTCTTCCACTTCTGGATATTTGTCCTTAGGAAATGAAATCACCATTTCAAAAAGATATCTGCAACCCCATATTCATTGCAGCATTATTTACAATAACCAAGACATGGAAACAATGTGTCTATCAATAGATGAATGGAAAAAGAAAATGTGGTATACAATACAGAATGGAAAATTATTCAACGATATAAAAAAATCTTGCCATTTGCACAACATGGATGGGCCCGAAGGCCAAATGCTAACTGAAATATGTCAGACAAAGAAACAAATACTGTATGATCTCACTTATAGGAGGAATCTAAGAAAAAAAAAAAAATCTGAACTCATAAAAAAAAACCAAATTTGTAGTTGCCAGAGGTGGGGAGTGGGCAAAGTGGGTGAAGGGGTCAAAAAGTATAAACTTCTAGTTACAAGATAAATAAGTCCTGGGAATGTGATATACAGCATGGTGATTTACATAACAATACTGATTATTTATCTGAAGTTGTTAAGAAAGTAGATTTTAAAAGTCTCATCATAAGAAAACTATTACTATGTGTGCTAATGGATGTTAACTAAACTACTGTGCTAATCATTCTGCAATATATACATATATCAAAATATTATGTTGTACACCTATGTCAGTTATATGTCAGTTATATCCAATAAATAATAATAATAATTTATCACTATTGGCTTATCAACTGTAACAAATGTACGACACTGATACAAAGATATTAATAAAGGAAATTATGTGGGGGTAATAGGGAAGGGGAACTGAGGGGTATATGGGTACTGCCAGTACCATCCCTCCAATTTTTCTGTAAACCTAATATTACTCTAAAAAACAAAATCCGTTAATTAAAAAAACAAACAAACTGGCAACATCAAGTGCTAAGAAAGATACAAAGCACCCAGAACTCTTCATACATTGCTGCTGGGAATGCAAAAATGGTACCACCACTCTGGAAATCAGTTTGGCAGTTAATACACACTTATCATATGACCCAGGAATCCCACTCCTAAATATTTACCCTACAGAAATTAAAATTCATGCTCACAAAAAAACATGTATGCAAATATTTATAGCAACTTTATTCTTAATGGCCAATACCAGGAAACAACCTATATGTCCTTCAGTGGGGAGAATAGAAAAACTACTGATACACACAAAAACATGAATGAATTTCAATGGCATTATGCTGAGTAAAAAGTCATTCTCAAAACATTACACACTCTATGATTCCATTTATGTGACATTCTGGAAAATGTAGAGGTATAGCGACAGAAAACAATGTTACCAGGGGTTAAAAGTAGGGACAGAGTATAATTACAAAGGGGACAGCACCAGGGAATTTTTTGGAATAATGGAACAGTACAATATCTTCACTGTCATACTTATATGAGTCTATACAGATCTTGTAACTCAGAACTGTACACTGAGAAAAAAAACTACAAATACACACACGCACATACACACACCTTTATTATGGTGGTGGTTGCAAAAGCATATACATTTGTCAAAGTTCAGAGAAGAATTAAAATGGATTAATTTAATTGTATATAAATTAATTCTCAATAAAACTTATTTTTAAAAGGGCAAAACAATTGAATACACACTTCACAAAAAAAGATATACAATAGCCAATCAACATAGGAAAATGTCTTAACACCATTAGTCATCAGAAAAATGAAAATTAAAACCAAGTCAAAAACTCCATCAACAGAAGAATTAAATAAACAAAATGTGTTATAGCCACAAAATGGAATATTACTTAGCAATAAAAAGGAACAAACCACTGATAGATGCAAAACAGGGATGAATTTCAACATTTTACTGAGCAAAGGAAGCAAAATATAAGAGTAGTGTATGAACAGGCAAAACTACCCTACAGAAACAGAAATCAGAAAAGTGGTTGCCAGTAGTGGGGTGGGGGTTGAGAGAGTGGGCAAAGCTAAGATACAAAGGAAAGGGAGACAAGGGAACTTTCAAGGCTCATGACAATGCTCTATTCCTTTGGAAACAATGGGACAGTGAACATCACTTTTCATATTATAGGGAACCATTTTTGAGTGGGATTGGTTACATATGTCACATTAGTCAATACTCATCCAGTTATATACCTAAGGCCTGTGGAACCTATTTCATGAAATTATATCTCAATAAAAACCAGTAAACAAATGAGTTAAAATTCTGCTAAAGACTATGCAAAGTTATCTCTTTGTCATTCACAGAAACCCATTAAAAACAATTTAAAAGGGGTGTGTGGGGAGTGCCTGGCTGGCTCAGTCAGTAAGGCATGAGACTCTTGATCTCAGTGTTGTAAATTCAAGTCCCACATTGGGTGTAGAGATTACTTTAAAAAAATAAATAATCTTAAAAAAAAAAAGTATGTGAGAGAAACAACTAAGCAAGATACTGGTACAGCCTCAACCTCTACAAACTATGAAGCATACTTAACAAAACCTGTGAAGTCTAAAGAAACAAAAGAGCATAGCAATGCTGACACATGTACCACTTTAAATCTCAAGCAGGATACAGATTCCCAAAACCTTAAGTATCACTATCTTCAGGAAGACATCCAACTTGGGTGGAAAACTAGGCCTGGGAAAAGAAAATACGTCTCTGAAGAGACCTGGTTTTATTCAGTGGGTTAGAGGGAACTAAAGAAGAAAGTAAATGGTTAGCTTCTCAGGAAAAGGAGACTGCTGAAATAGAGTTAAGGAAAAACAAGACAGAAGATTATAACACAATGACTTAATACCTAAAGAGCTCTCAGGTAATCTACATCTGCCTCTTGAATGCCAAAAACTAAAAGAAGATATGTACGACCCAAGAGTAAAGGAAAAAAAACATTTAGTGAGATACTGCTTAAGAAAATTGAGCCTATGTCTACTTCCAAGAGACTGTGTGTGTGTGTGTGTGTGTGTGTGTGTGTGTGTGTGTGTGTGTGTGTGTGTTAAAATTATTTAGGGACGCCTGGGTGGCTCAGTTGGCTAAGCGTCTGCCTTCGGCTCAGGTCATGATCCCGGGGTCCTGGGATCAAGCCCCGCATCAGGCTCCCTGCTCAGCTGGGAAGTCTGCTTCTCCCTCTCCCCCTCCCCTGACTCATGCTCTCTCTCTCTCTCTCTCTCTCAAATAAAAAATAAAATCTTAAAAAAAAAAAATAAAATTATATATAGTACATATGTTTATTCCACAATAAATTCAATATCCTAAGACAGAATACATAAATGCAAAGAGATCAAATTTTCTTAAAATAATGTTTTTTTCTTCCTATTAAATTGGCAACAATTTTACTGTGTGATAATATCCAGTGCCAGTAAGTTTCTAGAAAAATGGGAGCTCTCATTGGTAACAATACAAATTGTGCACATTTTCCGAGAGACAATTTTGTAACGTTCATTAAAATTTCATATATAAATTCCCTTCAACCTAGTAATTCTGCTCAAAAATGGTTTTCTACATATGCAAAACGATGTTTAAAAAAAAGGAAAAAAATGTCCACTGCAGCATTGTTTCTATTCGCAAAACTCTGGAAACAACTAATACCAGTGAACTAACTAAGTGGATTATGTATATGGTGACAGATGATAGCTACACTTGTGAGCATAGCATAACATAAAGAGAAGCTGAATCACCATGTTGTATACCTGAAACTAATGTAATATTATGTGTCAATTTTACTAAAAAAAATTTTTTTTAATTATGGTATGCTGTAAATTTTTACAGTACTACAAAGCCAACAAAAATAAATAAAAGTAGTAGATCTAAAAGTAGTAGATCCCTATTAAAATAGGGAAACCTGGATGGCTCAATCAGTAGAGCATGTGATTTTTGATCTCAGGGCTGTGAGTTCAAGCCCCACATTAAGTGCAGAGATTACTTAAATAAATAAATCTTTATTTATTTTAGGTTTTATTTATATATTTGAGAGAGAGGGCAAGAAAGTGAGGGAGAACACAAGTAGGGGGGAGGGACAAAGGGGAAAGGGAGAAGCAGACTCCCTGCTGACAAGGAGCCTGATTCAGGACCCCCAGGACCCTGGGATCATGACCTGAGCCAAAGGTAGATGCTTAACCAACTGAGCCACTCAGGCACCCAATAAATAAATCTTTAAAAATAAAAAAATGTGTTAAAATAGAAAAAAAAATTTTAGCATCTATTAAATGAAAACAAAGCACAGAACAGTATATATTTTATGATCTCTGTTCTATAACAATTAAAAAATAATATAAATTATTTATGTAGGCATATGTATTTTTTTTCTTGAAAGGAATGAAAAAAAACTATTAATGGTGGTTGCCTTTAGGAAAAAGGAACAGAGAAAGATTATTTATTTCACCTGTACCTTTCTTTACATCCCAAATTTTCTAACCTTATGCAAATTTTTATGTCAGCAGAAGTCATCTTGTCTCATTTATTATTTCCCTTTTTTGTACCTTGTATATAAAACAAACAAATGTATTATTTGATAGTTAAATTTTTAAATAATGTTAAAGCAACTAATATTAATGACAAATCTTTCCTCTGAGAACAAGTTATAATAAATGGTTAATTTTTCTTTTCTGTAACATAAAAACATTCAACATTACTTAAAATTTGTTATCCTAAAATGCTAATGCTTTGAACTGAATTATGCTTCCCCCTACCAATTTCAAATGTTAAAGTCCTCACCATCAATATGACCATATGGGGAGATGGGGCCTTTACGAAGATAATTAAGTTTAAATGAGGTCATAAGGGTAGGGACCTAATCCAACAGGGCTAGCATCCTTATAAGAGAAGCACCAGGGATGTGGGTACACATAAAAAAAGGTCATAAGAAGAAACAGCAAGAAGATGGCCATCTATAAGCCAAGGAGAAAGGCCTTAGAGAAACCAATCCTACATGCACCTTGATCTTGGACTTCAGCCTCCAGAACTGTTAGAAAAGAAATTTCTGTTGTTTAAGCCACCCAATCTGTGATATTTTGTTATGTTAGCCTAGCAGACTAAGACAGGTTCAAATGGATAAACTGGAAAATCTGAGAAAAATTCTATTTTTAAAAATTGACTGTGAGTTGTACCAGGCATGAGGAAAAAAATAATACTTAAAATGTGTCATCTTGGGGTGCCTGGGTGGCTCAGTCAGTTAAGTGTCTGCCTTTGACTTAGGTCATGATCCCAGGGTCCTGGGATCAAGGCCCATGTTGGGTTCCCGACTCAGCGGGAAGCCTGCTCCTCTCTCTCCTGCTCCCCCTGCCTGTGCTCTCTCTCCCTCTCTCTCTCTAATAAATAAATAAAATCTTTAAAAAAAAAAAGTGCCATCTCAAGCCTTATTCATGAAAGCTCCATAATATACCATATACCTTTTAAAGTATAGTTGTGTCACATTTTAAGATATACCCTCTTAAATTTACAAAACAAGAGCAAAAGAGCAAGTGATTCTAGTAAGCTTAATATGCTCATAAATTTAAAATATCTTTTACAATAACGAGATTTAAATTTCAAGAAAACAATCATACAAGATAAGGTATACTTAAACTAAAGGAGACCCTAACCTCAAAGCATCACTTCAACAAATACCAGAAATAAACTAATTAAAACCCTGCAAATAACACAAAAAAACCCAAGCAAGGATATATAAGAAAATGAAAATTCAGTTTTATTAAAATATTTTAAACATACCAAACAACACTATGAACTTAAAAGAAATTAGTTTTTATTTACCCCCTGCAAAGGGAGATCCCAGTGTTCTGAGCTTCTGAGTTTGGACAGTGGGGACTGAATACGAACGTCTTCCGGTTTTGCATTTAACATTTTTGTTATCTGAAATCAGATGAGAAAATAATCAGTTTAACTGAAATATAAATAAGAACTGAATATTAACCAAACTAACAGAACCATTATATTAACCTGCCTTAATACTTTGCTATTAGTTTTTTGGGTTTTGATTTTTTAAAATAAGCTTTATACCTAACATGAGGCTTGAACTCATGACCCCCAGATCAAGAGTCGCATGCTCTAATGACTGAGCCAACCATGCACCTCATTTTGCAATTAGTTTTAGAGTTTTAAATTCAGTGCTTAGGGGCCCCTGGGTGGCTTGGTCGGTTTAGCATCTGCCTTAGGCTCAGGTCATGATCCCAGGGTCCTGGGATGGAGCCCCGCATGGGGTTCCCCACTCAGCGGGGAGCCTGCTTCTCCCCCTCCCTGCTGCTCTGCCTGCTTGTGCGCTCTCTCTCTCTCTCTCTGCCAAATAAATAAAATCTTTAAAAAAATAAATAAATTCAGTGCTTAATTTACAGGCAGTTAAATATAATTTATTTAAAAAACCTCTCATTCAGTATTAAGGTAGATAAATTAAGTGTCACAATAGCCTCCTAACTATTCTCTTACCCACAGTCTCTACCTCTTCTAATCTTTCAAACACTATCCCTATGATAGTGTTTGAAACCTAATGATAGCTACAACATTTAACATACAACGGCACCCACTACTAACAGATAAAACTCTTAACAATCTGGGTTCCTTAACATCAGCCACACATCACTGACTCTACACCCCAATTGCACCATTTACTCAACTTCCTTCAAACATGTATTATTATTTTATATCTCTAGACCTTTGTATGTACTGTTCCCTTTGTATGTATGTATGAGTGCCCTTCCCTCTACTTTTCCCTCGTGAAATACTTCAGATTCTGCTCAAAATTATTCTCCTATCCATACAACTGTCACTCCCACACCAAGGCACTCCTTTCTCTAGGTATTAGTACTTGGTACACTTTTATTATGTTATGTATATTACATGTATCAACTATATTATAAATATTTGTCTACATGTCTGTCTTCTCCAGGCTATGGAGGTCTTTAAAGAGAGTGCCCTGTGTGCCTGGGTGGCTCAGTCAGTTAAGTGTCTGCCTTCAGCTCGGGTTGTGATCCCACAGTCCTGGAATCAAGTCTGGCATCTGGCTCCTTGCTCAAGTGGGGAGTCTGCTTCTCCCTCTGCCTCTGTCCGCCCCCCCACCCCACTGCTCGTGCTCTCTCTCTCCCACTCTCTCTTAAATAAATAAAATTTTTTTAAAAATTAAAAAATAAAATAAAGAGAGTACCCTGACTTAGTCGCCTTTATATATCCGAAGTATATGGCTCATGATGTGCTGAATAAACGAATGTATGGATTGTAACCACAATTTTGAAATCATTTGTTTAGAACTTAAATACCTTAAATTTCACATTAAGAGAAAGTTATAAACAATAGTTAAGCATCAAATTCTGCCTATAAAATATAACATACAATAAGTACTATATCAACTACAACTAGCAACAGCCCATAAAATGATTTCAGTGAGAGTAGAGCATAAGTCAGGAGGATAGAATAAATTTGAAGAAAGGATACCTCAACTCTTCTATCACTAGCACCTCTGAGTTGATCCTCTTAGGTACTAATAACTTCTTAATTATTTATATCTAATCTGTATTAAAAGGTATCTCTTCATAATTCTTCATCTGCAAAAGACAATTTTATCTCTAAATCATTTCCTTTGGGGGCGCCGGGGTGGCTCAGTCGGTTAAGCGTCTGCCTTCAGCTCAGGTCATGATCCCAGGGTCCTGGGAATGAGCCCTGCATCGGGCTCCCTGCTCAGCAGGGAGCCTGCTTCTCCCTCTCCCTCTGCCTGTCGCTCCCCTTGCTTGTGCTCTCTCTGTCAAATAAAGAAATAAAATCTTTAAAAATAATAATAAAATAAATCATTTCCTTTATATTCTTAATTAAGGAACAATTGCTTCCTCAAAGGGTAAAGGTAAGAGCAGGTTATTTAGCCTCCATTGAATTTTGCAGCATACTATATTTTCCAAAAACGGCCACAATATTCCACTTCCCACATGCTCTTCTTACGATGTGACACTGACCGTCCTCCAACACCAGGTGCACTCTACATTCCTTCCACTTGAATCTGGGCAGGACTGTGACTTCCAAGGCTAAATCATTAAAGGCAATATTTATATTGCTTCAGCCTGCCTCTCACATGCTTGTGTGTCCTCCCTTCCTTTTTTTTTTTTTTCCCTTCTCTTTCTCTCAGTATACATTCCTCAGGAGACCTGAACCACTAAGTAAAAAATCTTGGACACCATTAAGCCATTCTACTGGAAGATACTGACTCTTCTCAGCACAGGTATCAAGATAAGTGAGTGAGCAACCTTTACAGGCCCTAGCCTCCAAGCCAATGTAGCTAACTCCCACGTAAAACAAAGAAAAGTTATCTTCAATTGAACCCTGCCCAGACTGCAGATTCCTGAGCAAAGTAAGTTCAAGCCACTAAATTTGGGGGTAATTTGTTACATGGCCCTAATAATAACCTAAAAAGTTACTCAGTTCAAACTTGAAGGACAGGGGCGCCTGGGAGGCTCAGTCAGTTAACCGTCTGACTTCAACTCAGGTCATGATCTCAGGGTCCTCGGATGGAGAACCATGTGGGACTCCCCACTCTGCGGGAAATCTGCTTCTTCCTCTCCCGCTGGCTCTGCCCCTCTTCCCACTCATGCGCATTCACACGCTCTCTCTCCCTCTCTCTCAAAAAAAAATAAATAAAATCTTTAAAAAACAAATCTAAAAAAAAAAACTTGAAGGACAGCAACTAAGATGTGGAAAAAGTAAGAGGTGGTTATGCATGTTGAGTATATTGTAAAATTAGTTTCTTCTAAAATACTGCTGATGTCTTCCATGGAAGATTTTGCATTCCTTTTTCACAGTAATTAGTTTTCAATCACTTTACCTATGAATGGTTTAGACTCAGTATCAATGAATTATTTACACTAATAAATATTCATGCATACTTCCATTAGGATGGACACAAATCGTAATCTATCCTATTTTCAAAAAGGGCAGTTCTCCATTCCTCCAAAGTATAGACACATGAAATCTGGATGTTTATTAAAACTCTATCCACTAGCAACAAAAGCTTTAAAAATCGAAGTATATATAAATATTTATGAACAGGGATATAGACTCCATATTACTTTTAATATAGAAAAACTAGAAACAATAATAAAAGAATAATTAAACAGAATTATGGCAAAATTAAACCAAATGAGATACTATTCAGTTGTTATTAAATAACATGTTCCAGAAGATTAATGATACTAAGAAATTATTTTGGGGGCATCCGGTTGGCTCAGTCAGAAGAGCATGCAACTCTTGATCTCAGGGTCATGATCCTGAGCCCCACACTGGGTGTAGAAATTACTAAAAAATATGAATAAACTTAAATTTAAAAAAAGAAATTATTTTGAATATAAGTATAAAAGAAAAAATACATAATGATCTTTTTTTTTAAAGATTTTATTTATTTATTTGAAAGAGAGAGACACAGCAAGAGAGGGAACACAAGCAGGGGGAGTGGGAGAGGGAGAAGCAGGCTCCCCGCAGATCAGGGAGCCCGATGCGGGGCTCGATCCCAGGACCCTGGGATCATGACCTGAGCCGAAGGCAGACACTTAATGACTGAGCCACCCAGGCGCCCCTGTTTTATTTTTTTTTTAATAGGAATACTGTGCAATTATAAAAGGCAAGGGAAAAAAATATTAACATTTAAAGCTCCAGAAAAACCTCTCCTGTAGCTTCCTGATTAATAACTTATAGATTTAAATCTCTCACTCTAATATTGTATATAAGTATAGGACAAGCAGATTTCAGGTACAACTACTCTGTCAATTTTTCTATACTAACTTCATGTGCATATTATGGTTGAACAAATAAGTAAATATATGACAGATAATGATAGAAAAAAAGTTAAAAATAAAAGGGAAAAGGCTGGAACAAGCTCTGTGGTGTTGGACTGGAATCAGAAGTATCAGTATTGGGGCACCTGGGTGGCTCAATTGGTTAAGCATCTGCCTTCAGCTCAGGTTATGATCCCAGTGTCCTGGGATTGAGCCCTGCATCAGGCTCCCTGCTCAGCCCAGAGTCTGCTTCTTCCTCTCCCTCTGCCTGCTGCTCTGCCTACTTGTGCTCTCTCTCCGTCAAATAAATAAAATCTTTAAAAAAAAAAGAAGTATCACTACTAAACTCATGGTTTTTCATAGATGTACAGTTAGAGAAATATAGAGATGTGTGTATGTGTATGGGTTAGTATAGAAAAATTTTTCTTGGGGCGCCTGGGTGGCTCAGTCGTTAAGCATCTGCCTTCAGCTCAGGTCTTGATCCCAGGGTCTGGGATGGAGCCCCACATCGGGCTCCCTGCTCGGCGGGAAGTCTGCTTCTCCCTCTCCCACTCCCCCTGCTTGTGTTCCCTCTCTCGCTGTCGCTCTCTCTGTGTCAAATAAATGAAATCTTTAAAAAAAAAAAAAAGAAAAAGTTTTCTAGTCTTCTCTAGTGAAAACCTAGAAACAATGACACCCCAAGAGCAATGAGCACACCTAGCACCCAGACCTAGATTTCTAAATACTGTTCTTCAATAAAAAAACCAGGGCTCCTTAAAAAGTATCTTGGAGTACCAGAAATAAGTGCTTAAAAAAAGGAGCATGTTAAAAGGGCATAGGATCCAAACTGAAAGATCTTCTAATACCTAAGCTAAACATTTCGTTTCAATCAAAAAAGCCAATAATGCTGTAATAAATTATAACCCATAGAATACTCAAGTCCATATTAATAAAAATAAGTAATTGAATAAATAAATAAGGAGAAAAGAGGGGTAGCTCTCCCTTACAGAAGAACTTCAATTAATAAATGTAGAGGGAATGAGGGAAATAGAAAATCACCAATAGAATATCACATAAACAAATGTTGCAGACCAGATCCACTGCTAGATGGTAAAACAGTGGGTGAAAGTTAAGAAACAGTATATTTGCATAGATTCAAAGTATCTCTCCCAGGATATCTACTTACTACAAAGTGAAGGAGTAACTTTACAATGGAATAACCAGGTAGAAGCCATCTTAAGCAGGTAGTCAAGACTGACATCACCAGTAATAAGACATATCCTTATGGTGTATTGTGTACTCCTGAAAGGATACACCAAGAAGGGCATATCATGTGACATTCTTCCCAAAAAGCCATAACTTTAATCTAATCATAAGAAACCTGAGACAGGGGCACCTGGCTGGCTCAGTCAGAAGAGCATGCAACTCCTGATCTCACGGTTGTGAGTTCAAGCCCCACGTTGGGTGTAGAGATTACTTAAAAATAAAATCTTTTAAAAAAGAAGAGAAACCTGAGACAAACTGAAACTGAGGAATATTCAACAAAATACTGACAAAATCATAGTACTCTAAAAATGTCATGATCATGAAAGAACAAAGACTAAAGAACTGTCACAGAATCAAGGAAATCAAGGAGACATAACCTAAATGCAATGTGGGATCCTGGAATGGAAAAATGACATTATTTTTTTAAAAAGCTGAAGAAATCCAAGTAATGTCTGTAGCTTAAAATATTGTACCAAAGTTAATTTTTAAATTTTGGTCATTGTACTGTGGTTGTATAAGATATTAACACTAGGGGAAGCTGAATGAAGGGTAGATGAGAACTCTGTAGTATTTCTGTAAATTTTCTGTAAATCTAAAGTTACTTGAAAATAAAAAGTTAAATACGGCCGTACATCCAAAAATAAGAAAGAGAAATGCATTTACTCGATATTAGGAATTTCTCCACTGATACATCAGAAAGAGAGAGTTCAATTGAAATACCAGCTAATGGTGGACTTTCAACTGCATGAAGCAGCAACCGAAAACAGAGCATTTCACTTCACTGGAGGTACTAAACACAAAAGAAATAGTAGTCAATACAGAGGTATTTAAAGCTCGGTATGGCAGCAATGTAAGAATTTATTTTTAACCCCCTCATTTATGCCAAGTAAGCCAAATCCAGAATTTTAAAAGAAATCATACCCACAAGTGTAAAGTAAGCCAAGGTGGAAGAGTATCTATCTAAAGCCATGCTCTGTTTGGTCTTGTCTGTGTACTCTTGATTCCCTCTCACAGCCCTCGTTATGATTTCTTCTCCAGCTTTGTTCCATGAAATGTACCAAATTAAAGTTCTCTGTGCCAAATTAAAAGTCCCCTGTGCATAATTTGGAATGCTTCAGAAAAAAGTGTCTAATAAATTATATGTATAATGAATATGAGGGTACTACTGTGTTTAAGTCACAAAATTCTAGAGGAAAAAAAGATTATCTTTCTAAAAAGAAATTAAATTTTTGAAACACTGCCTACATAGGTAGAAACTTCATTTTGCTTCTTTTGCTACTCTTGGCTTACACAGAAGAAATAAAATAAAATAAAGTAAAATAAATAAATTTTAATAGGAAATATTTCAAATAGTAATTTTCAGCACATGACTTGAGCACAACCTTTCTGTATCTACAGTATTACAATGAATGAATGTGAGGTATGATAATATATTCAGTTATCAAAGAAATGCTGGGTTATGTTTCATATAAAATCTAAAATAAGGCCTAGAAAGTATACTGATACATCTTACAATGATTTAAACAAGGCAGATCCCAGAAAGTGTTTCTTTCTTGGTTAACCTTTGAATTAATTAGGATATACCATTCCCTGCAAAACAGTAATTAGTTATGGTTTTATAATATTTTTTTTAAATTTTTATTAAAAAGAAAAATAGCAAAATACTTTCAATATTGGTAACTCTAAAGATAATGAATAGATTAAAAGCAAAACTAACGCATACCTTATGTAACTCAGAAGATGAAGACTTTTTCCTCTTTCCTTCTGTGATAATTTCTACAAAGACATGGTAAAAATTATCATTTAACATCTAAATGAACTAAACAATGTGATAAAACAAATCCTTTCACAGCCATCCTTTGTTTTAAATTAACTTGCTAGGGTCAGAATTTATACTGATATATTGTACAAAACCTAACAGACTAAACATAAAGGTCAAAAAATAATCAGAAGAATAGCAAATTCTCACAAAATGCCTTCATTAAATAACATGTATGATGACAACAGAAAAAAGAAGAAAACTTGGCTCTAAGAACTAAATAAGATATTCCCTGGCAAAAGTCCAAAAGGTATTCAATAAATGCTGGTTGAACCATATGACCAGATAAATGTTGATAATAGGGGAAGCTGGGGGGAGGGGGAGTGAAGCAAAAGGTGAGAGGTATGTTTGGAATATACAAAAACACTTCCAGTTCTACTATATGTTTAAGCATCTCTGCAACTAGGAACAGTTTAACTGTCTCCTCACCAACATTTTTGAGACTTCCTGTGGATTTTTCCTTTATGATTCTTTCATTCAATCAGCAAATATTTACTGAGTGTCTATCATGTGCCTGGCATGTTAGGCAGTGGGGATAGTGTAGTAAGCAAATTAAACACAGTCTAAGCTTTTCAGGAACTTAAAATTTACTGGAATATATCAAAGATTTCATAATAAAAAGTAATAGTAGAAATCCACACATATGTGATCACTTATTTATAAAAAAATATCACTACAATTAGGTAAGAAAGAAATGATCTTTACAGTAATGCTAAAGCAATCTGATAACCAAAAGGGAAAATAAGTAAACCTTACCTCACACTATAAACATTAAGTTAATTGGATCATAGATTTAAATGTCAAAGCTAAAACAAAAAAGCTTCTAGAATAAAAAGGAGGGGAATAACTTCATGACCTCAGGGTAGGCAAAAATTTCTCAACCAAGACACAATTAGTACTAACCATAAAGGAAAAGATTAATAAACTCAACTTCATTAAAATTCATCAAACTTCATCATTAAGAGAGTAAGAAGGCAAGCCACAGACTGGAAGATTATTATTTATATTTACTATTTATAATACATTTATCTATGTCCAGTATGGTGACAGTTAATAATACTGTATAATACATACATCTGTCAAAGGACTCAGACCAGAATATATAAAGAACTCCTACAAAGCAAGACAACCCAATCTTCAAATGGGCAAAAGCCTTGAATTAGGAGTACCTGAGGAGAGAAGGAATACTGACTAGAACAGGATACAAGTAAGCCTTCTGAGATGCTGGAAATGTTTTATATCTTGATTTAGGTGATTGTTACACAAGTGTATTTTTATACAAGTACAAAAAGTCATCAAACTATACTAAAGATATGCATACCATGCTGTAATACTTCAACTTAAAAACAAAACAAAAAAAGCTTTAAAAACAACAATTATAACAAACGGACTATACCTTATTCAAAAATCTATATAGCTGAAATAATTTCTCTAAGTTCATAATACATAGCAGTAATTTCACTACAGGTATACATTGGAGATACCATAATAAAGTAAGTATCACAATAAAGTGAGTAGTTTCCTAGTCCATATAAAAGTTATGTTTACACTCCACTGAAGTCTATTAAGTGTGCAACAGCACTATGTCTAAAATAACCACATACATACCTTAATTAAAAATATCTAATTGCAAAAAATGCTAACCATCATCTGACCTTTCAGCATGTCTCAGAGAATACGGAGGCCCAAGGAGAAAAGAGACACAGGGAACAGCCAGTCAGTAGAGCAATCAGAACACACAAATTTATTAAGTTTGGTGTCTTATATGGGTGTGGTTTGTGGCACCCAAAACAATTTACAAAAGTAACATCAAAGATCACTGATCACCAATCACTATAACAAATATAATAATGAAAGTTTGAAATATTGCAAGAATTTCCAAAATGTGACACAGAGACATGAAGCAAGCAAATGCTATTGGAAAAATTGTGCCACGAAGTTTCAATTTGTAAAAAACACATTATCTGCAAAGCACAATAAAACAAGACATGCCTGGTATATGCATCTCCTGAAGCAAACACAGATATAAAAATTATTTAACCTCTATACTTAAGCTTTTGATAAATTTAAACAATTTTCAAAAAGTAGCATTCCTTAGACTACCAAAAATAAAAATTTTTAAATAAATGGTAAGAAAGCCCTTACCTTTATATTCACTTTCTTGTGTACTTTAAATTTAATAAAATATGTATGTTTTAAAAAGTATCAGTTGCCCAAATTGTAATTTATAGATTAATATTCCCAAACTGACTCATGAGTTAAAAATGCATCTATCCTGTTTTACAGCATGTTTCCCTATTTCCTTTAAAATTAATATTCTTGTGACTTCCCAAAATTTTAGGGGTTTTTATAATTGCACTATTCCATTTTATACTACATTGGCTTTGGATCATTTAAATAAACATATAATGTGCCTCTTCTTGTGATTATGTGGTATATTGTGGTGCTCAATAATTAACCATTTTAAAGCTCGACAACCTAAATTTCTATCCTGGCTTACTTGTGACTTCTGAGACTCTAAGACAAGAGAGAATATTCAGCTTTTCAATTAAGATTAAAATGAGATAGCCTATATTATTTAGCATTATGTCTGGCATATAGTTAGTACAAAATAAATGGTAACTATTATTTTAACAGTTTATATTGAAATATTACTCTTCAAGAGACCTCAGTATATTAGTACTAGCACACAGGAAAATCTAATTATTCTCATTCTAAATACATGAGTCAAACAATTGAAAAGACACGACTTTTTCCCAAGTAGCTTGTGGAATCACTCACTCACTTATTTACTCCATAAACATTTATTTAAGATGATGATTACCATTGCCAGCCACTAGGCTAAGTACACACAAATTATTTTTATTTAGTCTTTACAAAAGCCTTATGAGATCAGTAACGGTATTATCACCATTTTACAGATTAAGAATTTAGATTTGAGGAATCCAAATAACTTTCCCAAAGTCACCATGTTGATTCATCACTGGTCTAATACCAGAGGTAGCTTTCTTAACCAGTACACTCCAGGCATGTTATGGGATATAAGATAGTCCCTGTGTCAGAGTCAATAGTACAACAGAAGAGGTTAAACAATTTAGGAAGCTAGAATATATGATGGAATCTGATATAAATATCATGTAAGAAGTGCTAAGACCCATGGAAGTTCAGAAATAGATATGATCTGTTTTAAGTTTGAGTTAATGAGGAGATAGTTCTTGGAAAGGCACAACTGAACTGAGCTTTGAAGTTTTAGATAATGAGCAAATTTTAGATAGGCAGAAATGGATGAAAGGACAGTTCAGTGCCAGGTGCACTCAAGAGGTGAGTTATCATTATAAGTGTATACAAAGTAGGATAAAGCAGCCCATATTTGCCAGCCTTCTAAATTATTAAAGACGCCTATTAAGAGTTTATCCACCTAGAAAGCAGTTTTGAGACAGCACCATAATAACAAACTTCCAATCTGGATCTTTAAAGCTACTCAATGCTATTCATAACCCATTCTCTGTTTTACCATTCTCTCTAATCTACTTTCCAATTCTCTGTCTTCCATCATCAGACCTGGGAATCACATTCATCACCCTAGATGCCAATCCCCACAGCCTATTATCTTGCTAGTCACTCATGTTTTATGTAATTCGACTCTACCCCTTCATCCACATTCTTCTCCAACTCTTCCCTAGCCCACTAAATTCCTTTCCAGAATCAGTACCATGTTCTTAAATTCTGAATCTTTTCCTGGAACATTTCCTCCACCTTAGTTTAACTGAATCCTAACTTTTTATTGACTACACTACTTTTTTTAAGGTTCTCCCAAGATTCTTCTCTCAATTATAAAATCAGGAGTAGGGATTAACAATCTCCTCCTCCCACTACCACTTTCAATTAATATTTTATCTTTATTGCATAATCCCTTCTTTAAAATTCCCATAAATTGGCTCTATTACTTCACCATATTTGTGATTACTATGCACTGACCCAATACCCTCTCCAACATTCCTAGAATTCTCTGATACTTGATTCATAGTTTTCTTCTCTATCTCTAAAATTTACCATCATTGTGAAGCTCTAAAACTTCCATAAGTCAACTCACTCAAAACAACAGACTCACTCCAACACACTTCTACACATCCCCATTTCAGAACATACATTTGTCAACAGATTTAAGGAATACTGTTGCACTTCTCAAGTTCTCAAAAGTGAACTTTTCATTCTACAACCCAGTTCTTTGACCCTTTCATTTCTTCACTCACACTGAACCCATTTTTTGCCTCCATATCTTGTCCTACCCTTTAACCTTAAGTAAAACTAAATTCATTTTTTTCCAAATTCTTGCTGCTAGACTGCTTAGCACTGCTGAACAAAGTCACATAATAGTAACTGCAACAATAACTACTACTACTACTACTACTACTACTACAAAACTCGCACTTGCTTTAACGACTTTCAAAATTTCTTAACAATTCTTTTATTCATGCATAATTGACCACCTAGTCCATTGTGAGCTACCAATACCACTTGAAAGTCCTTTTACCAAAGATGATCTTTCCTTACTTCGTGTAGAAGCTATGACTGCAATATCCTTACCTTCTCAAAATTTATCTGTATCTTTATCCATCTTCCCCCCTTTCTGCACATCTCAAGAAACTATCTTTTGATTCCAATCTCCCCCGTTTCTTCTGAAGCCTCACCCTATCAATTGTCTCCTACTTAGTATATTTCTCTCCACTCACCCCTTTGCCACTCCCTACCCACACCTGATTTAAGTCTCTTAAAGTCTAATGAAAAAAAAATTCCTTTCTACCTTATTTACTTCTCCAACTTGTTTCAGAAATCTCTTTTTTTACATCTCATTTTCCTTGTTTCATTCAGCCTCTTGAAATCTGGCTTTTGGGGCGCCTGGGTGGCTCAGTTGGTTAAGCGTCCACCTTCGGCTCAGGTCATGATCCCAGGGTCCTGGGATCAAGTCCAACATCAGGCTTCCTGCTCAGCAGGGAGTCTGCTTCTCCTTCTGCCTGCCTCTCCCCCTGCTTGTTCTTGCTCTCTCCGGCAAATAAATAAATAAAATCTTTAAAAAAAAAAAAAAAAGGAAAGAAAGAAATCTGGCTTTTGTCCCTACTAAAACCAGTGGTAAAAGTGACCTCCTAATTGCCAAATTCAGCACCCTCATACTATTTTAACTCTAATCTACATTGCTTATCACTCTCCTCCCTTGCTTCCCAAACCTCTCTTTCCTAATTTGCCTATCTGCCTACCAATGTTTCTTCCTTCCTACTTTGAAATTAAATGTGATTCAAGACTTTTCTCACTCTATACCTTCTGTGGGTGATTCCATTCATTCCAATGGCTTCAGCTAACGTCTACACAAATAATGTAGTTTTATCATGATTAATTGGAGATTCTGATTTTGAACTTCAATCATGGTTCATTACACTTACAATGCAAAATATGCAGATATCACCTGAGCCTACTGAAAAAATAAATCATCATGGGACACTAGATCCTCAAGATGAAAACTAGGGGGAAGGAAGAGTTTCAAAATCAAGCAAGTCTGAATAACACTGCATCTCAGCTACTCTCCTGAAGAGGCACAATGTACAATAGCAAAAGGCTCTAAAACTCCTGCAATAAATAAAATTTTCTTATAATTACAGTTCTCATACTTATTTGTCCATAGAAACTTATTTTTTCCAAGTAAGACTCACTAATGTCCTGTGACAGTAAAAGAAGTTTAAATTATGTATTTTGTAATCAGAAAGACCAGATTTTGAATCCTAGCTATTTCTTACTTGCTACTGCTAAAGTTGCTTACCCTCCCTAAATCCCAGTTTCCTCATCTGTAAATCAGAAATAATAACTACCTCATAGGGCTTTTGAAAGAATTAAAGTTTATAAAATTTTTAGTACACTGCTTAGTACTGAAGTTCTCAAAAAAACATGTATCCTTAACTTAAATGAGAGCGAACACAGATTTCCAAGGATGATGCCTGAAGCAATCAGTTGAAAACCTGAAATTCACTTGAACTATCCTGTTTAATTCAAAGATTCATTTGAAAATTGTTATCGAGGACTCTGTTATACTTCTGTTGTTTTTAAACATTTCTAATGGTCATTCTCCCTTGAATGACCCACGCATTTAATTATTATTTCATTCAACTGTTAGTGGGCCGGTCTCTGGTGCTAGATATTTTTTAATCTGTGTCCCATTTAATTTACTGCTTTTGATATGGGGTGAACTTGGAAGTAAGGAATTCACGCTCATTGGGGTTACAAATAATTTTAAAATATAGATTCAATATACTCCAAAGAAAAGTCTGAGAAGCTTCTCACGAGTGAACTTTAACATAGAGACTTTGTAATTTCTCCTCTCACTGCTCAGAGGTATTTTTTGCTTAATTCCTGATTCATGGCCACATTCCAGAAAAGTAAGGTAATCAGAGCTTTTATGATTTTTTTTTAAGATTTCATTTACTTATTTGACAGAAAGAGACACAGCGAGAGAGGGAACACAAGCTTTACTTATGAAATTTTTCCCTTAATTTTAAAATATTTACCAATTCATTTAAAAACAATAAACTCACTGCATGTTAACATGGCTAAAGTACTTTATGAAAAATAACTATTTTTTAAAAAATAAGAAGAATGGCAGTATTTTACCTATTTGCAAATCTCTTTAATGTCTGGCTTAATAAAAGACAACTGTTTTGGGATGCCTGGGTGGCTCAGTGGGTTAAGCAACCGCCTTCGGCTCAGGTCATGATCCCAGGGTCTTGGGCTCCTTGCTCCGTCTGCCTCTCCCCACATCCCACTCTTACAGTTATCAGTTACATGAGTCTATAAATTCTTGTTTTGTGTGTAGCTTAAACCAGTTGGAACTGGGTTTCTGCTACTCACAACTAAAAGAGTTCTGAGCATTACACTATACAACCCTTCCCAGTTCTTCCTTATTTAGAAGAACATTCAGGAGGAGCGCCTGGGTGGCTCAAATGGTTGAGCGTCTGCCTTCGGCTCAGGTCGTGATCCCGGGGTCCTGGGATCGAGTCCCGCGTCGGGCTCCCTGCCCCTTGGGAGCCTGCTTCTCCCTCTGCCTCTCTCTCTCTCTCTCTCTCTCTCTGTCTCTCATGAATAAATAAATAAAATCTTTAAAAAAATAAAAAAAAAGAAGAAGAAGAACATTCAGGAAAACCTAATGCAGTCTCACAGAGGAAACTTCAAAACTTCATGTTTTTTCTTTCTACTGCTATCCACATTCTACTTCTAACTTAGAAGTCTTCCTGTTTGGGGCGCCTGGGTGGCTCAGTCGTTAAGCATCTGCCTTCAGCTCAGGTCATGATCTCAGCGTCCTGGGATTGAGCCCCGCATTGGGCTCCCTGCTCCGCGAGAAGCCTGCTTCTCCCTCTCCCACTCCCTTTGCTTGTGTTCCTGCTCTCGCTGTCTCTCTCTCTCTGTCAAATAAATAAATAAAATCTTAAAAAAAAAAAAGAAGTCTTCCTGTTTTATTAATCAAATTCCCCTCTTGGGGTATTATGAAATCCTGATGACCATAAATGTCACTTCCAGTCATGAGTTCAAGTTAGCAACCACTCCTAATGAAATGGCAAATATATGCACATAAATGTCACACAGAACCCAGAATCCCTTCAAACCAACTGATTAGTTTTATTTGATAATTTATGTGAAAATTAAATATACTCTATTTAGAATCATTCTTAAAAACTAATATTCATCTCTTTTTTATTTATTTGAGTGAGGGAGCATGAACAGGAGGGAGGGCAGAGGCAGAGGGAGAAGCAGACTCCCCACAGAGCAGGTAGCCCGATGTGGGACTCAATCCCAGGATCCTGGGATCATGACCTGAGTCAAAGGCAGACACCCAACTGACTGAGCCACCCAGGTGCCCTAATATTCATCTCTTAAAACCAGATGAATACAGGAGAACAGCTAGGTAATATTAGATTTGAGAATGGGTTTTATACAATAACAATTACTTTTGAGAAAGGACAGCTCCAAAAGGAAGGTCTTCGGGGGTAAAAAAAAAAAAAATCTTCCCCAGAGGGATAGCTAATATAAATATTAATGTCTTTTAAGAAATAACAGCTTCATTGTCAAATTTTACTTCCCACAACCACTTGCATCAAATTAAATGTAATAAATAACTCTAAGTGTAACAAGGGAAAGGAGAGGTGATTTGCTGAAGGATGGTGTTAATATCTTGCTGCCCCCCAAAAAATGTATTAAGCCAAGATGAAATGCATTTATTGAAAAAAGGCTGTGCATCTTAAACTGAAGAATAATAACCCCTAAAGTTCTATTAGAGAGCACAGAAAAGACACCAGATAAACAATGTGCATTTTCTTAATATGTAAATTTTACATTAAGGTCTTAGAGGAGAAAAAAAAGTATGTTAAAACAAACACTGACCGGGCGCCTGGGTGGCTCAGTCGGTTGGGCATCTGCCTTTGGCCAGGGTAACGATCCCAGCATTCTGGGATCGAGCCCCATGTCAGGCTCCCTGCTCAGTGGGGAGCCTGCTTCTCCCTCTCCGTCTGCCTCTCCCCGAGCTTGTGCTCTCTCTCTCCCCCTCTCTCTCTCAAATAAATAAAATCTTAAAAAAAATACTGATCTATTGGAGACCTATATTTATATATGTAACACATGTACTTTCAAAGGTAAAGAGTATCCCTAGTATACACATACACACAAATGATGATAATAGTTGCTTATGAAAAGGGATTCAGGTTTTTAACTGCTTCAAGCAATGTCCCATAAATCCTGTCCACTTCTCCTTTGCAAATAAGGCAGAAAAATGCTTGAGATGCACTGCCACAAGGGACTCCTAATAAATTTGGAATTGTTAAGACTGTCTCTGCAAATGATACGGTAAGAAAGGAGAAAATGAAACGAAATAATTGATTCATTGGGTGTTAGTTTGTGTAGTAGACCGTAAGCTTATTAAAGATAGAGTCCTCCCCCTCTCCTCCTCTGGTTCGTCCACAGGACTTAACACGAGGAATTGAGGTACTCTTAGTGGATGAGATCTTTGACAAAAACTTGTTACTGGGAGGAGCTCTACCTCATGTCTCATAACTCCCCTTTCGTGTTTCCAAGATGTAGTACCCCAAACTGAAGATAGTCATTTAAACCGTAAAGAGCAATTTCAAAAATAAAAATATGCTGAGAATGAAAACACAATGGAAGCCCGGCTTCAAATCCTTTGTTCGACTTTTTAATCACTTCTGGAAGAAGCAGCAAGAGGCTGGAAAAGAAAAAGGTTATTAAGAGGGTCTGTTCAGAAGAACGAAACCCAGTTACAGCAATTATCAGAGGGATGAAGTATCAATTAGCAAGCCCCGCCTTTCCCTCTTTGCAGCCGCTTCTCCCTGCCCCGAAATAAGGGGGTGAGAAAGAGGCTAAGTGGAGAATCAAAGGAAAAGAGAAAAAGTGGGGTCAGGCGCTGGAAGTGAAACTGGTACATTGGTGGAATTAAAGGAAGGCGTGGCAGGACACCGGCAAGCCAACCGGGAAGATCCCTGGGCCGATGAGACTCAAGCAGGGTGTTTGCGGGAAGAGGGGAAAACTGGAAGGGGTGCTGGGGTGGAGAGCGGCCAAGGCTTCGATGACAGCTTGGACTTGGTCTACGACTCGCAGGGGTGGGGGCAACCCGGGAGTCTTCCATTGTGCGCGCCCCTCCGCTCCTGCCTTCCCCTCCCCTCCCTGCACGAGCCGGAGTTGGAGTGCGAGCCCGGGCGGGAGCCCGAGCCGGGGCGGGAGCCCGAGCCCTCACAGCTCTGGGCCGCAGCACCGGTCGCCGCCTGTGCCTCCCATTTGCCCAAGGTAGAAGAGAATAGGCTCAGCCCTCCTCTGACCCTTTCTCACCGGATGAAGATCGACGTCGCCCGGCCTTCCCCTTGTCCATCTTCTCCTCCTCCTGCTGGAGTCGCAGTTGCAGTCGCTGTCACCTCAAGACCCCTCAGGCTGGGGGAGGGAGGGGGAGGGGAAAGGGAAAAAAAAAAGCCAGGAAAGTGCGAATTGCGCTTGCGCAAGAGCCGTCGCCTGCCCTCAGACCGGAAATCAGCCGCCCCTCCCACCTCACCCGGAAATCACTTCCTGGGACTTGTTTTCTCTGCTGAGTGCTTGTTTAGTGGAGCCATTCTTATCATCTGTGCACCTATGGGAAAGTGAGGTTGCATGTATGGTTTTAGCCCGAGATCGTCAGAGGCTTTGTTTACTTCGAAGACTGGGTAGACCGAAAATTGAAAGAGAGGAAACTAGGAATTCCTGTAGTTTAGTGGCTCTCGCGAGGTGACCCAGAAAAATGAGAATAAAACGTTACTTCTAAAATTAAGTTAAATTAAAATGTTACCCTTTCTGCAGTATTACTTTACTCATGATCTCTCATATAATTGTCCTCAAGGAGCGTCCCCAAACTCAGTAAAGTCACCTGTTAGCCTCGCTATTGGTTTAGCATTTGGAGTGTAAATATATTTGGTCAGCTGAGGAAAAGATATCATAGTAACAGAGGATCTCTTTAAAATTCAAATTCGTCATTTTTAAAGGCCAAGAAAAAAAGAAAAACGACCTCAATTTTTTAAAACAAAATGCCGAGGTGATAGAAAGTAGATGGATGTAAATTGAAATTCGTTCAATTAACATTTATTACAGTACTTCAGAAGCTAGACCAGTCCTCAATGACCGCAGTCTAGTATTTTTAGGCTGATTTTTTTTTTTAGGTCTTTCAAAGGGCCCATCAGTTTAGAAAATTGTCCTATTTGTCGGCCATGATGTACATATTTGAGTAATTTTTTAAATGTGTAAGCTGTAATCACAATAAGTTAAAAAAAAATGCAGCAGAGCGGTTTAAGGGATCCTGGAGGTTAACATCCGATCCCCTCCCCCCGTTTTACCAAGGCCAAAAAAGGGACTTGCCCAACTCACCACTAGAGCCCAGTCTCGTGCTTCTTGAGTCAAATTTGGCCTCTTAATTACTGTGTGGTCTGTGCTGAGGTATAGGTAAGCCTCCAGGTGCAAAAGCCTATTTGGGCTCAGAGAAGTGTTTTACAGGGAAGGAATGGTTGAAAAGCAGGAATATTTCAGGGCTTGATGAGATTGACATTCACTACAACGGTTTCATTTGGAGACCCTACTTTATTTATTTCTGTTTAACAAATCAAAACACTGCTTACAGAAAAATATCTCAATTTTAAGTTTCTTTACAAATCAACTTTTTTAAAAGATTTTTCTTATTTTTATTTTTAAGTAATCTCTATACCCAACGTGGGGCTGGAATTTACAACCCTGAGATCAAGAGTCCTATGCTCTACTGACTGAGCCAGCCAGGTGTCCCATAAATCAACTTTTTTCATTGAGCAATTTAACTCCGGAATCAAACCAGCTTAATTCATTTGCCAATATTGTAGGAAACAAATTAACTGCAAAAGATGGAAATAGAGCTGAGACATGGGAACATAATAAAGGAAAGTGTAAGTAGGCCTTATCCATTTCCACCCAAATTAGCTGCTTCCCTATAAGTAAGTGGTTTTAAAGTTTAGCAGTGAGAAGTTAACTTATAAGAAATGAAATTATAAGAAGTTAATCAACTTATTCACCTTGCAAATATATTGTTTAAACTTGTTGAACCAAATATACCATTTCTGCTAATGAAGACCTAGAAAGCCAGTTTGTTTCTTTGAATTAGAACTTGTTTTGAATAACATTTGAAGATAGATGAACTTGAAGCTCAAGAATTTCAAATTTGCTTTTTAACCAGTATTTTTATTGTTATAGTATTCATCTCTGCCTTGTAGTTAACTACATTGCAAACAACTAAAGGACTAAAAGTTTGTACTTTTTAGCAAGTCATTTAAGAACTTCATTTTGTCTTTTATGAAAGACTAAGTGATCTTTTACAGTGTTTTATTATGCTCTGGTGAAAGTTTCCTCATTTTAAAAATATGAAAGACGCCCCCTCCCCCCAAAAAATGGTGTCTTAGCATGTTTGGGAATAATGTCATTTCTCTTTTGTACATCGAGCTCACACCGTATAGAGCCTTTCAAATTAAAATCATTTGAGATTAGAAATTCATCAGCCCAGTATTTTATAAGAGAATGGACAGGTTTTATCTCAATGGGTATGGTTCTTTATTAAGTGTTAAAAGTGCATATAAAGTTAATTTAAAATTAAATTAGGTATTCATTGTATTTTTGTTCTAAGCAGTGGGTATAGTGGGTATTGTTTTAATAGTTTCAAGACAAAGTGGAAGTGTGAAGTTGATCAACCCTTTATTTTACCCCTTGATTAACAATTTCTTGGAAGAGAACTTAATAAAATTTGCAAAAGGCCCTTTCTCATCACAAGTGAATTAACTTTAAGTACAATATGAATGTAAAGAGGTTTATTTTTTTTAAGCTTTTTTATTTATTTGAGAGAGAGAGAGAGACCGAGTGGGGGGCGGGGTGGAGGAAAAGGAGAAGCAGACTCCCCACTGAGCCGAGAGCCCAACTTGGGGCTCAATCCTAACCTGAGGTGAAGACAGACACTCAACTGACTGAGCCACCCAGGCACCCCTGTAAAGAGGTTTAGATGGGCACTGTGAACATCTTGACTTCCTGTTTTAAAAACTAAAATAAACAATCTGGAACTTCTTACCACGGGCACCAGGAAAGCCTAGATTTTGCAAAGATATATGGAGCACTGTATTATGTTGCTATTCACTTCATTTTCATTGGTAATTGATTCTTTTCTTTAAAATGCTAAGAATTCTGTGAAGGAAGTTTTTATTCCGCATATAAATGAAGCTACCTGTGAATCATGAAAAGACACATATAGGTTGTTTAGTTTTAAAGACATCTTCCTTTTTAAGATAATCAATTGTAACTGCCCTGCAGTGGAATAGCCTGTTTCCAGAAGTTATAAAAACCTGCAGTGGGCGCCTGGGTGGCTCAGATGGTTAAGCGTCTGCCTTCAGCTCAGGTCAGGATCCTAGAGTCCTGGGATTGGGTCCCGCATCGGGCTCCCTGCTCCTTGGGAGCCTGCTTCTCCCTCTGCCTCTCTCTCTCTCTCTCTGTCTCTCATGAATAAATAAAATCTTAAAAAAAAAAAAAACCTGCAGTAAGTCTAGGTATTCAAGCAGCAGATGGATAATCTTTTGTCCAAAAAGCTATAGAAGGAATGTATGCACAAACCTTTAACTGAAGATCCCTAAATTGTCATGCCCTGGGGCTGAACCCAAGGTATCTTGTACATATACCACTAATTTCTTTGAAGTGTTCTTTTTTTAAAAAAAAGATTTTATTTATTAATTTGACAGAGAAAGACACAGTGAGAGAGGGAACACAAGCAGGGGGAGTGGGAGAGGGAGAAGCAGGCTTCCCGAGGAGCAGGGAGCTGGATGTGGGGCTGAGCTGAAGGCAGAGGCTTAATGACTGAGCCACCCAGGCGCCCCTGAAGTGTTCTATCTTGAAATGTTTAGTCAGCATTTCTGTGCCTTAATACATTTGGTTAGTTTCAAGAGAAAAATTTCATTTTATGTTACTATTTAGTAAAATTGAGGCTTTAGGTAGTCTCGTCTTCTTTAGCCTTTAACAGTTTGGTACCCACTTACCTCTGAATAATCCAAATCAAAAAACATAGTGTCTAGGATTGGACAAAGTCCATAAATCCAAAAATCTAGTTTTCAAAATTACTTGGGAGCATATTTTCTTACACTACCTCCAGGCCCCACCTCAAACCTTTTAAATCAGAATCTCCTAGAAGTGGAGCCTAATAATCTGTATGTTTAAAATTTTTCCCAGGAAGACATATCAAGTATTTTGTTAAGTACAAAACTGAACTACTAAACAATAATTTCCAGGGCTATACACTTAGGAGATAAAATCATAAATGCAAAGCAGTGATTTCTATAAAAGTCCAGAGTGGTTAGTTTTGGAGAGAGGGATAAGCGTTTGAAGGGACGTAAGGAATGCCTGGCATGGCCTGTGGTGGTTAGAGGATGTTTCTCTTTATAATTGTTCACTAAACTTTTTTTTTAACTTTCCTAGAAAATTCTGTTGCTTACTCAAATTTGAGAAACCCGGGATTTGGTGTGACATCTGATTTTTTTTCTTTCTACCTCTAAAATCCTGTTTTCTCTATGTCTTTTCCTCAGGTAGATTAAATTCAGCTATTTTAGTTTTTGCTGGGGAGAGATAGGTAGGGAGAAGGAATACTAAGAGGAAGGGATTTACTTTGCTTTTTTTGAACCTTCTACATAATGTCATTTCATTAGCTTTATCATTTTCTACTATTTTCTATAATTTACTAAATGGAGTTGTATACAAGCATAATTTTAGTAAAAAACTTCATAATTGCATTCTGTGTTGAGAAAACAGTAATGTTGCTTTTGTACCAAATAGTCATTCTTTTCTTAAAATATGTTTTAAAGGATTCTTTGTTTTATTTTCCAGAAAAGCAAATAAATAAAATAATGTTCGTTGTAAAAAAAAAAGTATTTAGATACTTTTAGCATCCTTCATTCTGTGCTTTTTAATGGCATAGGATATACAAAAGGAACTCTTAAGTATACCAAAGGACTATAATTACTATAATAAGGTATTATTGTGTAATCAGGAGTTAGGCCCTGACTTCTCAGATTTAAATTTATATTTTCTTTTCTCTCTCTTTTTTTTTGGTGTTGAAACCCAGGAACAAAGTAAAATTATGTTTTCATAAAATCTTACTATTCACCTGTGAAGAATGTAAAATATTGTTAAGTATAGTTACTTTATGATCCTAAAAAGGAAAGGAGTTCCTTAAAATCAAGCTAATTAAAATTATTTGCATCTGTGATTCTGTTGCCCCACCTACTCTCTTGTCAAGTTCATAGAAAGTAGAACGGTGCTGGAGCAAAGGGGAAATGAGGAGTTATCCCTTAATGGTTACCAAGTTAGAGTTTTGCAAGATGAAAAATGTTCTGTGGATGGGTAACAGTAATGGTTGCACAACAGTGTGAATGTACTTAATGCCACTGAACTATACAACTAAAAATGGTTAAAATGGTAAATTTTAGTATATTATACCACAATTTTTTAAATAAATGAAAACAATAGCCATCCCTAGAACAAAAAATAACAGCTGTGTCAACCACCTATTCTAAGTTTCTAGAAGGACCTAATTTAAAATTCTCACTAATGATTATATACTATTCTCTATTATTCCATTTAATGTAAAATGACAAGGCTATGTGATGTTAGACACTAAGTGTCTAACAAATGCCTTCACTAAATTTTTGGTGGATGAATGAAATAAACAGTTAAATATTATGCATTTATAAGATCACTGGTAAAAATGAATCTTCTCTCGGGTTCCTAGAGCTGCCTGAATCACTTTGAGAATGTCATTTTACCTTTGAAAGCCTCACTTCTCTATAAAATAAACATATTAACTAAGAATATCAATAACGTGCTTTGCAGCTCTAACAATCTTATTCCTAAAACTAAGCTATCTTATTCCAATCCATTCTTTCAAAAACTAAAAAGTTTGATTTCTCTCCTTTATTTTAATGGACCATCTTGATTTGTAAAAGAGAAAACATAGATGCATAGGATATTCTCTAAAAATGATTATTAAATTGACATTTATTAACTTTAAAATTATACGAGAAGCCTCTATAATTTTTAAAAAGCTTTGTATGCATCTTTCTCCTGTATATACAGCTAGAGGAATTTTGTCCTTTACTTCGTTATGCCCTTAGCAAAATCATAAAATCCTAACAATATTTAAGTGCCTAGAATTCAGGCATTATTCCAAGAACTAGAGATAGAGTAGTGAACAAAACAAAGCCTGTGCCCCTGCTCTTGTGGAACTTCTATTCTAATGCAAGAAGCGAGGAGGACACACAGTAAGTATATGTCAGCTGGTAGGTAGTGAGTGCTTAAGAGAGAGAGGCAGCAGAGAGAAGAAAAGAAAGAACGAAAGAAAAAAGAGAGGGAGGGAAAGAAAGAGAAAGAAAAAAAGAAGAATCATAGATAGGGGAATGAGGAAGAATTGGAGAGGATTGCCCTTTCAGATAGAATGCTCAGATCTCTGATCAGATAAAAAGTGGGCAGAAACTTGAAGGAAATAAAGCCCTACAGATATCTAGGGGAAGAGTGGTCCAAGCTATAGGCATAGCAAGGGGGAATGCTCTTAAACAGGAGCTTGCTTCATAGGTTGCAGGCAAAAAAGGCCAGGTGTGCCTGCAGTGAAGTAAGCAAGAGCATGGTGGGAAATGCACCTGAGAAAGAGCTAAGAGCCTGATCATGCAGCTAAATGAGTAAGCAAGTAAGAAAATGGAAGGAAATGACATCGAAGAGCTAAGGGCCATATGGGACCTTGTAGGTGACGATAAGGACCTAGGCTTTTTTTTTTTTTTTTAAGATTTTATTTACTTATTTGTCAGGAAGAGAGAGAGCACAAGCATGGGGAGCTGCAGGCAGAGGGAGAAGCAGGCTCCCCACTGAGCAAGGATGCAGGGCTCAATCCCAGGACCCTGGGATCATGACCTGAGCTGAAGGCAGATGCTTAACTGACTGAGCCACCCAGGCGTCCCAGGACCTAGGCTTTTATTCTGAGAGTGGAAACCATTGAGAATTTTGAACAGGGGTGTGAGATCCAATTTAGAGGTTTTGAAAAGATCATTCTAGCTGCTATGTGGAAAACAGACTGCAGGGTGATAAGAGTTTATGCCAAGAGATTGCACAGGAGACTTGATAATGAAGGTGAGAGTTGTTGGTGACTTGGACTAGGGTGGTAGAGGTGGAGGGATGATAAGTGATTCAATGACAGATATATTTCAAATAACAGAACCTAAAGATTTACTGATTGATTGGGTTGAGTGTAAAAGAGAAGGAAAGTTTGCAACATGAGTAACTGAAAGAATAAAGTTGCCATTTACTAAGGTAGTAAAGAGGAGAGAGAGAGTAGATTGAAGGAGGGGTTTTGCACATGTTAAGCTTGAGATGGCTATTTGACATCTAAGTAAATATGTCGAATAGACAGCTGGATATGAATCCAGGGGAGAGTTACAGGTTGGAGTATATTAACCAAGCAAAATGTGCTAAAATAAATTCTAAAGAATTGTCTCACTTTCCGTTCTGCAAGATACTGTTTGCTTTGCTCCTGGTCACTCCATCTCCACCTGTCCTTTTTATATCTGTGTGCCATTTGGTTATTCTAGTTTGCAAACTCTCATTCATTACCTCTGAGAATTGCCTCTTAAACAACTAAGTACACACTTAACAGAAGTGGAAAAGAATAATTAAATATTGTACTATATGCTATTAGAAAATACCAATTTTGTTTATTTTACTCTGTGATTAAAAGAAAAGTTAAATCACTAGCTAACAAGATTCTTTGTTCAGTTCACTGAGTTTTAAATATACTGGATCTTTCTCTTTATTTCAGTACAGAAAAAGGCAGTTTTCAGCCCAGCACCTGAATAAACGGGGTATTTTTTTTAAAGTTTAAGTAATCTACCCCCAACATGGGGCTTGAACTCACGACCCTGAGATCAAGAGTTGCATGCTCTTACGACTGAACCAGCCAGGCACCCCTAAATACTATATTAGATCTAAGAGACTTCTGCTTTTCTGTGCAAACCATGCCAAATTATAAAATAGACCTTCCTTTTTAGAGAGCAATCTGACAATCAATATCTGGTAAAGTGGAAGATGCTGATATAATCTAGAAATTCCACTTTCAAGTATATTGCCTAGGGAAATTCTTTTTTTTTTAAGATTTTATTTATTTATTTGAGAGAGAGAGAATAAGAGATAGAGAGCACGAGAGGGAGGAGGGTCAGAGGGAGAAGCAGACTCCCTGCTGAGCAGGGAGCCCGATGTGGGACTCGATCCCAGGACTCCAGGATCATGACCTGAGCCGAAGGCAGTTGCTTAACCAACTGAGCCACCCAGGCGCCCTGCCTAGGGAAATTCTTGATATGTGTACAAAAATATAGCTATAAAAATGTTCATCACAGCTTTGTTTATAATAGTGGAAAATTAGAGTAACCTAAATGTTCTTCAACAAGAAAATAGTTAAACTATGGCATATTTAAAGGCATATTCAAACAATGGAACACCATAAACAGACAAAATGAACGACCTAGGACTACATTTATTAATATGGATAAATATCACAATGTTAAAATGAAAAAGGAAGACTGGACAGATATATGTATATATATACATATATATATATATGGTTTTTTATTTCACATCTCAAAAAGGAATATCATCCTCTCTAATTTCACAGAACCTTTCATGTGTGAGACACTGTGTAAGATGGTTTTTACCTATATCAGTTAATTTTTCACAACAGCCTTGTGAAACAAATAATGTTATACCTATTTTACATTTATCTTTTCAAAATATATTAATGTAATATGTGCCAAGGGCATTCTAAGTATCGAAGATATAGTAGTTAAATGAAATTTCATGGGGTGCCTGGGTGTCTCAGTCATTTAAGCGTTTGCCTTCAGCTCAGGTCATTTTCCCAGGGTCCTGGGATGGAGCCCCACTCCCCCTGCTTGTGCTCTCTCACTCTCTCTTCTGTCAAATAAATAAAATCTTTAAAAACAAAAAACAAAATTTCTGTTCTGCCAGACCTTTTCCAGTGAGGGAAGACATATAATTTAAAAATATGCAAGCAAGAGGTGCCTGGGTGGCTCAGTCAGATTAGTGTCCATTTCTTGATTTTGGCTCAGGTCATGATCTCAGGGTCATGAGGATCAGGCTTAGTGCTGGGCCTGGAGCCTGCTTAAGAGTCTCTCCCCCCGGGCGCCTGGGTGGCTCAGTTGGTTAAGCGACTGCCTTCGGCTCAGGTCATGATCCCAGGGTCCTGGGATCGAGTCCCACATCGGGCTCCCCCTGCTCTGCGGGGAGCCTGCTTCTCCCTCTGCCTCTGCCTCCCACTCCCCCTGCTTGTGCTCCCTCTCTCTCTCTGTCGAATAAATAAATAAAATCTTAAAAAAAAAAAAAGTCTCTCCCCCCCAGAATAAATAAAATAAAATGGTTTTAAAAAGTTTTTAAATAACAATATGCAAGCAATTATGTATTAAGTGGTGATATCGTCTACAAAGAAAAATAAAGCAGGGTAGCATAATAAGGATCATTATTTTAGATAGCATAAATAAAATAAAACTCAGAAGTTGAAGAAACTCGTAGAAGGTAAGCAACCTGCTGAAAGTCACTCAATCTCAAAATCTGGAGCTAGGATTTAAACCTAAATCAATCTAATCCTAGAGGCTTCTCCTTTTAAAGGATGGTTAGGGGCGCCTGGGTGGCTTGGTCGTTGAGCGTCTGCCTTAGGCTCGGGTCATGATCCCGGGGTCCTGGGATCGAGCCCCATATCGGGCTCCCTGCTCCACGGGAGGCCTGCTTCTCCCTCTCCCACTCCCCCTGCTTGTGTTCCCTCTCTCGCTGTGTCTCTCTGTCAGATAAATAAATGAAATCTTTTAAAAAAATAAATAAATAAATAAATAAATAAAATAAAATAAAGGATGGTTAGATCTATCATTTACACTTTGGAAAAAGACATTAATTATGTAATAGCACCTGAGGTCAGCCGCGCTAGAAGAAAAAAGAGTTTTTAGTGGAACAGGAAGGAACAGAGAACAGTCTAGATAGGTTGAGTACTTTGGACAACCAAACACCCTCATAAAGTGCCAGTTACATATAGGAATCAGAGAATAAGATTCAGAAAGTGAGAAAAAAAGTTAAGAAAATAAAGCAAGCAAGCACCATCTTAATTTTGCCTTAAGCCTTGATACCATCTTGAGTGGCACTAAAAATCATTTTCAGTGCTACTTATTGGAAGTTGGTTATGGATTCCCAGTGTCAGTATTAAGAAATTAAGCAGAGAACGTATTCATGTATTTATTAAGATGAATTTTAGTTTTAGTACCCAATCACTTATTTAATAATAACTTAATTAATAATCTTCAGGGCAAGCCACTTAACCTTTCAAGGTCTTTTCTTTTCCCTTTAGGCTCTGTCCACAATAGCTGCCTAAATTAACTTTTTAGTCAGCAGCATTTTTTCATCTCAGACATCTGAATAACCATATGCTCTATTATAAGACAAATTGATCATAACCTGTAGTGTTTCACATTTCACCCCCATTGGCATCCCCTGCCATTTATTGAACAGTAAAATTTATTAAATGCTTACTATAGAAATAAACTAAGACCTACCAGATAAGAAAAGCAAAACCTACTTATTCTGCGCTCACTGTAGCAATGGAGTCAGCCACCATCACTTGCATTTTGGCAAAGACGCAAAGGCAGGCAGAAAAATGGGAAAGCTTTATAGTGGAAAATAGGAAAGGCTGTTGGGATGTCCTGATGCTGTTGACCTGGGGAAGCTGCAGGTGGGCTAACTAGAAGCAGACTATCTAGTGTGATTGGTTAAGGATGCATATTTGGCTCTCTCTGGTGGGTCCTAAGTTGGAAGTGGGGATAAAAATTAGGAGAGCACTCAGTTATTAGTTAAGTCCTGGCTGTTTGGTGCCTTTTGTAACAGAGGTTATTGTTTAGCTTCCTGGATTGTCACTAGAGGTAGTGGTCTGACTTCCTACAACTCTGACTTATAGCAGGCTGGCTTTCTGGGCTGTTTATTGGGGTTGGCTTCTTGGGCAAGATACTATGGGTTCTGTCATTATATATGGTCTGGCCATTGTCCCTTACTTCACTGTGCCTTACTACTTTGCATCATTCACAATTATTTTGAGTTAAAGTCTTTAGCATGAAAGGGTAATGTCTTAGTGAAGTGCTTAATTTTAGCATGATTTCCCACAAGAATAATTTAACAAGCTGAAAATTTTATTTTTTCTACCATTGACATACTATTGCTTTTTACTTTCAGTGGTTACCAGTGACTCAGGAGTTGAGCTTCCAGAAATTTATTGAACAATCTGACTTACTAGAAGAACTTAAATATGACTTCAATGAAAAAGCTGAATTGAGACACACTGAGACACAAAGGCCTTTTGTCTTTAACTATTATAAAAATGTCCTTGAGAGAAATAGCAAACGCTACCAGGCCCTTGGCCATTTGCTTGCACAATACATTTATGAGCTTTTGGAGAAAGTATGCAAATTACAAAAAGTGTATATCCCCCCAGAGGCTGATAAGGAACCAAGAAGCTTCTTTTTCATGAGTGAGACAGCATTAACAAGTCATCATTCTGTTCTTCTTGTCCTTCTTCAAGACCATGGGGTCTTTAGAGCTGGTCAGTGGAGTCAGCAGGCAATAATACATCATGGTCTCCAACATGGAAGTCAGATACCGTGTATTCAAATGGCATTGCAGGCACATTATGATGTAATTGTGCTAAACCCCAATGACAATTTTGTGGACCTAAAGATGGAAAAAGAGTGGAAAGACCTTTTAACACAAAATATTGGGTCCTCTTCCCTAAAAATGGTTCAGGCAGAGAATTTTTTATCTCTCCAGCAACCTCTCCAGTGCATCCCTAAAAGATGCAGCAACACCCCTGAAGAACACATGGCTTACATTTGGGATTACTTCATTTCAAAGACTGAAGGCAAAGATGTTGCTTTCATTGTACATGGTTATGGGGGTTTGGTATTTATGGACTTACTTGTTCGTAGAAAGTGGGAAGTGATGAACAAAGTATATGCTGTTGCACTTATTGACTCTGAACATCATGTAGGACACCAGTTGGGAAGTGATGTACAGTTATTAGCCTGGATAAAGCACCACTGCCGTGAATGGGTGACAAGTCCTAAGCCTTTGGATAAACCTGCAGCTACTGTTTTAAAAAAGGAGTTTCCTATGGTTTCTGCTGGTACAGAAAAACACAACTTAGCCCCTTCCTCTAGCCTTCAGTCAATTTTTAAATACTTTAAAAGAGCTTTGAAAGCCAAAACAACTATTAATTTCTCTCGAGTGCCAATAGTAACAAGAAGCTCCACAAAAAGAAAGCAAAGTGCTTAAGTTGCTTTTTTGTCATCTAAGATTTTTTTTTGTCTCACTGAAATGTTGCTAATGTAGATGCTAGAAGAAAAAGAATACTTCACAGTACTATATTATGAAACGAATATACACAGTGTTATATTCTGGCTTGAGGTTTGATTGGTTACTTCCTTTGAAGAGTGAATATGTTCTCTTTTGTAGCCCTATTGATGAACAGTCAATACCATCATTAATATTTTACAGTATTATTCAAGTTAGAGGATCTTTTGAAAAGCTCTCTTATGATTTAATAGAATGTAGTTGATACAGATTAAATCCTAAGTCTTTGGTTTCTATGTGGTTAATGCCATATTAAAACTATAAGTGAACATAAAAATTATCATAAACTCTATTTTTATATGTTTGTGTTCTTTTGCTTAAATTTATCAGTCTTCTGTTCAAATGTATTGAAGGTATTTACTCACACCTTCAGCTAATATTTGAGTGTCTACTATGTACCAGTCAATTGTAGCTGTTGAGGATACCAGCAAACAAGGCCAACATTGCCTTTATCCTTGTGGAGTTCACAATGAACAACAAATTGCTAGTGTGAAGAGTGTTCAGAAATGTAAGGTGCCATGGAACATCTAGTATGAGAGCTAACAGCCTTGGGGGCCAGGGAATGCCTCCCTGAGAAAATTATGCTTAGTTTAAAGGATAAGAGCAATTAGGTGGGAAAACAAATTCATAGGCAAAGGAATAGCATATGCAAAAGTCTTGACATGGGAGAAAGAAGTCCAGTTCAGCTGAAGCTAAAAAATTATGGGTGAGTAATGTCAAAGAAAAAATTATTCATGACATTTGTTAAAAGATACAAGGAAGACTTATTTAGGAAGGATTACTGCAATGGGGTTTTGCAGTAAGGGAAAGAGATCAGGCTGAACTTCTGACTCAACAAGGACAGTTGAAGGTGGGGAATGTTATAGCCAAAGTGTAGGATGAGGGTCAGTGAATGGAAAATTAACCAAGAGGAAACATCAGGCATAAGAGAGATTCTTAATAGGCTGACTCAAAATAATTCTTACTGAAGGCAGGCCAGGATGAGGAGGCCTGGAGGATGAGGAATTTTATCGGATCCTGAAGATCAGATGCCAAAATGGGAGATTTTCACTAACTGACAGCAGAATTCTTGCTAAGACTGGATTAAGTGAGGACAACAACAACAACAACAAAAACTGGACTACGCGGACCAAGGATGGAGTCCAACGTTGGAGCCTAGTTGAGAAGAGGGCTCATAGGAGGGAGCTGGGCTCAGATTTGGTCAAGGAGAGAGGTTTTGTCAGTAGTTGGAAAGTTAAGTTAGAGAAATAATCAGAGGCAGTTTGCTCAAGGCTGCAATGTCCATGGTTATGATTTTCGACTTTATTCTCATGACAATGAGAAACGTTGGATGGTTTTAGACTGGAGAATATTCTCAGCTTTACATATTATAAAGAATATCCTGATTGCAGTTTGGGGAATAGATTAGAGGAAGGAGAAGCTTGGAGGCTGAGAGACCAAATTAATTTTGGTAGTAGTCTGAGAAATACTTAATACTAATACTTAACTACTAATACTAATATAGTTAACACTAATATTTAATTATGTAATACTTATGCTATATGCTAACACTTTTGTTTCTGTGAAAAAATTTTGTGATTGGAGGTCAGGAATAAAGAGAAGGAAATAATAAGGATTACTCCCAGATTTTTGACTTGAGCAACTATATGTATAGAAATGCCATTTGCTGAAATAGGGACTACTGGTGAAAAATTTATTTTGGCTGTTCCAGAAGTTCTAAAAAGAGAAAAAGGAGGAGGTAACAAATTATCTTTAGCTCTGCCCATAGATGAGTAAAAGAGGAATCCATAGTAGACATTGCATTTGAAAAATTAACTCTGGGGGCTCCTGGGTGGCTCAGTTGGTTAAGCAACTGCCTTCAGCTCAGGTCATGATCCCAGGGTCCTGGCATCGAGCCCCATGTCAGGCTCCCTGCTCTGTGGGGGAGCCTGCCTCTCCCTCTCCCTCTGCCTACCGCTCCCCCGGCTTGTGCTCTCTCTCTCTCTCTGTCAAATAATTAAAATCGTTTAAAAAAAAGAAAAAGAAAACGAAAAAGAAAAATTAACTCTGCCACAGGATGCCTGGGTGGTTCAGCCACTTGTTTCCAGCTCTTGATTTCAGCTAAGGTCCTGATCTTGGGGTCATGGAATTAAGCCCTGCATGGGGCTCTGCACACTGGGTGTGGAGCCTGCTTGAGGTTCTCTCTCTCTCCCTCTCCCTCTGCCCCTCCCTCCCACCCCACCCCCACTTGTGTGTGCATGAATGCACAAGTGCATACTCTCTCTCTCTCAAAAAAAAAAAGAAAAATTAACTCTGCTATATCTAATGGGAAATACAGATTTTTCTGATATAGCTATTTCTAGTGTCTTCCTGGTGTTCCTATTCACAGTGTTTTTTTAACCCAGCATATAATATAATTCCTGTTATGTACTGAATATTTGTGTCCTCTGAAATTTATATGTTGAAATCCTAATCCTCAGTGTGATAGGAGGTGGGGCCTTTGAAAGGTACTTTGATCATGAGGGTGGATCCTCATGAATAGGATTAGTGTTCCTATGAAGGATACCTCAGAGAACTCCCTTCTACCACGTGAGGACACAGCAAGAAGACATTCATCTGTGAATCAGGAAGCAGTCCTTTACCAGACACTGATTCTGCCAGTGCCTTGCTCTTGGACTACCCAGCCTCTAGAAATGTAAGAAATAAACATTTGTTTAAGCCTCCCAGTTTGTGACACTCTGTTATAGCAGACCAGACAGACTAGGACAAATCTTTATCATTAAAGACATATTTCCAATTTCTCTTCTTTCTGTACCGTGTCTTAAGTGGCATAATGAAAAAAAAAAAACCACTGAACAGTAAATTGGGATATGCAGGTTTTAAATGAAACTCAGCCTTGGATAAACCAATTATTCTCTCCCAGCTTTTACTTTCCAATTTGTAAATGAAGTGAGCTTTGAAGTCCCTTTCGATATAGTCTATCTAGAATGTATTTAATGCACTTAATGTGAAAAGTACCAAAAAATGTTTTTAAGAAGTTGCCATAAAAGCTCTTCTGTCGGGGCGCCTGGATGGCACAGTCATTAATCATCTGCCTTCGGCTCAGGTCATGATCCCAGAGTTCCGGATTGAGCCCCACATCGGGGTCCCTGCTCGGCCGGAAGCCTGCCTCTCCCTCTCCCACTCCCCCTGCTTGTGTCCTGCTTTCGCTGTCTCTCTCTCAGTCAAATAAATAAATAAAATATTTTAAAAAAAAGCTCTTCTGTCTTGCACTTAACTAACTTGAAGTTGATATTTCTCATAACTCCCAATTTGCTATTTAATCTGGTAGTCAGGTATATTAGTTATCTATAGCTGCATAACAGATTACCCCCAAAACTTGGTGGCTTAAAACAAATATTTATTATTTCACAGTTTCTGTTGTTCAGAAATTCAGGAGCAGTTTAATTGGGTAATTTTGGCTCAGCATCTCTCAGGAGAGTACAGTCAAGATTGTCTGGGGTTGCAGTGATCTAAAGCTTGACTGGCTGTTTGGCAGAAGGCCTTGATTCCTCACCATGTGGACCTCTTCCATAGGCTGCTTCTGCTAAAGAAGTTATTCTGGCACTTATTAAGATAGTAAGGAAGACTTAATTCAAAACTGTTGTAATTAGGGATATTGCAATAGCGCAGGGATATTGAACTCAATTCTGAATACAGCAAAGATAGGGTGTCAGTGATGGAAAACTACTAAGAGGAGGCATCAGGGTAGGGAGATTATTGCTAAAGGCAAGCCAGGGCTTTAGACACCAAGAGTGGGAAATGAGGAACTTGATCAGCTATCAAGAGTTGATTTAGCAGGATTCTTGCTAAGACTAAGCTCTGCATCCTCACAGAAGGCCAAGGTTGAGGACTAGTCCAGAAGAGGGCTCAGAGGAGCCTAAGTAAAGTTTAGTGAAGAAGAGAGTCTTTAACATTTGTATGTCTTCAGGACATGGCAGCTCTCCCAGGGTGAATCATCCAGGTGAAGGAGCACAAGCAGGAAACCACTGCCTTTTTATGACCTATTCTCTGAGTTGCATACTGGTCCACTTTTTTTTTTTTATTTGTTAGAAATGAGTCACTAAGTCCAAGGGAAGAGGAATTAGGTTCCACATCTTAAAGAAAGAGTCAAAGAATTGGGGGACATATTTTAGACCACTGCATGTGAAATGATGCCAAATGAAATTAATGGTATAGTAACTTAACTCAGTTATTGGTTATATTATCTCTGCTCTAGGAGCATGTTTATCTCATCTTTCAAATTTTTTCTTGTTTGTTTATCTATTTATAGAAAGGGCATGTGCACGTGAAAGCTTGGGGGCAGATCATAAGCAGGTTCCATGCCCAATGTGGCGCCCCATGCAGGGCTCGATAACACGATCCTGAGATCAGAACCTGAGCGGAAATCAAGAGTTGGTCACTTAACTAACTAAGCCACCAGGTGCCCTGTTTTCTTGTTTTAATAAACAGTTCTATGTATTTAGAAACTCGTTTCTCTTTTTCAGCAAAACAGCATTTTTGCCATAGACAAATGCTTGTTTTGAAAATAAAGTTTACTTTAAGCTTTCTCCTCCAGGGGTCACCCTAATCTGTTCCTGTACTCTGACTTTTGATGTTGATCTATTTTTGCAGCTTGAAGTTAAAAAAAAAATCTCCAGTTTCTTGGCTATAAACTGCAGACCAGAGATGTGTCCTGATAGGGAAAAGACTGTTGGAGAGGACTTCAGGAAAATCCTAAGTTCTTGTGCCATCACCATATGATTTCTTTTCCTTGTGGAAAATAGTTAGAGGTAATAGGCTATTATCATTGTAAGCAAAGTGCATCAAGATTTGTGTGTCACTTTCCAATACCAGACTAAACATATCTTTTGTTTAAGATTTTATTTATTTATTTGACTGAGAGGGACACAGCGAGAGAGGGAACACAAGCAGGGGGAGTGGGAGAGGGAGAAGCAGGCTCTGCGCTGAGCAGGGAGCCCGATGCAGGGCTCAATCCCAGGACCCTGGGATCATGACCTGAGCCGAAGGCAGACGCTTAACGACTGAGCCACCCAGGCGCTCCCAGACTAAACATATCTTAACAAAAAGGACAACACATTGTTTGCTAAGGGAAGTCTCTTTTTAAAAAAGAAAACAAGAAACTCCTTACATGCTTTTCAAAGTTTCTTCAACACAGTGGTTCTCTAACGTCACAGTGCATTAAGATAACCTGGAGATCTTGTTAAGACAAAGACTGATGGGCCTCACTGCCAAAGTTTCTGATTCAGTAGAGGTAGGTGGGGCATGAAATTTTGCCTTTCTAACGAGTTTCCAAGTGATGCTGATGCTATTCCTGCTGCTCTAGGGACCATACTTTGTGAACCACTGTTAGAAAGACTAGGTAGTGGCGCCTGGGTGACTCAGTCGATTGTCCGCCTTCTGCTCAGGTCATGATCCCAGGTTTCTGGGAACGAGCCCCACCCACGTCGGGCTTCCTGCTTAGTGCCGAGTCTGCTTCTGCCTCTGCCTCTCCCCTCCGCTCATGTTCTCTCTCTGGCTCTCTCTCTCAAATAAATAAATAAATAACTTAAAAAAAAAAAGAAAGACTAGGTAATAAATGGCCAGAGAGATAATAAAGTTAAATTTACCTCATGTGAGGTGAAAGTTATGATGGATTATCATCTGGCCTAGTTTCCTACCCTGAGGAAAGCAACAAAAGGGGTTTGTTCATTGAGCCCATGTTTATGATCCATGTGAACTGACACATTTATCTTTCCCTCCTGTGGTAAGGGAAGGGTTGCATCTCACTCTTCAAGACCAGGCCTTCCAGTTGTCTTTCAAATATAAAAACTAATGCAAATTAAAAATAAGAGATTTAAGTCCATTTCCAGAAATGGAAACTCAAAGTAAGCTGCCATATCTACGAATTGTCTTCTATCCCCACCTGTCTCTTCCTTTCTTCCTGTTACAAAGGAATAGAATTTCCTCCTATCCAAGACCAATTCCCTCCAATTGTCCTCTGAATACCATCTCTTTCAATCTTCTCAGGAAGTTCACTCTTCTCACTATTTTCCTCACTCCCTTGCTAAAAATCCTATCAGTTGGTCAAGTCTCTCCCAACATAACAGTAATAATAACTAACAAAAATTTCCTGGATGCCACACCTAGGAACTGAACCCATTGTATATTACCCCTGCCAAATTTCATTAAAACATTTACACTTGCTGACTCCATTTTCTCATAATCCACTAATTCCTTAACCACTTTCATCTGGCTTCAGCCTCCAAACCTTACAATATGGTCCCAACGCAATGGATGCTTCTCAGTCTGTTTCATGATATATAGGCAGCATTTGACCTAGATGACCCATTTGAACCTTATTGGGTCACTCTTCTTTGAAACACTCCTCCCTTGGCTTCTGTCATATTCTGATTATTTCCCCCCTATATCTCTAGCTGCTCATTTTCAGTCTCCTTTGCTTACTCCTCCTCTTTACCCATACACTGGGTAATCTCTTCTACACACATGGTTTCACAGACACTAGTTTCAAAGCCTCTTTCATAGCTCTCAAATCTCTAGCTGTGGTTCATTCCCTTTCTCCTTAACTCTAGCCCCATGCAGCGAACTGCCATATATTGTAAAGGAGACATCATCTGACTTTGAAGGGAGCTCAGTCATTACGTCTAAAATTGCTCTCACCAACTGTGCCCTCACCCCATCTACTCCTTTCCCCCTTCCCTGCACAACTAATCACCGTCTGTCCCGATGCTCAAAGTACAATATTGACTTCTCCTTCTACCCCCAAATCCCAATAACAAAATTCTATCATTTTTACTTCTTAAATATCTTCCAAATCTGTTACTCTGTCAATAGTGTCCTTCAATGTACAAAAGTTTTTAATTTTGTACAAAATGTCTGTTTTCTTCTGTTGCTTGTGCTTTTGGGGTCATATACGAGAAATTATTGCCAAATCCAATGTCATGAAGTTTCCCCCCATGTTTCCTTCCAAGAGTTTTATAGTTTTGACTTTTATGTTGAAGTCTTTGATCCATTTTGAGTTAATTTTTATATGGTTTTAGGTTAAGGGTCCAACTTTTTTCAGCACCATTCCTTGAAAAAGACTGTCCTTTCCCCAGTGAATGATGCTGTGCCTAATGCTTTAATAGTGAAAACTAAATTAAAACACTTTAAAATGTGCTGGCTAAACCAAGCACCTGCAGACTGGATTTTGACCCAAAGGCCACAAATTTGCAGTGCGTGACTTAATTTCATTTTCACATTAAATTTAACAAATGAGCTAAGGGGAGTGAGAGATATTTTGTGTTGCCTATCATGTTCCAAGCAATGTACCAGGTGCTGGTGATAAACTGGTCACAAAGGTTCATTGTTAAAGTCCTAGCATCAAGCTGTTTAAAGTTGAGCGAGACTTGTGAAAACATTTTATTTTAGCACTATGTGAGTAAATGCTGATAAATACGTGTACCAAGCAGAGAATAGGTTAAGAAAAGAGGAACAGAAATTCCTTAAATAGTGGTGTAACAAAATAAAACCAGCTACAAGCACACACGGGTTGAGAGGATCCCTGGCATAGCCCCAACGCCAGCAACCAGCATTCTCCATTACAGCACTGCTTTTCAGGCAGGAAGGCTTTCCCCAAGTGGCGGGACGTCATAGGGAAGCGCCGGGGAGAGTGGGCGGGATTTCCGGCCGCGGCTGACCCGTAAGGTACGGAAACTAAACCGACTAGCGTAGTTGCGTGAGGAGCGGATTCCTGCGCAGCATTTCCCCGCGTGAGTACTGCTTCCCCGTCCGGGTCTCTGCGGTTGGCACCAGTGGGAGTCACTGTCTCTGCACTCCTGGTATGGGCATGTTTCTTGTCTTCTTCATTGTGTGTGTTGAGTGAGAGGACACGGGAAACCGTTCAGAGATACACTTAGTGGAGTATGTGCGCCAAGAAGGCCCACAGATAAGTGGAAGCCCAGTGATTTTTAAATCCCGGGAACAAGAGCAATCTTTACCAAAATGATATCCTTGTTTGTTTTAAAATTTGGGTTTCAGGGGCGCCTGGGTGGCTCAGTCGTTGAGCGTCTGTCTTCCGCTCAGGTCATGATCCCAGGGTACTGGGATCGAGCCCCGCATCGGGCTCCCTGCTCCGTGGGAAGCCTGCTTCTCCCTTTCCCACTCCCCCTGCTTGTGTTCCCTCTCTCGCTGTGTCTCTCTCTGTCGAGTAAATAAATAAAATCTTTAAAAAAAATGAAATTTGGGTTTCATTTCTATGATACCCTAAAAAATCTTTACCGGTTACAAAGACAAAACTCCAAAGACTTTGTTTCTGAAATCATGTTTCCCATATTAGGGCTGAGGACTCCCCGTTAAATATTTCAGGGAGTCTAAATGGTTTTTTCTTTAAAAGGTGACTGAACATAGGGCGCCTGGCTAGGTCAGTCGAAGAGCATGCGACTCTTGATACTGGGGGCCTGAGTTCCAGCCCACGTTGGGTGTATAGATTACTTAAAAAGCAAAACAACAACAACAAAAACTTTAATTTTTTTTTTTTTTAAGTAAGCTGTATACCCAACCTGGGGCTTGAACTCAGGGCACCCCCCTCCATCAAGAGTCACATGCTCTACCAACTGAGCCAGCCATCTCCCCCCGCAAAATAAACTTTTTTTTTTTAAGGTGTCTGAATATGTTTTAAATGCGAAAAGCATTGGTCCATGATATTTATTCGAAAAATACTTGAATAATTCCTGTGAGCCACAAACTGCCAAGCACTGGGTTCAATGTTAATATAAATAGTCCATGGGGCGCCTGGGTGGTTCAGATGGTTGAGCATCTGCCTTGGGCTGGGGTCATGATCCTGGAGTCCTGGGATCGAGCGCACATCGGGCTCCCTGCTCAGCGGGAAGCCTGCTTCTCCCTCTCCCTCTGCCTGCCAGTCCCCCTGCTTGTGCGCTTTCTGTCTCTCTCTCTCAAATGAATAAATAAAATCTTTAAAAAATAAAAATAGAAAAATAAATAGTCCTTGCCCTGATAGAGTTTACTGTATAGTCAGGCAAATAAGTAACCTGGAAATTACAAAACTGTGTTACAAATATGATAGAGGTAGAGGGTGCTATAAGAACTAGTAGGAATACTTGATCTAAAGCTTGAGGTGAAGAATAGCTAGCTGAAGAGGTAAGCAAAAGGCGATTTTGTGGAAAACTTTAAAAGTCATGTTTATAAGTTTGGAATTTAACCTGGCAGCAATGGGTTTAAAAATACACAGTGAGGACCATGTGAGTGTATTGATCAGATTTGCACTAACTCCAAATGGCTTAGAGATGAGGCAAGCAGAGCAAATCTGGAGGCTAGGGGATGCAATTAAGATAATGGGATTCAAAAGAAGTTAATGGATTCAAGATGTATTTAGAAAGTAAAGTGAATGTAATTTAAATAGATTAGATATGGTGGGTGTGAGAGAGGACGGTAATAAAATGACCCCCAGTTTCTGACTTCAGCAAATAGATGAATAGCAGTGTCCCTCCCTGAAACCATGTGGAAGGTAAAGCAGATTGGAAAGGGAAGGGAGAGAGATTATTTTCATATGTTGCATTTGAAGTGTTTCTTCTGACGCATGGTGGTTGAAGCCACAGAGGTAGATCAGACCTCACATTGTAAATTTTATATTGGGGGAAAAAAAGAGGGGGAGGGCTAAAGACAGAATTCAGAGGCACATCTGCTATTAAAGGAGGGGAAGACATCTGAGCATCAGGGCACGGCTTAGGGAGCCACTCTCAGAAGCATGCAGAGTCATTAAATGAAGCAGAGGGAAGAAGGAATTTTTCAAGTGTTTCAGTTGCATTTTGTAAAATGTTGATTTCCTTTTTTTTTCTTCAAATCCTGTACGAGTTTCACATTTTTAAGCATCTTCATTGTTTTGTGGATATCCAGACCTTTAGGAAAAATTGTGGAGCTTATATAAATTTGCCCTAATTTTGGACATTTTGTTTGGCAATAACATTATTTGCTGCAAAATAAACTCTGAACTGGAGAAAAGAGGTTTATTTTGTTCTTGTTTTTAAGGAATTTATTTGGGAGAGAGCCTGAGTGGGGATGGGGAGGCAGAGGGGGAAACCAGACTCTCGGCTGAGCAGGGAACCCGATATGGGGCTCAATCCCAGGACCCATGAGATCATGACCCAAGCTGAAGGCATCGGCTTAACCAACTAAGGCACCCAGGCGCCCCTATTTTGTTTTTTTTTTAAATCAATAGATCTTTCTATATTTCTGTTTTGAAAACATGAAAGCATTGATAGAGCAGCTCCTAAGTGCTTTTTACTAGTTGCCATCCTCTATAATTTTTCTGTCCTTTGTCTTACTGTCTTCGTGTGTTGCTTATGTTAAGGAGCTTGTGTTTGGATCTGTATCCGGACTTAGTATAGAATGGAGAAGAATATAGCATCATGATCTCACCCATATCAGCAGAACATTACTTTCTTATCCAGTAATACTGATATTCTGGACCCTTAGATACAAGTCTAAAAAGGATCTTTCTTTTCCTCAAAGCAATAGTGAAATTTATGTCTAAAATAAGAACCCAAATAAGTTTTAAACTTTTTGCCTGATGAGTGATCACAGGCTCTATGCCACAGGAGTCTAGGAAAAATTAATGGTACAACAAATAAAGTTGTGCTCACTTTGTGTTGCAAAAATCAATTGCTTTTTTGGTGTCTCAAATTTATACTTGCACAATCAGTTGACAGGTTTTAAAAATCTTTATCTAACTTTTCATTACATTTTGCTTCTTTTGTAGGGGTCTTACATGCCTATTTTCCTCAAAATGAGTGGTAGTATCACCTTAAGATCTTGTGCCAGATTTTTGGTGCCATTTACCATTCCTGGGAAGAGAAGGGTTTTATGTTCAGCAGTTCTGCAGAGATACATGTCTTCCAAAATACCAGCTGTGTCCTGTCCTAAAAAGGAGAGTACATCACCTCCTGAACAGCTGGGATTGGATGGGTGGAAAATTACAATGAAATCTACTGTGCAAGAAGATGTTTCAACAGTCTCGAGTAGCAAGGATGAAGATCCTCTAGCTGCCATCAGGGAATTAATTGAGATGTGGAGATTGCTTGGCAAAGAAGTACCAGAAGACATGAGTGAAGAAGAACTCAAAACTGCTATGGAATGTGTTTCTAAATCATCAAAAAAAAAATACTTAAAATATTTATATATTAAGGAAAAAAAGAAAAAAGCTAAGCAAATAAAAAAGGAAATGAAAGCAGCAACAAAGGAAAAAGCAATAAAAGAACAGTTGCTAGAAGCCACTAAGGAAGATAAACAGCAAAACTTTCTATTTCTACGACTTTGGGATAGGAATATGGACATTGCCATGGGCTGGAAAGGTGCTCAGGCCATGCAGTTTGGACAACCTTTGGTTTTTGACATGGATTATGATAATTATATGAAACCAAAAGAACTCCAGAATACTGTTTCCCAACTTTTAGAAAGTGAAGGATGGAACAGAAGAGATGTTGATCCTTTCCATCTTTATTTCTGCAACTTTAAAATAGATGGTGCTTATCATAAAGAGTTAGTTAAACGTTACAGAGAAAAATGGGACAAGTTGCTTTTAACAGCAACAGAAAAGTCTCATGTAGATTTATTCCCAAAGGATAGTATTATATATTTAACTGCAGATTCTCCCAATGTTATGACTACTTTCAAGCATGACAAAATTTATATAGTGGGATCTTTCGTTGATAAGACTATGCAGACAGGCACATCCCTAGCCAAGGCAAAACGGCTGAAGCTGGCAACAGAATGCCTTCCATTAGATAGATATTTACAGTGGGACACTGGTACCAAAAATCTCACCTTAGATCAAATGATGCGTATTTTGTTATGTCTGAAAAACGGTGGTAGTTGGGAAGAGGCTCTGAAGTTTGTTCCTAGGAGAAAACATACTGGTTATCTGGAGATTCCTCAGCATTCTCAAGAGTTTGTCAACAGATTGAAGAAGTCAAAGACCTGTAATTCATTTCCAAAAGATTCTCTAAATAGATACACACAGAAAAGGTGGCTTAAATGAGAAAATTTGATAAAAAAATAAATGGTCACAATATATGTAAATCAAACCATGATGCTGTATGCCTAAGCTTATACTGTAATGAATGTCAGTTATTTCTCAATAAAACTGGAAGAAAAAATGGAGTGGGAATACAATTCTACTGGTCTATTTCTTCCTGAATGGAATTCACTTGTTCTTTTTTTTAAAGGTTGTCTTTCCAAACTAACAAGTGTTTTTCCCCAATTAAATTTCTGCAAAACTGTGGAAATATATTTTCTTTACTATAAAAATAAACCTAATAATCTTAGTAAAAAGAATTGTCCAAGTTCGTTGAGCCCAGTAAAACAATTGTACCATTGCTGTGGCTTTTTTGTGAATATTTTTGAGTCTCAGACTCCATTTTCTTTTTCTTTTTTAGATTTTATTTATTAGGGAGAGAGTGTGCATGAGCGGGGACGGGGTGGGGGTAGAGAGAGGGACAAGCAGACTCCTTGCTCAGCAGGGAGCCCGATGAGGGACTCCATCCCAGGACCCCAGGATAATGACCTGAGCCAAAGGCAGATGCTTCACCAATTGAAACACCCAGGTACCCATCCCTTTTTTTTTTTTTAATTTATTTATTTAGATTAGGGGGAGAGGGAAAGAATCCTCAAGCAGATTCCCCGCTGGGGGCAGAGGCCCCTGATCTGAGGCTCAATCCCAGGACCCTGAGATCATGACCTGAGCTGAAATCAAGAGTCACCCACTTAACTGACAGCCACCCAGGAACCCCTCCATTTTCTTTTTTTTTTTTTTTTAGGGATTTTATTTGTCAGCACAAGCAGGGGGAGTGGCAGGCAGAGGGAGAGGGAGAAGCAGGCTCCCCGCTGAGCAGGGAGTCCGATGTGGAACTTGATCCTAGGACCCTGGGATCATGACCTGAGAGGAAGGCAGTCGCTTAACCGACTGAGCAACCCAGGCGCCCTCCATTTTCCTTCTTAAATGTTCTTTTAGCAATGTCAACAACTACCCTTTTATAAGAAATTGTTTTTTTCTCTTACTTTTTTATTATGTTAATCACCAAACATCATTAGTTTTTGATATAGTGTTCATGATTCATTGTTTTTTTTTTTTAAGATTTTATTTACAGGAAAGACTTTGAACTTAAGGTGGTGGTTCACTTATTAAAGTAACATTTGATACAGTGCTGGGCATGTCATAGGCACTGAAGTTTATTGTTTAACTGAATTTTGGTTAAACAAAAGGTTAAGACATCCCTTGGCATGTCATGGGATTTGCCTATATTATGACAAATGGGTTTGGGGGGATGAAATTCATTTTGTGTCCTCTTAGGAAGAAAAAGGGGGGTTTACTTGATGACTGTAGGAAGAAAAAGGGTTTACTTGACTGTTACATACAGCACTTCCCTATTGTAGTATAGAGAGCTTTCCTTTTTTTTTTTTCTTTGAGACAAAGCATGAGCTGGGGGAGGGGCAGAGGCAGAGGGACTCCCTGCTGAGCGGGAACCTGGATCAGGGGCTCCATCCCAAGACCCTGAGATCATGACCAGAGCTGAAGTCAGATGCTTAACTGAGCCACCTAGGTGCCCCAGCTTTCCTTTTCTAGGAAAAACTTTTCTCCGGCCATGTGACTTGAGTGGAAGCTGCTATATTTTTACAGATCTTGTCCTGGCCACAGCTGATTATCCCCAAGGAAACACTTCACTCAAACTTAGGCCAGTCAGAACCCTTTTCTAGGATTTTTGGATTTGAGAACTAAACCTGTGTCACTATCTGATGGTGGACTTGACAGATAGGAAGCCCTGGAATTGATGGTGGCCTTCCTTTTTATGAAGGAAGACAGGCTATATAGTAGGGAATGAAGCTTACATATAAAATAAGACCAATTTTTGGAGCTGCTTCCAATTATCCCTGAGGTACAGCTATAGATTTGCCTTTAGCATTCATTGGTTGTTTAAACCTCATGTAATACCCTCGTAATTTCTCTAATAAATTCCCCTTTTTTTGCCTAAGCCAGTTTGAGTTGGGTTTCTGCCACTTGCTACCTAATAAGTCCTACTATACTTGAGAAAATGTATACTTGTTTCCTAAGAAAAGAACTTTAGGAAATGTTCATTGTAGACTACCAGCACTCTTAAATTTTTTGAAAACATAGGAAATAGAGATGGATAGCCAACTACTTCTACCTAGTTTTTGAACTGGAAATTAACATGAGATGCAGTCCAATACATTTCTTAAAGCAGGATTTAATCTTTTACCAAATACTACTAAGTACTCTGCCAAGCAATATGCAGTTTACATGAATTAAACAATTATACTATTATTATATATTATACTAAACTACAATTATAGTACCTATAACTTAGTTGTTAATAGTACCTTTTTTACAGATAAGGAAAATTTACTCAAAATTCAGCCTTTAAGTGTAGTCTCAGAATTCAAAAGATCTGTCTGACTTTAAAGTCCCGGCTTTCAACCTATAAATTACACCGTCTATAATAAGTCGAGTATGAAGTGCAATGGAAAAAACAATGGATGCCTAACTTAAACTCGTGAGTGGGATTAGGAAGGGCCTTGAGAAAGTGATGTGTAAACTTAGAATTGATGATAAGTGTGATATGAATGAATTTCAACCTTTGACCCAACTAAGTGGCAAGGTGCTACTACTTGAGCCATTTGAGATACAGTGAAGATAAAACAGCATAGTACTTAAGAACAGGGCTTAGAAGTTCCTGGCAGGACTGGCACCTAGAGTGAGGCAAACAAGGCTTCTAGGGTACCTTACTGATCTCCCAAGTCCTAGCCCTACTCCCTGGGTTCCAGCTACACTATAGGCTCTGGCGCCTAAATTGCTTAATCTCTTGAAATTTCAGTTTTCCTCTTCTATAAAAAGGAGATTGGAAATAGTTTTGGACTCATATAAAACATTTAATATTGAGTCTGGCCCATAAATGCTAAGTAAATATTAACTAGTTATGTAATTTAGGCTATGTTCAAAATATATGGAATTTTTTTTAAGATTTTATTTGCTTATTTGACAGAATGGCGAGAGAGAGAGCATAGGTGAGGGCGGGGGGCAGGCAGAGGGAGAAACAGTCTCCCCACTGAGCAAGGAGCCCAAGGTGGGACTCGATCCCAGGACCATGGGATCATGACCTGAGCTGAAGGCAGATGCCTAATCAAGTGAGCCACCCAGGCACCCCAAAATGTATGGAATTTCTAGTCTAGTATATGCAAGTTTTTTGTCTTTTTGAGGAGTATATTATTTCTTTGTTGCAATGGTATGCTAAGGTATTTCATTGAGGTAACACTAGAATTTAAAATTTTAATTAAAAAACGACCATTTTGTTTCCAAATGGCTAAGCAGTAACTGAGTTTTTTCCTTTTTTTTTTTTTTTAAAGATTCTATTTATTTGAGAGAGAGAAAGCACAAGCATGCGGAGGGGGACGGGCTGAGGGAGAAGCAGACTCCCCACTGAGCAGGAAGCTCTATACAAGGCTCAATCCTTGGATTCTAGGATCATGACCCCATCCAAAGGCGGACATAACCGACCCAGCCACCGAGGTGCCCCCAATTTCTAAGACTCTTACACAGATAAATTACAATGGCAAATTCATCCACAGTTTGAACTCATACAATTTTAATCTTCCAACTGTTTTGGAATTTGGAATTTAACAGACGCTAGATACTTCTCCAAACTACATGGTCTGCTTTCCCAGTCACTAAATAGGAAGTAGTGGCTCTTCTATCTCAAACACTCAATAATTTATAGTATTCTTCCACTCTGAAGGTAATTTTTTGTTGCCTACGTTCTAATTATCTTCTTACCTAGTAGGCAGATGTTTTCATGTAATACCACTTCTAGCTCTCTCCTTTTGCTCTTTTCAAACATGCTACCAACTTCCCAAATTTTAATTATTAAAACAATTTTAAAAGGAAGAAGTCTTTACTTGTTAACTATTATCCCTACTATATTACCCATTTTTAAGTTCTTAATATCTAAGCCAGAGTCTTCAAGCAAGTGTTAAGAACTTACTGTTTCCATTTCCTCCCCACACTGCTATTCAATAGCATATATGCTTTTTAAAATTCCCAGTAGTGGGCACCTGGGTGGCTCAGATGGTTGGGCGTCTGCCTTCAGCTCAGGTCATGATCCCATGGTCCTGGGATCGAGTCCCGCATTGGGCTCCTTGCTCAGCAGGGAGTCTGCTTCTCCCTCTGCCTCTCCCCCTGCTTGTTCTGGGTCTCTCTTGCAAGTGAATAAATAAAATCTTTAAAAAATAAATAAATAAAATTCCCAGTAGCCATATTAAAAATAAGTAAGCAGGTGAAACTAATATATTTTATTTAACCCATATGCCCACAGGATTATCACTTCAATTTGTAATCTGTATAAAAACTAATGAGATTTTATTCATATTTTTTATATGCTAAGCCTTCAAAATTTGGTATGTGTTTTAATGGTTACAGCATATCTTAATTTGAATGCCATTTGATCCCCATGATCACCCTTAGAGGAGGTACAATTATTATTTTTTATATATATTTTTTAAGATTTTTATTTATTTATTTGTCAGAGAGAGAGAGAGGGTGCACAAGCAGGGGAAGCGGCAGACAGGGAGAAGCAGGCTCCCTGCCGAGCAAGGAGACTGATGCAGGGTTGGATCCCAGGAAACTGAAATCATGACCTGGGCCGAAGGCAGATGTTCAACTGACTGAGCCACCCAGGTGCCCCTTCTTAAGACTAATTTCTGTTAACACTCACTTTTAATATAGGGCAAACCCAGAAACTCCAGGTCCCTAGGCAAGGAATTGACCCCATATGGCAAGAGGGTAGTATAAATATAGGGAGACAGGGAAGATGAGTCTAGAAAGTTAGGCTAGGGCCCAATGTAACACTTGGACCTCATTCTGCAAACCCTAGGGCTTCACTAGTTTTCTTTTTCTTTTTTAAAGATTTTATTTATTTGACGGAGACACAGCAAGAGAGCGAACACAAGCAGGGGGAGCGGGAGAGGGAGAAGCAGGCTCTCCGCGGAGCAGGAGCAATGTGGGACTTGATCCCAGGACTGACCTGAGCTGAAGGCCGATGCTTAACGACTGAGCCACCCAGGCGCCCTCAGTAAAGTTTTCTAATCAAGGTGGAAATGACTGCAATCTTAACTGAATGAGGTAACCTCTCTCTCTCTTTAAAAAGATTTTGTCAGAGAGAGAGCGCACACAAGCAGGGGAAGCAGCAGACAGAGGGAGAAGCAGGTTCCCCGCTGAGCAAGGAGCTGGATGTGGGACTTGATCCCAAGACCCTGGGGTCATGACTAAGCCAAAGACAGACGCTTAACTGACTGAGCCACCCAGGCCACCGAGGTAACTTCTTTTAGGTTGGTATGACAATTACGATCTACAAAAAAAGTAGTTTTACCTTTTGGCTTCGTGACCTTAGACAAATTACTGTTTGGCCTCAATTCTCATAGCTAATTAAAAAGAGAGTAATTCTGCATTGGACTGTTGTAGGGATTAAACAAGATAGTGTCTGACACAAGAGGGCGCCCCATAGATATTTTTTGTTTTTAGGACGCTTTTTTTTCAGTTTTACATATGTAAGTAATCTCTACACCCAACGTGAGGCTGGAACTCAGGAGCCCGAGATCAGCCTCACGCTCTTCTGAGCCACCCAGGAGACCCCACTGCCCTCCTTTTTTTTTTTTTTAAAAGAAAGCACCGGTGATCCAGAAAGACCAGAATGAATAGAGCCGGCTCGCTTCAGGTGTAGTCACACCTGGTCTGCAGAAATCTTACAAGATTCCACCAACGTTTGCAGAGTGATGCTCCTGTATCTCCCCCACTTCTCTGGACCAGGAAAACCTAAGCAAGCTCCAGTCAAGTCCCTAACCAGTCTTCCATAGACACGCAGCCCAACCTTCCCCGCCCTTCGTTCAGAGGCGACTCGCAGATGATATCACATTCACTTCCGTTTCCAAAACGGCCTTTTTTCACTTTCCAGGGCCGCTCTAGGCTGCTGCCTCGCCGGCTAGCTCCGAAACTCAATGGTTGCTGGGCGGGGCCGTGACGTCCTTGGCGTGGCTGCAGGGGAGGCCGCGGCGGGGAAAATGGCGGACGGGAAGGCGGGAGAGGAGAAGCCTGAGAAACCGCAGCGAGCTGGAGCCGCCGGAGGTGAACACAACCCCAGCGTCGCGGGCTGCGTGGGATGCTCTGGGCCTTTCTTTGAGGTCCCCGGGGTGGGGGGAGTAGGATGGGAGCGAGAATGGGCGGATCTGGCGTTCACCCGGCCAGGTGCTGGGCCCAGACGAGACCCGGGCACGCCCGGCGCGGCCCGCTGGGATCCGGGCCCACATCGCTTCCTTGCCGGGGGAGAGCCGGCCACTGTCCGTCACCTGCTGGCCCCACCGGAGGCCCTGCTTCCGAGGAGAAGGGAGATGGGTACCAGAAAGGGGGACCGAACTCGGGGTGGGACCAGGAGCGGCAGTGCAGGAGCCGCTACCGCCACACCGGAGACGCACATCACATAAAACACACGCGCACACACACAGTGGGAGTCACCGAGAAGTGGCTGCAGGAACTGGCCGCAGGCCGAGTTTCCGACGGTGCTGGCCTCTAAGTTACACCTAGGAGTTAGTTTGCTTCTCCCTTTTCGCGGAGGAGGTCGACGATCCCGGCCTTTTCTCTTATTTTTAAGTCGAATACTGACCCTGTAACGGGATGGGTCGAGATGGAGGGAAAGAATACCTTTGCCTGCCCGCTGGTTTAAGCTGCGGGGTCTAGGGTTAGGGTTTGATTGCCTTTGAAGTGTCTGCTTTTTCTTAGGCTGTTGCCAGCTAACTGCATGACAGATACTTAGGTGGCTTAATAGGCTAGTGTGACTTTTCCTGTTATTTTGTTATGATGCTAACTCAGGTTACAGCTATCTCCATTCTGTATCCTCCACCCCTGTAAATTTGGGCCTTGTGCATGAAGGTAAAGAAACATCTCTCCAAGCCCCCACCCCCCTTTGTCGCAACAAGGCAAGTAACTTAACACGTGCGAGGTGATCATGATATCTTTAGAACGTTTTAAGTATTACTCTGTATTCTGACTCCCTCAAATCTTGTCCCTGAAAATATTTAGTTTGAGAAAATACCGAAGATTAATAGCATATGAAGGCAATTATTAGGACCTTACTAACATGACGTTTAATGTGAATTGCCTTGGGAACAAAAACTGAGAAAAGCGTAATATTCAGTTACTTAATTAAACAGCAATTTAGACCATATAGTGCTATCTCATTAGGGATGTTTTTTCCCCTCAAAAATCGGTTTGGAAATTATTGAGTAAAATGACATAAAAAATTGGTAGTTTGAGAAAAAACAAAGATCTGTAACCTGAAGAATCTTAACTGGCTTTTAGACTATTTTTAACTTTGTAGAATAGCTTTTTAAGTGTCTTGAGAGTATTAAAGATGTGTTTAATGTGTTGCCAAAATGTACCTTAAGTGTCAGCATAACTGGACTGTGTAATTTATCCACCACCCTTTCAGTTAGGGATAATTAACTTTGTAGTATGAATGTTGAAGTTTCTATTGTAGCATGTTTTTGTATGTGGAGTGGTAGTATAAAATTAATTTGGATGATTGATAATCAAAAGTTATGGTATCCTTGTTGGTGATTTAGAATAAGTACTATCCCTTAATAACTTTGCCATGATTTGCCTTGGATGTGCCTGCCTTAACAAGAAGATAGTGCTGTTGCATAGAAATCATTTTTGAATCAGATATTTTTAATGAATTTGTTCAGAGAAATCATAGCTAAAACATTTAATTCTGTGGATTGGCTGAATTGCTAATTTTGTGGCAAGTTGGCACTATTTTGAAACACTCTCAAGTTTGTCTTAGGAGCTTACCTAGCTGATTTTTAGCTCCTATTGAAGAGTCCAGTAGTTGGAAGTGTAATTTTTTATAAGTAGCTATGAATGAATTCATGTCAGTAAGAGAAGCTACTTACTTGAATTTGCTCTCACCTTAAAGAGGAGGATAATGCTAAGGATAAGGCTTTGGGCAGATTTTTATTCTCCCTTCAGCAAAAGTTTTGTAGCTCCTTGAAATTGAAATCTTAGAAAAGAGCTGTCCATATCATAATCATGGCCATCTTGTGCTGTTTTAAGCTCTCTAAAAACTATTTTAAAGAAATTGACATTTCTTATGCCAACCACTAGGAGGGTCTTGAATATGTTCTCATTTAAGCTGCACACCAGTCCTTTTGGAGAGGTAGCTATGTGCCCTTTTTTCAGATGAAGCTAGCAGAATACAAATGGTCATGAAGGATGTATGGACTTAAACTTTCTTATTAGGTACTTCTTTTTCAAAGTAAGGTAACTTTGTCCTCCAAGACCTACCTTTCCAGCTACTCAATAGAAAAGAAAAAATAAATGCTAGTACCACGTATAATTTGATTTCACATTAACTACACACTTGTTAGCTCAGAATGAATGCAAACTAGATAAAAATCCCCTTTATTAAAATAGTCCTTGATAAAGAATCTAGTACTTTAATTATATTAATGTTTTGCTGTAAATTGTGATTTTATTTTTAGAAAACTGATCACATATTTACTCATTCTTTAAAATACAAATTATGTTAAAAAATAAAAATAAAATATAAATTATGTTGCTAAAAATTTTCACATTGCTAATCCATGGTCATCTAAAATTTTTGTTTTCCGTGGTCCAAGCCTATTAAATAAATTGAAAACAGGAGTTCTTGATTAAAAGCCCCCAAATGCTAAAGTGCAGTACATGTTGTATTTAAAGAAAAACACCTTAATGGACATAGAAATTAGTGTTTATATTTAATGATACCTTTCAAAGTTCACATTAGGTTGAAATAATTTTCTCTTCTAATGAACTATATATATAGACTTGTACAGTCACATTGATAACATAGATTTGGCTGTCACACTATTCCATTTTCATTGCTTATTCCATTTGCTTTATTTCCTAAATGTTTTGTATATTTTACTACATAATTATTAGAGGAGGATTACCTAAAAAGAAAATAAAAGCTCCAATCTATGTGACACATTGAGCCATTTAAGGCTAAGTAATGAGTACTAATAGTACACCCATCTTTTTCTTCTCCTTTTCCCCCATCTTTTCACTGAAGAGTGGATATTTTCTAAAGCTGTTGAGTATCTATAAATGCTTTAAAAAAAAAAAAGAAAGAAAGGAAAACAACAAACTTAAGAGTTGAGCACAGCCAGTTATTTACTATATCCAAAAATAATTTGCTGGATTTGGAATCAGTCATGTTTATTTTATTATTATTTTTTAAGATTTTATTTATTTGTCAGAGAGAGAGAGACAGAGTACAAGCAGGGGGAGGGGCAGGCAAAGGGGGAAGCAGGCTCCCCATTGAGCAAGGAGCCCAATGTGGTACTCAGTCCTAGGACCTGGGATCATACCCTGAGCCAAAGGCAGATGCTTAACGGACTGAGCCATCCAGGTGTCCCTGAAATCAGTCATGTTTAGAAATGACCTGCTAGACAAAATACGTTCCATCTCCAGTGTGCACCTGAGATGTGGGTGGTCTTACTTAATAGATTGCCTCTTAAGGTGACAAGAAAGCAAATTGAATTTTGATTTCACATTACTTAATTAGTTGATTACTTAATTAGTGGTAGTTTTCCCAATTCCCCTGTTCATGCTACCTTTTCTACAGTAGTGTCTATAGGTATTTTCCCTATAGCATCATGGGATTGGACAGATAGTATTGTGTTCCATATATTATCACATACTAGTTCAGCCAGCTGTCACACTTAATGGTATTAATATTACAGTAAGATTTATGTTTTTCACTTTGTTTTATACTTATGCTTTAGTTTTTCTAGATTCTTTTTTTTTTAAGATTTTATTTTTATTTGTTTGACACAGAGCGAGCACAAGTAGGAGCAGCAGGGCAGAGGAAGAAGGAGAAGCAGACTCCCCATGGAGCAGGGAGGCCGATGCGGGGCTCAATCCCAGGACCCTGGGATCATGAGCTGAGCCGAAGGCAGACGCTTAACAACTGAGCCACCCAGGCGCCCTGTAGTTTTTCTAGATTCTTTGTTCCAGAATTATTTTCTGGGTAAAAGGAGACCTAGAATTAAGAAAAGATAGGGTTTTTTTAAAGAACTGGAAATCTTGACTAATTATGTACAGCTTTTGGGTCACAGTTCAAAGAGCAGAGTGTACTGCAGTCAAGATTAAATGTTCTTTATGCTATTTGTTTTGATGTTTTTCAGAGTTTGTGTTTGTACAAAACTTGTGCCTTAGTATATAGATTGTTTCGTTATGTAAACCCAGTGCATTTTCTATATGTTTCTATATGTTCCCATATATAGAGTCTGTGTTTTCAATTTTAGTCAGTCACAAAGAAATAGTTATCATTGTTTGGGTTCTATAGTAAAACTCATACTTGATTAAAGCTATAAATAGGGGTGCCTGGGTGGCTCAGTTGGTTAAGCGACTGCCTTCAGCTCAGGTCATGATCCTGGAGTCCCAGGATCGAGTCCCACATTGGGCTCCCTGCTCGACGGGGAATCTGCTTCTCCCTCTGACCCTCTTCCCTCTCATGCTCTCTGTCTCTCATTCTCTCTCTCTCTCAAATAAATAAAATCTTTAAAAAAAATAAAAAATAAAGCTATAAATAGAATGCAGAATAAAATTTAGGAGGTACCTGGGTGGCTCAATCGTTAAGTGTCTGCCTTTGGCTCAGGTCGTGGTCCCAGAGTCCTGGAATCGAGCCCTGCATTGGGCTCCCTGCTCGGCCGGAAGCTTGCTTCTCCCTCTCCCACTCCCCCTGTTTGTGTTCTCTCTCTGTCAAATAAATAAATAAAAATCTTTAAAAATACAAATAAATAAAATTTAGAATAATGCTTTTAGTTCTAAACTTAGGCTTTGAAAAAAACTAATGTTGGCATAATACTGTTTGTTTTTTTTAAGAAAGTTTAAATTAATTTTTTAAAGATTTTATTTGTTTATTTGAGAGAGAGAGGATAGGGGGTTGGGGGGCTGAGGGAGAGGGAGAAGCAGACTCCCCGCTGAATGGGGAGCCCAATGTGGGACTCTGTCCCAGGATCCTGAGATCATTACCTGAGCTGAAGGCAGATGCCTAACCGACTGAGCCACCCAGGTGCCCCTAGAAATTCTAAATTGATTTCTGTATTTCAGCTATTAAATATTGATCTTACATTATTTAGGTGCTTTTGTAATTTCATATCTAAATAAGTAAATGGCACCTCCAGCAACCATTCCAGTGCTATCTTTGTCTCCTGAGGAAATACCAAAACCTAGTCCTGCTTAATTCCCCTACGTTATTATTACAACTTTCACCCCCTGTCCAAAGAGAATACAGAGTTCCTGTTATCTTTCCTCTAAACAAAATCAAGTGTCCTGTTCAAAGTGCTTATTAATCTAGAGACCTCATCCTTCCAAAATTATATAGATTGAGAGCTATAGCCTCTGGATTTTTTAATCTGTTACTTGTCCATCTATTTGTGTTTGATTTTCCACTTCCCCCATTCTAGTTGTTTGTCCTGTTAACTCGTTGTCAGAGCTATGGCTTAGAGCATCTTCTCTTCATAAATAAACTGTTTAGTGTAGCAGAAAACATTCTATAGGGTGAATTGGGGAAAGAAAATTTTTAATCAACCAGACTTCTTCTATCTTATCATTCAATATGTTCTTAAATAGCCTTCTCCTCTAAAGGACCAAAGATACTCAAGATCCAAACTTACTTTGTCATTGATTAATACAAATACAAGCAAAATTACTGAAAGCCATCTTATATTCCAAATCTACATGTGTATGGCTCCTATTTGAAATTATAATTTGCTTCTCTTTCTTTCATGAGAAAAAGTAGTATGTGAACCTCAGTATGATTGTTAAAATAGGTGATAATCAAGCTTTCAGAGTAGAATTACGTAAGAGGGAATGACTTGATGTCTTCCTTCAGTGTCCATTTCAACTCTAAAAATTGTGTGAGAGGTACGTGAGGAATACATCACTCAAGAAACTTACTCCAGGCTGTATTAATGTTGTAGTTCTGGTAATAATAAGCCATTCATAACTAGGTACTTTTTGTATAACTAGTACTACATAATTGAAGAATGTCAGAATTTATTAATCAAATGTATTGTTCTGTGATGTGACCAATTGCTCACACACTAGTTTGTGTAGAAGAATTTATAGACCTTAATTTCTAAAAAGCAAAATCCCACAAGTGACTAGATTATTATATATAACTTTTATAATAGTGTTTAGTTGAAGGGTCTTAGGTTTTGTGAACTCTATGTTTATAATTTTAAATTGCTCTGTATTTTATGCTAGTTAATTCATGGGAGCCTCTTCTACTGCCACACAATCTCAGTTCCTGCTGTATACTCTAACAAACAGTGGAAGAGACTGTTGGGTCAGTAGGTGACAACTGCAGAGGTATCTTCCTTATAACGATGCTTTTTGAGGTTGCTGCTCCCATCAATCTGCTCAGTAAAAATAGCTCATCTTGGTAAGTTGTTTCGACTTCACCAGGACCTGAAGAAGAAGCAGAAAAACCTGTGAAAACTAAGACTGTTTCTTCCAGTAATGGAGGGGAAAGTTCCAGTCGCAGCGCTGAGAAGCGATCAGCTGAAGAAGAAGCTGCAGACCTCCCAACAAAGCCTACAAAGATCTCCAAGTTTGGATTTGCCATAGGTAGTCAGACGACAAAGAAAGCCTCAGCCATATCCATCAAACTTGGATCAAGTGTGAGTTGTTATTTTATCTGTATGATGTTCATAATGGGACTTAAGAATTTTTGTTTCAGGAATCTGCTTATTAGGGGGTTATGGTAAATTGAGTCTAAAAAGGTACATTAGTGCGTGAACTTACATGTAAGTATTTAAGAAGTTACCAGCTCTGCATTCAAGAATGGTGTGGATAAATTACAACTCAAGAAAACTTTTTTAAAAGGTTTGGAATTTAAGAAGGAGCAACTATTATAAGGAATATGTATGATTTATAAAGTAACAATTTTTTCCAAGTTGGGCAAAAACCTCTGAAAAATATTTTCAGGAAGAATTTTGGTTTATTTTTCTTATCTTTTAATTCCAGTAATATTAAAAATATCTCTAGAAATCAGCACTAGTGAGGTATTACTTGATAACTGCTTCCTGATTACTTTGGAACTACAAATGGACATTGAGCCCTGTATATCCTATGACAGATCAACTTTTGAGCCCTTGTTTTAAATATAAACCTTGAATTAATTTTAATTATTCACCATGGAGTATCTGGAAAGTTTTAAAATATTACATGAAGTTTCTAGATGTGTGACTATTTCTGACCTGCAAAAGTGACAATTTCATATGTTTCAACCACATAGATCTTTAAGAAAAAAAAGGTAGTGTATTATTCTTAGCTTTAGAAAATAGTTACATTGTATAAGGAGAATAATCCTAGAATTATTAGGATTATTGCCTTTAAGGATTGTAAGGATTATTGTTTATTCATATCTGTTCTGTGAAAATTAATGCTCATTTGCCAGATGCATAGAGCTTTATTTTTGCATTAGATGTTCATTCAGAGATCTCAAAAATATGATATGGATCAGGTTCCTGTTAGAGTCGGTGTGTTTGAGTTACACTTCTAGTTTTAAAAGAGCTACCATTTCTCAGAACCCCTACTCCTACCCTAATGTTGTTTTGCCTTTTTCTTTCTTCCTTTCTTTAAAAAAATTCATCCTGGCCAAAAGACATTCGGCTTGTAACTTCATTACTTCATGACTTTTCTTCCTATTTGAGCTGATTCTGTTCAATCCTTTTTTTTTTTTTTTTATAAAGTTGCATAGACCAACTGCATAAATCTTTGTGGGATTTTTTTGATAGTCGTTAAACATGTATTCTCATGTACACTTCCATATAGATGTTACTCTTGATAATAGATTTTACTGGGGTCAGCACACTCCTAAACTAGATATCTAAATCCCTACTTTTTCTAAATCATTAACATGATTTAGTAATTGCTGATCATTTTAGATGGGAGGGTTTTGTTTGAAAATGCCTATTCAGTAAAACTTTTAATCTTTGGAAAACAAAAACCTGTTTTTATAAAGTAAACTTTAGTATAAACACAGTCATCTTGGGGAAGTGAGTTTTAAGATAACAAAAAATAGTTGAAACTATTGCTTTTGATTATATGATTGAAAAAGTAGTTGATCAACAGGCACTTACTTGTGTCATATGCTGTATGTACAACATCAAACACCTGACATCTTTAAAAGAGTAAAGGATATTTCTAGAGTCTCTATGCATAATCTCCAGATTAACATTTTTTATTTCTTCAAAAGCAAACATTTATAAAAAGTGTTTGTGTTATAGAAGAAAGTGTGGTTCCTTTTGTTTCAGCAGATCAGAGAAGATTTCACTGATGAGGTGATGTTTGAGTTGGCCTTAACTATAGACAGGAGGCAAAGGGCATCTCAGATAAAAAGAATTTTGTGCAAAAGCAGTTTAGATGTGAAGCCATTCAGGAAATTGTTTGTAGTTGGAAAGTGGTATGCAAATGTAGGGATAGAAAGCCCCCCAGATGAGACCATAGAACGGAATCATAAAGGGCTTACATAATATAGTTTGGTTTTACTCTTTAGGTTCTAGCAGAGCTATGGAACTGTTGTATGGAAACTTTTAAACAGATTTGTATTTTAGATATATCACTCTGTTATCATTATAGAGGATTAGCGGGAAGAAACACTGAAGTGGGGGGGATGGTATTTCTAACAGTAGTTGAGGCAAGTAATGCAAAGGGGCCTTAGGTGTCGGTAGTTGATGGGAATGCAGAGGGAGAGATAGGTCTATTAGATAAAGATTTAAGCAACAAGACTTTATAATAGAATGCAAGTTGAGGAAAAGGTTTTCTGGCTTGGGTACTTAGAACGCTGTGAAACTAAAGTACCCATTGGGTCTCTAAGTGGAGCTGACTAGTCGGTATATGACATTCTGTTTGGGGCAGCCATTGGATTTGGTAGTTAAAACTATGGGAGTGAATGGAGTTGACTAGGGAAGTACAGAGAAGGAAAGGAAAGATCCCTAAAGACAGATTCTTGGGTGTCTGTCATTTGGTGGGGGGAACAGGAGGAAACAGAGGGAACAAAAGATCAGAGAATTAGAATAGCATCTAAAAAGCATTGTCAGAGAAGTCAAGGTAGGAGTGTTTCAAAAAATAGCTGGTGATCAGAGTCAAAGGCGGTGCACTGGTCACTGGTGACCCTATAGAACCAAGGTCACCCGATTCTAGGTGAGGGAGGAAGCCAGATTGCAGTGGGTTATCGACAAAATGGATGGTGAGAGGATGAAGATAGTGAGGACAACTGACCTCAGAAACTTAGATTAGATAGAAGAGAAGCATGTTTACAGGCTGTAGGTCAGAAAGCTACCCAGTAGAGAGATGAGTCTTAGTGTCTTTTATGTTCTCTCTCAAGGCACACTGCACTTCATTTTTTGTTACTGTGGGAAAGAAGTACTAATCATTTTCTTTTACCTTTTCCGGGTACCTGTTAGTTACATGATACTATATATCCTGACTAGAAAATGTTTTACAGGATGAAAACAAATGGACATATAATTAATAAAGTTAAAGCTACCTGTTGATAACCACATTTTTAAAAAGAAAAAATGGATTTCTTTAAAGTTTGTTCTGAGTTCCTTACTATATGTTTCTGTGAAAACATAAAATCAAGTCTTTGAAGATGTTATTTGTATCATTAAACAAGCCTGTATAAACATTATGTGATACTTTTAACATTATATGATACTTTTTAATGTGTTTCTTCTTCAGAAGCCTAAAGAAACTGTTCCAACACTTGCTCCAAAAACCCTTTCAGTAGCAGCAGCTTTTAATGAAGATGAAGATGTAAGTCAACACCTAGTTTTGTTTATTTTACTTTAACCATTTCTTTAAGGAAGATGTTAGAGGCAGATTGTAGGTTGTACTAATGATACTAGTGAATTTTTGTAATTCTGAATAGTTTTTGTGTGTGTGTGATGCCTGCAAAATCTGGATATTTCTATTTTATTTGGTTGTAGGATTATTTAAAATATTGCCTTTGGAAGCAATGAACTTAAGACTCAAATCAACAGGGGCTTCTGGGTGGCTCAGTTGGTTAAGTGACTCTTGATCTCGGCTCAGGTCTTGATCTCATAGTCATGAGTTTGAGCCCCATACTGGGCATGGAGCCTACTTAAAAAAAAAAAGAATCAAATAAACAAATGCTTATTATGAACAGTAATAATACACAAATGCTTATTATGAACAATAATAATACACACTAGGAAATATGTAGAGTCCAAAAAAAGAAAAATTTAATGCTGCTGTCTTTAATAATTTAATAGTTGGAGTCTTCAGTGATGAGACATCGTGCATGCATTCACCTTCAAAAAGGCAGCTGTAATGCTTTCTTCTGGTATCCCCATGAAGAATAGCAAATAGTGCAAGTGATTCTCTTAGAAGTCTATTCAGTAAGCACGTGTTCCAGAGTGAGCATTGCTTACTGCTGTTCTCTTAGTTTCCTAGTTTCCTCGTGCCTCTCACAGTGCCCCTCTCTTATGCTTATGAATAACATATGATATGGAATTTTAAGCATTATTTTGACTGATTTTTTTTCTTTGGTCTCTGACTTTAGAAACTAACCCCCACTTAAAATGTGACCCCATTGTATAACAATTAAGTGTTAACAGGGTACATGAGTAATTGCTCCCAAAACAGTATGGTTAGGAATTATACATTCAGAGGAGCGTACTGTGGGCTGAAGTGATTGGGAAGAGTATATATAGAAGAAATAGGAGTTGGATGCTGGAACATCAGGCAGTGTTTTGACAGACCCTCTCTCGCTGTCTCTCTGTCAGATAAATAAATAAAATCTTTTAAAAAAAAAGATTTTATTTATTTATCTGACAGAGAGAGACACAGTGAGAGAGGGAACCCAAGCAGGGGCAGAGGGAGAGGGAGAAGCAGGCCTCCCGCGGAGCAGGGAGCCCGATGCGGGGCTCGATCCCAGGCCCCTGGGACCACGACCGGAGCCGGAGGCAGACGCCCAACGACTGGGCCCCCCAGGCGCCCCTTGAGGTAACTTCTTGGCATGTACAGAGTGCATGCGGGAAGGACAGGATAGGAGGAAGGGAACAGCATGTGCAAAAGTAGAGAGGATGGAAATGGGAAGCTGCGTGATAGTACCGGCTTACTTTGAACGCCTCACAATTTGGCTGTCTTCTCACGTAACTTTATTTTATCCTTCATATATTCCTTTGAATCGTGTGATGTAGTTATTCCTGTTTTGCGAATGGAGAAATTAGCAAGTTGATGGTAAAGGATATAAACTTTAATTTGTCTCTTAGATAAAAGAATGTGTGCATCTAAAATCTTCATCTGGTTTTTCTTTTTTCTGCAGAACATAGTTAAGTAACGTTGGATATATATCTGAGCCTAAAGCATGTTGGACAATGAGGGCATCCATTTAATTAATTTTGAAATTTTAGTTGTTACCTCCTTAGTCTCCTTTAATTTGGACAATTCTTGGGTCTTTCTGTTTTATGGCATTAACATTTTTGGAAGAGTTCAGGCCAGTGATTTTGTAAAATGTTCCTTAGATTGAATTTGTGTGATGTTTCCTCATGATTAGATTCGTATTAACTCACTTTGGCAGGAATACCACAGAGGTGATGCCCAGTTCTTAATGTTATCATACCAGGGAGCACATGTTGTCAATATGTCCCATTAATGACAGTGTTAACCTTGATCATTTGGTTAAAGTGATGTCTGCCAGATTTCTGTACTTTTCCAAAGTACTGTTTTACCTTTTGTAATTAAAATTTATTTTGGGGGTTATGCTTTAAGAATACATGGGGGAGGGTGCCTGGGTGGCTCGGTTGGTTGGGCGACTGCCTTCGGCTCGGGTCATGATCCTGGAGTCCCGGGATCGAGCCCCACGTCGGGCTCCCTGCTCTTCAGGGAGTCTGCCTCTCCCTCTGACCTTCTTCCCTCTCATGCTCTCTCTCTACCATTCTCTCTCTCTCAATAAGTAAATAAAGATCTTAAAAAAAAAAAAAAAAAAAGAATACATGGGGGCGCCTGACTGGCTCAGTCAGTAGAGCATGTGACTCTTGATCTCAGGATTGTGAGTTCAAGCTCCGTGTTGGGTGTGGAGCCTACTTAAATAAAAAAAAAAATAAGACAAACCATGAGAGACTATGGACTCTGAGAAACAAACTGAGGGTTTTAGAGGGGAGGGGGGTGGCAGGATGGGTTAGCCTGGTGATGGGTATTAAAGAGGGCACGTATTGAATGGAGCATTGGGTGTTATATGCAAACAATCATGGAACACTACATCAAAAACTAATGATGTAATGTATGGTGATTAACATAACAAATAAAAAATATAAATTTTATAGAATAAAAAAATTTGAAAAAATAAAATAAATTAAAAAAATTAAAATTTATGGGGCGCCTAGCTGGCTCAGTCAGTAGAACATGGGACTCTTGATCTCAGGGTCGTAAGTTTGAGCTCCAAGTTGGGTGTAGAGGTTACTTAAAAGTAAAATCTTTAATTAAGAAAAAGGATACATGAAAATATATAATTTTTTAAACACTCCCATGAGTGTCAGCATCCATTGCTGATTCCTACCAAAATCAATTTTTATGAATGTTTGCCAAAGGTGTTTTTTCTCATTGTTTTTTCTCTTTTATATTTATTGTCTCTTCCTGTAAGGAAGAACTGTCCCTTATTTATCTAAGTGTAAGCTCATGGATTCTTTTTTTTTTTTTTTTTTAAGATTTTATTTATTTATTTGACAGAGAGACACGGTGAGAGAGGGAACACAAGCAGGGGGAGGGGGAGAGGGAGAAGCAGGCTCCTCACTGAGCAGGAAGCCTGATGCGGGGCTCCATCCCCGGACCCTGGGATCATGACCCAAGCCGAAGGCAGCCACTTAACAACTGAGCCACCCAGGCGCCCCGCTCATGGATTCTTTCTTTCTTTCTTTTTTAAGTTTTATTTATTTGACAGAGAGAGACACAGCGAGAGAGGGAACACAAGCAGGGGGAGTGGGAAAGGGAGAAGCAGGCTTCCTGCTGAGCAGGGAGCCCGATGCAGGACTCCATACCAGGACCTGAGCCCAAGGCAGACGCCTAATGACTAAGCCACCCAGGAGCCCCTCATGGATTCTTTATTCAGTAGGCAATAATGCTCAACTTATCTCAGATTTGACCAGGAGAAACTCCTTTAGGCTAGATCTTAAAGACACTCTTTTAAAAAAGAATATTTAGGGGCTCCTGGCTGGCTCAGTTGGTAGACCATGCATGTGATTCTTGGTCTCGGGGTCATGAGTTAAAGCCCCATGTCAGTCATGGAGCCTACTTAAAAATAAAAAAATTATCTCACCAGCAACATTCATACATAAAAACAGATCTAAAAAGAATTTAACTTATCACATATCTTTTCAACATCTTTAGAAGTATAGAAAGAATGAACTTTAAAGATACCTTTTTAGTAAAGGAGACATTTTTAGAAGGAGCAATACCATAAAGTTGTTAAGAATCTTTGCTTTGGCATCCAGCTCTTTTGCTATTTTTAGCTTTTTAACTTTAGACAAATTAACCTTGTTTACCTCACCTTTAAAATGCAAATGATGATCATTATACCTACCTAGTAGGATTGTTAGGGTTTTTTTGTTTTTCTTTTAAAGATTTATTTATTTGAGAGAGAGTTGGGGAAGGGGCAGAGGAAGAGAATCCCAAGCCAACTCTCCCCTCCCCCCCCCCCCACCCCAGCATGGAACCCAACTCAGGGCTTGATTCCACCACCCTGAGATCATACCCAAACTGAAACCAAGAGTCAGATGGATGCTCAACCAACTGAACCACCCAGGTGCCCTGAGGATTGTTAGGATTTTAAAAGAGAGTGCATATTAAAGCACTTAGCATAGTGTGTACTGCATAGTAAACAAATGGTTTGGGTTCTAGAATGTCAGGTTTTTACCAGATTTTTTTCTTTATGCAAAGTCAGCACACTTCAAGATCTGTGTGTTTCTTTTTAAAATGTAGTTAAGATAAATACTTTTCTCCTTTTACCAAGATTTATAGTATTGAAAGTGCTAGAAGACTTAGATACAAAATTTAGTAATATTAGTAATCAAGTGAATTTAATAAACCTGTAACACATCTCTGTTTGCTTTTTTTTTTCCCTCCAGAGTGAGCCAGAGGAAATGCCTCCAGAAGCAAAGATGAGGATGAAGAATATTGGAAGGTATATATTTTTTTGTAAAGATTGTAGAGAATGATCTTTTAAAAATGATCATTATTGTTTGGGCTTTTCTTGCATATTTGGGCAAAACAGTTTTGTTTTGTGAGCTATCAGTGATCTTATTTTCTCTCCTGATAAGAGAAATTGAGTACCTTATGAAAAAATAATAATTTTAAGGATATTTCTTTTCAGATACATATAATCTGTATTTTCTTCAGATAGCTGTGAGAAACGTTTCTGATTTAAAATTTAAGTTTTTTCAGTATAAAAAAGAAAAGACTTTCACTCATTTACCTCTCATATTATTCTCACCATTTAATCTTGATTGTACATGTCCTTTTTTCCTAATTAAGATGCCAAATACCAAAATAAGACAAGTATTTTAATTTTCCTCCATGTTTCTGTTGTCATGGAAATAACTTATCAAATTAACATAATGGCCATTTTCTTGTACTTAAGATAACTTAGAGGCTAGTAAGGAAGTTCGGGTTTAAACCAACCCATAGTTTGTCCCCATTTCTACCAAATTATAAACTCCCAGAGAACTAAGTCCATATGCAAGCATCTATATCAGACTTGGAGTCTAGGATTCAAATAGGAACAGTCCCGGTGACTGCCTGCCCGCTTTCCTTTCATACTGGGACCTAAAAGTAGGAAATACGTCTGATCTTATAACTTTGTCTAAATACCCAGTTTGTTTGTTTATATGTTTAAAAACGTAAAAGATGTAAAATTGAAACAAATCCACAATGACAACCTTTCTATGTGTAATATATCTTCATGTTTTTCTTCTGTTTCATTTTTTTATAGATGCTGATGGCAAGCCATCAGTTGATTTCATGACCCTGTTAAAGGGTTTCAAGCAACAGTTATAAAAACAGTTGTGGTTGCCACCCTTAGCTATATGTCAGAATCACCTTAGGTGTTTGTTAAACATGCTGGTCTCTCCTCAGACCTACTGAATCTGGAATTTTAGGACTGGATCTTATAGAAAGGGTATTTTTTAAAAACTCTCTAGGTTCTTGTGATAGCCCTTGTTCATAATAGGTACTAAACAAATATGTTTTGAATGAGTTAAAAACATGGCCCAAAAGGCTTTATGTAACTTTTAAATAAATTTCCTGTCTTTTAACACAGGGATACACCAACATCAGCAGGACCAAACTCCTTCAATAAAGGAAAGCATGGTTTTTCTGATAACCAGAAGCTATGGGAGCGAAATATAAAATCTCATCTTGGAAATGTCCATGACCAAGACAATTAAATGATGTGTTTTGAAATTGGGGTGTGGGGTGGGTGTAAAGTTAAAAGGAACAGTTTCCTTTTTTAAAGAATGGTATAAGACTATCTTTGGAGCCGCCTTTTTTTTTTTTTTTTTTTTAAGATTGAGTGGTACACTAATGAGAGTTTGAAATTAGAGGTAATTTATGTTTTATATACAGATTTCAAGACATTTGCTAATTTTGTAGTTTCATGTGATTAGTTTCCAAAGGTTACAGATAATAAAAAATCAGAAATGGTACCTTTCTAAGAATTGCATATTTTTTTAGACACAACTATTAGCACATTAAGAGGAACGCAAAAAGTTATTGTCTATTAAACTGCAAGCAGTTACTCTTAACTCCCTTATTAACCTAAAGTGTCTGGCTCCCAGGAACAGCCTTATAGAAGAGGGAGTATTGTATTGGGAGGAAAATGTTACTGGACTATTGACTGAAAGTACGTTAGATAAAATTAAAATATAGCTTTTTTTTTTTTTCCTAATGGGCATTTGTTTTGTTTCAAGTCATCATAAACTAGATAATATTGCATTGCTATCAGTTGGTACAGATGCTTAGCTCTTTAAAAAAATTTTTTTTAATTTTATGTAAGTTGTTGAGTATTTGAAATAGCCCACTTCACTTTAACGGGTCTTGTCTACCTTCATTAGTCTTCAAAGACCATTTGCTACCAAAGTAAATCAGTATTTTGAATGTGCTTCTCTTGGTTTTTGTTATTAGCTAGTTCCTGTAATCATTTCCACCAGATCTTGAGGCAAATCATAAGGAAGCTGTTTCTTTTAAAATACAAACCACCACCAAAAATTTAAATGTACATAATACTTAAATATTTGGCTGTTTTATTTTTAAAAGGTAGAAACACCAAAAAAGCAACATTGTATGAAGATGAAAATGAGAAAGATGCACTTTCTGTAACTTTGTTCAAGCTTAATTTAAGTTACTAACTTGTGAAAGCGAGTTTGATTTGAACTTAACGCAAGAATTCTTATTTTAGTACAGTAATATGGTTTATTTGAAGTGTATACATATTAACCAATGGCCTCTCAAAAGCACATTTTAGGTACTGAAGATAAAAAGAAAGAAAATGCATCTTTAAACATATTTTATGGATTCTTTGACCACATATATGTTGTTAGATCTGTGTATTGTAGGGTTTTTTTTAAATTTTTGTATATGAATTATTTTTTAATGTGACAGTTATAAACACCTCTTTAAAGGCGTAGTCACGGATAAAAGAAACACCGTATAATGATTTCTTTGACTACTCCTGCAGTGTTTAATTTGGAGGCAGCTTCAGACTGTTTTATTGGTGGTAACTACTTGCTGAGCTCTTTTAATAGGTAATAACTCCAGAGAAGCAGCCTGTATATATTCCTAACATTTTGTTCATTTGCATTTAAGTTTAGAGTAAGCCCCAGGTAAAACAATGGAAATGTATATAGAACTATTAGTCCTTACATGATTTAATTATATCAAGATACATGAATTTAACTTGCTTTAACGTAGGCAGACTTTCCACTTTTGTCCATTTTACTGTTTATGTTAAAATAACATCCCTCTCCTACATATTCTTTTCTTGACTCAAATGAAGTATTAACCTAAGGTCAAGATGGGAGAGAAACGACTGAGATGAATGTCTTTACTAAAATACCAATAAATTTGTCAAACTCAATAGTGTTCTTACTTTCTCTTCTACATAATTGTTGCTGGGTTTTTTGTTTTGTTTTTTTATTTTTTTAACAAAAAAGACGAGCCAGATATTACAATTTTTGCTCTTGCCCAGATTGTTGGCCAGAATAATGGGAAATTTAAAATTAGTATCGGAGTCTACCTAACTTAGCACATAGTTCTATAGCATTACAGTGTCTGGGGTTGGAAAAGACTTAATCCAAATCCTCCCTCTCCTTCACTGCCAAAGTGTTTTCTGTCCTGTGCTGTAGAAAATCCTGCCAAGGCGTATCTTTGGAAATCCCTAAGTGTTAGAAGGTATACATAGTGTCTACCATCCATTGGCTCCGTGTCATGGGCTTGAAATGTTTATACGGTTACTGCCCAGTAGGTCAGGTCCTAGTAAATAAAAAATTGAGCTACATTTTAGAATTAAGATTCATTCCAGTTTGAGTAATTACAAATGAAGGCTGTTTGTTTTCAGATGTTTTTCCTTCGCTCTAGTAATCAAGATTAGTTTGACTTAGTGTGGAGGGAAGGTACTTTCCTGGTCACATGAAGGTATTTTTTTGAATTTTAAACTTCATTTTTTAAAAAAAATTTCAGACTTAACAAAACATTGTGAAACTACTACAAGGTATTTCCATGTTCTCCAAATGTTAACATCTTAAATAACTACAGGACAATTGTCAAAATCAGGGAATTAACATTATTATAATACTTTAATATATTACCTTGTACAGTTGTTCTACAGACTTTTTTCACATTTCACCATTTGCTCCACTAATCTTTCTAGTCAAAGATGCCCTTCATTATCCCACATGGTATAGTTGTCATCTGTCTCTCTTTAATCCTTTAATCTGGGACACTTCATTGTTTGTTGTTCATGACCTTAGAGTTTTTAAAAAGGACCAGGGCAGTTATTTGTAAAAGACCCTCAGTTGGGGGTTTGCCTACTCTTTCCTCATGGTTAAATTCAGTTTATGAATTTTTGGCAAGAATAACACAGAACTGATGTGTCCTCAGTGTAACAGCAAATGCATGATGATAATTTGTCCTGTTGCTGTTAATATTGATCACTTGCTGAAGGTGGTGTCTGCCAGATTTCTCCACTGTCAGATTACTGTCTTCTTTGTAATTAGTAAGTATCTTGTGGGGAAATTCTAGGGACTATGTAAGTACCTTATTTCTCATACTATTGCCCACTAATAGGGCAGGCATTCATGGTTCTTTTTTCTTCCCCCGTGGTTCTTTCCTGAAACAATTGTTAGCGTAGAATTTGCCAAGTGATGGTTTGCTATTCCAATGTTTCTCTGCTTTTAGTAGTTGAAATTCTGCTCTGAGGAAGTTCCCCTCCCATTCATTATTTATTTTATTGATAATGGGCCCATGTAACCTTATGTTATTCTTTAGGTTACTACCCATTACTACCATTATTCATTTTGTAACTCAGAATGTCCCAGATTTGCCCATGCGAACGCCTTTCAGGTGACCCTTATGTCTTTTTGATGTTACCATCCTTTTAATACTTAATTTCTGGCAACAAAAGATACACTCTACCCATCTTGGATTTTCTTTTCTCCAGCCTTGGAATTAGTGATTTCTCTAAGCATGGTTCCTTCTAGAGACGGTGGTCTTTAGAAATCAAAATCAGTACTAGATCTCATTGGTACTGAGGTATCATTGCTTCTAGCCTGCTTAACAGAGCTAGAAAATGTGTGTAATATATACACCTATATCTATTTCTAGATTGATGTGTATGTGTGTGTATACTGTATGTGCGTGTATCTCCAGTACCAGACCAACACCAGAGTTGATTCTAGTCTTCCTATATTTGAAACTTTTATCCAACAGTAAGAATCTATCTGTAGTATGTTCACTTTCATTTGCCCAATTTATAGAATACACATAAAGTACTTTCAGAATTACTATATCTACCATATATCTACCAATGGAAAAACAGCTTACCAACCTGTGCAGTATTTGTGTATACTAGCTTTTTTTTTTTTTTTTTTTTTTTTTTAGTATTGCAATGCATAATCAAAATACTGTTTTACAAAGTAATGTGGGTTCTTTTCTCGGTTACCCCTTTCAGTATGGTTATGCTACTCTTTTGTAATGAAATTAGTTAACTTGTTTTTGTTTGTATTTCACAATGCTGCCCATTCTTTGTTAACTTGTGTGGTTTTTTTGGTATGTAAAATATTAGCATAGTTCTAGAAGTTAGAACTATACAGAAAGTGTCACTCCTTTCTGTCCTTTCCAGCTCTTTCTCTTCCTCCTAGCGTTTCTATCTTGTTTGCACCTGTCCCCTGTAGGTAATCTATTTCTGGTTTCTGTTTTATCCTTCCTATGTCTCTTTTGAATAAATAGATGAGTGTTTATTATTTCCCTCTTTTTCTTAACATGATATGTAGCATGTTATAGTTAACTTTTATATTTTGGTGGTTTTTTTCCTACTTTACAGTATACCCTGGAAACTATACCAGTTCATGGAGAGCTTACTCCAAAAACATTTTGAACAGCTATATAATGTGAATATACTATAGTTTATGCAATTACTCTTCTATGTATGGGCATTTAGGTCATTTCCAATATTTTGCCATTACAGTGCTATAATTGAGTAACCTTGTGCATGTGTATTTTCATATTGTTGTGATGTATCTTCCTTCAGGTAAATTCCCAAACATAGGATTGCTGAGTCAAAACATAAGTGTATATGTACTTTTGTTAGATTTTGCCAAATTCTCATCCAAAAGGGTTGTACCAAGTTTGTTTTTCCGCCAGGAATGTATGAGAGTTCATGCCTCTTTTCACAGCCTTGCCAACAGGATGTTTAGGTCATGCTTTTTAATTTTTGCCAAATCAGATAGGTAAAAAATGGTATTTCAGATTAGTTTTGATTTGCATCTCTAGCTACGAATGAAGTAAGGTATCCTCTATATTTAAGGGCCATCTGAATATCTTTATGAATAGTCTGTTCATGTGATTCCCATTTTACTATGGGTTTTTGGTCCTTTCTCAAATTTTAAGAATTCCTTATATACTAATTCTTTATCTTTGATGTGTTATAGTTTTCCCAATTAATTGTCCTTTGACTTTGATTTCGGTGTGTGGTGGTTTTTTTTTGTTTTTTTTTTTTTTGCAATGCAGGAAGCTTTCATTTTTTTCTGTAGTAAACTCTTTACTATTTTATTGCCTCTCAATGTTAATATTTAGAAAGCCTTTCTCTATACTAATATTAGAGATGAATTTACCCATGTTTTTCTTGTGCTTTTGTATTTCATTTTTTTAATTTAAGTAGATTCCTACTGATTTGGAGTATATTCTTGTGCATTTGTGAGATCAGGATCTAATTAGTTAACTGGTATCTATGATAATAAGCCATCATAATCAAGAGCACTTCGCTTTTGTGTCTTTCAGGGGTGTTTTAAATTTTTTCTCCTATATGTTTTGCATATTTCTTGTAAGCTTAGTCCTAAATATTTAGTCTTTATTGTTATAGAAATGGGGTTTTCTCTACCATTGTGTGCTGATTGTTTTAGGATATGAAGGCAATTTCTGTACATTCTGTGTCTTGCTATCTTACTGAATTCTCATATTGAGTTTTATCATTGTTTCTCTAGGATTTTTCAGGTATATCATCATATCACCTGCAAATAGAGTTGGTTTTAATTCTTTACCAGTTTTTGTGCCTCTAATTCATTTTTCTTGTCTAACTGTATTGCATAATACCACTAGTACAGTATTGAATTAGAGAAATAACGGGCACCCTTCCCTTATTCTTGTTCTCTATAGAGATGTTTCCAGTGTTTAACCATTAAATAAGATGCTGGCTTTAGAACTAAACATATTTTATCATGTTAAAAATATCTGTCAATTCCTATTTTTTTAAGTGCTTTTTATCAGAGATGGGTGTTGAATTTTGTCAAAGGCTTTTTGAAGATTATATCAAGGGAGAACTAATACGTCCAGTCCCCACCTTACCAATGGTTTGACTTATAATTTTTCAACTTCATGATGTTGCACAGTGATACACATCTGGCAAAAAGATACATGTTCAGTAGAAAAATACTTAGAATTTTGAATTTTTATCTTTTCCTGGGCTGGCAGTATGCAGCTAGCTACCAGTCAGCCATTCAATCACAAGGGTAAACAACCGATACACTTAAACCTATTCAGTACACATACAACCATTCTGTTTTTTGCTTTCAGTGCAGTATTCAATAAATTACATGAGATGATATTAGACACTTTTTTATACAGTAGACTTTGTGTTAGATGGTTTGCCCAACTGTAGGCTAATGTTGGTGTTGGAGCACCTTTAAGTTAGGCCAAGCTAAGCTATGGTGTTTAGTAGGTTAGGTGTATTAAATGCGTTTTTGACTTAACATTATTTCCAACTCCAGTGGGTTTATGGGGCTGTAACACCATCCTAAGTCAAGGAGGATCTGCATAAAGATTGTGTGAGAACTCTCAGGTGTAGCAGAAGTAGCAACTGCTGGGACAATTTACCACCTTAGGGCTCAGGGAGTAAGTGAACAAGGGAAAGATTTAACATCTTAGAGGAGAGACCCAGAGGCCAAATTTCAGATCTTTGAGGAGAGAGTGTGTTCCCTGCAGGGAAGAGCAGCATACTGAGGGGGCCCACCATCAACAGTGAAGACAAATTTTGGGAATCCCTGATTCCACTGCATGACAAATCCCTGGTAATATGTACCCTTCCACTCCTATGGGAATCATTGTTGGCTAGCAATGATTATTGCTTTTTGTTTTTATTTTTTGCTTCTTTTCATTGTCCTATACTTTGTGAATTTCCTACATCGATCCTACATTACTTGGATCTTTGGAGAAATGAGTGAGAATAGAGGTATCCCTAAATAAGGTGAATTAGGTTAGCTGTCATTCTAGCATGTCTGAATTAGATATGTGAGAACCTTTTTTTTTTTTAAGATTGAGTGATTGATTTACTTATTTATTTATTTGTCAGGGGAAGCAGCAGGCAGCGGGAGAAGCAGGCTCCCCACTGAGCAGGGAGCCCAATGCAGGGCTTGATCCCAGGACCCTGGGATCATGACCTGAGCCGAAGGCAGATGCTTAACTGACTGAGCCACCCAGGCACCCCTGTGTGAGAACTTTCTTAGACCAAAGGCTTTGACCCACATCACAGTAGATATCCACTTAATTAATGCACATGGACACAGAACTAATTGATAGCTGTGTACATTTTTTTTTTATGTAGTCCAAAAGTGCTGTTATCATAAATCTTTTTTATTTCCTGAGAGTAAATCCTCTCTGGGAGCACTTTATCTGCAGTGTCCATTGAATTCACATTGCTTAATATTTAGAAAAAATAAAAACTGTTGTGTACTATGTAAAATATCAAGGATAATCACTATAACTTTACTGCAGGAACAGTAACCTGAACTCTTGAGTCTCTCACTGATTGGTATGTCATCCAAATGCACCACAAAATGCATTTCACTCGGAGTCTGGCATTGTCCTGATTTCATGCTGGTCATACACCTTGAGTTGCTTGTTTTATTTCTGTTTCTTGCTTTTGGAATTCCATAACTAAATCGTAGGTGCTGTAAGATTTGGATAGATCAATAGAACTGTGAATTTACCCACATGACCATGCCTCAAAATAAAACAAAGTTCCTATATAATTTATATACCTTGACTATAAGAAAAAAAGATCAAAACAAGCAGAATACTTGAAATCCAGTAATGCAAGCAAAGTAACATTAAAAGAATATAAACACTAATTAGATGTTGAAACATTGGCAGATGATTAAAGCAAATCTAACTGAAGATGCAATTTTTTTTTTTGAGAGGGAGAGGTGAGGGAAGAGGCAGAGGGAGAGAGAATCTTAAGCAGGTTCCACACCCAGTGTGGAGCCCAATACAGGGCTCAGTATCACAACCCTGAGATCATGACCTGGGCCAAAATGAAGAGGCAGACACTTAACTGACTGAGCCACCCAGGCACCCCTGAAGATGCACATTTTTTTTATTTAAAGATTTTATTTTTAATCAGTATACCCAGCGTGGGGCTCCAACTTACAACCCCCAAGTCAAGAGTTGTATGCTCTACTGATGGAGCCAGCCAGGTGTTCCATTGAAGATGCAAATTGAGAATGATAAGCTGTATCTGTGGGGACAGAATCGATGGGAACTCTACTTTTCTGCTCAATTTTGCTATGAACCTAAAACTGCTCTTTAAAAAAAGTTTATTAAAAAAAAAATGATGATGTGAGTAGTGGTTTAACTCAGTCACAAGGTGCCTCTCCACCATAAATATAATACGCAGTTGGATATAAAACCCTCAAAATATTCTAACAACACTGTTGTAATGCTGTGTGTGGATATCAGCTTTGTCTGTGTATGAACATTCATACATATTTACCATACAGGCAGATTTCTCAAAACAGGATTTCAGTGTAGTTATACTCTCAGAGGATCACTTTGAGAAAAAAAAGTCACTTTCCCAGCTTTTAAACATGTTTCTTCTCCGGGCACCTGGGTGGTCAGTCAGTTAAGCGTCTGCCTTCGGCTCAAGTCATGATCCCAGAGTCCTGGGATCAAGCTTCGCGTCGGGCTCCCTGCTCAGTGGGGCGTCTGCTTCCTCGCCCTCTTCCACTCCCCCTGTTTGTGCTCTCTCTCTCTCTGTCAAATAAGTAAAATATTTTTTAAAAAGCACTATGTAAAAAAAAAAAACACCAGGGGCACCTGGGTGGCTCAGCTGGTTAAGCATCTGCCTTCGGCTCAGGTCATGATCCTGGAGTCCTGGGATGGAGCCCCGCATGGGGCTCCCTGCTCAGCGGGGAGTCTGCTGCTCCCTCTGACACTCCCCCGTCTCATGCTCCCTCTCTGTCTCATTCTTTCTCTCTAAAATAAATAAATAAAATCTTAAAAAAAAACAAACACCATATTCTCATTCTATCCCATTTAAGTACTATGGCAGGCATTGGCTATGTGATGCCCTAAGGAAGAAAATCGGGAATCATCACTTTTACCAGAGACCTTGCTTTTTATGATAGGAGTAACTTAGGACAAAGTGGCTATTTGGTGCCAACTTTTATTTTTTTCTTCAAATTTTTATATAAATTCCAGTTTAACATATGGCCTTTCCAACTTTTAATAAAGTATGCTGGTACAGTGCCACCATGTTGAAATGGAGAATTATAACAGCAATCTCTTGTCCCATACAGTTACTTTCATTCCTCTTGTGGTTTCTTTGCTATAGACAGGAAGCCATTAGAAAACCAGGGAGCTTCAAGATGAAGGGCAGTTTTAAATAATTGAAGTAATGGGTATAACACAAAAAGGATAATAGGGCAAGCATGGGAGCTAGGAAAGCAAGGTATTGGTAGCATGCTACATGAATGAGTTTATAAAAGCTTAGAATGATATGTTAACATTAATTAGCAGTAGGGCGCCTGGGTGGCTCAGTTGGTTAAGCGAGTGCCTTCGGCTCAGGTCACGAGTCCCGCATCGGGCTCCCTGCTCAGCAGGGAGCCTGCTTCTCCCTCTGACCCTCCCCCCTCTCATGTGCTCTCTCTCACTCTCCCAAATAAATAAATAAATCTTTAAAAAAAACATTAATTAGCAGTAATGAGATGGAAGTAACATCAGACATTGCTAAGGAATGCAGTGGTTGAATCAATGATGGGAGATGGAAGCATCCCAGGAGACTTAAGGGTTTGGACCTACTACCTGGGAGAATGGTAGATGCTGCAGAGGGGGGAAAATTGACAAATATATACAGGGTAACTTTTAAGTTTTTAAGAAAAACTGCCAGCCAGAATTTAGGTAAGTAGCAGATGATGACAAAATCCATAGATTTTTTTTCCTTTTTTTAAAATTTAAATTTAATTAGTTAACATACGATGTGTTATTAGTTTCAGAGGTAGAAGTCAGTGATTCATCAGTCTTATACCCGGGACTCATTACGTCACGTGCCCTCCTTAATGCCCATCACCCAGTTACTCTATCCTCCCACCCCTCTCCCCTCCAGCAACCCTCATTTTGTTTCCTATGATTAAGAGCCTCTTACGGTGGGGTGCCCGGGTGCCTCAGTCAGTTAAGCGTCTGCCTTCGGCTCAGGTCATGATTCGAGGGTCCTGGGATCGAGCCCCATGTTGGGCTCCCTGCTCAGTGGGGAGCCTGCTTCCCCCTCTCCCTTTGCCTGCCACTCCGCCTACTTGTGCTCTCTCTCTCTCAAATAAATAAAATCTTAAAAAAAAAAAGTCTCTTATGGTTTGTCTCCCTCTCTGATTTCATCTTGTTTTATTTTTTCCTCTCTTCCCCTGTGATCGTGTTTTTTTTTCTATTTTGTTTTTAAAATTCCACATGAGTGAGATCATATAATTGTTTTTCTCTGATTGACCTATTTTGCTTAGCATAATACCCTCTAGTTCCATCCACATCATTGCAAATGGCAAGATTTCATATTTTGTTGGCTGTGTTAATCAATTGTATATATATACCACATCTTCTTTTATAAGGTATTTTTTTTATTTTTTTATAAAGATTTTATTTGTTTATTTGAGAGAGAGAATGAGAGAGAAAGCACATGAGATGGGGGGAGGGTCAGAGGGAGAAGCAGACTCCCTGCCGAGCAGGGAGCCCGATGCGGGACTCGATCCAGGGACTCCAGGATCATGACCTGAGCCGAAGGCAGTCGCTTAACCAGCTGAGCCACCCAGGCGCCCATATACCACATCTTCTTTATCCATTCATCTGTTGATGAACATCTGGGCTCTTTCCATAGTTTGGCTATTGTGGACATGGCTGCTATAAACATTGGGGGTGCACGTACCCCTTCAGATCATCACATTTGTATCTTTGGGGTAAATACCCAGTAGTGCAATTGCTGTGTCATAGGGTAGCTCTATTTTCAACTTTTTGAGGAACCTCCATACTGTTTTCCAGAGTGGCTGCACCAGCTTGCGTTCCCACCAACAGTGTAGGAGGGTTCCCCTTTCTCTGCATCCTCACCAACATCTGTTGTTTCCTCACTTGTTAATTTTAGCCATTCTGACCGGTGTGAGGTGGTATCTCATTGTGGTTTTGATTTGTATTTCTGTGATGGTGAGTGATGTAGAGCATTTTTTCATGCATCTGTTGGCCATTTGGATGTCTTCTTTGGAGAAATGTCTGTTCACATCTTCCCATTTCTTGATTGGATGATTTGTTCTTTGGGTGTTGAGTTTGATAAGCCATAGAGGGTTTTCAAAGGGTACTAGACTATTTGAGGGAATGTGGTCAACATGAAGCCTGATTGTATAGTGGTAAGTACCACTGGTATGGGAGTTATTAGACTATTTCTCTTTTGTCTGTTTCTACATCTTTTGAATGGGATTATATGTGTCTGAATGTACAAGTTCTATAGCTCATGAAGTGGATGCCCATGAAGTAGAAGACACTGCCAAGAACTTTAACATCATGTCCAGGCAAACTACTGAGTAATAGTTAAAACAATATACAAATAAGTTAATGGGAGGAGAGGACTGGGATCTTTTTTTTTTAGGCTTATTTATTTATTTATGTAGAGAGAGCAGGGGGAGGGGCAAAGAAAAGGGAGAGAAAATATCAAGCAGACTCTGTGCTGAGTGTGGAGCCAGACGCAGGGCTGGATCTCACAATCCTGAGATCATGACCTGAGCCGAAACTGGGCATCAGATGCTTAACTGAACCACCTAGGTACCATTATACACCTAGTGTATAATGTCCTTATATATTTTGGATAGTGACCCCTTATTGAATGTACCATTTACCTATACTATATATAGGTACCCTGGAATCTTTCAAAAAGGCAGAAAAGTAAAAGGACTGTGGAACAGGTAAGGCAAAAAAAGCAAAATGGCATATTTGTATGCAAATGTGTTGGTAATAATGCCTTTTTAATTCGACTAAATATTCCTATGGAAAGATAAAGACTGGCAGCTGGATTAAAAAAAAAAGGACAGCTATATACTATGTGTAAGAGACATACCTTAAATATAAGAACATGGACAGGTTGAAAGCATGATGGTGAAATATACCATATGAATACCAAAAAAGCTGATGTAGCTCTTTTAATTTCAGCCAAAGTAGACTGGAAGCCAGGAGTATTACAAGGGACACCTCATTTTATCTTTTCATAATGATAAAAGGTTCATGGGACACTGGGTGGCTCAGTCGTTAAGCATCTTCCTCCAGCTCAGGTCATGATCCCAGGGTCCTGGGATCGAGCCCCGCATCGGGCTCCCTGCTCAGTGGGAAGCCTGCTTCTCCCTCTCCCACTCCCCCTGCTTGTGTTCCCTCTCTCACTGTGTCTCTCTCTGTCAAATAAATAAAGTTTTTAAAAATAAATAAAAAAGCTTCAACTAACCAGGAAGTTAGAATTCTATATTTTATGCACCTCATAACACTTTAAGATATATAAAGCAAAAATTGTGAAAATTAAAAAAGGCAAATCCACATTCATAACAAGCTATTCTTAGTAACTGATAGGACAAACCAACCAAAAAAAATCAGTATGGGTATAGAATATTTGAACAAAAGTAATAATTTGACCTAATTTACACATTAAAGCAATGCCCAAAATACAGAATATTTTTACATTCTCATAAAACATTTGCAAAAATTGACGATGTGCTTGTTCATAAAACAGCCCTCGGCATATTTCAATGAATAGAAAATATACAGAATGTGTATCTGAGTACAGAATTCTTAGAAATCAATAACAAGTTTTAAAAGTCCATGTTTTGGGGGGCCTGGGTGGTTCAGTCGTTAAGCGTCTGCCTTTGGCTTTGGTCATGATCCCAGGCTCCTGGGATCGAGCCCCGCATCGGGTTCCCTGCACCGCGGGAAGCCTGCTTCTCCCTCTCCCACTCCCCCTGCTTGTGTTCCCTCTCTCGCTGTGTCTCTCTCTGACAAATAAAAAAATTTAAAAAATAAATAAATAAATAAATAAATAAATAAAATCTTTAAAAAAAAATAAAAATAAAAGTCCAGGCTTCCCGCTGAGCAGGGAGCCTGCTTCTCCCTCCCCAGGGAACACAAGCAGGGGGAGTGGGAGAGGGAGAAGCAGGCTTCCCGCGGTGCAGGGAGCCCGATGCGGGGCTCGATCCCAGGACCCCAGGATCATGACCTGAGCCGAAGGCAGATGCTTATCGACTGAGCCACCCAGGCGCCCCAAATAAATAAAATCTTTAAAAAAATAAAAATAAAAAAATAAAAGCCCGTGTTTAGAAATAGAGTAATATTCCTCCAAATAACGTGTCAAGGAATTATGAAAATTTTAAAGCATTGTGAATCTTAAATAATAGTGAAAAATACCATATCCAGATATGTAGGATGCTGCTAAAGCTGAGCTTAGAGAAAACTTGGAACAGAGATTAGATGGCAGTAATGTATCAATTTCCTGACTGTATTGCAGTTATTCAAAAGAATACTTCTTTATAAGAAATACATAATAATTCAGATGTGATGGAGCATCAGGTTGACAAGTTGCTCTAAAAAGTCTCAAGAGGGGCACCTGGATGGCTCAGTTGGTTAAGCAGCTGACTCATTATCTCGGCTCAGGTCGTGATCTCAGGGTCATGGGGTAAAGCCCCACGTAGGGCTCTGTGCTCAGCGGGGAGTCTGCTTGAGATTCTCTCCCTCTGCCCTTCCCCACACTGGAGCTCTCTCTATCTCTCTAAAATAAATAAATCTTTAAAATAAAATGTCTCAAAAAATTAATTTTTCTGTGAGTTTGATTATTCAAAATTATATTTATTTCGTTTGTTTTAGAGTGTGTGTGGGTGCATGCACACATGCTTGCCAGTCAGTGTGTGGGGCAGTGAGGGGCAGAGAGAGAGAGAGAATCTTAAGCAGTTTCCATACGCAGTACGAGCCCAGTCTCACGACCTTGAGATCATGAACTCAGCCAAAATCAAGGGTGGGACGCTTAATCCACTGAGCCACCCAGGTGCCCCCAAATAATGTTTGTTTTTTTTTTTAAGATTTTATTTACTCGACAGAGCACAAGCAGAGGGAGAGAGAGGGAGAAGCAGGCTCCCCGCTGAATGGGATCATGACCCGGGCCGAAGGCAGCCGCTCAACCGACTGAGCCACCCAGGCGTCCCCAAATAATGTATTTTTAATACTATTTTCCTTGTGCTTTACTTTTCATCTCCATGACTTATTTATTTTAGAACTGGAAGTTTGTACCTATTAATCACTCTCACCTATTTTACCCATCATTTGACTCCTCCCTTCTGGGGAGGAATTACTGGATCATTCGGTATTTCTATGTTTAATTTTTTGAGGAACCTCCATACTGTTTTCCACAGTGGCTGCAGCAATTTACATTCTCAGCAACAGTGCACAAGTGTTCTTTTTCCCCACATCCTTGCCAACATTTATTTCTTGTGTTTTTGATTATAGCCATTCTGACTGGTGTGAGTTGATAACTCATTGTGGCCTTAATTTGCATTTCCCTGGTGATTGGTGATGTTGGACATATTTTCATTTGTCTGTTGGCCATCTCTATGTCTTCTTTGGAAATAGGTCTATTCAGGTCCTCTGCCTATTTTTTAATTGGATTGTTTTTTAGTGTATAATGTCCTTATATATTTTGGATAGTGACCCCTTATTGAATGTACCATTTGCAAATATCTTCTCCCATTCACTAGGTTGCCTTTTTGTTTTGTTGTTGGTTTCCGTTGGTCTCCAAAAGCTTTTTATTTTGGTGTAGTCCCAAATAGTTTATTTTTGCTTTTGTTTTCCTTGCCTGAGGAGATACATCCATAAATATATTATTAAGGCCTACATCCAAGAGATTAATGCCTATACTTTCTTGATGGAGTTTTATGGTTTCAGGTCACATTTAGATCTCTAATCTATTTTATTTTTGTGTGTGGTATGAGAAAGTGGTTCAGTTTCATTCTTTTGCATGTAGCTATCCAGTTTTCCCCACACCATTTATTAAAGAGACCGCCTTTCCCCATTGTATATTCTTGCCTCTTTTGTCATTGATTAATTGATCATATAGGCATGAGTTTATTTCCAGGCTTTCTATCCTGTTATATTGATCTATGTGTCTCTCTTTGTGCCAGTACCATACTGTTTTGATTACTACGGCTTTGTTGTAGATCTTGAAATCTGGGATTGTGATTCCTCTACCTTTGTTCTTTCTTAAGATTGCTTTAGCTTGTCTCAAGATTGCTTGAGCTTTTCAGGAGCTACAGATTTTAGGATTATTTGTTCTAGTTCGATGAAAAATCCTATTGATATTTTGTTAGGGATTGCATTGAATGAGTAGATTGCTTTAGGTGGTATGGATATTTTAACAATATTAATTTTTCCTATTTATGAGCATGGCATATCCCCCTATTTGTGACATCCTTAATTTCTTTCACCAATGTCTAATAGTTTTCAGAGTATAGGTCTTTTACCTCCATGGTTAAATTTATTCCTAGGTATTTTATTATTTTTGGTGCAATTGTAAATGGGGTTATTTTCTTAATTTCTCTTTCTGCTACTTCACTATTGGTGTATAGAAATACAAAAGATTTCTGCATATTTTGTATCCTGCAACTTTACTGAATTCATTTATTCTAATAGTTTTCTGGTAGAATCTTTAGGGTTTTCTGTATATATTATCATGCCATCTTCAAATGATGACTGTTGTACTTCTTCCTTGCCAAATTGGATGCCTTTTATTTTTCATGTCTGATTGCTGCAGCTAGGATTTCCAGTACTATATTGAATGAATGTGGTGAGGGTGGACATCCTTGTCTTGTTCCTGACCTTAGAGGAAATGCTCTCAGTTTTTCACCATTGATATGATGTTATCTGTTGGCTTTTCATATATGGACCTTATTATTTTGAGATATGTTCCTTCAAAGAACCCACTTTGTTGAGAGTTTTTATCATGAACAGATGTATTCTGTCAGATGCTTTTTCTGCACCTATTGAAATGATCATAGAACTTTTTTCTTTCTCTTGTTAATGTGATATATCACATTTATTGATTTGCAATATAAACCACGTTCACATCCCTGGAATAATTCCTGTTTGATTGTGGTGAATGATCTTTTTTTCTTTTTTAAGTAAACTCTACCCCCAACAGGGGGCTCAAACTCATGACCCCAAGATCAAGAGTCACATGCTCTATCAACTGAGCCAGCTAGGTGCCCTGGTGAATGATCTTTTTGAATTCTGTTTGCTAGTATTTGTTGATGGTTTTTTTGCATCTGGGTTCATCAGGAATATTGGCCTATAGTTGTTGGTTTTTTGGGGTTTTTTTGTTGTTGTTTTGTTTTTTTTGTAGCATCTTTGCCTAGTTTTGGTATCAAGGTAATGCTGGCCTCGTAGAATGAATTTGGAAGTTTTCTTTCAGTTTCTTGGAATAGTTTGAGAACGATAGGTATTAGCTTTTTTTTTTTTTTAAGACTTTATGATTTGACAGAGAAACAAAGATAGTGAGAAAGAACACAGGCAGGGAGGAGAGGGAGAAGCAGGCTCCCCACTGAGCAGGGAGTCAACGTGGGGCTCAGTCCCACGACCCTGAGATGATGACCTGAGCCAAAGGCAGATGCTTAACTGACTGAGCCACCCAGGTGCCCCGGTATTAGCTCTTCTCTAAATGTTTGGTAGAATTCACCAGTGAAGGCATCTGGTCCTGGATTTTTTTTTTTTTAAGACTTTTTCTTTATTTATTTGACACAGAGAGAGAGAGTGAGAGAGAGAGCGCACAAGCAGGGGGAGTGGCAGGCAGAGGGAGAGGGAGAAGAAGGCTCCCCGCTGAGCAGGGAGCCTGATGCGGGACTCTATCCCACGACCCTGGGATCATGACCTGAGCTGAAGGCAGACGCTTAACTGACTGAGCCACCCAGGCTCCCCTGGTCCTGGATTTTTGTTGGGAGTTGATTACCAGTTCAAGTTCATTACTAGTAATTGGTCTGTTCAAATTTTCTATTTCGTCATGATTCACTTTTGGATGAATATATGTTTCTAGGAATTTGTCCATTTCTTCTAGCTTGTCCAGTTTGTTGGCATATTATTTTTCTTAGTATTCTCTCATAATCCTTTGTATTCCTGTGGTGTCAGTAGTTATTTCTCCTCTTTTTTTTTTAAGATTTTATTTATTTATTTGACAGAGAGAGAGCAAGAACAGGAACACAAGCCGGGGGAGTGGGAGAGGGGGAAGGAGGCGTCCCTCTGAGCAGGGAGCCCGATGCAGGGCTCGATCCCAGGACCCTGGATCATGACCTGAGCCAAAGGCAGACGCTTAACGATTGAGCCACCCAGGCACCCCTATTTCTCCTCTTTGATTTGATTTTTTTTTTAAGTAGGCCCCACATCCACCCTGAGATCAAGAGTCATATGCACCATCTACTGAGCCAGCCAGCGCCCCTCGTTTCTGAGTTTATTTATTTGAGTCCTCTCTCAATGATTCTTGCTAAGGGTTTATCATTTTGTTTGTCTTTTCAAAGAACCAGCTTTTGGTTTTATTGATATTTTTTAGTTTTAGTCTCCACTGCATTTATTTCTTCTCTCTCTCTCTTTTTTAAAGATTTTATTTATTTATTTGTCAGAGAGAGGAGAGAGCACAAGCAGGGGGAGCGGCAGGCAGAGGGAGAAGCAGGCTCCCCACTGAGCAGGGAGCCCGATGCGGGACTTGATGCCAGGACCCTGGGATCATGACCTGAGCCGAAGACAGTTGCTTAACTGACTGAGCCACCCAGGCGCCCACATTTATTTCTTCTCTAATCTTTATTATTTCCTTCTACTAACTTTGGGTTTTTTCTAGTTCCTTTCGTTGTAAGGTTAGATTGAGATTTTTCTTATTTCTTGAGGGTAGGTCTGTATTGCTATAAACTTCCCTGTTAGAACTGCTTTTGCTGTATCCCAAAAATTTTTGGAATGTTTTATTTCCATTTTCATTTTTCTCCATTTTTTCTTTTTGATGTCCACTTGAATTTCTTTGTTGTCCCATTGGTTGTTCAGTAACATTGTTTAGCCTCCAGGTGTTTGTTTTTTCTAGTTTTTCTCTTGTAATTTCTAGTTTCATACAGTTGTGGTCAGAAAATTACTTGATACTATTTCAGTCTTAAATTTATTGAGTCTTGTTTTGTGGCCTAACATGTGATCTGTTCTGAAGAATATCCCATGTGCACCTGAAAAGAATACTGAAATACTGAAGATGATTTGGAGGAGGATCAACTTCTTGTATGACAGATGAGTTGTGCAGGCCTTGTTTCCCAATGAAAACGCTGAGAAGTGTAAAAACAAAAATAAAAGCAACCATTTAAAGTCTCTGGAAATGGCCCAACAGCAAATGAAAGACATGTATTCAAGAAAAATCTATGAAAGTTTGTTAAAAAAGGCAACCACCACCTCATGAACAGAGACAACAGCGGTCAGAGCCTCAGTATCTTCAGCTCAGTTTGCCCAAGGTAGAACCTCTGTTCCACAAGCGGTGGCTGGATGGAAGAGAGGAACCACCACCTCTCAGCCACACGTACCCAGGCCTTATCTCAGCAGCAGAGAGCTGGGGGCAGGGTGAGGAAGACTGATGTCCTGATCCTCCCACGTAGAGAGCCCTCCGACTGGGAGCTAGTTGGAGAAGGAGTCCTACAGTCTTGGATGCGGCACTCTGGGGTGGTGTCTCGACCTCACTGAGCTGAGATGGTTGGGGGAGGAGTGGTCTTGATTCAAATACCACAGACTTTTACATGCAATTCATTTATGACACTACCCAGAGTTAGCACAGACCCCCCAAGTTAGGGGCTCAGTCCCACAGGACTGCTGCAGCCCCTTCAGGTGCCATCTGCAAGTCTTGGATACCCCCAAGCCACTCACTCTTCTGCCTGGCGGACTATAAATTTGAGGGCTTCTATGGAGCTCCTCCTCTGGCAATTCAGTAGAACAAACCACAGAACTCGCTAAAAGTGCTATACTTAAAATTACAGTTTTATTATAAAGTATATAACTCAGAAAAAGCCATGTGGAAGAGACCTACAGGGCAAGGTCTGGAAGGCAGGAGCGCAGGACTGTCTATCCCTGTGGTTGGGGCGTGACACCCACCTAGTACACCCATATGTTCAGCAACCAGGAACTCTATGTCTCTAAGTTTTGTTGAGGCTACCTCACGTGGGCATGGTTAATTAATGAATTAATAGCTGGAGCCCCTCTCCCCTCTGGAGATTGCAGGGTGGAGCTAAAATTCTAACTCAATCGCATGGTTGGTTTTTCTGGCAATAAGCCCCCATTCTTAAGCTATCTGCCTCACCATGTTAATTTCAGATTTTTATTCTGAGATGGAAAGAAAGACAAGGATGCCAACTATCACACCTACTTAACATTGTACTGAGGTCCTAGAGAAAGCAACAAGGCAAGCTAGAATTGGAATAGGAGAAATAAAACTTATTTCCGAATAACATAATTGGGTATGGAGACAGTCAAAACTAAATTAATAAGGGAATTTTAAAAGGTTGTTGGATAAAAGGTCTTACTTCCTATGTCAGAAAATTTTAAACATTTCACCTTTTAGAATGTTTTGCTGTAGCTTTTTGTAGATAGCTTTTATCAGATGAAGATTCCCTTGATACACAAAAGTGTTTTGTATTTTTATATACCAACAAACTGAAAAAAAAAATAAAAAAAAAACATTCACAGTTGCATAAAGATATATCTAATAGGTTTACACAAACTAAAATATTTTGAGAGCTATTAAAGATGACTTACATACATGAAGAAATATGTTCATGGAATGAAAATTTAGTTATTAGAAAGATATCAATTCTCTCCAAATTGATCTAGAAGTTCAATACAATTCCAGCCAAAATCCCAACAGGATTTTATTATAGAAATTGGTAAGTTCATTATAGAATATACAAGCAATCTGAAATAAGAACAAAGTGGGATGGGCGCCTGGGTGGTTCAGATGGTTAAGCGTCTGCCTTTGGCTCAGGCCATGATCCCGGGGTCCTGGGATCGAGTCCCGCATCAGGCTCCCTGCTCCTTGGGAGCCTGCTTCTCCCTCTGCCTCTCTCTCTCTGTCTCTCTCTCTCTCTGTCTCTCATGAATAAATAAATAAAATCTTAAAAAAAAAGCCAAAGTGGGAGGATTTACTCTATCAGATATCAGAATTATTATAAACCTACAGTATTAAGACATTGTGGTCCTAAGTACTGTAAGGATTTAGTATTGTTGCAATTTGCCATTGCAAGGAATTGGTGCAAGAGTACAGAAATAAAAGCAAAAAAGCAGAATAGATTCCAGAATGTACCCTTGATTTATACAATGGCATTGCTGAACAATGGAAAAAAAATCAGCGTATTCAGAAAATTATGTGCCCAATTGGAAATCTATACTATAAAAAAATCTTGAGGGGCACCTGAGTAGCTCAGTCAGTTAAGTGTCTGCCTTCAGCTCAGGTCATAATCCCAGGGTCCTGGGATCAAGTCCGCATTGGGCTCTCTGCTCAGCGGGGAGTCTGTTTCTTTCTCTCCCTCTGCCTCTCCCCCTGCTTGTGCTCGCTCTCTGTCAAATAAATAAAATCTTAAAAAAAAAAAAAAGCTTGATGTCTCCCTCTATTTCAGATAGATTATAGATCTAAATATAAAAGACAACGGTATAAAGCTTTTAAAAGATAAAATAGGGAAATATAATGATCTTTGGGCAGGGAAAGATTGTAAAAGGGCACAAATTTATTAACTGGACTACATTAAAATTAAATACATTCATGAAAAGATACCATTAATAGAATGAAAAGACAAGCTGTAAAATAGGAGATGGCAATTGTAAAACAAGCTGTTTTCAGAAAGAAAAAAGACAAAAAATGGGTACGATATTCAATTGCCTCACAAAAAGAATATCTGAATTGTCAACAAATGAAAAGGTGTTCAGCTTTATTAGTCATCTGGGAAGGGTAAATTAAAACTACATGGGATACTAAGCACATTCATCTCAGAATGGCTAAAGTAGGTAATAAGTGAGCATGCAGAGCAACCACCACTGGTGAGAGTAAATTGGTATAACCTCTTTGGGAAATATTTTGGTTCACAAATCCAAATATCTCAAATTCTACTCTAAGTTATGTATCCAACAGAAATGCATGCCCGTGTATATACCAGGAGGATAAAAATGGTCCTACAACATTCCTCAGGATAACCCCAAACTGAAAATAACCCAAATATCCATCAATGGTAGAATGGTGAAGTTGTGGTATAGACACATAATTTTTTTGCAGAGCACACAGACCGGACACAGTAAGAGTTTAAAATGAACAGAATACATTCAACCAGCAAGACAAGAAAGGATGAATTGAAAAGGGAAGCAGGAATAAGCACCTATAAAGAATCAATTGGAAATACTAAGATAAAAAATATAATTTTTAAAATGAAGAATAGATAATTAAGAACAGTTACAGATCAGGTTAAGGAACTCCACGAAGGTTATCAGGAAGCAAGAAAAAGATGGGGAGGGGCACATGGGTGGCTGTCGTTAGGTGTCTGCCTTCGGCTTGGGCCGTGATCCCAGGGTCCTGAGATCGAGCCCCACATCGGGCTCCCTGCTTGGCGGGAAGCCTGCTTCTCCCTCTCCCACTCCCGTTCCTGCTCTCGCTGTCTCTCTCTCTGTCAAACACATAAATAAAATCTTAAAAAAAAAAAAGAAAAAGAAAAAGAAAAAATGGGGAGAGTGAAGAGGTATTGAGGGTAGAAATAAAACTTTTGGAAACAAAAAGTAACCAGAAGGGAAAATATTTAAAGAAACACTATTTAGTTTCCAGAGTTAAACTCAAAATACATGAAACTCTCCACTTGATAAAATGTAACAAACTCCTTTGAAATTCACAATACTAGGTTTGGAAGAAAGGCAATGTCCTAGAGTCCCCAGATAAGAGGAAACGGAGTTGAACTTGTAGTAACCTTGTGGTAGATGGGATTGGCAGTTTCGGGGGGGGGGGGCTTTTGACAGCTAAAAGGCAATGAGATCAGATTAGGCCTACAGAAATTGAAAAAAAAATTAAACACGACTCAGGGACCACCGGAGCGCCTGGCTGGCTCAGTTGGTAGAGCACGCGACTCAGCACGGACTCTTGATCTCAGGGTCTTGAGTTCAAGCCCCAAGCCGGGCAGGGAGCGAAACAAAACAAAACACTGGGACCACTGAAGAGCTCCATCTTCAGTGAAAGAACAGTCAAGAAAACAACTCAGTTCACCAGTCCAGGCAGATAAGGATACTTGTCCGTCCCAGGCTGGGCTGTCAGTGGACAAAAGCCTCCCTTGAAGATTTAGAATAGCGAGCTTGCTCTCAAACTGGTCTGAAGTTCAAAATTTACAGCTGCTGCTCCGGGAAACCATAGTCTGAGAATTAATATAAAAATAGTACCTAACCATGAACACTCTTGGAGCAACCTAGCAGAGGCAAACACAAAACCTCAACCTACGTGGGTGGCACAGGCTTCCCAAAGACAGGCCCTATTGGATATGAGTTCGTACTTCAAAATCCTTAAGACTCTTGAGGAAAAATTCAATAAACAGCAGTATTTAAACTTCAAAACATCAATAGGCTATAAGCATGGTATATTTAAACTGATTAAGTTACTTATGCATCTTTGCTCCATAAGCTTCTACAAACTCTAATTGATCAATATATAGGATCAAGAGGAAGCAAAGGCTTTTATTATGTATGTTCCAAACATTAGATGTAAAAGTGTTTAGGAACTTCCAAGAGATTACAGGTTTGACAAGAACAATCATGAGCAGGAAACATTATGCATGCACAGATAGTTTACACCAATGCATTAAAAAAACGACAAAACACTGAAGGTTTGGATTAGCTCGAAGTCCAGCAGTTTAGGCAACTCCGTGAAATTCTGAATACAGCCACTTTTAATAAAACAAATTAAAACCCACGTCAGAGAATTAATTCATTGCTATCAATTCATACATTTCAATGACTAACAGCAATGACTCAAACTGCTTAGCAGCAAGAGTAATAAGTACATTTAACCAGGGGTACCCACACAATTAGAGGAGAGTCACCTGACAACAAAGCAATGCGTGATTCTAAAAAGGAATTGTAAATTAATATAGAAATTTCCCCCATGGCAATATAAAACTGAATTTTTGGAAACTTAACACTTGTTTCTACATGGAATTATGTAATTCTACACATTTTTAAAAAGTCATGCCAAACATGGGGCTTGAACTCATGACCTTAAGACCAAGGGTCACATGCTCTACCAACCAGCTGAGCCAGACAGGCACCCTATAACTCTACACATTTAAATTACCCAAAGTAGGCGCACCTGGGTGGCTCAATTGGTTAAGCCTTTAGCTCAGGTCATGATCTCAGGGTCCTGGGATCAAGCCCCGCATCAGGCTCCCTGCTTTGCGGGAAGCCTGCTTCTCCCTTTCCCACTCCCTCTGCTTGTGTTCCCTTTCTCGCTGTCTCTGTCAAATAAATAAAATCTTTAAAAAAAAAAAAAATTACCCAAGTAGGCAGTAAATCACACTACTTCCAATTTTGTGGCAAAATTATGTTTATGAGTAAGAAGTTTTAATATTATTACATTTTCACCCAATGGTTTTTATTATGTTATATTAATCACCATACATTACATCATTAGTTTTTGATGTAGTGTTCCATGATTCATTGTATTTTAATGTATTCTATTCCCTTCCCTTTAAACACGGATTGACTTTAATAACATATCAAGTAACAGAAACTGATTTATGAATAGAAAAGTGACAAGCTAAACTCCAAAGCTTATGTTTAAACAAGATTCAACATCTTTTATTTACAATTTTTGACATACATTAACGGTCTTATACAATTAACTAAATCTAGTAACAATGGTGAAGATGGAACATAAAAGACACAATTCCAGATTTTAGTCAGGTTGAAATACATTTTCACTAACTGAAAAGTACAATAAACAAGCAGCCATTATAAAGTTATAGACTGTATGTCAATTCACTTAAAACTGAAAGTCAGCCACACAGCTATAGAAACAATGGGAAATTTGCAAATGCAAATATTACATATGCAGATAATGCATGCATGGCATCACATTTAGTCTTTATTTTTAAGCCATTTTTTAAAGTAAACTGGAAAAAGCATCTTAATATATGTACATCAAGGCACATTCTTTTCTTGTGCTTTAGGAATGATTTACATGTGATTTGCTTATATCTTCATTTTATACCTTATATTAGCTTCTAATACTTAAAAAGTTTAATTTTAACAATTATAGTTTGAGTGGTAGTTTCCCCGCAGGAGAGAAATGTGGCGTCTCCCCACAGTTATTTTGAAGATCAGAAAACTGGATAGCTTCTAGAAGTGGGAATTTAAAAATCAAACACACAAATTAATATAATTCTCAGGTAACTTTTAAAAATAATTTACTTTCAACAATTTGGTGGACCATAATCAATTAACTTCTTTAAATAGTATACTGAGGGCTGAACTGAAGACTTTTCAGTATTCTGAAGTTAGTTGACAATTACATGGTATCCACAGGACCGCTGTAGAGGTCTATATTGCTATCCTATTTCTAAATTGCAGTTTTTCAACAAAATTGAACAATTAAACATGATACAAAAGCTGCAAACATACCAAATCTAGTTTTAATTTGTTCATTCTTCAGCAAAAGAATGAGTTTTTTTCCATTCATTGTCTCATGTTATCAAGGAGAAATTTCCCATCAACAGTGTTTAACAGTGTTCTTTGCTCATGGTCAATTTACCTGCCTTGAAGAGATAGTATATAGTAAGGCTTTAATAGGCATTTCATGCATTTTAATGGCATTTAAAAAATCAGCTATTTATTTAAGGGTTCCCCATATAGATAAGTATACTGTGCAAACTTGATTACAACATGTAACTCATTAAGTGCTTTAAAACAGAATAAATCCCTGACTTATAAGGGGTTAAAATAAATAGTTAAGTCAAGAATCACAGATTTGAAGCATTTTAAAAATGTAATACACGTATACATCCTACTAAAATGCTTTATATTAGAATTTTTTTAAACCTATAAACCGGGCAAATGAAATCACAGAACCTATTTTTAGAATAAAAGAGAAGATCTGACTAGTGCAGCCTTTTAAACTCAAAGTATATAATAATGTCAAAATGCAAGTGAAACTATACAGTTTTTAATTTAGTCCAGTCCTTTATAAACATTAATTCATAAAAAGTACACCATGATAAACCAATGCCATCAAGTAGATTTGTTTTCAATTTCTTTGCCATATATGGACTTTTCAACAGAACCCATTAGCCAGAAAACCATTCGGAAATGTTCAGACATCACCAAACAGCCCAGAGCCTTGACCTACAAACACTAGGCAGACAGTCACATCGTCCTGTAAACAGATGTTCTGTGAGTTCAGTATACGTTGGATATCACTTCTTTGATCCCCACTGCTATAGTCACTCTGCTTCTGAAATGTGTGCCACCTCTACTTCTACAGTTTGAATAGCTTCTGCCACTTCCGAGAGCTTCTGTCCTTGCTGTTGTGCCAACACGTAATTAACCACTTGCATAATGCTTTGGTCAGAGAGCGTAGATACTGATGGACACTCTTCCGTAGCCGCAACAGCTTCAAGCGCTTCCATGGTCTCTCCTGTCACCACCACCGTCTCCAGTTCTTGAGGACCACTGCTTTCTTGTTCCTGCATGTCTGCTGTTAAGATACTAACAGCATGCTCCACTTGAGTTCCTTGGTTATGAAACTGAAGGGTATCTTTTTCCAGCATAATTTTGCAAGGCACATAATCTCTGTGGAATTTAGTCATATGTTTACGCAATGTTCGAGCATCTATGTAGGCTTCGCTACATACAGGGCAGACATACGGTCGCTCGCCAGTATGTGTTCTGACATGGCGTTTTAGAGATCGGGCATCAGCCCAAGCTACTCCACAGGTTAAGCATTCAAATGGCTTAACTCCTATGAAAAAAGAAAGAGACACAGAGAGAGAGAGGTGTGTGTGTAAGGTACAAGTAACACAATATATTAAAGTTCCCTGATAAATAATGCTTTTCTTTAAGGAGAGTAACCCAGGGATGCCTGGGTGGCTCAGTCGGTTGAGTATCTGCCTTCAGCTCGGGTCATGATCCCAGGGTCCTGGGATCGAGTCCCGCATCGGGCTCCCTGCTCGGCGGGGAGCCTGCTTCTCCCTCTACCTCTGTTCCTTCTCCCTGCTCATGCCCTCTCTCTCTCTGACAAGTAAATAAATAAAATATTAAAAAAATAATAATAAGTACAGTAACCCATTACCCTTTCTATACAGGCTATGGCCATCTTTTAGCCAGGACCTAACAGTGTACCTTAGAATAAACTAGATTCTGCAATATAATCTCTCTACAGGTGTTCCCAGAGATAGAAGTTACTGAGAGACAATTTTGAGTTTCCATACATAGTCTCATTTAACCTACCCTGCAATCCTATAATCTTAGGATAAAGTAACAGAAGCTTCCAATAGTCCAGTTCAGCATAAAAATGTTGACCCAGAATATTAAGCTCACTAAAAAACGAACCTATCTACATACACAATAACTAGGTACCCAGGTTCAGGATCACCTCAATCACTTGAATAAATATTAAGTAATACTGGATTCAACTTTTATCAAAGGAAGATGAGGTTAACAGGCAAGAGGGCTGGTAAAGGGAGACTCACTATTGGACTGACTTTTTATTCTACTTAAATATATGCATAATATTAGGTACCATTACCTTCATGGTTGTTCATGTGTCTCCTATACTCTCTTAGCTGAGTGAATTTCCTTCCACATTGTTCACACACCCGTTCTAGGTTCTGCTTTGCTCTTCCTTTTTTTCCATGGGTAGCTTTCTTTACATGCCTTCTGAACAATGCTTTCTCATAAAATTCTTTGCCACATATATTACACCTATAACGGGGGTACAAAAAAACCCTAAATTATTTTTTCCAAAGCACCAGCATCCAAAAGAATTAATCCAAGCACATATACATCTCCATTAAGTTCAGATCCTGTTCAAATTTATCTACCTGTAAGGCTCAGTGACAGAATGAGATTTCACATGGGAATACCAATCTTTCTTCCAACTATAGCACTTATCACAAAACTGGCACTGGAATGGCTTCACACCAAGATGTTTGTTCATGTGCTGACGAAGATCTCTAGCTTCAAAGAAACTTTTTTCACATCTGCAATAATAAAGTTTAACCACTCAATCAGATCACTTTATTATTCTTTTAAAACAAATTTCCAAGACTCAGTAATACTCATGGCTTTCTAGAACTCTAAAAAATGATCCCAATTTATTTTATTTATTTTTTTAAAAATTTTATTTATTTATTTGACAGAGATAGCGAGAGCAGGAACACAAGCAGGGGCAGTGGGAGAGGGAGAAGCAGGCTTCCCACGGAGCAGGGAGCCCGATGTGGGACTCGATCTCAGGACCCTGAGACCATGACCTGAGCCGAAGGCAGACGCTTAACGACTGAGCCACCCAGGCGCCCAAAAAATGATCCCAATTTAAAACAAAAGAATTTAGCCACCTGGGTGGCTCAGTCGGTTAAGTGTCTGCCTTCGGCTCAGGTCATGATCCCAGGGTCCTGGGATCAAGTCCCGCATCAGGCTCCCTGCTCGCTGGGGAGCCTGTTTCTCCCTCTCCCTCTGCCACTCCCCCTGCTTGTGCTTGCTCTCTCTCTCTCTGTCAAATAAATAAAATCTTTAAATAAATACATAATTTATTTATAAATTAAAAAAACACAAGAGTTTGCTACTATTCCAGTCTTGCAATAGGGCTTCAGGGTTTTAAGTTCTTTTAGCTCTGGAGTATTGGAAACATTTTAAGTTTTTATTTAAATTCCAGTTAGTTAACATACAATTTCAGGTGTACAATATAGTGACTCAGCACTTCCATACAACACCTGGTGCTCACAAGTGCCCTCCTCAATCCCCATCCCTTATTTACCCCATCCCCCACCCCCCTCCCCCCTGGTAACCATCAGTTTGTTCTCTATAGTTCAGAGTCTGTTTCTTGGTTTGCCTCCCTCTCTCTTTTTTCCCTTTGCTTGTTTGTTTTGTTTCTAGTACTAGAAATATTTTAGAAAGAACCATGCAGAGCTCTGAAAGGCTATTATGTGAGACACTGGTTTTCTGTCTCCCCCTAAACCCCATCTGATTCCCCCTTTTACCCTCTCCCTTTCTCTGTCCATGTACTTGGAGTAGGCCTCACTGTTGACCACAGGATGGAGCAACTGCCACAGGCCTAAGTCAATCAGAGTACAGCGTTCCCTTGGCTGTAATTACTGATCATAATCAAATGACTTAACCAGATCCGATCTCAGATCTCAGAACCTATACAGGAATTGCCAGAAAAGCAGCTTGATGATTTGGGAGTTGAGAGGATGTGAGGCTGAAACCACTGCTACTGCCTTGTCTAGAGAGCCTTGGAGACACCAAGTGCTAATGAATGTGAATCTAGTTTATGTTAAATCATTCAGACTCCAAGACTTTACCTTTCATTCAAGCCAGTTGAGGTTGGGTTTTCTTTCACTTGCAACTAAAAATCTAACGATAATATCTTTGTTTTAATAAGACTGATTAAAGTGACATCAGCAAATATGGCATCCAGGAAACCCACAAGCCCATTGCTCCAGACAAACTGGCCTAAACTATGAGAATCAATTTTACTCGAAGTCTGGAAACTGATTAAAAGTGTACAGTGAACAGGCAAACATACAATAATTTTAAAAATCCTTAAATGTTGGTAAGAGAGCTTTGTAGCATTTGAACTTACCTTGGTCCCATCCCCTGCTTCTCAGCTCAGCAGCAGCCGTGAAGACTGCATTCCCACCATGGGTTCCCAGTGCCCGAGGGATTTATTCTCAAAGAACTGTGGTTGTCTCTTTCAACCCACCTGGTGACTCCTTGAAGGATCCCCTCAAAGAGTCTGCATTTAGTTTGCCCAACTCTATTAGGGCTGAGGATTGGGGGGAAAGGAGAAGTCTGTTGAAAACATTTAAAGGCAAATGTATTCACCTCCGCTGCATGGGACGAGGAATGGTAGTTTGGTTCAAACAATATACAAACCAAGAGCTTGGGAGAAAAGGCTGGGGAATGAAATGGTGGTGGATTAGGGGCTTTGAAAAACTCTCACATACTCCCAGGAACTGAGAAGTCCACGCACTTGCCCAGGGCAATACACATTTAGAAAAGACCTGAGAAGGCCCTAAGCTCTCATCTCTAGCCGACTCTGCACAAACAGGAAGAGAAGGCCAAGATAAAGTTGTAACAGCCTGACTGTGAAGGCATTCTGGAATTGGGTAGTGGTGATGTCTAATTGCACAATGTACTAAATGTACTAAAAGTCAGTGAACTGTACACTTTGAAATGATGAATTTTACGTTAAGTGAGTTTTATCTCAATTATAAAAGAGAAATTTCAGGAGGCTTTGGAAAAAGAAGAGAGGAAGAAAAGAAAAAGAATCTGAAGAGAGGAAAAACTAGCAGACAACCCAGCACCTTAGACGAACTGCCTAGAAAAAAAAATCTCTGGCTTGTACTGGGGACCCTTCCTCCCTACAGTCTCCACCCCCAGGTAATACATTTGAAGAATGTCTTTAGTATTTCAAGTGAGTGAGTTATGTGTTATGTAATATCTAAATAAAACTAAAAAATCATAAATAGCAATATCTAGGCAAAAAAAAGACTGATTAAAATCAAGAAAAAATAACAATTCAATATTATCTTCAAACATTTCCTTTGGTTTTTGTTTTTTTTTTAGCTTTATTGAGGTATAACTGACAAAATTTTAAGATATTTAAAATGTACATCATAATGGTTTGATATATGTATCCATTGTGAAAGGATTCTTCCCATCGAGTTAATTCACATGTCCATCACATCAGATATATATAGGTATAAGTTCTACTCCCTTAGCTAATTTCATTTATATAATAGTGTTATTGACTAGAGTTACCTCAAATATTTTCTTTTGAAAACAACTTGCAAATAAACCTACTAAGAACACAAAATTGAACAGTTTATGTATTAAATACTTACTGAGTACAGTGATAGCCTCGAACTTCAGGCTTTGGCTGGTGTTTCTTTAGATGCTTGCTTAGTCCAGAGCCCCTGTGAAAAGACTTTCCACAAACTGAGCAAAGGTACTTGGACTCACCTATAAAAAATAAAAAACACATCACAAATCCAACAATCAGGTGCTCTTCCAAAAGAATACTTTATGTCCTACTTCAGAAGCTATTTTATCAAGGGGACACAGAGCTATTACATTTGGCAGTCATCCTCTCAGAAGAACAACAAACCAGGTCAAAATCTCTATTTCCTCTCAACTACAGTACTAGCAAGATTACCACTACCCAAAGAACGTCCTGCGCTTGCATAATCATCTGGATTGTAATAGTACAGAGTTGAATACAAGTTCTAGAGCTGCCATCTACCCTTCACCAGCCATTTCCACATAACTGCTTTAAGCATTGGAAAATAATTACCTACAGACTAAAAATTCTAATAAAATTGTAAGCCCTACCCCATGTTGACAGTTACATCTGCCTATTAATTTTTTAAAGATTTTTTATTTATTTGAGAGAGAATGAGGTGGGGTGGTGGAGAGGGAGAAGCAAGCTCCTCACTAAGCAGGGAGGCTGATGTGGGACTCGATCCCAGGACACTGGGATCATGACCTGAGCTGAAGGCAGACACTTAACCAAATGGACCACCCAGGGGCTCCATTAACTTTTTTTTTTTTAAGATTTTATTTATTTATTTGACAGAGAGAGACACAGTGAGAGAGGGACACAAGCAGGGGGAGTGGGAGAGGGAGAAGCAGGCTTCCCACGGAGCAGGGAGCCCGCTGTGGAACACGATCCCAGGGTCCTGAGCCAAAGGCAGACACTTAACGACTGAGCCACCCAGGCACCCCGTTTTGTTTTTTAAGATTTTATTTATTTATTTGACAGACAGACAGAGAGAGAGCACAAGCAGGCAGAGAGGTAGGCAGAGGGGGAGGGAAAAGCAGGTTTCCCGCGGAGCAGGGAGCCCAATGTGGGACTCAATTCCAGGACCCTAGGATCATGACCTAAGCCAAAGGCAGACGCTTAATGAATGAGCCACCCAGGCGACCCCATTAACTTTTTAAAAGCATGACCATTTCTTTAAGTGCCTGGATCTAAATATTGCATAATTTAATACTCAGTACACTTTTTTCTACACTGAGGTAAACAATGATTATTTTTACACCAATAAGATAGCTCCAAAATTAAAGAACACTTTTTAGCCTTACTTTCATTAATAAAAAACTGCACACTGTATATCAATATAATTTCTAAAATAATTATAGCATAATCAATATAACAGTAACTTAAGAGTATATAATGTGTAACTTTGTCAATACAAACTTCTCATTACCTGTGTGAATACTCATATGTTCTTGAAGACTCCGTTTGGTAACAAATGACTTAACACATAGTTCACATTGGAACTGCTTTTGTGATTGATGGAGACTCTGGTGTAATTTTAGGCCATGCTTATAGATGAAAGTCTTTCCACAGACCTGCGACAGCACAGGTGTTTAAACCGGTAAAACAGAAAAGAGAAATCAGGGCTGTTTCTGAAGAACGAGGACAGAAAGAGTGTATGCCATTTTAAAGAAAAATATCTATAAACAAAATGACAAACTGAAAGTTGAAACAAGTGTCAAGGATGTTAGCTGGCTGGTCATCTTCTGACTCAGTACTTAACAAATACTACTACTTTTCTTAGATCCAGGTGATCACTGAAGGAGCTCAAAGCAGTACAACAGACCCTCACACTGTCCTTGTGAGACATGTACCTTCTATATTAAAAGAGACATGAGAGCTTAATCACAAGAAAATATACTAATTTCTTGCTACACCAACTAGAACAGTGCTTCTCAAACTCTGATGAAGAACCAGGGTTTCATTTTTTTTTTATTTCCCCAATCCATTTTTTGTTAAATATGATAACAATGTCACAACAATGTCAACTGCCATGACAGTTTCGAAATGTATACTCTCAGTTTCTGTACTTATCTTCCATGGACCATACACATTTTGAGTAGTGCTACATGAAAAGACCAGAGGCCCAGTTAATATTTATACATAAAACACAGCTGACCGTGTGCTGGCAACTACTGATGCTGGATAAAGGGTACATGGGGTTCTATTCTATTCTCTCATAACAAAAAGCAAAAAAAAAAAAAAAAAAAAAGAGAATCATTAAAAATCTCATTGGTGAAAAAATGGGTCATGCTTATATGCAAGGCTACAGGGGCTACTAGAAAATTGTCACTGTTCCAAATAGCCCTAATCTGGCTCATCACAGGATTCTTTACCTAGAAGTTTTATTTCGGCATTTAGATAGTCTCAGTCCTCAGCTCTAGAAAACACACAGCGTAGGCAGTATTTTTGCTAAGTAGATTTGTTTAAACCATGGGTTCCTTTCCAGTCCAGATTGGTCCTGCTGAAGGTTAGAGGGATGAATGGGATAATGAACTGGTTATTCTCACCCAGTACATCCTCTGAATCCTAGTAAGTTTCATGAACATCCTAACAGATTCATTTCAAATTACAACAAATTAAATAGCAAATGAAAGAACACAATTGGGAATCGCCCTTTAATCCAGGCAACAAACTGAAAGTCCTAGAATTCTCTGTGACATTTTATAGGAGTGAGGGTGACTCCAGAATCAACCAGTTTCATCAGTAGTTAAGTACAAACCTTCTTTATATAATAAAATAAACTTCACGGCTTTACCTGGCACGCATGTGGCTTTACACCTGTATGCTTTAGCATGTGTATTCGGAGAGAGTATAATTTAGGTAATGTCCTTCCACATATGGAACATATAAATTCTCGTTTGGTTCTCCCCTTCTCAGACGATGTTCCCGACGTCTCATTGGCCGCAGAACTGGAAGAGGATGAAGTGGGTGCGTCTTTCCTGGTGTGTCGGATAAGATGTGCGCGCAAGGAGGCACTGTACTGAAACTGTTTTTTACACAACTACAAAAAAGTAAATAAAATTCTGTCTAAATGTAATTCCATAACAAATGTTAAATGAAACTTGACTATTTCAATTTCCCATTTCGTTACAATTATATAAATCAATAAACACACACATTATATAAGAGACAATATGCTACGTATCAGATTATAAGGATGACACGGGTTAAGACCCAGCCCCTACTCTGGAGAGGTTGATAATCTAACCACAGAGGGAGTCATCAAAGCAGTGAAGAAAGGCATCAATGCGGAGACTAGGTCTGTCTAGAAGGAACGGTAGGACACAGATACAGAATGCTATCATCATATGACTACTAAAGTTGTCAGGTGGAGCAAAACTAAGGGTTAGAGAAAGTTAGAAAGATAAAACTGGGATGGTCCTTAAAATTCTTTTGGTCTACTACTTCTGCCACTTTTTTTTTACTCTCTCATGATGCTTATCTTGGTAACTCTAAGTAACATGAATAATGGATGAGGATTCTCTTCCTTCACCCCTCCGCTCCCTCCACATATGCAGACCCTTCGTGTTACCTTACTTTCTCAATATAGCTCAGTCCCAGTTTTGACCAACTGCTGTGTTCACATTTTTCCAGTGATGTAGTTGTTATTACAGCTGGGTCATATAGTACACTATGATTCCCTTTCCCTCCTTTTTCTGTTTTATTTCTCTTTATACTTAGTGCTAATTCAATACCAAACCCTTCCTTCAATTGTCTACTGAGAGGAGACTGAAAGACATCACCTTAAAGAGATCTCTGTCAAAGAATTTTGTCCTGTTCCAACCTGGACTGGTTGTTTCCTATGCTTGGACTCTGTAGAACTGGAACCCGTGTTTCCCAGGTCTTGCTAATTTTAGTGGAACACCTCTGCCAATAAGCTTCCCAAGAAAGGGAGTTTGGGAGGTAAAACTTTTAGACCTTGCATGTCTAAAAGTGTTCTTATTCTATCATCACAAATAACTGATAGTTTGGCTATAGATTTTAAGGTGGAAATCACTTCCCTTTAGAATTTTAAAGACCTTGTGTCTTTCCTTCTCTTCTAGTTTCCACTGTTGCTGAAAAGCCTGACGCCATTCTGACCTTTATCCTTTCTATGAGTCTATCTTTTTTCTCTATCGTTATTCATAAGATTTTTTTCTTTGTCCCTTGATTTATTTATTTATTTATTTTTGAAGATTTTATTTATTTATTCATGAGAGACAGAGGGGGAGAGAGAGAGAGAGAGAGAAGCAGAGGGAGAAGCAGGCTCCCAAGGAGCAGGGAGCCCGATGCGGGACTCGATCCCAGGACCCTGGGATCATGACCTGAGCCGAAGGCAGATGCTTAACGACTGAGCCACCCATGCACCCTGTCCCTTGATTTAAAGATTTCATAATTTATCTTGATATACATTTACTTACGGGTGATGTGGTTGTAGGCATTCAACGTGTCCCTTTTCACAAGGAAAATTAAGTTCTGATATTTTTCTTTATTCCACAAATGATTTCCTTCTCATGTTCCCCTTGGTGTTATTTGGATATTAGACATCCTATACCAATTCTCTAAATTTCTTCACTCTCATTTTCTAACTTGTCTTTTGCATTGTTTTCTGAGACATTTAGTCTATTTCCCAATTTTTCTGAGATTTTTATATTTGTGGATCCTCAAAGTTGCTTTTTTCTTGAAATATTTATCCTGAGTCTGATCATCCCTGACATCTACAGGTATTTCAGTATGTTACAAAACTGACTGGAATGATGTAATATATGATGATTAACATAATAAAAAATTAAAAAAAAACTGACTGGAGTTTCTGTATAAGTGGGGTGGGTGTAGGGGAAGCTGTCAACCACAGGCTTTTGTCAGCACTGTCTCCAAGTCCTTTGTTATTGGGCTTCGGATTTCTCATCTCTGAGAAACCTTTCTGCTTTTGGGTTAAGGGTCTGACTGCTAATATTCTGGGACTTGAGTAGGTAAAGAGAACTTGAAAGATTTCAACATTCAGTATGAAAGGTTTTAGTTTCCCTTTTTTTGGGTATAGTACATTCACCCTCACTGTACACAGTGTTCCCCAGAGCAGTCATGGTTTTATTGCTTTCAGAAAGTAGAAGAGAAGGTGGTGGTGATTTAACTGCTTCTTAAAAACTTTCTAAAGAGACCCCTTTCAAAGTAGCAAGTAACACTAATTCCTGAGGCATTTGGTACTTCTGCAATACAAAGTGGACAGGTTCTTACCTTTCTCCACTGAAAGCCTGGGAATGAGCCCTTTCAAATCTGCTAAATCAGTTATTCCCTCTATTTATCAGGGGCCAGAATGTAGTTGCTAAGGTTTCCTCCCCATTCTCTTTACCCTTCTATGAGCTTATATTTTTCAATTTTTAAAGTTTATTTATTTTTAAGTAATCTCTACCCTCAATGTGGGGCTCAAACTCACGACCCTCAAGAGTCGCATGCTCTACCGACTGAGACTAACAGGTGCCCCTGAGCTTTTATTTTTTAAATGATAATTTCAGTCTTGTCTTACTAGGGTACTATCAGGAAGAAGCAAAGATAGATCACTGTTTTTTGTGGGGTTTTGGTGGGGAGGGGGAGCTAAGAAATGACACAGGCAAATCAGAAGATGACTCTTACATAGCAAAATAAGGGAGACAGAGAAACACTGAGAGAATACAAGCAGAATAACAATGAAACAGTAAACTGGATTCTGTTTATCATGAAGTTAGAGCCATCTTCAATTAGCTTTCCAATTACTTACCGGACATTTGTAATCTCTAGCTCTTTCATGTTTCAGTGTGTGCATTATAAGGGCATATCGTCTCTGAAAAACCATTCCACATTCCCCACATTTATGGGATGCTGCTTCTTCAGTATTCTCTTTAGTATCCCTTTTTGGCTGTTTCATCTTTTTCCCTCTTTGAACTAATTTCTGGGCTACCTAATTAAGGGACAGAAAACACAATCTAAGTAAATATTTTAATTAAAAAAAAAGATTTATTTACTTGAGAGAGAGAGAGAGTGCAAGCGAGAGCACAAGCAGGGGAGAGGCGCAGAGGGAGAGGGAGAAGCATACTCCCCACTGAGCAGGGAGCCTGATGCAGGACTCGATCCCAGGACCCTGGGACCAAGACCTGAGCCAAAGGCAGATGCTTAACCAACTGAGCCACCCATGCATCCCAACTTATTTTAATTTTTAAAGTCATGAATCATGTTATTTCAAATTAATATTATCTTATTAATATTGGTATTTAAAACATTAAGTTGCTTTCCTGCACCTACTGCCCTTCCTCCCAAAGTAATTTTCATGATAGGTGTATTAAGTTTATGAACAGAATGCTTTTGACTTAAAGCTAACACCACAAAGGTCACCTCTTCATCGTACCTGCTGAACTGCTGACTTGGGAATGGCCTTCCGTTTTTGTAGCTTTTTCTCCATTCCTTTGTGCAGTCGGATATACCCCCCTTCATTAACAGAACGCTGCCGAAGCCTGCTTCTGTAAGTTTCATCATCAGGGCCAAGGTCTGTCTTTGTTGTCAGTGCAACTAGATTTTCCTGATCTTTTAAAGACTGGCCAAGGTTCTGCATTTGCTCTGGAATGTCTTCAGCACAGATATCTTCAGTTGATGTGTCATTTCCCATACCACTGTTTTCTGGAGAGCTACTGATTACATTCTCTTTTGAAAGTTTGGCATGAATATTAGAAACCGTGCTATCTTCTCTGCTGTTTAAAGTTTCTAGTTCTGTCTCATCGTTTTTTGTTATTAAATCCACAGACTCCATTTCAGGATGGGAACCAGTTACACTGCCTGCAGGTGACAGAGTGGCTTGAGCCTCTGAAGAAACCTGGGGTTCAGGGTGTTGTCCTTGCTCTCCATTCTGCTCAGCTTCGGGCAATTCTCCATTCACCAACAGTACAATTTCACAATCCCCAAGTTCAGTAGATAATGTTGTGGTTCCCTCGCTGCTAGCCACAGGAGGTGCCGTACCTCCATTCCGTTCTGGTAAGTCCTGGGTAGATGCAACTGTTTGGACCTCACCCTTCTTATACACTGTTAGCTGCTTTTCTTCCATTAGTTTATGTACACTTTCACAGATTTCTAAAACTTCTGACATGAAAAGATGGCGAGCCAAGATGGCTACATCAGCCATGCTACAGAAGTCAAAACTTAGCACAGAAGTATAGGCAAATTCCAATAAAGGAAGGAAGCTTGCCTTACAAAAACCTACATGGAACAAAAAAAAAAGGGGGGGGGACGGGTACAAAAAAGTTAAATAACTACTAAAACACCTTAGAAAAACAATTAATACATGATTATGACAATATAAAATAAAATACAAAGGCAAAAAGGCAAATATGACCATTTATTCTGCAATTAAACACTCTGGACTTGTTTTGTGTTCTGGTTGCTTAATAAGCCTTGACTAACTCACTTCTATGAGCCGAGTCTCTCAATACCTAAAATAGAAAATAATATCAGACTTACTACCTCAAAGAGTTGTTGTAAGGCAGTCATTTTCAAACTGTACTCCTTAGAACCCCGGGGGTTCCTCAAATTCCCCTCAAGAAACAGCTGCTGGAGAATGGAGGGTAAAAAAAGAGAGGGAGGCAGGTGAGTAGGCAGGGTTCAACCAACCTGTCCCCTAACCTCACTTCTGTAAGTATAACTGTATATTTTAATAAAAGAAGTCCATATAAAAATATGATTGTGAACAAAGGGCTGTACTACTGAAAATTCAAGAACAAGATCTAACACGGGGTCAGCAAAATTTTTCGGTAAAGAATCAGATAATAATTACTGCAGGCCATAAGGTGTCTGTTTTAACTACTCAACTCTGCCACTGTAGCTGAAAAGAGGGGCCAAAGATAATACATACACAAATGAGCATGGCTGTGTTCCAGTATCACTTTATTTACAAAATGTGAGAGAAGGGAGGATTGCCCCTTTGGGCTACAGTTTGCCCATTCCTGGTCTAAGGAAGAAAATAATTACTATACACAGGAGGTATTATATTCTTATTTTATGTGAGAAAATAAAAGCAGTTTATCTGTAAGTTCCCAATACTTCACTTTCAAAAGCCATTAATATTCATGATTCAAAAATCAGAAAATAAAACAGTGATAAGTCCAACTCTATCCCCACAACCAGTACGATTAAGAATGTTACAGCTTTCAGAACTTCTTTATACAGTTAAGCAAATAATCTTAGTAGTCCCCCTTCTTACAGTAGGTAGCATATTACATACACTGTCCTATGCCTTGCTTTTCTGGTATCATAATTTATCTTAGAGATCTTTTACTGAAATAAAGAGTGAAAGCAACTTTTTAAAAACTCACATTTGCTCTATTTTTCAGTTTTGACTCAAGGTACATAAAATGCAGTCCTTTCATATAAGCAGATAAATGATGGACAAAGAAGGGAAGCCTTAAACTGTGAGGTATATCAACAGTCCATTGAAAACTGAGGGCACTACACATTAACATCATCATGGCTAATTCAGTCATCCTAGGAAAGTTGGTAATTAAATAGGCTAAAGCCATGTTACTTCTGCTACAAATTACAAGATCAAGTTAAATAAGCTCGAGCTAAGTATTTCTTTCAAAAAACACAAACAGAATAATGTATTTTGGTCTTCTACCTAGCACCTTTTTATTTATTTTTTATTTTTTTATTTTATTTTATTTTTTAAAGATTTTGTTTATTTATTCATGAGAGACACAGAGAGAGAGGCAGAGGAAGAAGCAGGCTCCCCAAGGAGCAGGGAGCCCGATGTGGGGCCTGATCCCAGGACTCCAGGGATCATGACCCGAGCCGAAGGCAGATGCTCAACCATCTGAGCCACCCAGGTGCCCCTACCTAGCACCTTTTTAATTTCTAAGTTTGAAGACATAAGAAAAAATTTCCCACGAAAGAATTAACACTGTTCCAAGTAACACTTTAAATATCTAAAACAATTTTTTCAAAGGCACAGTCATATATGTTTACTGTAAAATACAAAACATGCAAAAAAAAAGTTAAAAAAACCATTCATAATTCTGCTGCCAAGAGGTAAGAGGCAGATAATTTCAGTATTTTGTTTTTACCCCTAGCCTTTTTACATACACATATACAGACTCTGCAAAACATCTTAATCAAAATGGACAATTTTGCAAGATAAAAAAGTTCCAGAGATCCATTACACAACAATGTGAACATAGTTAATATTTAAAAGTCATTCAGAGGATAAATTTTATAATGTGTGTTTACCAAAATTAAAACTAAAAAAAGAAAAAAAATGGGCAAAACAGTTGGTTACAGGTAGTGTTAGGGAACATCATCAAAAAGATGTGATCTCCAGCTGACCTGTGAACTGGACTCTGGGGCACTCAAAGGCTCCTCATCCCCTGCCCCGTCTTTGGAATGTGGGTGCCATTTGCCTTTCCCGCTCCCTGAGGCTGCTCTAAGGACATAACCGTGAGACAGTGATGTGATACTGAAAACACCTACACTGATGTGACTGCACCCAGTTAAGGCCTCTTTCTAAACTTTTAAGTTTGGTGGGCAGGTATGGAGATCCACTCATCTTGCTGCCGCCCAAGACAAGCCCTTTGCTTGTTAAAACTGCCACCTACCACCGTGGAATGGCCTGCCTGTTTCTTTGGTACAGGGGCCAATTTCAGGTTATACCAGGGAAGTTCATGGGAGGGTTACGAACCAACAGAAAGAAAAATTATGACAGAGATTTCCACATCCAGCAATATGGCTAACTAAGATCGCCTAATTTGACTTACTTACTTAAAAAGAGAGGGGAGGGGGAGAGAGAGAGAGAGAGAGAGAGAGAGAGAGAAATACTTTAAAGTATTATTTTAAATATACTTGGTACCCCAGCACTGGGTGAAAGAGGTAAGAAATCTCTCCTGATTAGTCATGACCACAAACCAACCTTAATTTGGTGGGATTTTTTTGTTGAATATATATAGCACTTTGGTAGTCAAAAAATCCTCAGGCTCAGAATTTAAAGCAGTCCCAGACTGCTAATGCCCTCAGCATCTTAAGAATCAAGTGTTTTCTCTGTGGAAAACACCTTCAACCCGGAACTCTAAAGATTTCCCACAAAGTTCTAAAGAATATGAATTCATTGTGTACAAATTAAAAAAAAAAATCACAAACAAGGCACCATGAACAAAAGCTAGTGGAAACAAACAGCATGAATCAAATCAGCAAAGATTTAAAAAAAATTTTTTTTTAAAGATTTTATTTATTTATCTGAGAGAGAGAGACATAGCTAGAGAGGGAACACAAGCAGGGGGAGTTGGGAGAGGGAGAAGCAGGCTTCCCCGCGGAGCAGGGAGCCCAATGCGGGGCTTGATCCCAGGACCCTGGGATCACGACCTGAGCCGAAGGCAGACGCTTAATGACTGAGCCACCCAGGCGCCCCAAATCAGCAAAGATTTTAAGTATTGCTATGATCAAATATAGAAAGTCAAGAGTGGCATATCACCAGTAAAGAGCAAAACGTCATAAAAAGTAGCACCCTAAAAGAGACATTTGAAAAAGAAGTACATGAAAAAGAGGGGTGCCTGGCTGGATCAGAGCATACGACTCTTGATCTCAGGTTTGTGAGTTCAAGCCCCATGTTGGGCACAGAGCTTAGTTAAATAAAATTAAAAATTAAAAAAAAAAATGGAAAAGAGACTAGAATAAAAAATTCAATAAATAAATTTAACAGCAAATTAAACACAGCTAAATACTGGGTCAATTAAAATTTCCCAGAATAATCTACACAGAGATAAATACAAAAGAGAAATTAAGGGTCGCAGAATGTAAAGTGAGAATGTCTGTCTAATTGCAATTTCAAAAGGTAGAAGAGAGAAAATGAGGCAGAAACAAGTTTTGAAGGCATATTGGCTGAGACTTTTTCTCAACTGATTAAGGACAACAATCTCAATTGCTGGGTTCAGAAGTTCAACAACACAGCGAGAGCAGGAACACAAGCAAGGGGGAGTGGGAGAGGGAGAAGCAGGCTTCCCGCTGAGCAGGGAGCCTGATGTGGGACTTGATCCCAGGACCCTGGGATCATGACCTGAGCTGAAGGCAAACAATTAACGACTGAGCCACCCAGGCACCCCTGACTATTTTACAACTCTGTAAAAATTAACTTATAGAAAAATGATAGAAAATGCAAACAAGGGGTGCCTGAGTGGCTCAGTAGGTTGAGTGTTCAACTCTTGGCTTCGGCTCAGGTCATGATCTCAGGGTCATGAGATCAAGCCCTGCGTTGGGCTCCAAGCTCAGCAGGGAGTCTGCTTGAGATTCTCTATCTCCCTCTCCCTCTGCCCCTCCCCCCGGTTGCATGTGTGTGCGCTCTCATGCGCTCTCTCAAAATAAAGAAAACTTGAATAACTCTCTAACCATTAAATGTGCCAGATTAGTAGTTAAAATCTTCCCCCCAACTCCACTACAAGCTCAGGCAACTTTAGCTACCATTCTACCAAACAGTCAAGAAAAAAATAATTCTAATCACACAGTAACTATTTTCAGGTATCTAAAAATTGGAGGGACCATACATTTTATAAGACTAGACCAACTCTGGTATCAGAACATGAAACTGTGAGGGCGCCTGGGTGGCTCAGTTGGTTGAGTGACTGCCTTCGACTCAGGTCATGATCCTGGAGTCCCAGAATCGAGTCCCGCCTCGGGCTCCCTGCTCAGCAGAGTCTGCTTCTCCCTCTGACCCTCTTCCCTCTCGTGCTATCTCTCATTCTCGCTCTCAAATAAATAAAATCTTAAAAAAAGAAAAATGAAACTGTAAAAAAGAAAAATTACTCATGAATATACATGCAAATGTTCTAGACAATATTTGCAAACCAAACAGCAATTTATACAAAAGCTGATAATAATATGACTGAACTGGATTTATTTCAAGAACGAAAAACTGGCTTATCAGAAAATCATGTAATTTCTCACATTAAGAGAATGGTAAAAATACAGGGTTTCAATAAATACAGAAAAAATATGTGATACGTCATCACTGCAGGAGGAGATCATCAAGAAAACTTGCCTTCCAGTTGACCCTTGATATGGTCCCAGAAAAGTGGAGCCCCCCCACCCCTCCCCTGTTCCTAGAACGTGTGTTTCACTTGCCTTTTCTGTCCAGAAGCTGCCCCCAAAATACATCCTTGAGATAAAAACCTAGGTACACGACTGAACCCACTTAAGGCCTCCTGAGTACACGACTAAACATAATTAAGACTTCTATATAAACTTTTAAGATTGTGGCACAGAGATCTACTCATCTTGCAGCCGCCCAAGACAATCCTCATAAGCACTGGCCCCCTGTACAGATTACACCTGGGAACATCCTCAGAGAGTTACAAACCAGCATTCATTTTAGAGGGAATATTCTTAATGTTAAAAAGGGTAAAGGGTTATCTATTTAAAACATTTACCAAATGATATACTTCATGGTAAAAAAGCACTTTCTTTAGAAATGGGAATGAGATAAGTGAACCCCCATCACCATTTTTATTCAACTGCTGTTTTTTTTTGAGGTCTTGGACAGCGCTTTAAAGAAAAAAAATTTCAAAATACAAGGACTAGAAAGGTAGGAACAAAACCAACACTATTAGCAGATAATCTATTTCTTTTATATGGAAAATTTCAAAGAATCTATAAATGACTGAATGACTATGAATGACTAAGGGAATTTAGCAATATTACTGTATATAAAATATACACCCAAAATAAATAAAAAATTACATAATTTTAAGGAAAAAATATAATAGTTTCAAAACATATCAAGTATCTTAGAGTAATCCTACAAAATGTGTTTGAGATTGTTATGGATAAATCTCTAAAACTATTAATTCAATGTAATCTCTTTCAAAATACACTATTTTGTGTGTGTTTTTAAGTTGACAAGCTACTTTTAGTTTTTATGGAGCAAAGGGTTATGAAACTAAGACCCACCTGAATAATAAATGTGGGAGACTTTCCTCATTATTATAAAGGTAAGGTAATTAAGACTAAGTGAAAATAGTGTACAGAGAGACAACCAATAGACCAGAACAAAGCCTAGAATCGGTACCAAAAATGTGGAACTTTGTTTTATTAAGAGAATTTGTATGGTCAACTGACAAGAAGAGGATGGGGTCTTCACTAAAGGGTTCTGAGACAAGTGATGATCAAAATGAGAAAAAAATGAAATCAAACACCTATTTCACACCAACAAAAATAAATTCCAAACAGATTAAAACTTAAATATGAAATAAAAACTATGAAAATTTAAAAAGGCAATCCATGAACATGTCTTTATGACTTAGTACAGAAAAATTTTACAAGCATAGACAAATGAAAGAAAACAGATTAATTCAACTACATTAACTATATAATTAAAAAAGATGTACATTTTATCTTTTTATACTACACATATATTTTATACTTTACCTAATATTTAAACCAAATAAAAACTATCTACTTTGCCTATCGACTCAGATTATACTTGCTGCACAAAATATAAAAATAAGCATATAGGATGAAAAATAAAAGAGGTATTTTATTGGAATATTAGGATGCTGTATTGCAGTTAATTTGGGGCAGACACTTCATTTGCTAAGCTGCTGAGACACTGAAAAAGAACACTCATATACCTCTCTTTATGCTTCAGATGCATAAAAGATAGGAAAAAAATTCCAAAATTAACTTAAAATCAAAAGACTACATCTGTGATGAGTTTTATTATTCAGATGGCTCAGTATAAGACATATTTTCTCCTGAGTCATCAAACCCAGAAGAAAGTGAATATTATTAATCTAAAATATAATGCAATTCTATGCTCCATGAAAATTTTTGCTTACCATTTTATCCCCAAAGCCCAGGCTAGTTCCTCACACACAGCGGATGCTTAATAAATATTTTTAAATAATTAAACATAGTTACTGCAAAGAAAAAAATATGTGTTTGTCTTCCCAGAAGAAGTGATTTTAAAAAGTATAAGGTAGGGGTGCCTGGCTGGCTCAGTCGGTAAAGCATGCAACCCTTTATCTTGGAGTCATGAGTTTGAGCTCCATATTGGGTGTGAAGTCTACTTTAAATATAAAAAAAAAGTATAAGGTAGAAAACAATCAATGGTTAACTAAGTAAGTATTTATATACCTGGATGAAGTCACTTTTTTCTTTCAGAAAAGGGAAATGATATTTCACACAGTAATGTCAGTAATTCAGTAATCAAGAGTTACAGTAAGTTAATATTATGAAAAAATTTATAAATAAGGTTACCTATTTTAATTCTTCCTAAATTTTCATTTGTTGACTCCTAAGCCAATATATAAGTTCTAGTGAACCAAAAGAAAGTCAAATTATTAATTTACAATAATAAAACCAAAGAAAAAAAGCCACACCTAGAATTTAATTATTGTATATTGTTTGATTACTCAAACTAATGAATTCTAATAATCTTTAAAAATGAAAAACAGACCTACAAAAGTGCTCTATTACATGTTCCACAACATAAGATGCAGGAAGTCAATTTTTTTAACAGTCATAACATGTTATTATGTTTTATTTATTTAATTTATTTATTTTTAAAGATTTTATTTATTTATTTGAGAGAGAGAGAGAGAATGAGAGATAGAAAGCACGAGAGGGAAGAGGGTCAGAGGGAGAAGCAGACTCCCTGCTGAGCAGGAAGCCCAATGTGGGACTCGATCCCGGGACTCCAGGATCATGACCTGAGCCGAAGGCAGTCGCTCAACCAACTGAGCCACCCAGGCGCCCTATGTTATTATGTTTTAAATAACATATTCACTTAGTGTGATATAACACTGATGCAGTTATAGATTTCTCTCAAACTGTTTTTAGCCATGTAAATCTCAGAAATTTTTCTACTGCTACATCTGTCTCTCCTAAGAGGTAGTAATAGAAAATGACAGCCTTTTCCATAACCGTACCTTGGAAACTTTGCTAAAAGGAAGGACTTTTTCAATTCAGCTTAGTCTACTACTATAAGTGGGCTTCTCCCACTGCAGCATAAATCCTGAGTTTCTCACACACACACACACACACACACACACACGCCCTTCTTCCAATAGGTACTTATAAACAAAAAGGAAGAATATTAGAAAATTCTTACCAGAAAGATCCACCACCGCCTCATGACTGGAAACAGCTCCTTTCTCAATAAAAAGATCTCGAAAATATTCACTATTAGCTGACAAAACAGATTTATGAGCTTTGTACTCTTCTCCCTCAATTAATAAAGTAACATCACAGAACTGGTTGGATAGTCTCTGTTCGTTGAGCTGTTTTAAGACAGCCTGACAATGTTTTGGAGAAGAACGTTTCACCACTCCTTTGGTGTCAACCTATCAAAATAAGTTTAAGACCAAGAGTTGTATTATATATCATTTGTATTTGTACCTTTAACAGAATTTAAAACATGACACATTCACTTTTAAAGACATCATTAATTAATATGAAGAAATAGCCAGATATTGTATCTATATATTTAACTAAAAACTAGGTCATTCTCACTATTTTCTGCTATGTTCATTCTACTTGACCAAATGAAAACCTGCATCTCACTTCTTGCTGCCTTTTCTTGCCAGTAAGAAATATGATGATGTATGAAAGTATTGGAGGTAAAAAACAAAGGCCTAGCCAGTTTGATTTTACCTTGTTTCACGACCTAGAGACTGCTTCCAGAAATGTATTCTGTCTACCTGTACCAATATACCATTTAAAAAGACAGCAAGAATGATTAACAACAAACCAGGTAACATTCTGAAGAGAAGAAACAACAAGAATATTTATGATTAATGAAAAAGCAGTATTAGCATACTTTTAGCGTATGTAACAACAGAGTGCATTACCTGACACACAGACTTAAATTTCCAATTTCAGTGCCAACAGTCAAGCAATCTCAGTACTTTAAGAAAAAAATTCACCAAGACTACAAATACTAATACATTAGTTATAGATGTTAAAGGTGAATGGAAAGTTCCACTTACGAATACAAGTTCATGTTTGGATACTGGCTTCTTTTTTGCAGGCTTGGAGGCTGTAGCTGGAGGTGAAGTAAAATTGCTCAGATCATCTTCTGATTCGTTACTTTCTTCTCCAGATTCAAGGTCTAATCCCAATTCTTCCAGCATTTCTGAAGTATCTGATATTGGACGGGAGCGATCCAGTTTCTCCTGGCATTTGCTACACTGTTTAATGTAATCTTTCACTTGCTTTAATATACCTATAATAAAAATAAAAAGTCAAATTTAATGCTCTCATTTGAAAATTGAAAATTATTTACTGTTAATCTATGTATACTGATATATGTTTGAGTGCCCATGTCCAGACACACATGTCCCATAAAGTATGTAAAAGTGATTTCTTTAGAATGTAACTACTTTTTTCCTAGATGTAAGGTTATAAATAAATGGTTTGCGTCCATGCTTATTTTTGTTTATTCCTATTCACTTCCCCACCATATAAAATGATTATGTAACAGTGCCCATTTCCATGTGATTTGCAACTCATTCATGCTATAGGAACTATATGAAAATGTCAACATGACCTTCATGAGTAGTAATATGATGTGGTTACCGCTCCACCCTATTAACATCAGGCTTGACCATGCAATTTGCTTTGGTCAATGGAATATGAATAAATGTAACATGTGCCATGTCTTAGAAGCTTTAAGAGGCACAGTTTCCCGTAAGTGCTCTGATCTTTGTCCCTTCTCATAAATAATGGCATGTTCCAGATGGATGACATCCTTCAGAGCCTGAACTGCAGATGAAAAAAGACAGGTGGAGTCAACTGCAACCTGAACTACTACTACAACTTGTAATGAGTGTGAAATCAATCTCACTTTTGAAAGCAATGAGATTTTAGGGTTGTATGAAAAAACAGCATACACAATCTAACAAAAGTTAGATTATACACAAGCCACTCATAAAACCCTATTCTGAATTTCAACTTCTAGCTCAGCATGTTGGGGTAGGGGTAAGGAGCAGGGAGAAACACTACACACAACCCCCCCAACACACACATCCACCCACCCACCATCATCCTAGTAAGGTAAGACCAATTAATTTCCATCCTACAAATGAGGAAAAAGAAGCCCTGAGAGGTCCAAAGTTGCATCTACTAAACTGCATAACTGGGCCTCCAAAAGTCAAATGATTTTCAGTATATTATGCTAACTTACACAGCAACACATTTGTCCATCAGTACGACAGAAAATTCTCCCCCCACAATCCCCAAGTAAAATGTAAATGAAAGGCTCATTAATAAGCTAAAATGACAGAGATATATAGTGAATTCCTGAAAAGAATTTCAAGATGTCAAATTATACCATGGTTCCAGGCGCCTGGGTGGCTCAGTTGGTTAAGCGACTGCCTTCGGCTCAGGTCATGATCCTGGAGTCCCGGGATCGAGTCCCGCATCAGGCTCCCTGCTCAGCAGGGAATCTGCTTCTCCCTCTGACCCTCTTCCCTCTCGTGCTATGTCTCATTCTCTCTCTCTCAAATAAATAAATCATTAAAAAATAAATAAATAAAATCTTAAAAAAAATTATACCATGGTTCCTTGCACTTTCAACCTTCAGATAATATTCAAGCAATATTTCTCAAATTGTATTATGTCCCGGGGTGCCTGGGTGGCTCAGTCGGTTAAGTGGCTGCCTTTGGCTGGGGTCATGATCTCAGGGTCCTGGGATAGAGCCTCACATCAGGCTCCCCGCTGGGCAGGGAGTGTGCTTCTCCCTCTCACTCCCCCTGCTTTTGACAGCTCAATCCCTCTGTCAAATAAATAAATAAAATCTTTAAAAAAATTGCATTATGTCCCATACTTACTAAAAAAGTATACACTGGACTAATAAATTCAGAAAATTACACTCTCATTTTACATGCACATGATAGATATTATCATATTCAAACCTCTGAGAGTTCTATAGTGAAGAAACCTGTTTAACAAGAATTTGCCAAATTTATTCATTCATAGACCCCTTTTCCTCCACCCAAAACGTAACTTAAGAAATAATGGGCTAGGGTTAAATAAAACTTCCATAAAAAATGAATTTGCATGGGCATATTTAGAGGACAATATATATTCTAATGTCTGAAAATGCTAAAATCAATAAAAAATCTATACCAATATGAGTTATGTAGTGAGCAGATTAAAAAAAAATGATGAGGGCGCCTGGGTGGCTCAGTTGGTTAAGCGACTGCCTTCGGCTCAGGTCATGATCCTGGGGTCCTGGGATCAAGTCCTGCATCGGGCTTCCTGCTCAGCAGGGAGTCTGCTTCTCCCTCTGACCCTCTTCCCTCTTGTGCTCTCTCTCTCTCATTCTCTCCCTCTCAAATAAATAAAAATAAAATAAAAAATAAAAAAAAATGATGAAAAGGCTGGAGGGATAGATCTTTTACACACAATTAAGAGTAAATGGAGAGGCGCCTGGCTGGCTCAGTCGGTAGAGCATGTGACTCTTGATCTCAGGGTTGTGGGTTCAAGCCCCATGTTCGGCGTAGAGTTTACTTAAAATAAAAAGAAAAAAACATGTTCATTCTCCTTGTTTAAAAAAAAAAGTAAATGGATTGGGGTGATGAAAAATTTCTGAAGATGAACAGTGGTGATGGTCACACAACAATGTGAATGTACTCAATGTCACTGAACTGAATACTTAAAATGGTAAATTTTATATTACGTATATTTTACCACAATTAAAAAATGTAAATGAGTACAAACTTCAATTATAAATAAGTCATGGGGATGAAAACTACAGCATAGGGGATATAGTCAATAATATGGTAATAACTTCCTATGGTGATATAAGGCACTTAAACTTACCGTAGTGAGCGTTTCCTAACATATATAATTGTTGAATCCCTATGTTGTACACCTGAAACTAATATGGTATTGTATGTCTACTATATTTCAATAAAAAGAGTAAATGTGTATATGAATAGAAGACACATAAGAGAATATATATATTTTTTAAGATTTTATTTATTTGAGAGAGAGAGAGAAAGAGAGACCGCATGCACCCATGTGCAGGCCATAGGGCTGAGGGGGAGGAAGAAGGACAAGCAGACTCAGCACTGAGCAAGGAGCCTGATGCAGGGCTCAATCCCAAGACCCTGAGATTGTGACTTGAGCCAAAATCAAGAGTTGGACATTCAACCAAATGAACCACACAAGCACCTTGAGAATATATATTTTTAAGTAAAAAACATACTTAGAGAATGTGGAAATTTCCATGTTCACAATAAACAAAGAAGGTGGCATTTTTTCCTAATTCATTCTGTATTTCCAAACATTTTATGATTCTACACAGTTCAGTATATTCTACATACAGCAAAAGTCTGATTACACTATAAACTAAAGTTGAGTTCAAATGGTATTGGAGAAACTACATAGGAACCATTTTGAAAAGTCTGAAAATAATAAAAACTGCAGGAAAAAATTATTAATGTATGATAGGCAATCAACTGTCTCAAAAGGGGACTCGATGTTTCAAGTCCTTTCATCTGAGTGTTAATCCTTTGATGGGATCATCTTAAATCTAGCTTTACAGATTCAGAAACCTGACCTCTTTAGTTCATCCAGAATTGATTAAGCTGAAAGACTGACTCAGGTTAACCACTAAAAAGGCATCAATGTATAAACATAGTTAATTTACTACATTACTGCAAGGGTTGAAACTACTTATGCAGCAAAATCTGAATCCACTAACTAGCTTTGTGACCATGGCCAAGTTGCCAAACCTCTCTATGCCTATGTGTCATCAGCTGTAAAATGAGTAACAATATGGTGCTGTTGTGATTGCTAATACTTACAAAGCTCTTTGAACAGTTACTACATAAGTATTTGTTAAATACAGTAACACTGATCAATCTCTCTGGTACTTAAAAAAAAACAAAAAAACAAAACAAAAACAAAAAACCCACATAAAACACCAAGTTACCATTAAAAGATTCTTCACTGAGCACAGAATCAAAACAAAGAAAGCTGAAAGACCTTGGCGGGTAGTCCTCTAATAAAACAACTTGAGAACAGTTTCTTACTCTAGAGCAGGGTTTCTCAACCTTACCAGTGTTGACATTTTGGGCCAAGATGATTCTTGCTGGAGTGGAATGCAAAGGGTTGTCCTGTCCATTCTTATTGTAGGATGTTTAGGAGCATTCCTGACCTCTACCCAACTAAATGTCAATAGCAACACTTCAACCAGCACCACCATCACCAGTTATGACAACCAAAATTGTCCCCAGACACAGTCAGACGTCCCCTGGAAGGCAAAATATGTCCCTGGGTTGAGAACCAATGCTTTAAAGATCTATTTGCCAAACTGAACAATTTGCTCCTCTCAGCTGTTCAAGAACCTCCTTCCCTGTCAGTTTTGGAGATACAATGACCACCCCCAGTCCAGGGGCTTCCATTTTTAGCTCCATGCATTTTAGTTCTTCCTTGATCTGTTTTGTTTTCTTCAAAAAGTTACAATGTTTAGTTGTAGCTGTATTTAGGAAGACCCAGTTCTTGGGTTTTCTGGAGATTACATCCTCCTCTTCTAGACCAAGTAATAGTGGCACAATTTATCCCATGGTCTAAACAAAAATAAATCAGTCCTTAGGGTAGGAACTTCTGCAGGCAGCTAATTTAACCTATTACTTTTTTTTTTTTTGGTAGTTTTAATCTGTTTCCCCTAATTTCATCTTCATATTTTGGAAGCATTTCACTGTAGATCCCCATGCATCAGCATCTGACTGAGGCAGGGGAGGGAATAATTTATTTTGAAACTCCAGCACTTAATTCAATACAGGATAAAATAAGAGGGTGTGTGGGGGGGAGTGAGAATATTTATTAACATTTTATATTCTGAAATATGCTATATGTAAATGTTAGGCACTGAGCCAGTTTTTCAACTGTGCTCAAAGGAGGGAAATTGCTACAAATTTGCCTGAGCACTACAATATAACTTATGATGGCAGCATTCTGAAAAAGCAGAATGAATAATGAATCTCAGTAAACTGTCCTTGATACAACTTTTGTGGAATGACTCTGGAATAGTTCTTTTTTTTTTTTTTTTTTTTTTTTTTTTGGCACCTACATCGATCAATCTTATTAGCTTTCAGATAAACAGTCTACAATGGCTTTGGAGTATGTGTATCTTTAGTAGAAACAAAAAAACAATCCAAATGATAATATATTAAATATCAAGATGAATAGCTACTTTAAAAAAGCTTTTTAAAATGAATAGCTAATAATGGGGGGCAAACTTCTCTGATGATTATGAATTCTTACTACTTTTTTTAAGTAAACTTTACGCCCAACATGTAGTTTGAACTCACAACCCTGAGATCAAGAGTCACATGCTCTGAACAAACAATGAATCATGGAACACTACATCAAAAACTAATGATGCAATGTATGGTGATTAACATAACAATAAAAAATTTTTAAAAAGTGAAGGAATGGATAAAGTATAAAAAAAAAGAGAAAACAAACTTTTAGCCAAAAAAAAAAAAAGTCACATGCTCTATGGACTGAGCCAGCTAGGTGCCCCAAATTCTTAAAGGAGGAAATACTAAAATAATAAAAGTAATAAGATCATCAAATAACAAAAACTCATTACATGTTAACAAAATAGCATTTTATGAAAAAAATCACTATTTTCCAAAACAAAACAAAATTAGTAAGAAAAGGGGTACTACTTTACATTTTTGAAAATCTTTTTAATGTGTGGCTCAACAGAAGACAGATCATCATATATGCCTCTGCATTCAATCTGTTGCCATATATCATATGTCACGTAGTCTCTGGAAAACTCCACTGTATACTTGGGAGACAATGAGTAAAAAAGGCAAATAATGCCTTGGAATTATCATGAAAATAATTTTGACTTTATGGATCCTCTGAAAGGATCTCAGGGCCTCTCTTGCCAGGGGTTTAGTACCATAAGTATGGTACTTCAAGAATACCTATTCTAGTTGCTTAAGGACTTTTAAATTTTACAAATGTATACAAATAAATGTATCTCTTTCATTTTTCAATTAAACATAAACATGGTCTCAGTTTTTTTGTCTAAGACACTGCACACAAAAAGCAAACAAAACCCCCCCTCCAAACTGTATTCACGATCATTCACAGACAATAAATTTAGGGAAGGAATTTTTTTTTTTTAAGATTTTATTTATTTCGGAAAGAGAGAGCACGCGAGAGAAAACAAGCAGGGGGAGCTGCAGAGGAAGAGACTGAGCACGGACTCTGGAAGCGGGACTCGATCCCAGGACCCTGATATCAAGACCTGACGGAAAGGCAGACGCTGAACCCACTGAGCCACCCAGGGGCCCTGGGAAGGAAATTTCTTAACATAAACCCTTACAGCACCATATAACAGTGGTTAAGAGTGAAATTACAAAGGTCCGCTGTGTGACCTCTGACATATTTAACCTCCTGGTGCTTTTAGTTTTGTCCTCTGTAAAATAGAGATATAAATGTTTCCACCTTACAAGGTTTTATCAAAATTAAATGAGTGAAAAACAAATTATGAGCTCAGAACTAAACCTGCATGTAAAACTCTGATCAATGTTACTTTTAGCTGTAATTGTCATTTTTAACATGTCATAAAGTTTTTTTTTAATTTTGAAGTAATTTTTACACCCAACATGGGGCTCGAACTTACCACCCAGAGATCAAGAATCGCATGCTCCTCGGACTGAACTAGTCAGGCACCCCAGCAAGTCGTAAAGTATCAAACCTGAACCATTTGCTCAAGAAAACCCGGTCTGACCAAACCAGTCCTAACAAAATGCAGCAATTACTCCGTGTTTACTCCTCACACTTTTGTCCCTTTAGAGGAATTTCATTCAAATATCGGTTTAAAATAGAAAATAAATGACGGGAAAGCATGTAAGAAGACAACAGAGCTGGACCGTTTTTGAAAACACGAAAGAACTCTCAGGAACAAAAGGAAGGACTACCCATTAGTTTGTCCATTAATAGGCTTGATAACGAAGTTCATAAACTGAAAAGAACTTCAGAATGTATTCAGTAGTCCAAATTCTTTACTCACAGGTAAGTAACCGAGACTCCTAACTTCTCCAGAGCCGTAAGGAGAGTGAGTGGCAGAATCCTTCCCAACAAAACCTCTTTTATCAGGGCCTGCAAAACTTTCGCTAATTCTAACCGAACAGGTTCAATGTAAATCAACTTTGTGGACACTGAGAGCGGTAAAGGTGCCAAAGACCGTTGCTCTCCTTCCCTAATCTGGTTCCCAAGGAGTCAAAAAACTACAGCAGTTATTTCCTGACTATTAGAACCACAGTAACCGTATCTCTTCTGGGTATACATAGTGCCTCACAGTTTCCAAAGAGCTTTTCACAGTATCAGAGGAAAGAACATGAAAACATTCAGAATGCAGGGTTATCTGCTATTCTTTGCATTGAATTCTTGCTCCATAATCGAAGTTGAAGATGGCTGTTTCCATAGAGTCACTTCAAATCACCTCTTGCCTTATTGCTTACTTACGCCGCCGTAGCACAGTTTGACGACGACGGGCAAGCAGATCCAGAGAAACTCAAAACCGCGGGCCAAAACCCGAGCGGAAACGGCCGGAGGAAGCAGCCCAAGCTTGGGGCGAACCGTCCCTCCTCCAGACCGTCAGCACAACAGGATTTTAGGAGGCACGACACGTAGCTCCGCACAACCACCGCCCCCCGCCGCCCAGGGGCGTCCCCGGAGGGCAGGAGCCACCGCCTCCAGCTCAGCCGACGGAGGCGGGCCCGCAGTAGCCCGCACGTCCCGGCCCCTCCCGGCGGCTGGCCCGGCCCCCGGGGAAGCCCCCTTCGCCCCACCCCGGGCCAGGACCCGCCCCCAGCTTCCCCGGCCTCCTTCCTGTGGGAAGTGCGGCTCCTTTCGCGTCCCCCACCCTCTCGGCTCCGCCTGGCAGCCGCTCCGCCGCCGAGCGCAGGTTGCGCCGGCAAGGGGCGTCTGGGACCCCCAAACTCGCTCGTGCACAAACAGGCCCGCCTCCGCCAGCGGGCCTTGCCTGGGCAACAAGCCGCCGTCCGCCCCCTCGCCACGGGCGAGGTCTTACCTCGCCACCAGTAAGTCTTGGACAAGTCGTGCCAGGTCTGATGCCGGGTGTGGTGAGTGCCGCCCGGGCCCAGGTGCGCCGCCTCGATGAGCCCCCGGCGCCGCTCCGGCTGCAGCACCACCTCCAGTTCCGCGAAGGTCTTGCGGTGCCGCTGCCGCCGCTGGTAGTACAAAGTCCCACCGCGCACCACATAGCAGGCGGCCGCCTTGCGGATTTTACGCTTGACATTGCCCTCGGTGCCCGGCGCATACGGCTCACGCTCGTTTGTCAGGTATCGAAGAATGGCCCGGTAGCTTTCCTCGCTTGACATCGCTGACGGCGGCTCCCTGAGGGCGCCTGTCAGTGGTGGGGGAGGAAGACAACGCACTGGCTCCGGGCGGATGCAACAACGGCGGAGGGACTGTAGGGAGGAACCAGTGTATCAGAGGTGAGTGCTCTTCGACGGCGCCCGCAGCGCGAAGGGAGAACGGACGAATTGGTAACCAGGGGGAACTGCACTTCTCCAGCGCGCGGGATCCACTGGCGACTGACAAAATGGCTGCTGCACCACCGGAAGTGACGTGATCAAGGGTAGTGGGTGAGGGGACTGAGTCCTGATTGGAGCGCACCGGCTTTCTGGCTTGATGAAGCTGACCGAGTGACGTCAGGACTGCGGGCGGACATATTGGAAGCGGGTAGGCCCTTCCTGGGAGACCGAAGTCGCTTCGAGTAGACATCTTAAGTCCTGGCAGTTTCCCTTTTTATTTTTCCCCTTTCCCAAGCTCTGAGCACGTGTAGGACTTGGTGGGCTGTTACCTTGTCCGAGGTACGCCAAAATGTAGAAGAGTCTGTTCCCCCCCACCGCCTACCTTCTGAGAGTCCCCCGACAACTAAAAGCATCAGATTTTGAGGCTCTCAGTAAAATGTAAATCTAAGGACACAAGACCAGAGACAGCCCCATTCACATGTAAATGTAATTTCCAGTTAAACGTTTAAAATCCAAGTCCCTCAATGATAGGACTTACTGCAATTTCTAAACTTAAAACTGTTGGCTCCAAATCATGCATGGAATAGTAGGGATTTTTCTGGAATGATCGTCGTACATAGGGGCAGTTTTCTATATATGAAGGTAACGATGTTGGCAACGAGTGGGGAGGAGTATTTAGCACTCTTACAGCCTAATTTGCACATATTTTTACATAAACTGGGGGGGAATTCTCCATTTTACACCCAATATTTATTGGATGCACAAAAGGCTGAGGCGACTTGAACTGCATTTTCCAGTGTGTACTGTGTGTTGTTTCACATTTTTAGCGGGTAGCGCAGAGTGGTGACCTCTGTCACCCTAACGTGGGTTTTATCTACAGCGCAGACAAGACCACAGGCCTGTGACATCCTACTTGACAACGGGTCAGGCACTGACAGTGCTTTTCTGGCGCCTGAGAACTCCGGGCCAACCCCTCCTCCCCATCTTGGAGTCTGCAAGTCGCTAGGTGAGGCTCTTTGACCTTGTGGAGACAGGTTAAGGCAGACAACAGGTGAATGCACTGGGCTCAAAAAATAGGATGGCACCCAGTCTCTGTGGTACTTGTGGGTGGGGGTTGCAGAAATTAACAGATGGCCTAGATACTTGAGGCAGCATCCTTGAATGACTCTGGCTGTAGGTACGTGACCTCCCAGACGCAGAGGAAAGACAGAACCACTAGACCTGGGATTTACTTAGGGTCACTCAATCCACAGACTGAGACAGCTTGGGAAGGGAGGAGGAATTAGAAGGTGGAGATGCGCTGCGCCCCTCCCCTCCTTGGGGTGGGGCACCCAAAACAGCTATCCAAATCAGCTCAAGAACTGTGTGCTGGGTCAGCACCATCGCTCTTCAGCTGTGAAATTGACTCCCTTTAAATTTAAAAAATAGATTTAAATAAAAATTTAACAAGTCGTGGAAGTGGAGAAGAAAAACTTAAAAATAAATCCTACGCCCAATTCAGGTTATGCCAAAAAAGCCCTGTGAAAGCGCTGAGAAGCCCACCATACTTGGATTCGCCTCTGTGCCTTTGGGCCAATACGAAGAAAAAGGTTTTACAGGTGGTCTAATTGGTCTAAAAGCTAAAGTTGCCATCCTCCCAGAACAGGTATTTAGGGTTTTTTTTAGCTCTTGCTGGACAGCAGGCTACCCAGTAATCAAAGGTAATCAGAATTGGCAGTTTCATTTTATTAAGATGTGTAAATCAGAAAAGCACTTAAGTAAGATTGTGTCCAAAATTTAGAAATCTATAGCTCTGAATTCAAGTTGGGTATTTTGATTGGTTAAGTTTTCCTCGTTCATAGCTAACTAATGGTTTTTTTTCCCCCTGTAATTTCATAAAACACTACAATAAAAATGACTTTTTTCCCCAAGCAAAATCTTAGTTTCTAAGCAAGAACCAATGTACCTTGAATATTAATTGATTTTACACATTTTTAGTTTAAGTCCCCCAAAAGGACTCTTCTATTTATTCCCAACACCTAGTACAATGCCTGAATTTAACATCACCTAGACATAACAATAATTAGTTCCATCACCTTGGATAGAATGTAGGTGTGTGTGTGGAGAGGGTGGGATGTATGATTTTTACCTTCACCTAAGTATTCTATGTGTAAAAGCATGTTTCTTAAACGAGGATGTGGCTTGTTCCCTGTTGTTTTCCAGTTTGGCAGTGTGGTACACAAGATGATCTACTTTCAATGAAGTGCAAGCCTAGTCTTTTTTTTTTAATTTTCCATGTATTTGAGAGAGCACAAGCATAGCAAGCGGGCACATGGGGGGAGGGGCAGAAGCAGGCTCCCCGCTGAGCAGGGAGCCCAGTGCAGGGCTCAGTCCCTTGACCTGAGCCAAAGCCAGACGCTTAACTGAGCCACGCAGGCACCCCAGTGCAAGCCTATTCTTAGCATAAATTATTACTCTTCCTCATCACATTTTACACACAAGTATTTCTTGAACATCAGGCTACTGTTTTTTTTGTAATTTTAACTATGGTTCTAATTTTCAGCTCAACAAACTATCTTGGAAATTTGTAAGCAAATATTCTACTCGTGTTAATTAAGTTGTACTCTTCATTTAAGCTTATTTTCTGTAAGCAAGGAGATTAATAGTACAGTTGAAGTTTTAAGCACTTTTAACTCAGCTATCAACTAATGGTAAGAGGTGAAGTACCAGTGAACAAAAGGCAAGCCCAATACAAAATGTGTCTACCATGAAAGAGGGTAACTCAACAAGAAAATAATTCATTAAAAAGATTTAGTTTAGCTATTACATGTAGGCCCAATGTTGTGTTTTGAGAATAAAAAACACCACCACAATCTAGTTATAGTCAGATATTTATTTAAAAATCTGATCCACCAACTTAGCGTTTTCCACCAACTCGGGGTGCAGAAACCTTCACAGGCTTCACAATCTTTTGCTTAGGTGCTGCCTTCGTGGGAGCCTGTAAAAAGATAACATGTTATGTGGCATTATTACATGCAACTTTTTAAATCACCTCCTTCTCATGTTCAGATTCTGTGTATTCTAGGTTTTCCATTATTTAACTACATTCCTAATATTATTCTTAAAAGTTACCCTCTCCCTGAGAAGTTAAAAGTCTACTTCTATATATGTAAATGAAAGACAAAGATATCATCATAGAATGGAGGGGTTAAAGTGAGGAGACACAACTAAATGCAGTGTGGGATCCTGAATTGTATCCTTAGAACAGAAAAAGGACATTATTAGTCACCTGAGATCAATGGCTTTGAAATTTTACTATGGTTATCTAAACTGGTAACATTGAGAAAAGCTGGGCAAACTCTGTCCTATTACTGAAAACTTTTCAAAATAAACTTTAAAAACAAAAGCCTCCTTTATTTTTTCTCCTTTCCCAATTTTTGTCTGGCAGAGGGACCTCTGAAATCACACACCCAGAAACCAGTTATGAACATCATTTTCATTGGAGCCTTGCACTAAATTCCTTAAAAACTTGAAACTTCCACTAATCAAATTAACAATTTGGATTAAAAATAAATTTTCCTTTTATTAGTCTATTTTTAAGTACTCTCTACACCCAACTTGAGCTTGAGCTCACAATCCCAAGATCCAGAGTCACATGCTCTAATGAGTGAGCCAGCCAGGACCCCTCCTGTTATTTTAAATAAGAAATCCAGGACAATCTCACAATTACCTTAGCGGCAGCCATTGCTGTCTTTTTAGATGCTTGCTTAGCCTTTTTTGCTTCCTTGGCAGCCCTGTGGAGTTAAAAATAATTTAGGCAAAGTGTTTTACTCCTTAAGAGCACAGTTTAGTAACAAGGAGGTAAGAGTGTTTTGGGAAATTATCATATTCCTTCCCCATTGCAATTATTTGTATAAATCCAAAGGGTTTGTCAATAAATGTCATTAACCACCAAGTCAGCTTAACATAGATTAGAAATTGTGCAGTAGCTTTAACTGCATACAGAATTTCAACAAATCATTAAGTATATAGTATATTATAAACTTCTGTATTAAACTTCAATATTTATGATTGGCAATTTCTTTACAGACGCCAAGTCTCAAAACACAAAATAACATCAAATTAGATTCCTATACCTATAAATGCAAACATAACATAATCCATCCGAACAGCTGAAATGCTCATATCGAAGGCTTCCTCACCTGATGGCCTGTTCTCGTTGTGCCTTCCTAACTTCAGGTTTCTGATTCCTCTTGGCCATTATATCAGCAAGAGATGCACCAGTGATGGCCCTCTGGAATTTAACTGCACGGCGGGTTCTTTTCTTTTGAATTTCTTCCTACAAAACGATGGGAGTGTACTTATAAACCTTGCTTCATGAACATGGGGGGAAACAAAATCTTAAGATTTTATTTGTCTTGGTGCACTTAGGCTGCTACAACAAAATACCAGACCGAGCACCTGATAAACAGCATTTTTTAAATAAGGGCACTATTCCCATTCCTGAGGGCAGAGCCTCCCAAAGGTCACACCTCTTAATATCACCACTTTGGGGGTTAGATTTCACCATCTTAATTTTAGGGGTATACATTCAGATCATAGCAATATTCAACAAAGATAATTCATGCAATCATTTGAAAAGATTTAAAGAATATATAAAATACTGCAATAGGCAGATAAATTTTCCAATTATAGATCGGTTAAATTCTCTCACAAATCCTGGCCATTTTTTACTACTTTAAAAAGACAAAAGCCAAACTCTTTGAAGATGGTACTTCAAATGTGATTAAAAAAATTTTATTTGCGAGAAAGGGGAGGGGGGGCACGTGTGTGGCAGAGGAGGAGGGAGGGAGAATCCGAAGCAGAGTCTTCTGGAAAAAAAATTATCAAACCTCAACTCACCTATTTTACTTTTACCTAAAGTACTGTCAATGGAGGAAATAGTCAATTGGAAAATGATTTATCACACGAAAGCTACTAAGTAGTAGGAAATGTCCAGGATTCAAGACAGTACAATTCAAACTTTTGCTAATAAGATACGTAACATTAGCCATCTTAAAGCATTTATGTCTGTAACTCAGTGGCATTAAGTACATTCACAATGTCGTGTGCAACTACCACCACTATCCATCTTGGTAACTTTTTCATCATTCCAAACTCCACATCCATTAAATAATAACCCCCCACCATTCCTCCCTTCCCCTGCCCAGCCTCTGATAACCTCTACTTTGTCTTTATGAATTTGCCACTATAGGTACCCCATAAAGATGGAATCATGTAATATTTGTACTTCTGTGTCTGGCTTATTTCACTTAGCATAATGTCTTCAAGTTTATCCATATTGGCTAGTTACCAGCTTTTTAAGGCTGAGTAATATTCCATCGTATGTATGTAACATTCTGTCATCTATTCACCTACTTATGGGCCATTTCCATCTTTTGGCTATTGTAACAGTGCTATGAACGTTAGCATAGAAATTATCTGTGTTAAGTTACTGTTTACAGTTTTCTTGGGTATATTCCTAGAAGAGGAGGTGCTGGATATAGTTGCATTTAACTTTTTGAGAAACTGTGAAACCATCTCCATAGTGCTTGTAGCATCTCACATTAAGCAATGCACAAAGGTTCTAATTTCTCCACATTCTTCTAACACTGGTAATCCCCCGACCCCGTTTTTGGATAAGGACTATCCTAATGGGTGTGTCAAATCTCCTTTTAAGTCAGAAATAAATGTTCCCTTCCTCTGAACTCCCACAATACCTAGTGATGTCTTTCACCCAGTAGGTGGTTCACTAAAATATTCCAAGCCTCCTGAATACGAATCCTACTGCCATGGCACTAAAACCTTTCCTCAAAAACCTCCATCAAGCTAAAGAGCACTTCAAAAAACATTTAGTCTTGGGCGCCTGGGTGGCTCAGTCGTTAAGCGTCTGCCTTCGGCTCAGGTCATGATCCCAGGGTCCTGGGATCGAGTCCCACATCGGGCTCCCTGCTCAGCGGGAAGCCTGCTTCTCCCTCTCCCACTCCCCCTGCTTGTGTTCCCTCTCTCGCTGTGTCTGTCAAATAAATAAATATTTAAAAAAAAAACCAAAAAACAAAAAACATTTAGTCTTAAGAACAAACTAGTATGCTGTAAGATTCCAGATATCCCTTAGGACTAATCCTATAAACATATTCAAAACCAAGTTACCATGCTATTAATTTCTACCCACTGGAACCCCTTAATTACTTCCACAGTGCCTTATAACTCAAGTGAGCATAGTATAATTTATCGGACTCTGGCAAGGGGATGCTTTCAAAGTTCAACCCGACGTTCCTGTGAGCCCAAGGTGTATAAGGAGACTTATCAGTCATTTTCACTTCACTGATTGATGCTTTACAGCTTAAGAGCACTTACACAGACTGTCTCATTTACAATTTTACAGCGCAGCAACTGATGCTTAAACTTAAGAGCCCCACAAGATCAAACTGCATTTTACCTACCGACTGTCCCTTTTTGTGCTTTCTTCTGTAGAGGACAGTCCAGTTTATCTGCCGAGGATTCCTCTTGGAAAGGAATGCGGATTCGCATTTTGCGTTAAGAAACTGGAAAACCTGTAGAAACGAGTTCAAAGTAGTCACCTACTCGAACGCAGGAAGCTGAGCGAGCTGGATCTCTTAATACTCTAGTTCTCTCCCCTCATTTGGCCCACAGAGACCAACAGGCTTGTGTCACGAAAGTGGCACCACCAAGGCCTCTGAGGTTTGTCCTTACAGCGAAAGCAGGAAAACCTCAGCTCACATCGCAGGGAAGGGCGGGGTATCAAATTCCAGGAGGCATCTAGCTCCGGTCCCTACCGGGATTGAGAGAATCTAGTGCCCATAAAATGGCCAGATACTTCGGTGGTCTATTTCCCGGGACATCTGAGTTACCCAAACTCATTTCCGACCTGACTCACACTAGATCAAACCTCAAGAGCGGTTCACTTAGAGGCTTCTGATCCTAACAATCATTGCACACACGGTCCCCGAAACAAGCCTTGCAGGGACCAAGAACGATGCGGTAAATGAACACGCTTAGACCGAATCAGACCGGTCTCTCCTCTTAAGAGCACAAGCTGCGTTTGGGCGACGCGGCCTTTCACCTTCCCGTCGGTCCTGGCGTAGCGCCTGCCATGTCCGGGGTAAATCTTGTACCCACTGAAACTGCACAGCTCGACCCTGTAACAAAAAGCGAAAGCCCATTAGGGAGAGTGTCTACTGCACGGAGAAGCCAAGCCCAGGACGCGGGAGAGGTGCTGTGCCCAAAGATGGAAGCGGATTGAGGACTAAGGCTCTTGCTCACTTCATAGCTGCGGCAGCCGAGAAGAAGGAAAGATGGTGAAAAGAAAGAGAGGATCATGGGAAGAAGCCTTATAAGGCAATAGGGCAATCTCCTCCCCCAATTCCCTTCTCTAACCCCGGCGCTCGGTGATGACGTCTATCACGGCCGCCTCCTTCCTCTGGAGGAGGAGCCAGTTCTGGGAGCCAGAGAAAAGTTGACCGTAGGTTAGGCAGGCAAGTGGTTGTTTTCTGAGTCCTGCTTGCTCCCGCGGTCAAGTGTTCTATAGCCATCGTCCTGCTGCACAGAATGATGTGAACTCTATGTAGTTTAGTGACCTACAGACAATACCCACAGGTAAAACTTAAAGTCACACTTTGCCTTCCGTGTTGGCCCATTTCCTCAACCAGCAAAATTAAATTTTAATCGTTTCACCTTGGAAAATAGTAATGACATCTGAACTGTCTCCCACGCCTTGCTAATCGAATTGTACATGACGGCGCCTTACATTAATTATGACTAACATTCATTGAGTTCTCTTTGTGCCAGGAATTACGCTAAATCATTTACATACATTATTCAGTTTACAAAATCCCTATTAAGTAATCGCTGAAGCACTGCAAAATGACAACTGCCTGTCTGCGAAGAGCTAGGTTTCAACTTCCAGCTTATTGCAGCGGGGGGTGGGTGGTTGCACAGAGAAGGGCAAAGCTTTGATCTGTATGTTTGGGAAAGGGAGCTCTGGCCAAGCCCAGTGGGAGGGCCAATGCTTCAATCGCTTGAGCCCTTATGTAACGCTAGAAACTAGCATATGTTGGGAAGTGGCAAGAGACAATCCTTGAATTGTGTGTTGGCGTATTTGACTAGGAAACAAAATGTAATGATTGATTAATGCGGCCTATATAAACTGCTCACTTAGGGCGCCAGGGTGGCTCAGTCGTTTAAAGCTCTGCTTTCGGCTCCGGTCCTGATCCTGGAATCACAGAATCGGGTTCCCTGCTGGGTGGGGAGCCTGCTTCTCCCTCTGCCTCTGCCTGCTGCTCCCTACTTGTGTTCGCTGTCAAATAAGTTTAAAAAAATCTTTAAAAAGGATCTTTTAGTAGGTAGTTGAAAAGATTTGTAAAGTCCGATAACGTGGCTGATGCTAAGAAAGCTGTACAGTTATTTTGGAACCAGTCTCAAGAATGAGATAATGGGCGCCTGGCTGGCTCAGTCAGTGGAGCATGCGACTCTTGATCTTGGGATTGTGAGTTTGAACTCCACCTTGGGTGAAAAATAAAATAAATAAAAGAATTAATAGAGATCAGCATGGAATTGAAAAGCAAAGAGGAGGAATTGGACAGTCTGACCAACTCTGACCAGCTTTTCAGAATACCTGGTATACTTGGAAGACATTGTCTAAATAGACTATAGGCAAATGGATGCCTTGGGCTTCCATGGCTTGATGAACTTAGTCAACTCCGACACTCATACAGTTCTCTTGGTTTTAAATCACTGCTGATTAATGTTTGATCATTAAAGAAAAAAAAAAAGAAAGAAAAAGAAAGAGGAGAAAACCACCTGGCTTCTACAGGCTCCAAGGCACAGCTGGATATGAGTAGAGGATGGAGCCAAGATTTATAAGCAGGAATTTGGTCCACAGGACCCCAGAATTTATAGTACCTTCCCAAGCATTTTAGGAAGATTTTATTTTATTGGTCTTCAAAATTAAGTTTGGCCTGAGTAGCTCTGTGGAGGAAAAGCAGAAAACTAGATCTTAGAGATTTTCGCTCCTTTACTCTTTCTTAGAGGGCATTCCTGAGCTGGCCTCTCAGGGTTCTTTGTAACACATTGCGTGTATCACACCTTAAATTGTGCTCAAATACTCTTAGAATAAGAAGAAGGTATACAGAAGACCCTAAAAGTATTTTATATAGTGTCATCAGACACAGCTTCCAACACCATCCATAAATTTTTGGTGACTTTATCTTTACATTCTCTTTTATTTTTTTATTTGGAGCCTAACACAGGGCTTGAACTTACAACCTTGAGCTCAAGACCTGAGCTGAGACCAAGAGTTGGACACTTAAGCAGTTGAGCCACCCAGGCACCCCATTACATTCTCTTTTATAGGAAAAAGGCTCCGCTGTCTTTCCTTCTCATTTATTTTCTTATGGAGAAATACTGAACCAAAGCTGGCCTTCTTCTCAGCCTCCTATAGCTCCTGAGAACAGAGCATTCTTCTGTTCATTGCTCCTTCATCTTTTACATATACTTACTTGCTGTATTAGTTTTCTGTGGTCGCTGTAACAAATTACTACACACTTGGTAGCTTAAAAGTTGAGAAATACATTCTTTCGGTTCTGCAGGCCAGAAGTCTAAAGTGAATAACATCGGGCTGAAATCAACATATCCTTGCTCCAGACTCTGGAAGCTCAGTGGCAGAACATGTTCCTTTCTCTTCTGTTTCCACTCAGATAAACCCTCTTGAATTCCTATCCCACAGAAACTATGAGATCACAAATGTTTGTTGTTTTAAACTACTATGTTTAGGAATACTTTGTTGACGTAGCAATGGATAGTTAATAGAGGAGGTAAGGAAATTGTGAAGATGAGAACTTAGTGAATAATGATATCATCTGTCAAAAGGACGGATAAGAGAAAGGAGCATGTTTGTGGGGGAAAGGGTCAATTTTGCAAAGTCAGGGCTCAAGATGCCTATAGTACATTAAGGTGGTGGTGTGTTTTAGGAAGTTAAACAAGTTCAAAGGAGTGTTTGGAATAGGATATATTTTAAGAGTAATGGACATATAGGTGATAGAATATGTGTGATGATATCACCTAGTGTTACAGGCTGGCTTCTTTGGAAGCATTTCCTGAGACTGCGTTTAGGATGCAAAATGTTTATTAGGGATCAAGTCCTGTGAAAGGAGAGGGGAGAAAGCAATATGAGGCAGAAGTTAAATAAATTACTGGCCCAACTAAACCTCAGTCATCCCCAGCAGGAGCTCTGGAACAATTATTGCCTGTCAGAGTATTCCATGTTTGGCCAAATAATCAACCCATTTATACCCCCACCTTATCACCAGATGTGTGTTGCCCCAGAGAGATCATGACCCAAGTAAGGTGGTTATCAGTAGCTGAGCCAGATCCTACTGATAGGTGGGGATGCCAGTGACAATGGTCAATGTCCACTGTTTGGCAGCAAGCTCTTGCTTGAAGAGGGATCTGGATATTGCATCTCTGTGTCTACCACCCCCAGAAAGAGTGACTAGAGTGAATCAGCAAAAAAGAATCCAGAAATACCAGTATTTAAGGGACAGGGGAATGGAGGGAAAATCATGTGAAGAAGGCTGAACAGATGAGGTCAAAGGAAATAAAGTCCATGATAGTCACTTCAGAGAAGCCTATGGAAGAGTTTTGACAGTGCTAAAAGCCGCATAAATTTCCAGTAAGACAATGACAGGACTGTAAATATGAATGCCTTTAGAATGACTCAGCCCCCTTTTTAGTGTTTCTCCCCATAGCATTCTCTTCTCAGGTGTGGGAGGGATGTGCCTTTTTAGAATCTACCACCATAGTTCCTGGAAGACTGGTTAATCCGAAGACTTTCAGGCATTGACTTCAGGGAAGGCTTTGAAAGGAATGCCCAGTAACTAGATTAGAAAATGACTAGGTTTAAAAACCATATGGCATTAAAAGCTATGAAGCTTTCCTTAAAATTATGAAGCATTAATGGGATACCTAGCTGGTTCAGTTGGTAAAATATGTGACTCTTGATCTTGGGGTCATGAGTTCGAGCCCCACATTGGGTGTAGAGATTACTTAAAAAATAAAATTATGAAGAATTATTAAAATTAATAATTATGAAGTATACTTTAAAATCTGAATCTAATCAAGTCTTCATATATCTAACTACCAATTATATGATATATGGGGGACAGGAACATGTGAAACAACTCCACAGGGATGCAATTGGCATCTGCAGGATGACTTAACTTCTTCAACAATATGTGAATTGAAAGGAAAAGAGAGATTAAAGCCTATGGATAGGACTACCTGCACAAATAATTTTCAGGACCCAGTGTAAAATGAAAGTGGGACCCCCTTTTTCAAATAACAGGATAAAGGTATAAGATATTAAGCTATTTCCTTTCTTCGGTAATCTATCTCTTGACGTTTTATGGTGTTTTTTCATTTGCTATTTAATGTCATACTCCCTTAGGCAAGGACATTCGCTAGGGATGTGCAGCCGCTCACCGGTGCCCAGGGACCTGCCTTGTGACTTGATGCATGTACTGGAACACACGAGGCCCAGCCATCTCTTGGGTTGCCCCTACTGTGAGGTTCTGGACCAACATGTTATGCCCCCCCACCCCACCCGGGGGGTGGTGGTGAGGGAGGCGCTGTCAAGCTGGCCATCTCCTTATACTGTATTCCTGGCCTAACCCACAGCAAATGGGCAACCCCCTGGGATGTGTTATATACCTGGGTCCTGGATGGGGGTGGGCATCAAGCTGCTTTCAGAATGCATGGCAGCAAACTGAACCAGCCACTCTCCAAACCCATCCCTAGAAAGTGAGGAAGAAGTGGGAAGTGGACGACCTGTGAGCTGAGGCTCCAAGCCCCAGGCACATGCCCTATTATTCCCACTGTACTTCACTCACAGAACACAAATTCAAAAGATACAATTATCGCTATCCGAAACAGCAAATGCAGGGTATTAAACCCCAAGTGTGGGATGCTCTTGAGTGTTAGGCCCTGTGCGGCTGCATTGGTTGCACAACTTGATTTTTTTTTTTTAAGATTTTATTTGTTTATTTGACAGAGAGAGACAGCGAGAGAGGGAACACAAGCAGGGGGAGTGGGAGAGGGAGAAGCAGGCCTCCCGCTGAGCAGGGAGCCCAATGCAGGGCTTTATCCCAGGACCCCAGGATCGCAACTTGAGCCAAAGGCAGACGCTTAACGCCTGAGCCACCCAGGCACCCCACAACTTGAATTTTTCTTTAAGGATTTTATTTATTTATTCATAAGAGACGAGAGAGAGAGGGAGAAGCAGGCTCACAGGGAGCCCGATGCAGGACTCGATCCCAGGACTCTGGGATCACAACCTGAGCTGAAGGCAGACACTTAACCGACTGAGCCACCTAGGTGCCCAGATTAAAAGAAATTTAAGAACTTCTTCAACCAGTTGCAATATATGGGTCTTATTTCAGGCCTGATTTGAACAAACACGCTAGACGGACCATGGGGGTAATTTGAATACTGACTGGATTTTTTTTTTTTAAGATTTTATTTATTTGACAGAGAGAGAGACACAGCAAGAAAGGTAACACAAGCAGGGGGAGTGGGAGAGAGAGAAGCAGGGGTGCCTGGGTGGCTCAATCACTTAAGCATCTGTCTTCAGCTTGGATCATGATCCAGGGTCCTGGGATCAAGCCCCACATTGGGCTCTCTGCTCAGCAGGGAGTCTGCTTCTCCTCCCTGCAGCTCTGCCTGTTTGTGCTCTCTCTCTCTCTGTCAAATAAATAAATAAAATCTTTAAAAAAAACTTTAAAAATACAGGGGTGTCTAGATGGCTCAGTTGGTTAAGCATCTGACTCTTGGCTTCTGCTCAGGTCATGATCTCAGGGTCATGGGATCAAGCCCCTAGTTGGGTTCCAAGTTCAGTAGGAAGTCTGCTTGAGTCTCTCCCTTTTCCTCTGCTCCTCCCCCCACTCCTGTGCACTCTCTCAAATAAATAAATCTTTTAAAAAAACCTTAAATACTTTATACAAGAACAGCAGCTGTATTCATAATACAGGAAAACATAGGAGACAGTGCAGAGCCCCATCAGTACGTGAACACATAAGCAAACTATAGTATATATTTACACAATGGACTACTATACAGAAATAAAATGGAATGACCTTTTGATTTACACATCAACATACGAGTACCAAAAATACTATGCTAAGTGGAAGTAGCCTTACCAAAAAAAAAATGCCTTACTGTATGATTTTATATATATCAAGTTCTACATCATACATAACTTTTTTTTTTTAAGATTTTATTCATTTATTAGACAGAGAGAGACACAGCGAGAGAGGGAATACAAGCAGGGAGAGCAACAGAGGGAGAAGCAGTCTTCCCGCGGAGCAGGGAGCCCGACGTGGGCCTCGATCCCAGGACCCTGGGATCATGACCTGAGCTGAGGGCAGGCGCTTAACGACTGAGCCACCCAGGCGCCCTGCAAAACTAACTTTTGATGGGAAAAAATCAGAACAGTAGTTGCTTCTGGGTGGGAAGGGAAGGATTGAGTGGGAAGGTATACAAGGGAACTTTCTGTGTAATGTTCTATATCTGTATAGGTTTTGGGTTAACTACACAGTTTGTCAAAACTCAGGGAATGTTCCGGGCTGCCTAAGTGGCTCATTAAGTCTCTGGTCCTGTTCTCAGTGTTGTGGGATCAAACCCTCCTGCCCCTCTCCCCCCACCACCACCCTGCATCAGCTCCCCATTCAGCATCGAATCAGCTTTGTCCCTCTCCCTCTGCTCTTCTCCCCCACTCAAATAAATAAATAAAGTCTTAAAAAAAAACAAACAAACCCACAACCCCTCGGGGAATGTTCATTAAGATTTGCATATTTCATTGTATGTAGATTTTACTTTAAAAGAAAGGAAAATAAATTTGTATTGAGTACTAGTTAATGAAACACTGGCTTAAGTAAATAGGGGGAAGTGTACTGAGACTTCAAAAAGCGAGCTGGATGAAGGGATACATAAATGGAAGTGTGATAAAACAAGCATAATAATAAAATGTTGATAAGAGAATCAACATAGTAAGTTTATGAGTTTATGAGTGCTTACTGTAGAATTCTTTCAAATTTTCTATATATTGGAAATTTTTCCATAATAAGATGTTGGAAAATAATTAAAGGGAGCCATCTTCTGGAAGAAACTGGTATTACCAATTGGCTCAAAAATGTAAGAGGAACACGTCGTGTTTGTATCTTTCAGTATGTATGTAGTAACTGCTTATTATTTTTCATATATTCTGTTGGTTCTCACTCATGTACTCAAGCTATTTTCTTTGGTTGGAAATCTTTCCTCCCTTCCACTGGCTAACTTCCTACTCAGATTTTACTTCATCTAAAACAGAGGTCTGGGGCACCTGGGTGGCTCAGTCATTAAGCCTCTGCCTTTGGCTCAGGTCAGGAACCCAGGGTCCTGGGATGGAGCCCCTCATCGGGCTCCCTGCTGGGCGGGAAGCCTGCTTCTCCCTTTTCCACTCCCCCTGCTTGTGTTCCCACTCTTGCTGTGTCTCTGTCAAATAAATAAAATCCTAAAAAAAAATACTGGATAGAATAATTAAAAAAAAACAGGCCTGCAAATAGTAAATATTTTAGGCTTTGTGGACTAACAGGCAAGATTGAGGACATTATGTAGATATTTATATAATGAGAAACAAATTTTCACAATATTTTCGTTGATGAAATTTTAAATATAATCACAGTATTGAGTATGAGTTTTTGTAAAACAAGTCTACTAAAGAGAAAAATGAAATTCTTTTTGGGAGAGGTGGAGGGTAGACAAAACGAATTTTAAAGGCTTTCTGTCAGTGTCCCATAGTAGTGGTGGTGGGGGGGTCTTTTCATTTAGAAAAATTTCAATCTTGACCCTGAGCTTAAAAAAAATCCTATAGGGGCACCTGGGTGGCTCAGTCCTTTGAGCATCCCACCCTTGGTTTCAGCTCAGCTCATGATCTCAGGTTTGTGACACTGAGCCCCTCAGTGGGTTCTGTGCTTAGCAGGGTGTCTGCTTGAGATTCTCCCCCTCTCTGTCTGCACCTCCCCCAGCTTGTGCTCCCGTGCTCTCTCTCAAATAAATAAATAAATAAATAAATCTTTAAAAAAACCACAACGAAACATCAAATGCCGTGTGGTAGGACAAATCAGATATTCAGCTGCTAATTCTGACAAGAATTCATGGACTGACAGTCCATGAGAACAAATGAAGTTTATTGTTAACACTACAGGTTCAATAACACCTGGTAGATTCAAATGTTTTCTACAAAGTACATATTGATTGATAATACAATGATGCTACAACCATAGTATTTAACAGCTTACATTTTCACAAGTGTTGTAAATCTGTTAAGCTGAGCCTTTTTCTACTTACGTAAGTTGTAACACATCATAGCTGATTTCACTTCAGGTGTAATCAGTTAGTGTTTTCTCAACTTCTTTAAAAATATTCTCACCTGTTTCATGCAGGCTATTCATAGAGGCTATTCAGTCATTTCAAACATTGACTTTCTGAATAAACAGGCACAAATAAGCTGTATCAATAACACCTGTCCATTTATTAAGAGCCATGGAAAATATTAAAAATAATTTTCCTCCAGGACGCCTGGGTGGCTCAGTCGGTTAAGCGTCTGCCTTCGGCTCAGGTCATGATCCCAGGGTCCTGGGATTGAGTCCCGCATCGGGCTCCTTGCTCAGCAGGGAGCCTTCTTCTCCCTCTGCTGCTCTTCCTGCTTGTGCTCTCTCTTGCTATGTCAAATAAATAAATAAAATCTTAAAAAATTAAAAAAATAATTTTCCTTCACTAAATAATTTGACTATCAGTGCTGCTCACAGAGGTTTAACACTTAAAGCAGCTGTTCTTACCTAAAGGCTAATGGTCTTAAACGAGTTCATTTTTTCTGGATATATATATATTTTTTAAAGATTTTATTTATTTATTTGAGAGACAGAATGAGAGAGAAGGCACATGAGATGGGGGGAGGGTCAGAGGGAGAAGCATACTCCCCGCTGAGCAGGGAGCCCGATGCAGGACTCGATCCGAGCCGAAGGCAGTCGCTCAACCAACTGAGCCACCCAGCCGCCCTCTGGATATATTTCTTAAGTCACTGCCGTCAAACATTTAAAGTAAATGACTTTCCTTGCTTGGCTAATAAATGAGCCACTTGAAAACTCACTTTGGTAGCAGGATTTCTTTCTTTTTTCTTTCTTTCTTTGAAGAAATTTTACTATGAGATATCTATTAAATTTTTCTAACTTTTCTGATTGATTGCTGTGATTTAGGAATATTGTGATAGCTGGTTAGTCTGGTAAGGTAGACATATATTGTATTCTTTAAGCACAGATAATGGTTATTGCATAATAAACATAATGCTTTGCAGCGAATTTGATAAAATAATCCACATCTAACTGTATCTTGAAGATGGAATATTTTAAGTCTAGTTTTTTCTTTTTTTGTTTTGCTGATAGGTATATGTTGGTAATAAATAATAAAATGTCACAGTACGGTGATATGCATGGCACTTGAAATGGTGTCAAGTAAAAATGTGTTTTGGTGATTTGTAGTATGTAGCAGCAGTCTGAAGTGGTAAGAATGACACATATAGTCTCAATTATGAATACTCTATTGTTCTGTAAATGCAGCCATAGACAATAGGTAAATAAGTATGGCTGTATTCCAAAAATATTTTATTTATGGACACTGAAATTTGAATTGCATATAATTTTATGTCTCATAAAATGTTACTATTGTTTTTTTTCCAGCCATATAAAATGTAAAAGCTGTAATTAGTTGTAGACTATACAAAAGCAGGAGGTAGGGACGCCTGGGTGGCTCAGACGGTTAAGCGTCTGCCTTCGGCTCAGGTCATGATCCCAGAGTCCTGGGATCGAGTCCCACATCGGGCTCCTGGCTCAGCAAGGAGCCTGCTTCTCCCTCTCCCTCTGCCTCTCTCCCTGCTCATGCTCTCTGTATCTCTGTGTCTCAGATGAATAAATAAAATCTTAAAAAAAAAGAAAAAGCAGGAGGTAGAGTAGATTCAGCTTATAGGGCATAGTTTGCCAACCCCTTGTAGAGAATATCTACATAAAGTAGCCTTTTGAGTTTATTATTTTATTTGAAGGGATGAAAAGGAATTTGTGATTTTCTTCATAACATTTTCTTTTCTCTAGCTTTCTTTCTTTTTTTTAAATTTTGAGTAGGCTCCATGCCCAACTGGGGCTTGAACTCACAACTCTGACATTGAGTCACATGCTCTACTGACTGAGCCAACCAGGCACCCATTGGGAATTTGTATTTCAGTTTAAATAAGGGGCCTCGGGGCACCTGGGTGGCTCAGTTGGTTAAGTGACTGCCTTCAGCTCGGGTCATGGTTCCAGGGTCCTGGGATCGAGCCCCGCATCGGGCTCCCTGCTTGGCGGGAAGCGTGCTTCTCCCTCTCCCACTCCCCCTGCTTGTGTTCCCTCTCTCACTGCCTCTCTCTCTCTCTCTCTGTTAAATAAATGGATAAAATCTTTAAAGTAAATAAATAAATAAATAAGGGGCCTCTTTGTTAGATGAGAAAGATTCCTAGTCTTAATTACCTCTTCAGAACTAGGAAATTTGTCTTCAGAATAAAACAGTGGTAAATAGAGTGAAAAAAAAGAGTTAAGTTGTGCGAGTTAGAGGAAGACAAATGCCATATGATTTCACTCATATGTGGAATTGAAGAAACAAAACAGATGAACATAGGGGAAGAGAAAAAAGAGAGGCAAATCATAAGAGACTCTTAACTATAGAGAACAAACTGAGGCTTGATGGAGGGGAGGTTAGCAGGGGAATGAGTTAAATAGGTGATGGGTGTTAAGGTGGGCACTTGTGATGAACACTGGCTGTTTTATGTTAGTGATGAATCACTAAATTCTACACCTGAAACTTAGTTTTTTTTTTAAAGATTTATTTATTTACTAGAGCAAGAGCAGGAGGGAGGAGCAGAGGGAAAGAGAATCTCCAGCCGACTCCCCACTGAGCATGGAGCCCAATGCAGGGCTGGATCCCAGGATCCCACAATCCCAAGATCATGACCTGAACCAAAATCAAGAGTTCCTCAAATGACTGAGCCGCCTGGGCGCCCCTACAACTGAAACTCATTTTACCATATATGTTAACTAATTGGAATTTAAATAAATACTTGAAATTTAAAAAAAAAGGGCGCCTGGGTGGCTCAGATGGTTTCTGCCTTCGGCTCAGGTCATGATCCCAGGGTCCTGGGATCGAGTCCTGCATTGGGCTCCCTGCTCCTTGGGAGCCTGCTTCTCCCTCTGCCTCTCTCTCTCTCCATCTTTCATGAATAAATAAATAAAATCTTAAAAAAAAAAGAGTTAAGGGGGGTTGTAGTCACAGAGATCAGAGGAGAACCCATAAAGGAGGAAAAGTTCACAGGATCAAGGGCCCGGAAATCTAAAAGTGTGAGTTAATGGACTTTCCCAAACCACAAATTGTCAGAGATTTTGTATATTGCTGTTTCAGAAACAGGGGAGTTCAGAATAAAGATTGCAAGAGGGAATGGAGGCATGTGTAATAGAGATTGGAAGTTCCCTTTGTACATTCTGTCCTGCTATTAGGTTAGTCTCTCACTTCCTGTGAAAGCAGCTTCATTACCAACTGACCCCACTTGCAGCCTATGCTAGTGTCTTTTCACCTACTTCTGAACTGTCTAGAGTCTACCCATCTTTTAAGCCCTAGCTCAGTTTCACTTCCTCCTTCAAGTCTTCTTTGAAGATTATTGTTTCCATTTCTTTCTCCATTCGCTGAGCTCTTGTGTTAATAGTTACAATCATACTAGTTAGCAGGTAATAGTTATAGCAAAAGTGTGAGCCTACTCCCCTCGAGTTAGGCAGTGTAATTTTTGAGTTTGGAGACTATAGTGTAAAATTCTTTTGTATATTCCTTGCAAAAATTCTAGGTTCATACTTATTAGATATACCCTCAGGTCTAAAGTTCTGTTAAATATACAAGAACCACTTAGAAATACTGTATAAAACCTTCTATCCGAGAATGCTTTAAATTTTCAAGTTGAAATGTATCCATTTTGACTATCTCAACAAGACTGCCCAAGTCATTCCTATAGCAGAGCAGAAAACTTGCACCTTCCTCAGAATTGTCAAAAGGGGTGGCCACGTTAGAGACTTGTAGCAGTGAGCGCTCAGATTCGATCTGTATTAAATAGCGACCTTATAAATGGTAAAAGTGTCAAATTTCACAGACACCTAGGAAAGGGAGCGAGAAGATCATCTAAAAATAGTTTGCTTATCTGTCAGATCAGGGAGTTCACCAGGGTTCCTAAACACACTGCGGCTCAGATTCTAACCCGAATTTTACGTCATTAAACGCAGGCAGCCAATTGGGCCGTCTGGTTGCCGTGCATCCTGGGAGCTGTAGTTTCCGGCTCCCTCCTCCTGATTCCAAACTCCACCGAGCAGCTGGAGGACGGTTGCTTGGTATTATTAGCAAGCGGGAAGTATGGCGGTGGCGCGCGTCGACCCGGCTTTGCCTCCTGGAGAAGGTAAGGCAACCCCCCACCCCTTGAATCCCAAAGTTTACTCCATGGAACTAAATTAATAGTTCCCTGGTGGAGAAAAGAAGTCTGGGTTTAGGGGTGCAGTTCTGTACCAGTTCTTTTGATGCGGGCTGTGGGCGTCGCGGAGTCGCGCTGCCCTCTGGGAGTTGTAGTTCCCGGGTGCTGTCTAGCTCTGCGGCTTTGCGGAGAGGGCCGAGCTGGGGACTACAACTCCAGGGTCCTTCGGGCGGCCGGGCGCTTTGGCTCCCGCGCTTCTGAGGCTGCCTCGGTGGTGGGTTTCGGACTGCGGTGACCTTTCTTGGATTTTTTACTTTGAATTCTGGATGCCCAAGTGAAAAGTGCCGGATCTCCATCTTTCGCTTTACGCGTCTCCCTTATCTTCTCGGTTCCTGTCACGTTCAGGAAACCCTCTCTCAAACATACCTCCTAGACCGACGTTAAACCCTTTTTTGGAAGTGTTCGGTGGCCGTGGTAAAATTCAGGGTGACCGAGAGTCCACAGATATCCACTCCTTGTTCTGCAGACCAGGTTTTGGGATCGGGTTTGGTCGCTACCCAGCGGAGCGCGGGGTGTGGGTGTGGGTGCTTCTGTGGCCAGGAGTCGCCGGGCGTGAGCCGAGCTCCTTTGTTTTGGTTACAGCTCCGAGGCTCCGCAGCAGCCTTCTGGGTCGGGGGCCGGTTTGAGCGTTTAGGCCTCTCTCCACAGCTTAGACCAGGGGGTAATTATCTGGGGGCCCTGACTTCTTGGTGGGGGTGAGGGGGATCGATGGTTCTAAGAGGTCTGTCGACCCCGTGGAACTGTGTGCAAAGACTACATTTTCCTTGGACAGTAACAGCTTTCACCAAATTCTCAGGGAACCCCCATGACCACCCCCAAATTCTGGAATCCATTAGACAATAAAAAGACGTTGAAACCTTTCAGGAGAGCAATCTCGCATAATTATTTCCCACAGTAATCTTAATCTGGGTATACGTTTGAAATTGGCAGTTTCTGTGGCCCCACCCCTTTTTGATATCGGCTTCTCTTAAACTCCACCTCCTCAGCCCACCAAAGGAACTTACTGACAACAATAGCAGTAAACATTTACAGAGCACTTTTTATATGAGCCAGACGTTGTTCTGAGTGCTTTTTTTTTTTTTACATGATCTCATTTTCTCTGTAGAACAACATTATAAGGCAGATATTATTATCACCCACATCTTGTAGAGGGGAAAAGTGAGCCCCAAAGAGATCTATAACCTGCCCAAGATACCCCAGTGGTTATTGGGGGAGCTAGGATTTGGAACGTCTGTGAAACTACTTTATTGAGTGCGGTATGCCAGGAGTGGGGCTAAGTTTTGTTCATATGGTTTCTGTTTTCATCCTCACCTCAATTTAATTAATTAGGTGTATTGTTCCCATTTTGTAGATAAATTAACTGAACTATACATTGATTTTAAAAATAGTTTGGGCACTTTAGGATATACTGGTAGTTAGGTTGTAAGCAGGTTGATCTCTGTCAAAAGATTAGTTCCATTTTAAAAAGACAATCATTACTTAGCCACAAAATATGGAATAGTTCTTATTTATTATTTATTTGTTTATTGAGAGAGTGCGCGCTTGCACTGGCTATAGGAGGGGGTTGAGGGGAGGGGCAGAGGGAGAGAGAATCTTTTTTTTTTTATATTATTTGACAGAAAGAGAGAGCAAGAGAGGGAACACAAGCAGGGGGAGTGGGAGAGGGAGAAGCAGGCTTCCCGGTGAGCAGGGAGCCTGATGCGGAGCTCCATCTCAAGACCTCTGGATCATGACCTGAGCGGAAAGCAGACGCTTAACGACTGAGCCACCCAGGTGCCCCAAGAGAGAGAATCTTAAGGGTGGAGCTGACTGGGGGCTCCATCCCTGGACCCTGAAATTATGACCTGAGCCCAAATCAAGAGTTGATGCCTTAACTGACCCCCAGTGGTTCATATTTAAACGTGAAGAATTCCAAAGTATTGTGAGCAGAATATCACAAATTTCTAGGTGTAATATGATATTTTGGAGGGAAAGTGAAGAGTTTCAATCTGTGGTCATTTAGAACTTGATTGCATTAATTTTTTTCCACCAAACCATAAAATATATTTATTTATTTAAATTGGAAATAGTGTATTCATTATGCCATAAATGTTTTATTCTTTATATTTTCTTTTTTAAATTTTTTATTGTTATGTTAATCACCGTACATTACATCATTAGTTCTTGATGTAGTGTTCCATGATTCATTGTTTGTGCATAACACCCAGTGCTCCACGCAGAACGTGCCCTCCTTAATACCCATCACCAGGCTAACCCATCCCCCACCCCCTCCCCTCTAGAACCCTCAGTTTGTTTTTCAGAGTCCATCGTCTCTCATGGTTCCTCTCCCCCTCCGACTTACTCCCCTTCATTCTTCCCCTCCTGCTATCTTCTTCTTTTTCTTTTTTCTTAACATATCTTGCATTATTTGTTTCAGAAGTACAGATCTGTGATTCCACAGTCTTGCAAAATTCACAGCGCTCACCATAGCACATACCATACCCAATGTCTATCACCCAGCCACCCCATCCCTCCCACCCCCCACCACTTAGACTATAACTCCATGCTCGGCTTTGTATTTGTGTTTTCTAACAATTTCTCTTCTATTTTCAAGGATCAGTGGTCAATTGGTCAGGACAGGGGTTACAGAAATTAAGTCCAAACTTACCCTGTGAAGCTGATATTCATACTTTGATTCTGGATAAAAATCAGATTATTAAATTGGAAAATCTTGAGAAATGCCGACAATTAATACAGGTAGGTATTGCCATCTGGGGGAAATAGTTATATATGTTTATTATTCTACAAAACAATAAAATAACCTGACAAAGAATAACTCTGCAGGCCTAGAAAGCAGTAAATGTTATCTTAAATTTTTACATGACAATTTTCCTTGAAGATGAACACATGTGCTACATTTAAAATAGATTAGAAAAAGAAGCATTTGTTAAAAAAACAAAACATTTTGTGTTGGCAAAGCATTGTGTTGTTAAGATAACCTTTTACATCATGATGGAGGTAAAGAGTTCATTCATTCATTCTGTCAACAAATGTTTATTGGGCTCCTCTTATGTATCTGGCACTACTCTCAAGTAGTTGCTCTGTTACAAATGTTTTCTCTTGAACAGTTGGAGAGGGTCTGATTGCTCAGTTTTATGTGTATTTTCCATTGCTTAGGAACAACTTAGAACAATAACAACAACAAATAGTTACACTATAGAGTATTTAATATGAGAAGTTCACATTGGGTTTGTATATTTGGGAATGTTTGGCCATATAAACAAATCTTTTTAACCACCCTCATGTGAAAATAATATGCATATTTTATTTCTAAGAGAATGATATGTTTTCATTCCACAGTTGTCAGTGGCTAATAATCGGCTGGTGCGAATGATGGGTGTGGCCAAACTGACCCAACTCCGGGTGTTAAATTTGCCCCATAACAGCATTGGCTATGTGGAAGGGCTGAAGGATCTAGTACATTTGGAATGGCTGAATTTGGCAGGAAATAATCTCAAGGTGAATTGTTTCTTTTTTTTAGTAGTTGCGTTTTCTTTTTTTAATTTATAAAAGTATTCACTGTAAAAAAAACTCAAGCAGTATAGAAATAAGTAGGATAAAAAGTGAAAGTATCTACTCCCACTTCGCAGGGATAATTTTAGTTAACATAAACTGAAAAAAAAATTTATTTTGAAACACATATGCGGTATAATATTCTTTTAAATGTGAACAAAGAATCTGTGTTATACTTAGAAAAGTCAAAAAGCATAAAATGTAGGGGTACTGTAGCATGCTGAATTAAGCTGTAAGTACATGTTTAATGGTATAGTGGAGAATATGCTGTCTTAAAAGTCAAGAGATCTGGATTCTAGTCCTGCTTCCATCACTTAGTAGCTCTATATTTTTGTGTAATAAATATCTCCATGTCTTATTTTTTGATACATTAGATGAGGAAACTCAATTAAATGATATTAATAGCTCGCTTATTGATCAGTTAATTTATGCTAGGTACTATTGTATGCACCTTAACTGTATTACCTCATTCAGTGTCATGACAGCCTATGAAGTAGGTAAAAAAATCATTATGTCTATTACATAAATGAAAAACTGGAGTACAGAGAAGTAAAGTAACTTGCTTAAGGTCACATAGCCAGGAGTTGCAGAGACAGGATTTGAATCCATGCAGTTTGACTTCACTCTTAACTTGTAAACTCTATACTGTACCAACTGTCATGTGTTATCACTAAGGTTTTTTCAAACTATAAATATCTGGGGTGATATGATCCTCTCCTCTTGGGATAATGATGGTAGAAGCTTGCTATATAACAATTTACCAAATTCTGTTATTACTACTTCCTCTTTCTTGATAAATACTGCTCCTTTGCTTCCAATAATAAGCAGAGGAGGCAGGAGACTCAGCTATGAGGAACTAGGGAAGAATTTCATTTTTTGATTTTGTGTACATGAACTTGTGTGATGCTTTTCTTGTGATAGGCCATGGAACAAATCAGTAGCTGCGCAGCTCTACAGCACCTTGATTTATCAGACAATAACATACCCCAGATAGGTGATCTATCTAAATTGGTATCACTGAAGGTAAGTGTGTCATTTCTGACATTTTCATGTCATTTCTGAAATTTTCATGTCATTTCTGAAATTTTATACTAATTTTATACTAATATACCAAAAGAAAGTGATCTGATTGGCCTAAAATCAGCCTACTCTGTATGAAGAACAGATTGTGTACATTATGATAAAATTTCTGTTAGAGCACCAGAAATTAAGTATGCAACTCTTTGTTTTTAGTTTCTGTAATTGATTTATTTTAACTAGAACTGGTCATTGTAGTTAAGGTTAATTCTTATTTGTCATCCTGTGAACATAATGAAATCCCCCTTATGCCTAATCAGCCAACACTAGCAGCTTTAGCTATATAATATGTAACATATTGGTAAAGTTGAGAGTGATCATTCCTGAATTTGAGTTTGTTTTTTTGGTGCTTGGGATTGCTGTTTTTTGAGTAAAAGGTATTACTAAATTATCAAAAATAACTTTAATTTAAAAAGTAAACCTGTAGCATATAGTACTTTTTATGGAGGGGAATTGATCATGCAATCAGAGAAGTAACAGTTGCAATTACAGCTTCAAAAACATGTAGGCTTTTTCCACATTTTTGCATCATTGGATATTATTAGTATCAGATAAACTCATGAAACCTTAGAAACAGTATTATTAGATCAACTTTCCCCACATCTTTAGCATAAATCATTTTTAGCAAGAATTACTCTAAACAATCTGATGTGTCCAGATACTGAGAATTCAGATGAACTACGGATTTTTTTTTTCTGGAATGATTACTTTACCAGAATCCTGGGTATTCAAAGCCTTCAGTTATTCTTCATTGTTGTTGACTTAATTTGAGTCAGCTTCATCTGCAAGTAGTGTATTGGTCCTTCCTTAAGCTTTTAGTTTTCAAGAGAAAACAGTTGTAAATTATAGGTTGTGGGTTACCTCTTTCTCTTTTGGAAAATTTGCTTTATATGTGATTTATTTTATTTATTTGACACAGAGAGAAAGAGAGAGAGCACAAGCAGGGGGAGCAGGAGGCAGAGGGAGAGGGAGAAGCAGGCTCCCGCTGAGCAGAGAGCCTCATGCGGGGCTTGATCCCAGGACCCTGGAATCAAGACCTGAGCCAAAGGCAGATGCTTAACCGACTGAGCCACCCAGGCGCTCCTATATGTGATTGTTTTAATGAATGTTTACTTTTACTTTGCTCACCCTTTATTTTGATTGATTACTTTTTTCTTTTTTTTAGAGAGAGCATGTGAGGAGGGCGGGTAGAAGGAGAGGGAGAGAGAGACTCTTAAGCAGGCTCCACACCCAGCGCAGAGCCCATCACAGGGCTTGATCTCATGACCCTGAGATCATGACCTGAGCCGAAATCAAGAGTCAGACACTTAACCAATTGAGCCACCCAGGTGCCCCTTGATTTTTTTTTTTTTAAGATTTTATTTTTAAGAAATCTCCATCCAACATGGGGCTAGAATTCATAACCCTGAGATCAAGAGTCACATGCTGTACTGACTGAGCCAGCCAAGCACCCCTATTTTGATATTTTAGCATATGTGCTGCCGAAGCAAGCACCCTATTTTGATGTTTTAAAAGGAAATGAACAATATGTTGGAAATTGCTCAACTTTTAATAATTTAAATCTCAAAAAATGCTATTTATTACACTAAGCTATGTGTTCTTGGACAAATCTTTAAACTTTCTTGAGCTTAGAATGTGGACATGAAAAGAGAGTTGGACCAGAAGACCACCTAGGAGCCTTGTAACATTAATAGTCTGCTTTGTAAGTGATGAAAAGTATAATAAAGTAGATCCTTTTATTTTTATATGCACCATTTTGGTTATGTCAAAGTAGATAAATTGTAATCTTTTCATTTGTAATTCATCCTGTTTTTACTTTCAAGACCCTGCTTTTACATGGAAACATCATCACCTCTCTTAGAATGGCACCTGCTTATCTACCCAGAAGTCTTGCTATACTTTCCTTGGCAGAAAATGAAATTCGGGACTTAAATGAGGTAAAAATGGAGGGTATTCTGTGGGATCCAGGAAGCTGCAAAGCACAGAAGAGACTCAGGAGAAAGTTGTGAGCTCACTTGTAAACTGTGAGCATCTTGGAAGATACCGCCAAAAATATGAAACACTTGACTCAAGATGATCATTATTTTTCTTTCTACTTTTTCTTAATGTCAGTGGGTCATTAAGGCTTAATTTCATTTGTAATGCTGCCACTCTTACTCCTTTTGGAACTGATTTGTGGTAGAGGTATATCTACGTTAAAGGGATCAATAAGGACACTGTACACCTTTTTCTGGCTGCTATTATGTTTTCAAAATAGGATTTTCTCTGTTAGGAAACAGTGCTGATTTGTGTAAGGTATTTGTGCAGCAAGGACAGATGGCCATACTGATGGAATTTTGGAAGTCAGTGGATAAAGTAAGAGTGTTACTTGTTGCTTTTCAGAACAAGAGGGAAATTGTTACATTCTCAAATTGCCAAAGATGTTTTCTCAAAGGAAGCCCTGTGCTTAATACTAAATAGTCCATTTCATTCAACAAAGATATCCTTTGTTCCAGATCTCTTTTTTGGCATCCTTAACTGAATTGGAACAGTTATCGATCATGAACAATCCTTGTGTGATGGCAACACCGTCCATTCCAGGGTTTGACTATCGGCCATACATTGTCAGCTGGTGCTTAAACCTCAGAGTTCTAGATGGATACGTGATTTCTCAGAAGGAAAGGTGAATATGACCTTTTTTTTTAAGATTTTATTTATTTGAGAGAGAGAGCACATGAGAGGGGGGAGGGTCAGAGGGAGAAGCAGACTCCCCACTGAGCAGGGACCCTGATGTGGGACTTGATCCCGGGACTCCAGGATCATGACCTGAGCCAAAGGCAGTCACCCAACCAACTGAGCCACCCGGGCGCCCTGAATATGACCTTTTTAATGTCACATTTACCATGGAAGTTACTGAAAAGACCATTTCTAGCTTACTACAGATTACTAAACTGAATATTTCTTAAAATGTGCATTTAGGAATTAAGATCATTAATGCAATCATATAGCAAACTAACTATATGCTGTTCATTTAGGATTTTCTATCCTTTCTAAGAAAGGATAAGAAGTATCAGTTTGAGAGTTTGGGGCTAGTGAGTTTAACTTAATGCCCAACATACAACAATTTGATTGCTGAAAGTTCTTTTGTTAATTGGTTGTTTGCGGGGCTTAGAGCATTTTCTATAGAAATCATATTATGGATGCTGTGTAGGGTCTCAGGTCAATCCCACAAAAGCTTCTAATCCATCTTATATGTAAGGGCAGTATTAGTAATAAGACCTGAGGTGCCTCAGTTGTTCAGTTGGTTAAGCATCTGACTCTTAGTTTTGGATCAGGTCATGATCTCACAGTGTGGGTTCAAGCCCCGTGTTGGGCTCCATGCTGAGCATGGAGTCTGCTTGAGATTCTCTCCTTCTCTTTCTGCCCTTGCCCCTGCCTGCACACATGCTCTCTCTCTCTCTCTCTCTCAAATAATAAGGAAAATATTTAGGGGTACCTGGGTGGCTCAGTCGGTTAAGCGTCCCATTCTTGGTTTTGGCTTAGGTTGTGGGATCAAGCCCTGTGTGGAGCACTGCACTTAGCGTGGAGTCCGCTTGAAAGATTCTCTCCTTCTGCCTCTCGCCCTGCTCACTATCTCTCTCTTGCAAATAAATAAATAAATCTTTAAAAGAATTAAAATCTTAAAAAAGAATAGGACCTAATTACCCTTTATAACAATGATTCTGTGGGAAAATTCATGCAGAGTTTCAGTTTGGAACTGGTAGCAGACATACTGATTGGTCCTTCTCATACGTGTGAAGCAGCAGAAGTGGAAACTTTCCAATCTCTAAGCATTGATGGTTTTTGCACTTGGAGCTGGGACCCCTGCATGATGGGGTCCTCTGGGCACTGGCACGTGATCATTGGAATCAGAACTTTAGGGGAGATAAGAAACTAGGATGTGAACAAGAGGGGGTGGAGTTGGAGGGGATGGTATGAACTGAGATGAGTTTATTCTCTTCAATTTGCCTCATTTCACTTTCTCCTCTCAGTGTGTACATACATGCATTCATGGACTCAACAGGTACATTATTCCTCACCATTTTTGTCCACCTGTACTAGAGACTGGTATATCTGCTTGAAGAAGATGAGTGGTAGATTCCGGACAGGGTTTTCCTTTTCCTTTTTCCTGCTGTTTCATCTAGTTGCTGAACAAGATGTGAGGCAGTGAGGAATGGTAGCCAAGACCTACATAGTGGTGATGCTGGTGGAGGGTGAGCAACATACATCTGGTCTAGTTTGCCTACAAAACAAAAAATCGTGGCTTTTCCTTTCTCTTGCAGTATGTGTTGCTACGTACTCAGAAAGTGATTCTGTTTTCAACTATGGCTAGTTCTAAAGCTTGAATATGGGCTTACCTTGATTATCTTCTCTGACTTTTCCTTTATTTTATTTTATTTTTTTAAAGATTTTATTTATTTGACAGAGAGAGACACAGCCAGAGAAGGAACACAAGCAGGGGGAGTAGGAGAGGGAGAAGCAGGCCTCCTCTGGAGCAGGGAGCCTGATGCAGGGCTCGATCCCAGGACCCTGGGATCATGACCTGAGCCTAAGGCAGATGCTTAATGACTGAGCCACCCAGGCGCCCCCGACTCTTCCTTTAAGAAAAAAAAATACTTGTCAGATTTTTCTATATGAAAAGATTTTTCTATATGGCAACATTGTCATATATGGGAGGTAGCATGGTGAGATAGGCAGAGAGAAGGGTTTGGTGTAAAGAGACATGGGAAAAGGGACAAGAGAAGAATTCACATGTTTCCTTGCCACTCATTAGCTGTGTGGCCTGGGCAAGTTCCTTAGCTTCTCTGAGCTTTAGTTTTCTCATCTGTAAAATGTGGATGATAGTACCTAGCTTTTAAGAATGAGGATTAAGGCTAATGCATATGGCATAATATTGGCCATATGGTAGGTGCTTAAAAAACAGTAATTGTCATTATTACTAAAAGATAGGGACTAGGAATTGAAGCATTTTGTAGAAACTAAAGCAAGTGTTAAAAAGCAGAAGATATTTGGGGTGCCTGGCTGGCTCAGTTGATAGAGCATGCAACTCTAGATCTCAGGGTTATGAGTTCAAGCACCATGTAGGACATAGAACTTACTTAAAAAAATAAAAAGCAGAAGATATCTGTTGAATAGATAAATAATAATGTGAAGGCTGTGTTTCTGTACAGTGGAAATGGTTTTAATCCAAGTGACTTTAAGGTGAATTTGAATGTTTTTTATTTATTTATTTTTTTAGAAGATTTTATTTATTTATTTGACAGAGAGAGACATGAAAGAGGGAACACAAGCAGGGGGAGTGGGAGAGGGAGAAGCAGGCCTCCCGCCGAGCAGGGTGCCCGATGCGGGGCTCGATCCCAGGACCCTGGGATAATGAGCAGCTGAAGGCAGACGCTTAACGAACTGAGCCACCCAGGCGTCCCAATTTGAATGTTTTTTAAGCTTTCTCTAATTTCAGAGGCTTCAGGAGGTAGGGAAGTGTGGGCTTTCACGTGGGGTGGTCTTTCTCTCTGTAGGGTCCTCCTACACTAAATAAATATGGGGGGAAAGAAGAGATGGGAGGATAGCACAACAGCAACAGTTCTTTCCCCCCCCAACATTTAAAAAAAACTTGCAAGGTAGCATATAATTCAGATGTAGTTAAAAAAATGGTATTTAGAAATACCTACATAATCACCACTGAGAATAAGAAAAGAATATAATGAGCATTCCAGAGACTTCCTTTACTTTGCTCTCATCAGAATTCCCCTCCCCTTCATAAATAACCATTGTACTGCCTTTTTGATAATTCAGAAAGATTATTTTTTTCCTGGTTACTATGAGGTTTTCAACCAACTTCCACCAGAGTAGCTAAAATTAAAAGGACAGACAATACTAAGTGTTGATGAGTATGTGGAGCAGTTAGAACTCTCATACATTGTTCTAGGAGTGTAAGTGGTGCAACCACTTTGAAAAACTGGCATGTTTAGTGAAGTTAACCATGAAAATACACTATGACCCAGCAATTTGACTTCTGGTATATATCCTACAGAACTAGGTGCTTATGTCTACCAGAAGACATGTACAAGCATGTTCGTAGTAGCCTTACTCATAACAGCTGCAAACATTTTGGAGCTATTTGGTACATTTGGGGAACAATCCAAATGTCAGTCCATAGAAGAATGAGTCAATAGTTACATTCAAACTAAGGAACCTAGATTGTTGTTGATGCCATAGTAGAGGAAAATGCTGCTGCAGTTGATGTCTGAGACAACTCTGTAGTCTATACAGTGCTTCTGTGTTTGAAAACAACTCTGGAAGTATTCTAAGGGGAGAGCTCTTATATTAAAATTCAATGCCTGAGCAGTGTTCAAAACATTTTCCTGGTCAACCTTGGGAATTGCCCTGAAGGACAGGAAGGAATCTCTAGTTTTTGCTTCTACCCAGCCTGTTATTTGCAGGGAACATCCAGATTAAACATTTTGTTCATTATGACTGAGCCAGCCAGGCACCATGGAAAGTATCCTGGGTGCTTTGATGACTTCAGGTAGCCAGATCTTGAGTGTGTGTGTCACTGGAAAGAGTAATTTGGTCACCCATCCTAGTGGTGCTGTGGCTGAGTGCTTTCTCAGAGAGAGGCACACCTATGGAAAGACCAGCACCTTTGTGCAGCACCTCAGTATTTAGGAGTTCTTTCTGAATTTGTTTCCATTTCTGTTTGACTCTTATAGGACCTAGTCCCAAGCTACACCTCTGTTTAGTTGGGGATTAGAATTTAGGGAGAACTTTGGAGATGTTTCTTTTTTGAAAGGATTTTTAAAATATATACAGAAGTAGATAGAGTACCATAATGAACTCCTAAATACCCACCATGCCACTTCAACAATTACCAACTTTGCCAGTCTTGTTTCACATATCCCCACATTTTTGTTGGAGTATTATTTATTCATTTAAGATTTTATTTATTTGAGAGCACAAGAGAGAGCATGAGCGGAGGGGAGGGGCAGAAGGAGAGGGAGAAGGAGGCTCCCTGCTGAGCAAGGAGCCTGACATGGGGCTCAATCCCAGGACACTGAGATCATGACCTGAGCTGAAGGCAGTTGTCTAACCAGCTGAGCCACCCAGGTGCCCCTGTTGGAGTATTTTAAAAGCAGATAACCAGATATCATTTCATCTAATACTCTTTTTTTTTTAATGAGAAAGAGCAGATTATTTTATTCTATTTTTTAAACTGAAACTTTTAAAGTTTATTTTTATTAAAGATTTTATTTATTTGACGGAGAGAAAGAGAGAGAGGGAATAAGCAGGGGGAGCAGCAGGAAGAGGGAGAGGGAGAAGCAGGTTCTCTGCCAAGCAGGGAGCCCAATGTGGGGCTTGACCCCAGGACCCTGGGATCATGACCTGAGCTGAAGGCATACACTTAACCGACTGAGCCACCCAGGCGTCCCTAGAATAAAATTTTTTTTTTTTAAAGATTTTATTTATTTATTTGACAGAGACACAGCGAGAGAGGGAACACCAGTAGGGGGAGTGGGAGAGGGAGAAGTAGGCCTCCCGTGGAGCAGGAAGCCCGACGTGGGGCTCGATCCCAGGACCCTGGGATCATGACCTGAGCCGAAGGCAGATGCTTAACGACTGAGCCACACAGGCGCCCCTAGAATAAAATTTTTATCTTTAGACTAAGATTGGGATTCTGAGACTTCAGTTAATCAGTTAGGCATACCTTGTATCTAATTATTAGAAATAGTTTTTCCTTTCTTGTGATACTGGCAAATCACAGAAAACTAATTTTATTTTATTTGCACCGTGACTCTTTTGCATGATTTAATGAGTTATCAAAGGGCCAGTTTCCTTTCAGTCTGTAATAGAACTCGGGTGGCTTGACAATTTTGGACTGTGGTTTGTATGATGTGGATACCTTAATATCAAGGTCCAAGTAAATGGTTGTGGATTGAAGGTGATTTTCGAACTATTTGCAAAATGATCCAACCTCAACTTCAGGTTGAGGGGTAGATTTAAGAATGGTGAAATTGAATCAATGGCATGTTAATTAAAAAAAATGGAAACATATGTAAAAGTAAACAGTAGTGTAATGACCTCCCATGAATCTGTCATCCAACTGCAACAGTTTACAGCTCATGGCCAACCTAGTTGTCTGTACCTTCATCCACTCTCTGTTCTCCTATATTATTTTCTTTCCTTTTTTTTTAAAGATTTTTTTTATTTACTTGAGAGAGAGAGAATGAGAGAGAGAGAGCACATGAGAGGGGGGAGGGTCAGAGGGAGAAGCAGATTCCCTGCTGAGCAGAGAGCCCGATGAAGGACTCGATCCAGGGACTCCAGGATCATGACCTGAGCCGAAGGCAGTTGCTTAACCAACTGAGCCACCCAGGCACCCTCCTATATTATTTTCAAGCAAATCTCAAAGTACATGTAATTTCAACTGTGACTATTTCAGCATATATCTCTAAAAGATAAAGGCTCTTAAGGAAATAACTACAATACTATTATCACATCTCAAAAAAATTTCACAATTCCTTAGTAACATCAGGTATTAGTTCAGTGCTTACATTTCTAGTAGCCCTCATAAATGCAGTTTTTAAATGGTTTTTTTGGAAACAGGATCCAAATAAGACCTCTCATTGTATTTAGTTGAACATCTTTTAAATTTCTTTCTTGCTTTTTTAGTGACTTAAAACATTAATTTGTTATTATTGAATGCTCTATGGGCTGGCCATGCATATTGGGTGGTTCTCATGAGCTTGTGATGAGATCACACAGAGCTTGGCTAGATGTCCAAGATGATGCTTTTAAATCTCTTTTATTTTTTTAATTTTTAAAATTTTTTTAAAGATTTTTATTTATTTATTGAGAGAGAGAGAGAGAATGGAAGAGAGAGAGCACGAGACAGGGGAGGGTCAGAGGGAGAAGCAGACTCCCTGCCGAGCAGGGAGCCTGATGTGGGACTCTATCCAGGGACTCCAGGATCATGACCTGAGCCGAAGGCAGTTGCTTAACCAACTGAGCCACCTAGGCACCCTTAAATCTCTTTCAGTTTATAGGTTTCTTCTCTTTTATTTTCTTTGCTTTCTCTTCTCTTTTTTTGGTTGTTGTTGAAAAAAATCAGATTATGTGGGGGCACCTGGGTGGCTCAGTCAATAAGCGTCTGCCTTCAGCTCAGGTCATGATCACGGGATCCTGGGATTGAGCCCCGCCTTAGGCTCTGTGCTCCGCGGGAAGCCTGCATCTCCCTTTCCCACTCCCCCTGCTTGTGTTCTCTTTCTCGCTGTGTCTCTCTCTGTCAAATAAATAAATAAAATTAAAAAAAAATCAGATTATGTGGCCTGTAGAGTTTCCCACTGTGCTTATTTTGCTGATTAATTCCTGTGTCCTTTCTTATATTTCCTGTATATTGGTAGGAGGATGTGGAGGTTTCATCAGACTTAGGCTTTTTAGTGGAGAGGACTACTTTTTGGGTTCTGTCAAGACACACACACACAAGGAGACACATAGTGTTTGGTTGTCCTTCATGTTATTAGTAGCTATTAATGATCAATGCCTAAAACCATTAATTCATTCACTAAGAGCTTCAAAATGGTGAGATTTTAATTCATTCATTTTATTAGCTGGAATACTTCTATAAAGTAAAACTATTTGGCCCCTCATGTTTAGTTTGAATAGGAAAGATAGGATTAATAATATTGAATTCTTATCCTTTATTTACCAGTTTTTAAAAATAATGAGTTGCTGGTTCACTAGCATCCTCCAGCTGTGACCAATTAGCTTTTTTTAGCTGTCATTATGAATTAATGGATTTAAATGTAACTGATGTATTTAGGTACTTTAGTTTGATAGTGAGTAGAGGAAATACTTATTGCTTCTTTGAAAATAATTTAAAGATATTTGGAACCATGAGTGCAACTCTGTGGAAGTGCCCCTAAGCAAAAACAAAGGTTGAAAACATTAGAAGAGTAAAGGGAGTGAATCAGAAGGAAAGTTTTTTTTTTTTTTAAAGATTTTATTTATTTATTTGACAAAGATACAACGAGAGGGAACACAAGCAGGGGGAGAGGGGGAGGGAGAAGCAGGCTTCCCGCTGAGCAGGGAGCCCGATGCGGGGCTCGATCCCAGGACCCTGGGATCAAGACCTGAGCCGAGGGCAGACGCTTAACGACTGAGCCACCCAGGCGCCCCCAGAAGGAAAGATTAACAAAAAAACAACTTATAACTGAATTTTATTTATGAAAATCACCAGTGATGCTGTAAATTAAGAAGGAAGATCGTTGTTGCATCAAAATGTATCTTGTCTGTGCTGGTATCGTATCCTTTCCTGTGTGTTCCTAATCCAGTTTGAAAGCTGAATGGCTCTATAGTCAAGGCAAGGGGAGAGCATATCGGCCAGGCCAGCATATCCAGCTTGTGCAGTATCTGGCTACAGTCTGTCCTCTCACTTGCACACTGGGTCTTCAGACTGCAGAGGATGCCAAACTAGAGAAGATTCTGAGCAAACAGAGGTAAGCCCCTTTATTTGTAGCAGCTGATAATGCACAAGTGGAAATACCTCTGAGTCTTTCCTGTGCATGGGTCGTAGGACTGGGGCAAGTGCTGTGACCCATGTTTCTGGGCACTTGGGCCCCTTGTTACTGCAGCAGTCCTGCAGGGGAACTAAACCATGCAGTGCTGTCAAGCTTGCTTTACAGCAGCTGCATTGTTCATCATTTCCTGAGTGGGGAGAGCTGAGCAGTATGGGGGACTGGGATTTAAAAAAAAATTTTTGTCCTTTTAATGTAGGTATTTCATATGGGTTCTTTAATACAAACATGAAAGAGTGAAGCTAGAAGGATGTACTAGTCACTTCTTTTATCAGAGAGCCTGCCTTTGAGTGTGCATGTGTGTGCCTATAAGGGTGTCTGTGGGGGATTGTGATTTAAAAATAAGTTTCTTTTTTTTAAAGATTTTATTTATTTATTTGACAGAGAGAGAGAGGGAAGATAAGCAGGGGGAGTGGGAGAAGCAGGCTCTCCGTTGAGCAGGGAGCCCGATGCAGGGCTCGATCCCAGGACCCCGGGATCATGGCCTGAGCTGGAGGCAGACGCTTAACGACTGAGCCACCCAGGCGCCCCTTAAAAATAAGTTTCTTAACCTTTCTATCCAGTGCTTTCAAACTTGACTTTGTAATTTGGCAGTGATGAAAGAGATCTACTTTGAAAACTTGTAAATTTCTACCTTTTTGACAGTATTATGTAAGAGGCAGAAAAACTTTATTTTTGTGGTTTTTGTTAAATCCCATCAGATGTTATTGATTTTTAGGTTTCACCAGAGACAGTTGATGAACCAAAGCCAAAGTGAAGAGCTAGCTCCTCTTGCTCCTATTGAAACAAGAGCACCCCTTGTACCTGAGCATTCAAGCCCTGTTCAAGATGGCCAGATAGTCCAGGAAAGCGGTATGAAATTAATTGATCTCTGATCTGTTTTCTCCAAGTTGTTCCATCTGTTGGCTACCATTTAGGAGGAAAAAGTACATATTTTCATAATTTTTGGTTTGTTAAGTGAACATTTAGGTCTTATATTTTATGTATGTATATATACAGACATAAATGTAAAATTACTATATTTTAAAGTGTTAATTTTAATTTTAATTTTAATTTATTTTTTTGGTGGGCAGCAAAGCAAGGTTTATTGAGTGATAGCGAAGTGATAGTGTAAAGCTCCCGAGGAGGGAAGGCACCCAAGAGGGTTGCCCAGTGTTAATTTTTTTTTTTTTGATTCATTAAAATATTTATTGAGCAGCTAGGGGGATACAAAAGTGATTAAAACATCATAAGAGGTGAGGCAAATGCACACATCATAGAAAGCCAAGTGTAAGGGGTCACTGAATCACAACGGTCAAAAGAAAAGTGCTTTAGGAGATCAAGAATGAGATTACTTCCAGCCAGTGTTAATTTTTATTTATTATTTTTGTCACTGGTAATTTTTAAGTTTTTTATTTTAATTCTGGTATAGTTAATACACGGTGTTATATTAGTTTTGGATGTACAATATAGTGATTAAACAATTTCATACATTACTCAGTGCTCATCTTGATAAGTGCTCTCCTTAATCTCATCACCTATTTCACCCATCCCTCCATCCACCTCTCCTCTGGTAACCATCAGTTTGTTCTCTGTAGTTTTTTTTTTTTTAAAGATTTTATTTATTTATATAACAGAGAGAGACAGAGTGAGAGAGGGAACACAAGCAGGGGGAATGGGAGAGGGAGAAGCAGACTTCCCTGCAGAGCAAGGAGCCGATGCGGGGCTCGATCCCAGGACCCTGAGATCATGACCTGAGCCGAAGGCAGATGCTTAACGACTGAGCCACCCAGGCGCCCCAATTTGTTCTCTATAGTTAAGAGTCTGTTTATTGGTTTGTCTCTTTCTCTTTTTTCCTTTGCTCATCTGTTTTGTTTCTTAAATTCCACATATGAGTGGTATATGGTACTTGTCTTTCTCTGATTTACTTATCTCACTTAGCGGTATACTCTCTAGATCCATCCATGTTGTTGCAAATGGCAACGTTTGCATTTCATTCCTTATAATGGCTGAATATTAATCCATTGTGTGTGTGTGTGTGTGTGTGTGTGTGTGTGTGTGTATAAATATCTCACATATTCTTTATCCTTTTATCTATTGATGGACACTTGGGCTGCTTCCATAATTTGGCGAATGTAAATAATGTTGCAGTGAACAGAGGGGTGCATGTATCCCTTTGAATTACTGTTTTTGTATTTTTGGGATAAATACCCAGTAGTGCGATTACTGACCCATATGGTAATTCTATTTTTAACTTTTTGAGGAACCTCCATCTGTTTTCCACAATGGCTGCACCAGTTTGCGTTCCCACCAACAGTGCACAAGGGTTCCTTTTTCTCTACATCATTGCCATCAATTGTTGTTTCTTGTGTTTTTGATTTTAGCCATTCTGACAGTTGTGAGGTGATAATCTCATTGTAGTTTTGATTTGCATTTCCCCGTGATGAGTGATGTTGAATATCTTTTCATGTGTCTGTTGGCCGTTTGTATATCTTCTTTGGAGAAATGTCTGTTCATGTCTTCTAATTTTTGATTGGATTATTTGTTTTGTGGGTGTTGAGTTGTATCAATTCTTTAAATATTTTGGATGCTAACCCTTTATCGGATATGTCATTTGCAAATATCTTCTATTCTGTAGGTTGCCTTTCCATTTTGTTGATTGTTTCTTTCACTGTGCTTTATTTCTAATTTTTAAAATATATTCAGAGTTACTACCTTTTGTATTGACCTGATCTTTGATTACTCTAATGATCATTACAAGAATTTATTTTCTTAAAAGTCTTTTGTGTGATGTTTTAGGCGTATTGGAGGAAATCACCAAAGCATTTTAGTGCATTTTACTATATTTCAGGGGTTAGATTTCATTACAAAGATACAACTAAAAACCTTTTTAAATATTTAGTGGTTTCAATGATACTTTGTTGATTCTTCTAGAACCCGTCATCCAAGTCAATTCTTGGGTTGGGATTAACAGTAATGATGATCAATTATATGCTATTAAAAGTAACTTTCCAGCCTCTGTACCCGCTACAAGATATTCTCGAAATGACCTGCACTTGGAAGACATACAGACAGATGAGGACAAGTTAAACTGTAGTCTTCTCTCTTCAGAATCTACTTTTATGCCAGTTGCATCAGGACTCTCTCCAGTGTCACCTACAGTTGAGCTGAGGCTACAAGGCATTAACTTGGGCCTAGAAGATTATGGTGTTGCAGATGAATCTGTGAAAGGGCTGGAAAACCAGGACTTTAATAAGGAAGATGAAAAGGCTTTTTGGACTGCAAATGAGAATTCCGTTCAAATGAAGGAAAGTGTCATCAGTACAGAGGTAAATGAGAAAGATGGGCTATTACCTTGTCTGGAGCCGACAGTAACTAGTGCTGTCTTGAAGGATGACACCCATAGTCTTACATCTTTTCCTGAGTCAGTTGGACACAGTGTCTTCCATACACAGCCAGACAGTGAAGAAACCATGTCTCAGTCAGCTTCGGAGAAACTTCCCTGTGGGATTTTAACCCAGAGATCTGTTGCTCTGGGACAAGATACAGTTGCCCTTCAGAAATTGAATGAAGCAGCCACCAAACTTCAGGCCTATTGGCGGGGCTTTTATGCCAGGAACTACAACCCCCAAGCTAAAGATGTGCGTCATGAAATTCGGCTGCGCAGAATGCAGGAACACATTGTTTGCTTAACTGATGAAATAAGGAGGTAGGTCAAAAGTCCTTGTTTAGGTGCTGTTTTGTTGATTTGGGAGTGTCAGAGTCTTCGAGTTGATTCAGAACACTGAACCATTCCTGTTGTGGTCAGGACACTTCATACCCTGTTGCCACTCTTGGGTTCTTTGTTTCCTATGACATACTGAAAGCATCTTGAGGGCAGGAACTGCCATATGCATTTCCACTGCTAGCATGGCAATTGGTACATTGATGTGGTACAGCAGTAAATATTGAATAATTGCTTGTCTTACAGATGTTTATAAACTTAGACATAAAAAGGTACAGAAAATGTAGAAAAACTGAATAAGCATAGAAATGAGAAGATGAGAAAGTCTACATGGAACCCACTAGGTAACATAGAATTAAAGAAAGGAGTGGGGACTTAAAAGGGACTAAAATTCTGGGGCAATGGTAGGAATTTTTCCTCACTTCTGTGGCTGACATTTTACTGACTGCCAGCCAGGAAAATTAGGAGTTCATAAATTTATTTTGAGTATTAGTATTGCAACTAGCAACATTTATTAATATTATCGAGTGGAAGGGGAGGAGGCAGTAAAAGAGACTGGGAAGGGACAGCCAGTGTGATAGGAAGATGGGGTGTGTGTCTCAACTTCAATAGGGAAATGTCTTAGGAGAGAAGAGAGGTGACATAGGGAGGACAGGATTATATGTTTAATTTAGAAGCTGGAGGTTATTGGTGACTATACTGGGGGACCTGGGAGTATTCTCAGGTTTGATGATTTGCTAAACGGACTCACAGGGAAACTATTCTCTTCATGACTATGGTGTATTTAAGGGAAAGGATACAGATTAAAGTCAGTAAAGAAAAAAGGTGCATAGGGCAGAGTCCAGGAGAGCAGGCACAAACTTCTAGTTGTCTTCCAGTGGAGTTGTATAGGTAGGGCTTGAATCTCTTGGCAGTGATGTGTGACAACACATATGAAGTATTGCCACCAGGAAAGTTCACTGAAGCCCTGACTACAGGGTTTTTTTTGTTTTTTTGTTTGTTTGTTTTTACTTTTTAAAAAATTTTTTATTATGTTAATTACCATACATTACATCATTAGTTTTACTACAGGCTTTTTATTGGGTGTCAGTCTTGTAGGCATTGAGTGCCTGTATGACTGACCTTAACTACTTAGACCTTAGCTCCTACCCAAGGTCAGACTCATACCATGTCTCTATCAGGGCTCTAGGTGAATAAAACAGGTATTCACCTGAAAGCACATTGTTAGCATAAACTATCTTGTTTGGCCCCAAGCCCCATGTATACACAGATATTCTTTTTTTTTTTAAAGATTTATTTATTTATTTAAGAGAATGAGAGAGAGAGAGTACATGAGAGTGGGGAGGGTCAGAGGGAGAAGCAGACTCCCCGCCGAGCTGGGAGCCCGATGCGGGACCCGATCCTGGGACTCCAGGATCATGACCTGAGCCGAAGGCAGTCGCTTAACCGACTGAGCCACCCAGGTGCCCGTACACAGATACTCTTATCAAGCAGGATAGTCCAAGGGCTTGGACATTATGTCCCCATCAGTCAAAGCCAGTCCTTTCCTTGGAATGTATGGGGTTTGAACACCCCAAGCTTGCTGTGTTAACCCTTTCCTGCCCAGTGAATTTCCTAAGAGCAGCTTCAGTACATAGTGGAATCAGGCAGTTTGGACTGGGTTGAACAGTGAATGAGAGGTGAAGCGTGAGTGTAGCCAGTTTTTTTGTGGGGACCCCTTTTGTGGTATGTTGCTGGAGTTAAGGAAAATTCTTTTTTAAAGATGGGAGATATAGAGCATGTTTATGTGTTGATAGAATGATTCAGTAAAGAGGGAAAATCTGATGGTGCAGTGGAAAGAAAGGAGAGATGCAAGGTTGAAGTTCTTGAGAAAGTGAAAGAAGGGATCCAGTGCACAAGGAGAGGGAGTGGCCTGAGGTAGGAGCAGGAGCAGAAGCAGGTGAGGTGGTAGGTTTGATGGGGAGGAAGCAGAAATTCTGTCTGATGAATGCTTCTCCTTTTTCAATGATACAGAAGAAAACATGGTCAACATTTGAAAATGAGGAGGGGGTGAGGGTGTAGAAGGTTTAAGAAGAGAAGGAAATGGAGGATCATTGGACTGTATGAGGAAAAACTTAAAATGCAAAACAGTAGGTCAGGGTATATGAGTTTCATCAGCACCTTTCAGCTGTTCTATTATGATTTGGGCATGGTTAATTTGGTTCTGCTAGGAATGGTTTTTTTCCAGGCGAATATGGTAGGGGAGAGAGGGAAGGGCAAAGGAGCCAAAGATATTTGGGAGGGGATGATTATAAGGGTGGATCTTGGAATTTAAAGAAGGAAAAAGAGACAGGAGGAGGCGGGGATCATTAGCTTGGAGCTCTGAATGAAGATTGGACGTCTGGGTAGCTGCGGGGGGCGCAAGAGCAAGTGAACTGGGAGGATCGGAGGTGGTGGCTTGTGTGGGTGCTTGAAAACATTTTTGAAAATGGTGTAATCAAAATGATGGGGTCTAGAGTCTAGAGTGAGACTATGAGAATGAATGACATAGGGTGGATTCCTGTCAGAGCATCCATGTGAATGCTGAGGTCTCCAGAAATGATGATAGGAATGAAGTGGAGGGAGACTGGTGCTGAGATTTCATGACTGCAGGCAGATTCTGGGAGGCTCGTACTGGAAAAAGAGTTTGGAGAAATTTAGCAGGATGGCAGGAGTTCTCCAAGGACGAGGGCAAAAGAACATTTGTTGACAGTAGAAGCTATCTTCTGACACTGATGTATGAATAAAAAAATAGCTTCCACTTTTTTTTTTCCTCAGTAGGCCCCATGCCATAATGGGGCTTAAACTCCTGACCCTGAGATCAAGATCACATGCTTTACCAACTGAGCCAGCCAGGTGTCCCACAATAGCCCTTGAGAGGGCTACAGTGGTCTGATTTGGTGAAGGAAAATTTCACAAAAGAGGTTGAGAAGATAAGGGATTTGCCAGTTATAATTCTGGAGTCCCAAATGGCACAGGAGAAGAACATGGGGGGCTAGAGAAAGCTGGGAATTGGGTTAGAGGTAGAACAAAATGGTGGTGACATTCTGGAAGATAACAAACAATTAAGGGAGCCTTAGGTTGGTGACAGGCATAAGTTTGGAGAGGGCAGCAGTGAGCCCAGTTGAATACTCTAATGAATAAGGGGAAGTGATGGATGGGGAGGAGGTCCTTTGATGATAGCAAGGAATACGTCAAGGACCCGGGCAAATAGGGACCAAAGTTTGATGGGATTAGTCCTACTAGTCTCTTAGAAGATGGCATGTCAAGCTGTGATCCTAATCCTCTGCTGTTTTGTAGCCTATGAGCAACTACTCCTTTCTGCAACTCTTGTACCTTTGGTGTTTTGGCTGGGAAATAAAGGCCAGATAAAGAGCCATTTAATATTTTATTTTATTTTTCATCATTGGCAATACTTTGTAGAACCAATATAATCTGAATTTCAGTCACATCCATTTGGCTTCTACATTGAGTCATAGTTTAAAGTTTCAGCTTAGATATTCTAAAAGTGGAAAGGGCGGTTATTAGACTATTAATCTCTTTACAGTACATGTGTCTATTAGTTGTAACAATAGGCGCGAGTCAAAGCACCTTCCTTGTGTCAGTAATGGATGTTGAATTATTGCAGATTAAGAAAAGAAAGAGATGAAGAACGTATTAAAAAATTTGTACAAGAAGAGGCTGTCAGATTCCTTTGGAACCAGGTAAACCCATTCTTGCTTATTTACCTAATGTGTGAACCAAGAAAAATTCTAGATTTATTGAGATAATCATAGAGTAGTCAGGCATATTAAGCACTTTTTCTCAAGGTTAAGGATGGTCTATGTTCTTTGCCACTAACTCTGAATTAGTACAGTGAACTTTGTTACATTTTATTTAATCTAAAGAAAAATATTTTCATAATTTTGACCAGAAAGATAAAGAACCATAAAGATGAATTAAAGTGACTAAATTGAGGGTTGTTGTCATAACTTTCCAGTAGGTAGAAAATATTCAATTAAAAGTTTTCTGTAGCCATCTATCTTGTTTTACCTTTTGGGAATATTTGAATGAAAGGTGACTAAGATAGTGTTTGATGGCTATGATATGCATGTCCTAAAAAGTGCACATGACTTCTTGAGAGAGAGTTTAGATCCTGTAATAGCATACTTCAGGGACAGTTCAGATAATCACGTTTTACTGTTACTTTATCTCATCAGGTATTTCGTGATGATAATTTCTTGGAAGTGTTTTTGCTATAATAGGATTTTACCTACAAAATTAAGAAATAGTTAATTGATTTCTCAGGTTTTATAATTACTAATACTAGAGGAGTGGTTAAATAAATTATAGAATAACAATACCATGGAACATTATGGAACAGTTAAAAAGAATAAGGTAACAGTATAGACTGATGTGGAAAGTTCTCCAGAATAACATTGTTCAGTGAAAAACATTAAGTTTCAGAACTTAAGGTTCTGCTTGATTTTAAAAACTCCATATATATTTGAAAACAGAGTAAAAGGTCTGGAAGGACACTATCAAACTGCTATCAGTGATTACCTGGGAGGGTGGTCAAAGAGAAACTAAAAAATCCTATATATTGCTTTCTTCTTGCAGATTTAATTGTTTAATTTTGAGATTTTGTACGTTAAAAATGTAAAGGTCATATTATCAAGCACTCGGTATTTTTGGATATTTTAGAGTTGTGTACAACTGTATTAGATAATACAGTATTAGATAACACGCTGTATTAGATAATATTTAAAAACTCTATCCTAAATTGATATCTACAATGAGATTTTTAGAGAATCTACTTATAATGGGCTCTAACCTGTCTTATTCAATAGATTTCAGTTTCTGTTGAGTACATTATTGACCCCTTAGTCACGGGCTGTTGTGCTTCTGATAGTTTTTCCAGTAGCAACAAGAAGAATTGCTTTGGCCCATCCTGACTCTCCTGGTGAGGACCTTTTGTTATCAAGGACATGTACCACTTGTACCAGCCTGGTTTAGGCTGGGACTGCTATGGAAGGGATAAGGGGAGTCAGGCTGTTTCTAACTCCAGTTCTGCCATCTGCCATTTACCAACTTCGTGAGTGTTGGGGAAAAAGCTCAAAGAACATTGTAAAACAGGCAAGATTTTTATTTTATAATAAAACTATACCCTTTGGTTTACAGGTAAGGTCTCTGCAAGCTTGGCAACAGATGGTGGATCAGCGTCTAAGTTCCTGGCATACTGATGTTCCTCCTCTGTCAAGTACTCTAGTACCCTCTAAACCTCCATTATTCACCCAGAGTCAGGAGCCCTCTTCTGATCAAAATTCTGATTGGTTCATTGCTCCTGATGAGGCTCCTCAAGAGAAATCCTTACCAGAATTTCCAGACTCAGGTTTTCATTCTTCCCTAACAGACCAAGTTCACTGTTTGCAGAATTCTTTGGATTTTGAAAAAAGTTCCACAGAAGGCAGTGAAAGTTCCATAATGGGGAATTCCATTGACACAGTCAGATATGGCAAAGAGTCAGATGTAGGGGATGTCAGCGATGAGCATGGTGAATGGAATAAGGAAAGTTTAAACAATGAGCAGGATAATAGTCTGCTTGAGCAGTATTTAACTTCAGTTCAACAACTAGAAGATGCTGATGAGAGGACAAGTTTTGATGAAGGGACAGGAGATAGTAAGCTTCACATAGCTCCTTCCCTTGAAAAGTTAGATGCCTTGTCTGACGGTGCTTTGGTAGATGATACTCATGGCGTATCTCCTACTTTGCAAGATGAAATCAGCCAGGCACCAGAAAATTGTAAATTAAATGCTGATGTTCAAGGGCAACAGTCAGACTGCGATTCTACATTTCAGGTATTGCATGTTGGTATTACTGTGTAGCATGTCTGGTTGCTTGGGAAGCAGAAATCTACTTAACAATTTCAGTTGCCTTTTTTTTCTTTGGTGAAGGGGAATATCACCCCCATTTTTGTTACTATTTATATAGACTTTATATTCTTGTCTCTTGTTTTCCATATTTTAGAGACTGGGCTGAATCTTCATTTTGATTTTATTGGCTATTAGCTGTAATCTATCAAACAATATTTATATTGAAAGCTATGTGCACTTTATTTCCTAACTGAATTGCATCAACAGTGTTCTTGTTTTTTAATGTATTCATTTCCTTTCAAAAATAAACTAGAATATCTTTCAAGAAAATAGGAGTTTACCTTAAAGATATAAATAAGAGAAGTTAGATTTTTCTGTATGTCAGGAAATTAATTATGAAGTAAGGAATGTGACTTGTTAAAGTGAGTGTAGATGACAAATATGAAGACTGTGAACTATAGAAATCTTCCAGCCTCCTTGGAATAAGAACATATATTTTTAAGCCTTTTCCACCCCCTTATGAGTTAAGAAAAGCCTTCTTATAAGCAAATTGGGAGAAAAGGTAAGATTATAGGATTTTTCAGAGGAAATGAATATAATTGTCTCATGCAAAACTTTAGTTAATGTCATGTGTCAGTTTTAACATATGAAGCAAAGTGTTCATCTAGAATTAAAATCAAGCTTACTTAAAGAGGCATGACTAGAATATTTCTCTTAGATGTGAAGAAAGCAGATGCTAGGCTCCATTTGCTTGGAATAATGTCACAGTAGACATTATCTTTTCATTCAGTGCTTTTTTACCCTACGGATAAGCATTTATGTGCCAACTTCCTTGCCAGAAATTAACATATGTTCTTCTTCCCTGACCCTGCATTATATTTGCTTATGTATTTCAGCAGAAGGTCCATGGCCATTTACTTCATTTTTTGACCTCTGTTTCACAGTGAAGAACGTTTAAAATAATATTAGTGGTAGAATATGACTTTTTAAAAGAACTATTTTCTATCCAACTATCTGAAAAAGTGCCACATTTGGAAGACAATTTAATGGTGGTTAAGAAAAAATAAACCTCACTTATTTCTTATTAAGAAGAATACATATCTGTAACTTCAGGAAGAAATGATAATATTGTGTTGAATGTTATAGATGGATGCGTTTGCAAATCAAGGAAGCTTGATAAATTAATCTTTGAGAATGTTGTAGTATCATTGAACAACATATATCTGATTTCCCCTGATCTTTGGACATACAACTATTTAAAACTATGGCAATACTTAAGTGTTCTAAATTTAGGTGCTAAATATCTATTCATTTTTCTGTTACAGTCACTAGATCCCTTTCTTTGAAGTTATGTAAAGTAAAAACTTCCGATCCTTCAAGAATAAAGTCAGGGATCACATGTTATACTTTGTTGATAGCTAGAAACATTTCTCCAGTATGGGTAAGATGTATTTTTCTCAGTTTATAAATATGTAGCCCTCAGGTTGAGAAGATTTGGAGTTCATTCTCAGAAATCCAGAGTCTCTTGAAAAGGAAATATTTTCTGTCTCTTATAAATGAAACAGCCGTCTTACATTCAAAATTTTCCCTAGTGAAGCATGTATAACATTGAATGCACATTAAATAAAAATAGAATTTTTTACTTTTTGAATAATGCTAATTATCTTTTATGAATGATTTTGAATTTCTTCTTAAATATACCCTATTTTTCTATTTTACAGTTAAGTGCCTCATTTGCTGCCCATAGTTAGAGAAAAACCAACTTGCACTGCACTAATACCAAAGTGCTGCTTTATGGTACATTAATTTCTCATAAAAGTTCCTAAAATGTCATGGTTCAGTATTGCCTAAGTAGGTTTCTGCTGATATCTTCTCCCTCTTTTTCTAAGAAATGGCACAACACAGCTAAATTCATTTGAACATTAGCATTTGTCGGCAAGGTTTCCTTTTTTACCTTTGTTTTTCTAGCCCATAAATAGTATTAGTGTACTTTTATTTTAAAAAATTGGCAGGTTATGATAATGGTTAATATTCTGCTCTTCATTTGATTTACCTTTCCAAGTGTTTTGAAGTGCAAGAATATTAAGTAGCTTCCTACCTTAACTGTACAGATTATTTTGAATGTAGATAGAATGAAAATAATGTAAATTAGAACGCAGGAAAATTGTGGCATAGACTTAATATATTTTAATAGGTTTACAGTGTAATTTAAAATAACTTATGTAATTAAGTGTTATGTCATGGGCTATTCATTGGTCTGGCTAAAGAGAGAATGGGTCTAGTAAAGTTTAGGAAGTTGAGCTTTAACATGGTCTTTGTGTTTTTTCTTAGAGGATTAGTTTAGCTGTGCTATTTTAGTTCATATCAGTTTTCTTGATATATAGAAAATTCAATATATCAATGAGATATTCCTCCAGAAGCATAGATCCTACCGTGTGAAAATTGGAAGGAATCCTAGCAATTATCTATTCTAATCTCTTTGTTTTAAAGGTGAACCTAAGGTACAGAGAATTAAATGACTTGCCTGATATTATAGCTAGTTAGTAGTAATAAACTGTGAAAACTTAAAAGTTATTGTATTCCAAAATTTATTATTATACACTATTAATTTTACATTTAGTGAGTCAGTAGGAAAATCTTTGCATATTTTTCATTTTCTTTGAAAGAGGAAAAAAAAAACTTCTAACAGAGCTAGAACTCTACCACTTGCAGCAGAATTGCTTCTAGAAAATAGTCGACTAAGTTGTTCAGAACTCTGAGTAAATTTTCTCCAAGAAATGTGATGTCATTAAAATGGTTTTTAAAGAGGACTCATAGAAATTAAAAATTTAAAAGAATAATTGCATCTTGGAATCATTTATTTCATGACAAGAAGTATAACAGGTTGCTGAGATATCTGAAATTTTCTAGTGAAATCCTGAGTTTGTTTATATTTCTTCTTCAGTTTTACAGAACAACAGATGTCAGAGTTTTAACTCTCTTGATGTGCAGAAATGTCCAATCATGACAGTTGATCTAAACACAATATAGTTTGGTTCTATAAGCTTAATTATGAAAGGTCTCATAATATGCATGTTTTAGGAAAATATTTAGCCACACTGGTTTGCATATATGCAAATAACTTTATTCTTGAATAAGGTGGGTGCCATTCTTTTTTTTTTTAAGATTTTATTTATTTATTTGACAGAGACAGACAAGAGAGGGACAGACAGCGAGAGAGGGAACACAAGCAGGGGGAGTGGGAGAGGGACAACCAGGCTTCCCGCGGAGCAGCGAGCCCGATGTGGGGCTCGATCCCAGGACCCTGGGATCATGACCTGAGCGGAAGGTAGACGCTTAACAACTGAGCCACCCAGGAGCCCTGTGGGTGCCATTCTTGAGTGTGGACTTTTATTTTTGTTTTGGGTTATTTTCAATACGTAAACACTGTTAATAGTATTTTCCTGTTATCTACTTAATGCAAGTCTAGTTCCACTTTTTGTAAGTATTTTCAGATACAATATGAGCTTAAGATATTATACTATCTCTTTGGTACTTTCTTTGGTGCAGATTCTTAGAATTGGATTTATAACAATAATATAAAATATAGAACCTTTTTTTGTCTGGAGTAAAAAGGGAATATATAGCATGAGTCTGATCAGTTTCCCATTTATAAAAGAAAAAGAGACTTCATTTTTAATGCATATTTTTATTTTGCCATGTATCTTATTAATGATATTTATTATATTGTAATGTTTTAACTTTTAAATATATGATCCATTTATTCATAAAGTAAAACAGAAAGGGCCTGTAAGGAACATTTAAATATTTTTAGTGATATTGCTTACACTGATCAAACCTATTGTGCCATATTAAAATTAAAAGTCAAGTAAACAAAAAGTTCTCACACCTTAGAGTGAAACAGATAATTGTCTTTTTAAAATGAGGTGCTTTTTATTTGTGAATGAGTAGAAATCATACTAAATTTTAATTCCTAAATTGATTTTAGTAGATAGCAGGAATCTCTTTGTAGTGGCTTTGTTCATTTTCTAATTAAATTTCTTTGAGCATTTTGTAATAATTTTATTGTTAACAATAAGAGTTTAAAAGTAAGTTGATTTTTGGACTATTTTTAGATTTCTCTTTAATTTTGTTTCAGAAATAGATGATTTAAAGTGGTTATGGTTTGTTTTATGAAGGCTTAATATTTTGTATTGTATTTAATTTGTATTTGAGTCTCTAATTCTAAATAAAAAGTTTGTACATTTGTTTGATTCATCTGTTTATTATAGTGATTAGTAGTAATGGTTATTACTCATTGTGTTTTCAATTAATGGGTAACTAAAATTCAGAACAAGTTGCAGATAGAATTCTAAGGAAGTTCCAGAATATTGTTATATAAATGAGTTTACAATAAAATAGTCTTAGCCTTATGATAATGGATATGAAATGAAAGAAATGCTAATTTAGTAGTTTTATTTGGTAGAGATTTTATTACTTCCAGGTAATGGGTAGAGAAGAGCATATCTCCCTCACAGAGCACAGATGACACTGTCAGGTACTGTTGAAACTGGGTGCTGAAAGTGTTAGGGAGTGAATGAGTAAGTAGAGCACAAACCCTCTCATCTGACACAGTTGGACCTATAAGTTGGTTGGTGTTATGGACCAAATTGTATCCCCCACTGAAATTTATATGTTGAAGCCCTCACACTGTGACTGTGTTTGGTGATAAGAACTTCAAGGAGGTAATTAGGGTTAAGAAAGGTCATAAGGAAGGGGTCTTAATCCAATAGTACTGGTATACTGTAAGAAGAGGAAGAGACAAGATATTCTCTGGTGCATGCCCAGAGGAAAGGCCACTTGAGGACACAATGAGAAGGCAGCCAGCTGCAAGCCGGGAAGAGAGAGCTCAACAGAAACCAACCCTGCTGAGATCTAGATTTTGGACTTCCAGCCTCCAGAGATATGAGAAAATAAATTTCTATTGTTTAAGCCAATCAGTGGTATTTTGTTATGGCAGCCCGAGCCGACTAGTACAGTTGATTAATCAAAATATTGGTTAGGGCAGGGAATCATAAAAAATTACATACCTTAAAAAAACTTTATTGAGATATAAATGGCATACAGTGAACTACATGTATTTAAAGTGGATAATTTGAGGGTTGTCTGGCTGACAGTGTAGCATGCGACTCTTGGTCTCAGGGTTGTGAGTTCAAGCCCCACATTGGGCATGAAGCCTACTTAAAAAAAATGAGGTGGACAATTTGATAAATTTTGACACATAAAACCATCACAACAATCAAAATAATGAACATATTCACCACCCTTGAAAGATTCTTCATTTCCTTCATAACCCTGCCTATTTTGTGTGGTTTCTTTTACTCAGCCTAATTATTTGGGATTCATCTGATATTCCATTCCTTTTTATTGCTGAGTAGTATTCCATTATATATATTTGCTGCATTTTTTTCAATTTTATATAAAAATTTTTCCAGCTCTGTTGAGAAGTGTTGACATATTGTGTAAGTTTAAGGTATACAGCATGATGCTTTGATATATGTATATACTATATAATGTTTACCAGGGTAAGGTTAGCTAACATATCTATCACCTCACCTAGTTTTACAATTGTATGTGTTGAGAACTTTTTAAGATCTACTTTCTTAACAACTTCCAAGAAGTTTTATGGTATCAGGTCTTATATCTAAGTCTAATCCATTTCAAGTTAATTTTTGTGAGTGGTGTAATTTAGAGGTCCATTTTCATTCTTTGGTATATGAATATTCAGATTTCTCAGTACCATTTATTGAAGAGATAATCCTTTCCCTATTGGGTATTATTTGCTCTCGTCAAATATTAGCTGACCATATATGCATGGGTTTATTTCTGCACTCTTGACTCTGTTCTATTGGTCTGTTTTTATGCCAGTACTATACTGTTTTAGTTACCATAGCTTTATAATATAGTTTGAAATCAGGAAATGTGATGCCTCCCACTTTGTTGTTATTTTTCAGCTTTGGTTATTTCGGTCTGTTGTGGTTCTGTATGAATCTTAGCAATGTTTTATCTATTTCTGTAAAAAAAAAAATGCCATTGGAATCTTGATAGGGATTGCATTGAATCTATAGATGGCTCCAGGTAGTATAGACATTATAATGATACTAATTCTTCCAACCCATGAACATAAGATTCCTTTCCATTTATTCAAGTCTTCCTCAATTTCTTTCATCAATGACTTTTAGTTTTCAGTGTAAAGCTCTTTTACCTCCTTGGTTAAATTATTCTTAAGTATTTTTTTGTTTTTGATGCTATTGTGAGTGGGATAGTTCTTAGTTTTAGAAAAGTAACTAATTTTTGTATGCTGATTTTTGTATCCTGTAGCATGAATGAATTTATTGATTAGTTCTAATATTTTTTTGGTGGAGTCTAGGATTTTCTATATATAAGATCATGTCATCTGCAAACAAAGACAATTTTACTTCTTTCCCATTTTGCTTTTTATTTCTTTTTCTTGCCTGATTGCACTGGCTAGTATTCTGTTGAATAGAAGTGGTGAGAGTGGGCACCCTTGTTCCTGATCTTACTGGAAAAGCTTTCAGCTTTTCACCATTGAGTGTGGTGTTGGCTGCGCTTTGTCATATGCGGCCTTTGTTATGTTAATGTCAGTCTATTGAGAGTTTGTATCATAAAAGGATGTGGATTTTGTCAAATGCTTTTTTTGCATGTGTTGAGATGATCTTATGATTTTTATCTTTCTATTAATGCAATGCATCACATTTATTGATCTGTGTGTGTTGAACCATCTTTTCATGGTATATTATCCCTCTAATGTATTTTTGAATTTGGTTTGCTAGTATTACGTTGAGGAAATGTGAATCTAAATTCATTAAAAATATTAGCTTATAGTTTTCTTATCGTGTCTGGCTTTGGTATCACTGATACTGGCTTTATAAAATCAGTTTGGGAGTGTTCCCTCCTCTTAAATTTTTTGGGAAGAGTTTGAAAGGATTGGCGTTAATTCTTTAATGTTTGGTAGAATTCATCAGTGAAACCATCTGGTCCTGGGCTTTTCTTTGTTGGGAGGTTTCTGATTACTGATTTCATCTCCTTACTCATTATTTTTTACTGTTTACTCCTTATTCATTTCTCTCTGATTTACTCTTGGTAGATTATATATTTCTAGGTCAGAATTGTGTGTCAACTATATTCAAATTTAAAAAATTTAGTTTAAAAATAAAAAAAAAAATAAAAACATCAGAGCAAAAGAATCTGTACTCTAAGGAGCAGAATAAAGGGGTAAAAGTCTGATCATCTGATCATCTGCTAGATGACCAGACTTGTAAACTATTTGGGGTGATCTTCTTAAATGTATACAGCGGATCTAGTGGAGCATCTGGAAAAAAATAAGAGTGGGTATATAGGCAGATCATGGGACTGAAAAAAATAAGGCAGTTTTTAATTCCAAGAAATTTTTTAAAATACAAGAAAAGATGGGGGGGGCCTGGGTGGCTGTTTACACACAAAACTATTTACTCCTTACTCATTTCTTTCTGATTTACTCATGGTAGATTGTATGTTTCTAGGAATTTCTCTATTTCTTCTAGGTTGTCTGATTTGTTGTTGTATAATTGTTCATAGTAGTCTCATGATCCTTTGTATGGTATCAGTTGTAATATTTCTTCTTTCATTTATAATTTTATTTCAGTTCTCTCTTTTTTTCTTGGTTAGTCTAGCTAAGCGTTTGTCAGTTTTGTTTACCTCTCAAAGAGCCAACTTAGTTTATTAATCTTTTCCTTTCCTGTTCTCTATTTCATTTATTTATATTCTAATCTTTGTTATTTCCTTCTTTGGTTAACTTTGGGTTCAATATGTTCTTTTTCTAACTCCTTGAGGTGTAAAATTAGGCTGTTTATTTGAGGTCTTTTTTCCTGATGTATCACTATAAACTTCCCTTTGAGAACTGCTTCCTTTTTAATTTTTAAAAATCATATAAAATTTTATTTTTTGTTTCAACTTAAAAAATGTTTACTCTTTAAAAGATATTGTCAATACAGTATAATGCATGCACATAGTAATAAAATAATGAAAAATGGCAGTCTCCTACCCTGTCCCACGCTACCTCTGAGCTATCTCTTCTGGTATTAACTTCGGTATACTGTTTTGACCTGATCCCTAAGTTTTAGACATTTTCAACTGAGTTCCTCTTATGATAACTGAGGACTTGGCTCTGTACCATCCTTTTCCTACTGTGAATAATGGCCATAAATTTAGTGAAGTCAAAATTCAGTCTTTATTATTATGTAAGTAAATATATTTTACTGTATAGGGTACTATTATACTATGATTACATTTCCATTCATATATATATGTATTTTTTTAAAGATTATTTTAGAACATGTGTGCATGTGAGTAGGGGGAGGGGGAGAGGGAGAGAGAATCTCAAGCAGACTCCCCACTGAGCACTGACACTGTGGAGTCAGTTGTAGGCTCGATCTCAAGACTCTGAGATCATGACCTGAGCCAAAATCAAGAGTCAGACAATCGATTGAGCCTCCCAGGTGCCCCATCTTTTCTTGTATTTTAAAAAATTTCTTGGGGATGCCTGGGTGGCTCAGTTGGTTAAGCGACTGCCTTTGGCTCAGGTCATGATCCTGGAGTCCCGGGATAGAGTCCCGCATCAGGCTCCCTGCTGAGCAGGGACTCTGCTTCTCCCTCTGACCCTCCCGCCTCTCATGCTCTCTCTATCTCATTCTCTCTCTCTCAAATAAATAAATAAAATATTTTAAAAAATTTCTTGGAATTGGGGCACCTGGGTGGCTCAGATGGTTAAGCATCTGCCTTCGGCTCAGGTCATGATCCTGGGGTCCTGGGATCGAGTCCTGCATGGGGCTCCCTGCTCCGCGGGAAGCCTGCTTCTCCCTCTCCCTCTGCCTCTGCCTCTCTCTCTCTCTCTCTCTCTCTGACTCTCATGAATAAATAAATAAAACATTTAAAAAAAATTTCTTCGAATTAAAAACTGCCTTATTTTTTTCAGTCCCATGATCTGCTATATACCCACTCTTATTTTTTCCAGATGCTCCACTAGATCTGCTGTATACATTTAAGAAGATTACCCCAAATAGTTTCACAAGTCTGATCATCTAGCAGTTATCACTCCCTCCCTGCCCTACCCTTTTACCCCTTTATTCTGCTCCTTATAGATCCTTCTGTTCTGATGCTTTTATTTTTTTATTTTTAAATTAAAATTTTTTTAAAGATTGTATTATTAGAGAGCACGAGGGGCAGAGGGAGAGGGAGAAGCAGACTCCCCACTGAGCCGGGAGCCCAATGCGTGGCTCGATTTAGAACCCAGGGATCATGACCTGAAGCCAAAGGCAGATGCTCAACTGAGCCACCCGGCTGCCCCTAAAATAAATTTTTAAAATTTGAATATGGTTGACACAATTCTGAGAACTGTTTGCTGCGTCCCTTAAGTTTTGGTATTTTGTCTTTATTTTCATTTGTCTCAAAATTTTTTTTTTTAAAGATTTATTTATTTGAGAGAGCGAGAATGAGAGAGAGACAGTACATAAGAGGGGGGAGGGTCAGAGGGAGAAACAGGCTCCCCGCCGAGCAGGGAGCCCGATGTAGGACTTGATCCCGGGACTCCGGGATCATGACCTGAGCCGAAGGCAGTCGCTCAACCAACTGAGCCACCCAGGCGCCCTTCAAAATATTTTTTTTATATCCCTTTAATTTCTTCTTTTATTCATTGGATGTTCAGGAATGTGTTTAATTTCCATGTATTTGTGAATATTCCAGTTTTCCTCCTGTTAATGATTTCTAATTTCATTTCACTGTGGTTGGAAAAGATAATTGATATAATTTTTATCTTCTTTAATATGCTGAGACTTGTTTTGTGACCTAACATGATCTATCCTAGAAAATGTTCCATGTGCTCTTGAGAAGAATGTGTTCTGCTGCGGTTGGATGGAATGTTCTGTATGTGTTAGATCCATTTGGTCTGTAGTGTTGTTCAAATCTGCTGTTTCCTTATTGATTCTCTATCTGGATAATTTATCCATTGTTGAGAATGGAATATTAAAGTCTCCAACTATTATTGTATAGCTCTGTATTTCTCCTTTTAGTTCTGGTAGTATTTGCTTTATATATTTATGTAATATATCTGATATTTATCCACATAATATTTAATATTTATATCTAAATATTTACAATTGTTAGATCTTTGACAAATTGACCTCTTTATCGTCACATACTGACCTTTAAAACTAATAGAATAGTACATAAGGGCTGAAGTTTTATTATATGTAAATTTTACCCCCAAAGTTTCAAGTAGGGTGTCAGGGGATCTTAGGATGGAGTATGGATTATGACAACTGAATCTAAGTATTACAGGTGTATGACATAAATTCACTGAACGGGTAAGAAAAAGGGGGATGACCTAAGTGGCTTTGGGAAAAATTGTTTTGAGTGGATAGTATAAGGGTCTTAGTCCATTTGGGCTGCTATAACAGAATACCAGCGATGGAGTGGCTTATAAACAACATAACTTTATTTCTCACAGCTCTGGAGGCTTGAGGTCCAAGATCAAGGTACCAGCTGATTGGGTGTCTGGTGAGGGTAGTTTTCTGATTCATAGATGGCTGTTGTTTTAGTGTGTCCTCACACGGTGGAAATGGCGAAGGAATTCTCAGGTGTCTTAAAATAAAGGACTACACGAAGAAAGTCCCACATAGGGCAAAAATTCCAGCACAAGCTGTGAGGACTCTTTCTTCTCTTGGTAAGAAAGTGTTCCAGGCCAAGGCCATATGTATGAAAGACTGCATGCATGAGACTGCCTTGGCAATTAAAGTTAAATGAGGTCATAAGGGTGGGGCACTAATCCAATGAGACTGGTGTCCTTGGGAGGGGGGATAAAGAAACAAGATGGGAATGAAGCTGGAGGTGTTTTAGATGACACACTACCTAACCTTCCCTGTGGCTATGTTCTGGATTGCCAATCAGGTCAGGTGGTTTGAGGACTATGTCATACAGCACAAGAGGGAGCTGTGGCAACCTGAGAAGGAGGAGCAGCATGGAGAGCTAGAAGAATTCAGGCAGGATATGAAGTAGCAGGAGAAGAAGCTCCTTTTGCACTGCCCAGCAGAGCTCCTGAGGCCTCCAAGTGCCCCCCCCCACACACACACTCACACACTTCCTTTGAAAAAAAAAAAAAAAGGAAACAGAAGGGGTTTATCTCCAAGCCAATAAGAGAGCTCTCACCAGGAACTGAATCAGCTGGCACCTTGATCTGGGACTTCTAGCTTCCAGAACTGTGAGAAAATAAACTGTTGTTTAAGCCACCCAGCCTATGGCATTTCATTATGGCAGCCTGAACAGACTCATACAGGCACCAAATTCCTCTTCCTTCTAGTCTCCTACCGTTGGCAGAATCTTCTCATGGTCAATGGTGTTATGGAAATAGGGTGTTTGGTACCTAATGTGACAGTAGTCACTTATTTTGAACAATGGTTTGAGGGGCTTGGGGGCCAGATTTTAGTCACTTGTTCAAAGGGTTCAGAAGCAAACAAGCAGGAACTGACATGGGCTCAGAAGTGCTTGTGCCCCAAGCTTCTGCCATCAGAGATGGAGCCAGGTTGTTGTTAAATATCCCCCAAATTAGCTACATCAGAAACAGGTTTAATTTGCTTTTTTGCTTATCTAACTTTAAGATCCATGCTTTGTTTTCTTAGAGAAATAAAATTTAGTAACATTAGCATCTAAACTTCTTTGCTGATGGGTCAGAAATGAACAGTTCCTTTGGTTTTGTATCATGACATACAAACCTTATGTTCTCATTTTTTTTCCAGCTTTCAAATTTAGATTATCATAAATGTATTATTCAGAAATTCCTTATGCCATGTCATAACCTGAGGTAGGGAATTTAAGAGGAAGAGATTTGGGACACTGTGCTAGGGGACTTTTCATTTGTCATTTCATTTATTTCTAAGTGCAGGTAGTGTTGCCCCTAATTTACAGTTGAGGAACTGAGCCCAGAGAAGTTAAATCCTTTGCCTAGGATGGCACTGCTAGTAAGAGGCAGAGCTGTGTGTCAGCCCCAGTCAGGCTAAGATCCAAATTGTATATTTTGTGTATGATAGTATTTTTCATTGGGAGTGTGGTGACTTTGCAGTCAGATTTATTTGAAAATATCTGGTAGTGATAGGCAGGCCTCTCTGGTCCTGGCTGCTCTTGTTTGTGGCTAAAACGACTGTATATAGTAGGTAAGATGACTCAACTGCTTCAGGGTTATGAGTGCCTGTGTGAGAAAGGGGTTATCAGAGATCACTAATGTGGTCCAAAACCATGCCCTAGAAGTCAGCATATCCTGTTCAAGTATTTGCCACTTACCAGGCAGCCAAACTGTAAAAGATAGGTGATGGGGCGTCTGGGACATAGGACTTAGAGCACAAGTTTATCATATGGGGTTCTTCATCTGGCACAGAGGCAACGGAAGCCACTTTTATGACTAGGCCCTGGAAGGCTGAATTTCTCCAGAAAGGAGAATGAAACTCCTTTTCTTCCATTTGTAGGTCTAGTCATCCATGCATGTAGTCCTGCCACGAAAACATCTGAATAAGCACGTAGAGTCCATTGTGGTCAGTAAATGTAAAAATAATTAATGTTAGTTGCAATTTGTATTAGTTCTTCTTCAACCTTGAGATAATAGTCTGGGGGTAAGTCTATTTTTAGAGCCTGCGTTTTGCTGGGATAAATTCCATTAACCCCACTGTGCACTGAAGAACACAGAGCAGTCCGCAGTACGTTCCGGCTTCCTGAGCGGGTCCTCTGTCTTCCAAGGACTCCTGTCAGTTTCTGAATTTCACATAGCCGTGGAGGTCTTACCGCTTAGAGGAATGTCCAAAATAGGATAACCCAGAATTGGGGCGGGGGGGGGGGACGTATGCAGGCATTTTTGTCACAAGATCTATGTTAGGTACAGGGAGAGTAAAAGGAACAGGCTGTTTTAAGGGCAAATAGAGTAAGTCGACTAATTTCAAGCAGGGCAAGCTGTAAGGATCTGTCGTCCCAGTGCTCGTGCATGGCCAATAGTGTTTTTTCTGGCAGAGGAAACAATACGTTCCGCCACTGGCAGGAAAGACGGCCCAAGTAGGGGCTTCTCCGGTTTGGTCATTTTCGCTGACAAGAAAAAAGCCTTGAAACAGACTGTCCCTGGGAAACCCTGATGTTCGAAGGCGAGAGAAGCCGGTCCCGAGAGGGGCCAGAGCTCAGGCCACAGGGCTACAGCTGGGCGGCCCCCTTGCGCGCAGAAGCAAGGCGGCACCGCAGTACGAGCGGCGCCCACAACGCTTGCCTCGCCTCGGGGCTCAGCGTTCCGCGCAGGGCGGCCGCGGCTGTCAGTCAGCGTCCTTGGCCCGCCCCTCCTGGAATTCAACCAATTGTAGCCGGGGGTCGGGGGTGAAGAGACGTAGCGGGGCCAGGAAGCAGGGGCCAGGCAGTCTGGCGCAGCGGCTCCAGATCTGGGTGTCCGAATGCCAAGCGACCGGAGAGAGCACCGCGGACAGCTGGGCCTGCCGGTGAGTGCGGGACTCCGGCTTGTGCGCAGGCGCCGGGCTGGGTCCCTGCCGCTCGAGCGACCCATTGCTTGGCGCCTCGCGAGCGCCTCTAGTTTGCGAAGCCCCTTCCTCCGCACGCGCCGACCTCTGAGTCCCCGGCCTGGTGCAGAGGAGCTGCAGACTCGGGGATCACGGCTGGAGGTTCTGGAGCCAGAAAGGGGAGGCTTCAGCCCTCGGCGGGGGAAGAATTGCAGCCTTCGGCTGCCGCAGCCTCGGACCTGAGTTGCCCGAGCCAATGCGGGTCCCGGCAGGGAGGGGGCGGGGCTGACGCGAGCATCTCCGCGCTCAGTTTTCTGGACTTGCTGCAAGGCGGGCAGGTGCAGCCGCCAAAGACCTCTCCCTAACTCGGTGCGGTGCACTTTGCGACGCCTCCCTCCTCAGCCCCATTCTCCGGTCTCATTGCTGCCCCGGGATCCAGCTGCCACTTGCCTGGCGATGCTCTCACACTTTGGACTCTTCTGGCATTACTGAGCTGACGCTTTGGGACATCAGATTCAGGTCGTATGGGGAGAGAAGCGTGTGACTTTGCAAGGTGTGATGTGGAAACCCTGGCCTGTCACCCATCTCCGCTTGACCAAAGGCCAGTAGGGTGGTGGTAAGTGGCATTCTCCGTCAGGATTTATACGAATTTTGTGTGTAATTGTCTGTAAAATTTTCCTTTCTTTTCATTATTTACTCTAAAGGAGGATTGCTGCCAGTTTCCTAAAGATGAAGAATCACACTGCTCAATGGGCCTTCCCCTTCCTCAGTGTGGTTATCATTTGGAACATCAGGGTGTACTTGAAGCTGGCGGGACTCCCAGACCCTAATCATTAATTGTCTGATTCCATGCAGTGGAGGCAGCAACACGCTTTCCTCCAAGGTGTCTGGGTTCTGCTTTCCTTTGACTGTACTTAGTCTCTTGTCTCCTTCACAGTCTCTGGCCTGATACAGTGCTGTTATTTGTTACTGAGATGGGAAACGAAGGAATAGATCACTGAAGCGAGGTTGGCTGTCCTTGTTACCCTGGAATCGGATTGTCCTGAGGGGACGGTGTAAGTTACAATTCAGAGATCATTTTGGAAAGGCCATCCCTGACCCACTGATACAAATAACCCCTCTGGCCACCTTATACTAGCGGTTTCCCTGCTTGGCAGTATATTATAATCATTTGGAAACCTTTTTTTAAAAGCTGTTTCTTGGACCCTGCTCCCACCAGATTCCGATTCAGTTAGTTGAGTCTAGTCTAAGCATTGGCATTGTTAAAAGCTTACAGGATGATATTAATGTGCCTGCAAGGTTAAAGAACACAGCCTACCAATGTGCCTTATTTTTTTTCTTACAGCTCTTACTACTCTGTGACTTATTTAACTGATTTCTTTACTTCTCATCTGCTCCTCTCCACCCCTCCAGCCCCCCATGAAAGCATGGGGTGCTGCTTTGGAAGAAGGGCAAGGGAAGGCCTGGGTGGTGAGTTAGCACTTTGGGTGTGTGAGGTGGGGATAAATGAAAGAGAAATGGAATCAGGGGAAACAAGTCCTGCAGACTACTGCTGTGCTTCCTCTTTGTCCAAGGGTTGACCTTATTTGGTGACCCATCATTGTCATGTTTGTGGATATGTCTCCAGTTCTTTCTCTAGGTCCTGGCCTGTTAAGTTTCAGGGTCTTATCCAGCACCCTGTGAAATATAGCTGCTGTTTGTTATTTATTTATTGAAGTATGGTTGATATGCAATATTATATTAGTTTCAGGTGTTCGCCATAGTGGTTTGACATTTATATACATTATGAAATGATCACCACAGTGTAGTTACTGTTGTCACCATACAAGTTATTACAGTATTATTCACTATGTTCCCTATGCTATATTTGCATCCCCATAACTTACTTATTTGGTAACTGGAAATCTGTACCTCTTAATCCTCCTCATCTATTTCGCCCCCCCCCCCCTCCCCTCCCCTCTGGCAACCATCAGTTTGTTCTCTGTGTTTATGAGTTATACAGCTGCAATTTGGAGAGTTTGATATATAACTTTTTAGAGGGAGAGAGAGAGAGAGAGAGGGAGAGTCTTAAGCAGGCTCCATGCGGAGCCTGACATGGGGCTTGATCTCACAACCCTGAGCTGAAATCAAGAGTTGGATGCTTAACTGGTTGAATCACCCAGGTGCCCCTGATATATAAATATTTAAGTCTGGTTATATTCCATGTAAATCTGTGATCTGTCTTCTCTGTAGGGGGTCCATGTATTCTGAATTAAAATTCTAGACATTTGGTCTGGCAAGTACAATTATATTTATGTGGATAGCAGTTCGGGGTTTTTAGAATGGGGACTGTCCCAGAAACTGGCTGTGTGGTTATCCTGTAATACATTGTCTTTGTGAAATGGTTGTCTAAGAACTTTAGTTCCTTAGAGGAGGGGTTTGCTGCCTAATTTTCTTTTTAGTACTGAACTCAACGATCTCATTGATGTTACTGACAATTTTGATTCCCAGTGATGAAGCAGTCACTCTGTAATTCTCTTATGAGATGGGGTAGGAGGTCAGGTACATAATGGCAGTCTAGGGTTGTTGCGACAGGCCATAAAGAAGTTAGATTGGCTGGTAGGTAGTCTTAATCAGCTTTGGCGAAAGAGACCCAACAGACCGTGCATTTTACTTTTGGCTTGTCCTTCGAACATAAATATGAAGCATGACTAAGTGGTGGACTGATACATTAGAAGGATTTGAAAACAAGATCACTCAAATTTAAATTCCTCCTGAAGTAATCATAACTTTTGGATCTAAATACCTCTTATTTTCTATAGTGGTGGGATGGGTTGTTGAAGTACATGATTATTCTAGTATTTAAGAAAAGTAACATATGGAACTTTTATCTTTGATTTGTGATTTTTCAGTTATATTGCTAATTATAAAGTTTTGACCTTCAGCTCAGATCCAGGAGTGACTTGTTGTGTTTAAGTTAATATATATAAATAGCCAGTTACTGTTTTTTATTAGTAGTAAAGGAAATGTTTCTCCTCCTATGTTATACTGAAATCTATGTGCATCTTGGTATAAAATTGTACTCTTTATTTCAAATATGTTTTCCTTAATTTCAGCATCTTTAACCTGTATGTCATATGCGTATCCCTGTTGCAGCAGGAAGAATGGTATCAAAATGAGAAAACATCAACCCGTGCTTTGAATGTGGCAAGAAGAGAATAAGTGTTGTCATGATTGCTTGAATTCAGGACTTTACACTGGAAGGAAAGTTAGATGTAAGCTCAATCCCTTAGTTCTAATAAGCACCTCTTCTTGGGAACTGGAAATTAAAAAAAAGGTAAATAACATTCAGTAATGTATTTTTATTTTTCATTGATCTAGGAAACTTTTCCTTAGAGTCATTCCCATCTAGCACTTTTGTTTTTACTCAATTCTAAGGCACTTTGAGATACCGAATGATACTGTCTTGCTGTCTTTGCAAATAACTTTCTTCTTATAATGCCTAGGTTTTATATTTGTAGGAAAACAGTAGAGAATGATTAGAGATTCCTTCTTTCCCTTTGAAATTTTTCATTTTAAATTGAATTGTTTTCCTCTATTTGGTTTAATGCTCTGTTTCTCCTTATGGCTTGTCTTTAATTATTACTTTTAGAAACCTGCTTTTTTCTTTATATTTGTAATTTTTATTTCCTGGTGAAAAACTAGGACACAAAGATAAAGATGAAGGAGAAAAAAAAGCTGCGCAGAGGTAGCAACTATCAACATTTTAATATATGTCTTTTCAAAGAGAGGTCTAAGTGAGCCTCAAGCCACATCCACTTAGATACACAAATGGGTTTCTCAAGGCTCAGTGCTTTGCTTGCTCCTAGCAGGAGGTTGGGTCTTTTCTTGGCATGCCCCTCCAGGAATGATTTTCAGTACAAGTCCTTGGCCATGAGGGGTTTCTTGCATGTTTGCATTGCTGCCTGCATCCCTCTAGTCCCTGTAGTTCTGGAGTCTGCTGCCCTTGCCGTGCTGCTGCACCCCTGACCTCCGCTGCACTGCTGCCCCCCCCCCCCCGGCTCTGAATAACACTGACCTTCCTGAAGCTGCTGGTGTTTCCGCAGTATGCACCCTGTGCTGACTGTTGTGCTGCTGGATCTCGGTGGAGTATCATCTTTGGTCTTCTCCCTCTCTGGGCGTGAGGGAAGCCTATTTTTTTTTTTTTTTTAAGATTTTATTTATTTATCAGAGAGAGACGCAGCCAGAGAGGGAACACAAGCAGGGGGGAGTGGCAGGCAGAGGGAGAAGCAGGCTTCCCGCTGAGCAGGGAGCCTGATGCGGGGCTCGATCCCAGGACCCTGGGATCCTGACCTGAGCCGAAGGCAGACGCTTAACGACCGAGCCACCCAGGCGCCCCTGGAAGCCTATGATTCTTATGGCCACCTCCTTGAGAGGGTTTCTGTGGAGGAGCAGTTGGGCCCTGATGACAGTTATTTCTTCTAGTTCGTAGCCATTCCTTCCCAGAATTTACAGGCACTTTGGGGTGAGTGGGTGCTTGGGTGTTAGAGAGGGGTGGGGTTGAGGGGTCATCAAAGGCTTGAGTGCAGTCTTCCACAGTGCTTGGTATCCCTGTAGAGGTGACAGCCTGTAGAGGAATAAATATTCCTATTTAATTGAGGAGAGGAGTGTAAGCTTTTCCATGGGAATTTCTGGCACTGAGTACAGTGTGTGGTACAGAGTAGGCCTCCATAATTTTTTGTTTTGTGCATTGTCAAATCAACATATATCATGTGAGGGGGGAGGGGGGAGATGCTGTGAGGGACTCAAAGGAGTGTGAGGCATTGTTATTACTAAGTTGCTTTTTCTCTGATACATGGTTTCTGTGTCTTGTTTCATTTTGTTTTTAAGATTTTATTTATTTGACAGAGAAGGAGAGCACAGGCAGGGGGAGCAGCAGAGGGAGAGGGAGAAGCAGGCTCCCCGCTGAGCAAGGAGCCCGATGCGGGACTCGATCCCAGGACCCTGGGACCATGACCTGAGCTGAAGGCAGACGCTTAACCGACTGAGCCACCCAGGCACCCCCTGTTTTGTTTTGTTTTTTTAAGATTTTATTTATTCGAGAGAGAAAGCTCACAAGTTGGGGAAGGGGCAGAGGGAGAGGGAGAGGGACAAGCCGACTCCATGCTGAGCATGGAGCCCTACCCTGGGGCTCGATCTCACTATCCTGAGATCACCACCTGAACCAAAACCAAGGAAGTGTTTGAGTACCTTCAGTTGGACTCTTAACCTATTGAGCCACCCAGACGCCCCTGGTTTCTGGTTTTCGTTTTTTTTTTTTTTTTTAAATCGTAATTGGTATAAGTCTACTTGGGGGCACAGGAAATACATACAAATACAGGGGAGTGAAAACGCTGAGAAGTGAAGTGAGAAGAAAGTGCTGTGGGAATTCTGAGGATGGAGAGCAATTTAGAATAGCCTAGCTCTGTCTCCTTTATGAAGCAGAGGTGAGGAGGAGTTGTCGTGGTCCTTGGGCATGGGAGTGGATTAGACAGGCGGAGTGGAAGAATGAGGGAGGAGAACAGCTTGCCAGGTCCAGTACAAAGCTGCAGGGAACTCTGGTGCAGCTGAGGTATTCAGAGATCCTCTGCGCCATAGTTGTGCACCCTTTCACCTTGACTTCTCCACCCTGCCCTTCGTGGAGAGTCTAGGTAGAAACAAAATCCTAGTATTTTTTTCTGTTTACCTAAACTAAAATAACAACTGGGGAGAGCATGAGAGTTCTTTCTATGGGGGAACAGGTAGGAGCGGCAGGCTCTGAAGTCCTCTGCCTCTAGCAGTTATGATGAAGGATTTGGGTCTCCTTTTAATCCTCAGGCTTAGCTTTTCTTTCCTATATCTTCAGGGCAAGTGTCTTCCCTCCTGGGCCCTGTTACTCAGCTGAGGGAGCATCATCAGTGCTACATATATGGTGGGGGAGCTGGATGTCCAAAGGGTGTTTCATGTCTTCTGCTGTGCAGGGGGACAGCACTCCTTGTTTCCTAGAGGAGGTCAGGATGGTTTGCACAGTCTTCCAGAACTCCGCATAAAATCACCAGGTTTCCTCTCAATGCTCGTCAAATATAATTACTTCAGGAGTGTTATATAACTTGAACTATAAGGGAAGGGGAGTGATTTTATTTACTTAGACCTCTAGAAATTTAACAGTGACTTTAATTTTCTAATTCTAAGGGTTTGAAGACATTCTTCAAAGTGAAAACCTAAAATTTGCGGGACAAATATCGCTGTATTTATATGGAAGTCTGGGGTTGGGTTTGAGCAAATTGAATATGGAACAGATCTTACTGTGCTCTGGCTCTTTGCTTTCCCCTCATGACTTTGGGCCTTTGAGAGGGTTAAGGAAGAAGTGTGGCATATTTCCTATTACCACACACTAGGCTGTTGCAGTTGGTGATCTGTATTCTCATCTTCCCTCTTTGAAGGAGTCCTTTGAAGAAAAATGTGCTGCTTAAATCAACCCCAGCCTCTCCTCCATACAAAGAACTCTTAATGATACTAGCAGAAAAGAAACAAATTCAGCTAAAAGCTCGTCTGCAGATCAGAAGAACAAAGACATGGAGTTTTGAGGAGTGAAGGTAGCATGGCGTCGGCCATGGGTGTTCAAGACACAGCCAGACAATGTGGATCAGTTCCTTCAAACTACGGCTTTTCTGCTGTCTGCTTGCAGTGCTGATGGTGGTGGTGCTGGTCATCAATGTGACTCAGGTAGAGGTGAGTACTTCGTATGCCCCTTCATAACTAGGGGAACCAATAGCCTAGGAAATGCTGATCATCAGAAAACTTATCCTGGTCTTAGCTCTTGTTTTCATTAATTCAGGAATTGTTTGAGTACCTTCAGTGGTTATATGCTGTGCTGTGATGACAGACATGATTTCTTTGCTGATGGAGCTCATATTCTAAATGTGCATGGGACAAAACAATAATCATAATCATACAATAATAATAAGTGATAATTAGAAATTGTGAAGAGTACGGTAAGGAAAGGAAAGCAGGCTACTCTGTAGTCGCTAGAGGGATGAAGGAAGGCTTTTTCAAGGAGGGGACCTTTTAGCTGGCTGCTGGCCAAAAGCCGAAGGAGTATCTCAGAGGAGGGAGTTGATGCATCTGTCCTGAAGACTACGGAATGCACACAAGGGCAGGGACTGTGTTTTACTGATCCCTCTCAAGTGCCTGACACTAGGAAGGAACTTAGTAGTATGCCCCTCTCCCCTGCCCTGCCACTCATAGGCCACCAAAATTTATGGGGTAATTCTAGATAAAATGATGCTGCCCTTTTACTTTTGTTGGCCTGTGGTACTTCTCAGGTTGCAGGTCCAACTTAATTACGGTTTTTCTCTGCTGCTTGGCTTTTGCTATAGTTGGAATGTCTGTGTCCCCAAGCATTCTGGCCGTCTGGGAGCTCTGATTACGGTGGTCTTTCATGCTTTCAGGTTTTTCCTTCAGCCTCCGTAGTTTCATCATGCTCTTGGGCCCTCCAGTACTCTGCTGAGTACTCGAGCGGGACCCTCTGCAGATCCCCTGAGTTCCCTCTGTCTCTACCTCTCCTGCCACTCTGTCCTGTGGATTCACTTTCGTCTTTTAAGACTCGGCCATATCTCTTCAACTTGACTAGTTGACCAGGCTCCACCCGGGATCAATAGGTCTTTTGGTAGAGTGCAGTGAAACATTTTCCCTGTCTAAAGAGGTCATCTTGTCCAAGATGAGAACATTGCCATGACTTTTAAACTGTTCAATTTATTACTGTGATGAAAATTGGTAAAGAAGCTTAGGTTGGGGGATGGGGAGCGGGAAAGGCTCTGAAGCTTGGCAGTCTGCCATCCCTTAATCCCCTTTCCATCCTGTGCTTCTGATCCTGACTATGCTTTTCTTGTGATTAGAGTATCTGAGCATTTCCGGAAAGTACAGACTCCGTTTTAATAAGAAATATCACATAGTATGAGAAGGAGGTATATGTAGCAATATCCAGCAAAAGTTGTGGAAGGGATCATTAGTATTTCTCTGATAAGCTCTTATTGAGCATGGCCTGTTTTTTTCCCCCCTTATTCATTGATATTTTAAATATATATATTTTTCCGATTATAAAAATAGTACCAGTCTGTTAGGGATTTTGGCTGCAAGTAAAATAAACCTGATTCTGTCTGACTTTAATATTAAGGAATATTACTTGTTTGCCATAGAGTCAGGAGGTAAGTTGGGCACAGTTGAGGCTCTGTTTCTCTGTAAGTCTCTTATTTCTGCCCTCCTTCCTCTGTGTTAGCTTTATGCATGGCGTCCTCTTTCATGGTTGGATTTTAGGATGCTGTCATAGCAATAGGTGTTTGCATCCTTGTTCATGTTCAGATTAAGAGATAGTTTGTTCTCTCATAACTCTCTGAAGAGATTACTTGCATTTTTCCATTTGCAAGTAAAATTCAGATAGCTGTTACCAGAGCCCTGGCTGGGTCTGGATTTGACTGCAGGCATCCACCAGAAAAGCCTCTTCTGGATTTTCATATGCGAGGATTGGGTCACATGCCCATTCCTGAATCAGTCACTTGGGATTATCCCTTAATCAGTCAGGTCCACCCCTGAGCTGACAGGTCAGCAAACAGCAGTGCTGTTTTTCAGTAGGCAGGGAGTGAAATAGATATGGGATGTAAGGTCCACTCCAGACCACCACTGACAGTGGCTCCAGGAGTGACCATTGGTGTTTCCTCTTGGCTTTGAATCTAAAAAGGTGGCAGACCCTGGAGTTGTCCTTATCACTGGCCTAGAATAGAGTTGTCACTTAGGAAAATTTAAGCAAATTGATCTTTTTGCATTCTTTTTCATTTGTGAATAAAATTCATGTGGCTTAGCACCAAGTATCTGGTAATTCTTGGATTAGGCTGTGTAGGTCAATTGGCTGTTTTTTTTTTTTAATTCCACTATAATGAACAGACTGTGTTATATTAATTTCAGGTGAACAGTACAGTGATTCACCAATTCTGTATATTATTCAGTGCTCATCCCGATATGTGTACTCAATCCCCTTCACCTATTTCATCCATCCCCCTACCAACTCCCTTGTAACCACCAGTTTGTCCTCTATGTTTAAAAGTCTGTTTTTTTTGGTTTGTCTTTTTCTTTCATTCTTTATTTGTTTTGTTTGTTAAATTTCACATATGAGTGAAATCATATGGTATTATGTCTTTCTCTTACTTATTTCACTTAGCATTCTATAGGTCCATCCCTGTTGTGGCAAATGGCAAGATTTCATTTTTTTTACGGCTGAATGATATTCCATTGTATATATGTACCACATCTTTGTCCATTCATTCATCTATGGATGGATACTTGGGTTGCTTCCATATCTTGGCTATTGTAAATAATGCTGCAGTAAACGGGGGGGGGGGCGCATATATCTTTTTGAATTAGCGTTTTCATTTTCTTTGGGTAAATACCCATTAATGTAGTTACTGGATCATATGGTAATTCTATTTTTAACTTTTTGAGGAAACCTCCATACTGTGTTCCACAATGGCTGCACCAGTTTGCATTCCAGTGCATGAGGGTTCCTTTTTTCTCCACATCCTTGCTATCAGTTGTTTCTTATGTGGTTGATTTAGCCATTCTAACAGGTTTGAGGAGATATCTCATCGTGGTTTTGATTTGCATTTCCTTGATGAGTGGCATTGAACATCTTTTCATGTGTCTGTTGGCCATCTGAATGTCTTTGGAGAAATGTCTGTTCATGTTTTCTGCCCATTTTTAATTGGATTATTTGGTTTTTTTGGTGTTGAGTTGTGTAAGTTCTTTATATATTTTGGATCGTAACCCTTTATTGGCTATGTCATTTGCAAATATCTTCTCCCATTCTGTAGGTTGTCTTTTTGTTTTGTTGATTGTTTCCTTTGCTATGCTGAAGCTTTTTATTTTGATGTAGTACTAATAGTTTATTTTTGCTTTTGTTTCCCTTGCCTTTGGAAATATATCTAGAAGAATGTTGGTGTGGCCAATGTCAGAGAAATTATTCCCTGTGCTCTATTCTAGGATTTTTATGGCTTCAGGTCTCCTATTTAGGTCTTTAATCCATTTTGAGTTTATTTTTGTGTATGATGTAAGAAAATGGTCCATTTTAATTCTTTTGCATGTAACTGTCCAGTTTTCCCAACACCATTTGTTGAAGAGTCTTTTTCCCATTGCATATTCTTGCCTCCTTTGTCAAAGATTAATTGACCAAATAATCGTGGGTTTATTTCTGGGCTCTGTATTCTGTTCTGTTGATCTATATGTCATTTTTGTGCTAGTACCATACTGTTTTGGTTACTGTAGTTTGTAGTGTATCCTGAAGTCTGGGATTTTGATATCTCCAGTTTTTTTTATTCATTTATTTGACAGCCTAAAGAGAGCATGAGCAGGGGGGGCAGAGGGAGAGGGAGAAGCAGACGCCCTGCTGATCAGGGAGCCCAATGTCGCAGGGCTTGATCCCAGGACCCTGGGATCATGACCTGAGCCAAAGGCAGACACCTAACTGACTGAGCCACCCAGGTGCCCTGTGATGCCTCCAGTTTTATTCTTCTTTTTCAAGACTGCTTTGGCTATTCAGGGTCTTTTATGGTTCCGTACGAATTATAGGATTATTTGTTGTAGTTCTGTGAAAAATGCTATTGGTATTTTGATAGGGATTACATTAAATTTGTGGAATGCTTTGGGTAGTATGGACATTTTAAAAATATTTGTTCTCCCAATCCATGAGCATGGAACACGTTTCCATGTGTTTGTGTCATCTTCAATTTCTTTCATCATGTTTTGTAGTTTTCAGAGTACAGGTCTTTCACCTCCTTGGTTAAGTTTATTCCCAAGTATTTTATTATTTTTGGTACAATTGTAAATGGGGTTGTTTCCTTAGTTTCTCTTTCTGCTGCTTCATTGTTAGTATATAGAAATGCAAATGATTTCTGTATATTGATTTTGTATCCTGAGATTGGTTGTTCTTGAATAGCTGTGGATGGCTACTCAAGGAACAAGAGTAAAAGTAGAAGAGGAAGAGAAGAAAAGGGTAGGAAGGAGAAAGGGGGTATGTTGTGAGCATGCATGGTTTGGTCCTTATTGGTTTGTCATATTTTTACAACAACTAAAAAAGAGAGGGAGGATGGAATATTTCCTAATAGGTAATCAGTAGATAAGGGAGAATTTTCTTTTCCTTCCTTTCATTGAGATGCAGTTGACATATAACATTTTAGGTTTAAGGTGTGCAACATGTTGATTTGATATTTGTATATTGCAATATGATTATCACCATAGGATTTTACAATATCAGATCTTACAACGTAGTCTTTAATCCATTTTGAGTGGTGTAAGAAATGGGGTTAGTCATTTGTCTGCTTGTTGTCCAGTTTTTCTAACACCATTCACTGAAAAGACTGTGCTTTCCGCATTGAGTATTTGTGGCTCTCCTGTTGTATATTAGTTGATCCTAGGGTTGCCTGGCTGGCTCAGTTGGTAGAGCATGTGACTCTTGATCTTGGGGTCATGAGTTTGAGCCCCACATTGGGCACAGAGATTACTTAAAAAAAATTAGTTGATTGTATATGTGGGGCTTTATTTCACAGTCTTAATTCTATTCTGTATTTATGCCAGTACCATACTGTTTTGATTACTATAGCTTTGTAGTGTAGTTTGAAATCAGGACGTATGATACCTTCAGCTTTGTTGTTTCTTAGGATTGCTCTGTTTTTTTGGGGTCTTTTATGGTTTTATATAAATTTTGTTTTTTCTGTTATTAAAAATGCCATTGAGGGGCGCCTGGGTGGCTCAGTTGGTTAAGCGACTGCCTTCGGCTCAGGTCATGATCCTGGAGTCCTGGGATCGAGTTATGCATTGGGTTCCCTGCTGAGCAGGGAGTCTGCTTCTCTCTTTGACCCTCTCATGCTCTCTCTCTCTATATCTCATTCTCTCTCAAATAAATAAATAAAATCTTTAAAAAAAATGCCATTGGAATTTTGATAGGGATTGCTTTATAAATGTCTGTTTGGTTCATTTTATCTAATGTATGTATGGTTCAAATCCAATGTTTACTTGTTGATTTTCTGTCTGGATGATCTGTCCATTGACGACAGTGGAGTATTGAAGTCCCTACTATTTTTTTTTTAAGATTTTATTTATTCATTTGGGGGAGAGAGAGCGAGCTTGAGAGAGAGAGAGAGAGAGCACAAGCAGAGGGGGAGGGGCAGGGAGAGAAGCAGACTCCCTGCTGAGCAGGGAACCCAATGCGGGACTCGATTCCCGTACCCTGGGACCATGACCTGAGCTGAAGGCAGACGCTTAACCAACTGAGCCACCCGGGCGCCCTCCCCTACTATTCTTTTATTGTTGTCTATTTCTCCCTTCAGTTCTGTTAGTATTTAATTAATATATATATATTAATATATTTTGGTGGTCTTTTGTTGGGTTGGTATATGTTTATGATTGTTATATCCTCTTGATGAATTGACCTCTTTATCATTCTATAATGACCTTTTTTTGTCTCTTGTTATTGTTCTTAGCCGAAAAGTTTTTTTTGTCTCATATAAGTATAGCCACCCCCTCTTTCTTTTGGTTTCTACTTGTATGGGATATCATTTGTCATCTCTTTGCTTTCAGCCTATGTGTATCCTTAAATCTGAAGTATCTTGTAGGCTGCCTATAGTTGGGTCCTTTTTTTTTTTTTTTTTTAATCCATTCAATTACTGTTTGCCTTTTGCTTGGTGAATTCAATCCACTTACATTTAAAGTATTTATTGGTATGTAAGGACTTACTAATGCCATCTTATTAATTGCTTTCTGATTGTTTTGTATTTTCATAGTTTCTTTTTCCCTTTGTTTGTGCCTTCTTTTGTAAATCAGTGTTTTTCCATGGTGGTATGCTCTGTTTTTCCTTTTTTTCTCTTGTGAATCATTTCAGCTTGAACGACTCTTTTCAGCATTCTTGCAAGGCAGATGTAGTGGTGATGCACTTTCTCAGCTTTTGTTTGTCTGAGACAGTCTTTGTTTCGCTTTCATATCTGAAAGCTAACTTTGCCAGATGCAGTATTTTTGGCCCACACTTATTTTCTTTCATAACTTTGAATATGTCATTCCTCTTGTCCTGGCCCAAGGAGTTTCTGCTGAGAAACCTGCTGATAGCCAAATGGGTGTTCCTTTCAGATTACAGTGTTTTTTTTTTTTTCTGGCTGCTTTTAGGATTCGCTGTGCTTTTTTTTTTTTTAATTTTATTATGTTATGTTAATCACCATACATTACATCATTAGTTTTTGATGTAGTGTTCCATGATTCATTGTTTGCATATAACAGCCAGTGCTCCGTGCAATACTGCCCTCCTTAATACCCATCACCAGGCTAACCCATTCCCTCACCCCTCTCCCCTCTAGAACCCTCAGTTTGTCTCTGTGTTTGTTTTTGACAGTGTCATTATATTGTGTCTTGGACAAGGTCTTTTTGCATTGAGATGATTGGATGATCTATTAGTTTTGTGAACTGTGAAAAAAACACAGGTCATTCAAATATATCCCCAGGTTTAGGAAGTTGGCAGCTGTTTCTAATATTTGTATATTTAATGTCATCCCGTAGATCATGTGCTTTCTGTGTTCTTTTTCATTCTTTTTTTCTTCGTTCATTTCTGATCGGGTTATTTCAAAGTTGCTGTTTTCCAGCTCACTTATTATGTCTTCCATTTGATCTACTCTACTGTAGATGCTCTCTATAGCATTTTTCATTGCATTCATTGCATTTCTGTTTACTTTTTTATGATTTCTCTCTGTAGATTTCTCATTTTGTTGAACTGTCTGTGTTTTCTTAGTTTGTTGTTTCCTTAACCAGCTGTTTTGAATTATTTATCAGATAGCTTGTTAAATTCTGTGCCTTTGAGTTAGGTTATTGGAAGATTGTTGTTATCTTTTGGTGATGATGTATTTCCTTGATTTTTCATGTTCTTGTAGATTTTTGTTGCTGCTTTTGCCTTTAAGGTAGCAGATACTTCCTCAAATCTATACTAGTTACCTTCAGATGGGTTAAACTTTTTGTTGGTCCTATAGTATGTGGAGTTTTCTCCTCCTTATGTGGATACATCTTCTCCACATTTTTGCTTCTTCATGTGACACAATTCTTAAGCTCTTATCTCTTCCCTGAGTCTTACAAACCACCAGGCTGGTTGCTGATAACTTCTTTTGTTTTCTAGAAAGTGGCACTGTAACTCAAGTTTCTGGTTTCTTCTTTGCCTGTAGATATTAGTCTCTTTTTCTGATAGCACTCATTTATCAGACTTACATTTGCCACCTCACTTGGAATTGTATGTGAGGAGCTGGTTGCAGAGTTGGGCGAGGTGTGAGTTTAGCACTCAGGGTGTTGGGGTGCTTGTGGGCCCGGTGGGGAGATTGTCAGGTGAGGTTCTCCCATAGGCTTATGGATCAACTTCCTGCTAAAGTTCTCAGCGCAGTCAGCAAGTACTGCATCCCTTCAATGCCTTTGATACTTTCATTTGCCTTTTTCCTGATCTCCTCCCTCCCACCAGTCATGGAGGTCCAGCTTCAGTACTCTGGGCGCTGCTGGAGAGAAATGAGTTTCTCCACCAGCATCGGATTCAGCAGGGATAGCTGAGTATTAACTCACCACTCTCCTTTTCCCTCTTGGGAGAGGATGCTGCCAGATGGTTCAGCTACACTGTGTTGTGTTGGGGGAGGGACAGCACTGGCAGTTTCTGTTAACCGCTCCACTCTGTCACCAGTGGCAAGCTGGAATCTCCTCCTCTAGGGAAGGCTGGATTTCCACAAATTCTTTTTCATTCACTGGGATCTGCCCAGGTCAGCACTCTTCAGGTTTTTCCCGACTGTGGCCATGAGGGGTTAGGGCAGGTTCACTGGCTCTTCTGCAGCCTGTGCTGAATCTGTCTGCCTATTACCTGATGCATGTGTGGGTGAGACGCCTAGGTCCCCTGGCGTATGATGCTGTTTCCCACAACTCCCATAAAGGCACTTTTGTTTGTGGTTGGGTGCCTGATTAGTTGTTGAAAGAGGGACAAAAAAGGAGGAATGGCTTAAGCTGTTACATGCTGATGTCAATTCTGCTAAGAGGAAATTTTCAGTCATTTTTGTTTCCTCTATTTTTTTTTTAAAGATTTTATATTTGAGAAGGAGAGAGGGAGCATGAACAGGGTGAGGGGCAGAGGGAGAAGCAGACTCCCCGCTGAGCAGGGAGCCTGACTGGGGGGCTCGATTCCGGGACTCCAGGATCATGACCTGAGCCAGAGGCAGACTGAGCCACACAGGCACCCCCCTCTTAATTCTTTAAATTAACAAATAATACCATGTTCTCCTTTAAAATGAAGGCTCCTAATGAAATCCTTTCCATTGAAAATATCTGTAAGTGTAAAATGGAAGAAACCACAGATTCTAAGATAATTAAAAATTCTTTTTGTATTTTGGGATTATTTTTACCTTGTGTGGTATTATTTTTACCTGTATAAGATTTTGAAGTGTTTTGGCATAGGTGGGGAGCTTGAGGCATTTAAGTGGTTTGTAACAGGTAATACTAGCTATTGAGGAGAATAATTTTTGGCTTTGCTTTGTTGTTATTGGTTTTTTTCCCCCTTGCAGTTTAGCTCATTATATAATGTTGATCAGTTTCCTGGGTTAAGTACTAAAAAGGTTCTGCACACAATTTCCAGTGTGTATGTGGGGGGTTTTTCTACACCACAAGGCAATTTGTGGATGTCAGTAGGGTATTCTACAATTCAACTCAATTCTGACACTATCTACCTGGAAATTGCATTGTATCCCACATATTAAGCGCTCAGTTCTACAAGACTGTCTTTCCCTCCTGCTGCACCACACACACACACACTATAGATGTCATTTGTAAATTTGGGTTGTCACCTGTGCTTCTACCAACTGGGTATAGATTGGAGTTTCCAGTGACCCCCACCTTGGGTTTAATTAATTTGTTAGGGTGGTTCAGCAGAACTCAGAGATACATTTTACCTACTAAATTACTGGTTTATTATAAAAGGATATAACTCAAGAACAACCAGATGGAAGAGATGCATAGGGCAAGGTATGTGGCAAGGGAATGGAACTTCCATGCTCTCTGTGTGTGCCACTGTCTCTGAATCTCCATGTGTTTACCATCGTGGAAGCTCTCCAGAGCTCATCCTATTGGGTTTTTATGGAGGTTTCATTCCACAGGTATGATTGATTAAGTCATTAGCCATTGGCAGTTGATTCTACTTCCAGCCACTCTCCCCTTCCCAGAGCTGAAGGGGTGGGACTGAAAGGTTTAATCCTCTAGTCATGGTTGGTTCCCCTGGCAACCAGCCCCCATCCTTAGGTGCTTTCCAAAAGTCACCTCATTAAAATCGACCCAGTTGTGGTGGAAAGGGGTTTGTTTTGAATAAGACACGTATTTCAACTTTATAGCTCTGAAGTGTTTTCAGGAACTGAAGACAAAAAACCAATTTTATAACAATAAAAGCCCACATAGATCAGTGAAACAGCATAAAGAGCCCAGAAATATATCCATGCCTATTGGGTCAATTAATCTATGACAAAAGAGGCAAGAATATACAATGGAAAAAAGTCTCTTCAATAAATGGTGCTGGGAAAACTAGACAGCTACATGCAAAAGAGTGAAACTGGACCACTATTTTAAACCATACACAAAAATAAACTCAAAATGGATTAAAGACTTAAATGTGAGACCTGAAACCATAAAATTGCTAAAAGAAAACCTAGTACTTACTCTCTTGGACATTGACCTTAACAACATATTTATGCATATATTTCCTAAAGCAAGGGAAGCAAAAGCAAAATTAAACTATTGGGACTACACCAAAATAAAAATTTTTTGCACAACAAAGGACCATCAACAAAACAAAAAGGCATTCTACTGAATGAGAGAAGATATTTGCAAATGATATATCTGATAATGGGTTCATAGCCAAAATATATCAAAAAACAATACCAAAAAAAAAATCCAATTAAAAAATGGGCAGAAGACCTGAATAGACATTTTTCCAAAGAAGACATGCAGATGGCCAGCAGACACATCAAGAGATACTCAGCATCACTATTCATCAGGGAAATGCACATCAGGACCACAATAAGATATCACCTCACACCATTTGGAATGGCTAGTATCAAAAAGATAAGAAATAACAAGTATTGGCAAAGATGTAGAGAAAAGGGACTTCTTGTGCACTGTTGGTGGGAATGTAAATTGGTGCAGCTACTGTAGAAAACAGTATGGAGGTTTCCCCAAAAATTAAAAATGGAAATACCATATGATCCAGTAATTCCACTACTGGGTATTTACCCAAAGAAAATGAAAACAGTAATTCAAAAAGATATCTGCACCCCTATGTTTATTGCAGCATTATTTACAAAAGCCAAGATGTGGAAGCAACCCATGTGTCTATTGATGGATGAATGAATAAAGAAGATGTGGTATATATACACAGTGGACTATTACTTAGCCATAAAAAAGAATGAAGTCTTATCATTTGCCACAACATAGATAGAGCTAGAAGGTATTATGCTAGGTGAAATAAGTCAGAAAGATACCATATGACTTCACTTATATGTGGAATTTATAATCAAAAGAAATGAACAAACAAAGAAAAAGACTCTTAAATACAGAGAACAAACTGGTGGTTGGCAGAGGGGAGGTGGGGGTTGGGAAATGGGCAAAATAGATGAAGGGGATTAAGAGGTACAAACTTCCAGTTATAAAATGTGTATGTCAGAGAGACAGTAAGTATAGCATAGGGAATATAGTCAATAATATTGTAATAATGTAGGATTATGGATGGTAAGTTCACTTACCGTGGTAAGGATTGAATAATGTACAGAATTGTCAAATCAATATGTTGTATACCTGAAACTACTATAACACTACATGTCAATTATACTTCAATAATTAAAAAAAAAGATAAAGCAGGTGTCTTGTGGACAACATATAATTGAGTCGTTTTTTTGATCTACTCTGATGACTTGTGACTTTATTATTATTATTTTTTTAAAGATTTTATTTATTTATTAGAGAGAGACAGTGAGAGAGGGAACACAGGGGGAGTGGAAGAGGGAGAAGCAGGCTTCCCACTGAGCAGGAGCTTGATGCGCAGGGCTCAATCCACCTGAGTCGAAAGGCAGCAGCTTAACGACTAAGCCACCCAGGCGCCCCTGACTTATGACTTTTAATTGGTGCATTTAGCTCATTAATGTTTAGAATGATTATTGATACAGTTAGATTAATGCCTATCATATTTGTTATTGTTTTCTTTTTCTTCTTTTTTTAAGATTTTATTTATTTGAGAGACAGCGAGAGAGGGATAGAGAGCACTGAGGGAGGGGGAGAAGCAGACTCCCTGCTGAGATCATGACCTGAGCTGGAGGCAGATGCTTAACTGACTGAGCCACCCAGGCGCCCCTTGTTATTGTTTTCTACTCAATGTCCTTGTTTTTGTTTCTATTGTCTTCTCTTTTTTTTGCCTTTTATGGTTTTAATTGAGCATTTTACATATTCCATCTTCTCTCTTATTGCTATATTAATTATATTTGTTATTTTACTTCTTTAAGTGATTTCCTAAGAGTTTGCAATATGCATTTACAATTAATCCAAATCTACTATCAGTTAACTTGAAACTGCTTCTTTGATAGTGCAGATATCTTGTAATAACAAAATGTTCCTAATTTCTTCCTCCTGTCCTTTGTATAATCATTGTTATTTATTTCACTTATACATAAACATATATATACACATATGCATGTGTAATTGAATGCATTGTTGCTGTTATTATTTTGGGCAAATTGTTATCTGTTAGATCGATTATGAATATGATAAGTAATCACAAAAGTTGATTAGTAATTACTCTTGAAGAATAAATTGTTGGCTGAGGGGAAAAAAAATATGAGAAGTAAAAGTTTTTATTTTACCTTTACTTATTTATTCTCCGGTGCTGTTCCTCTTTTTATGTAGAACAGGGTTTCTGATCTATATCCTTTCCTTTTCCCTGAAGAACTTCTTTTAACATTTTTTGTTAGACAGGTCTGGTGGCAACAAATTCTCTCAGTTTCACCGAAGAAAGTCTTTACTTCACGTCTGAAGGGTAATTTTGCAATGTATGGAAGTCTAGGGTTGTTGTTGTTTTTTTTCTCTCAATTCCTTTAGCATTGCCTTCCACTTCTCATGATTTCCCAGAAGTTAGATGTAATTCTTATATTTGCTCCTCCAAAAATGAGGGTTTTTAAAATCCCCTTTGGTTTCTTTCAAGATCTTTTATCTTTCACTTTCTGCAGTTTGAATATGATATACCTGGATGTAGTTGGGTTTTTTTTGTGTGTGTTTATCCTACTTGGTATTCTCTTGGCTTCCTAGATGGGTGGTTTGATATCTGACATTAATTAGGGGATATTTTCAGTCATAATTATTTTAATATTTCTTCTGTTCCTTTTTTCTGATCCTTTTGGTATTACTGTTGGGGATTGTTGCACCTTTTATAATATTCCCATAGCTCTTAAATACTCTGTTCCCATTTTTTCATTCTTTTTTCCTCTTTGATTTTTAGTTTTGGAAGTTTCCATTGACATATCCTCAAGTTCAGAGATTCTTTGCTCAGTTGTGTCTGGTCTGCTAATGAGACTTTCAAAAGCATTCTTTATTTCTGTTACATTGCTTTTGGTCTCTGGCATTTCTTTTAATTTTTTGATGTTTAGTTTTTAAAGACTTTTTAACTTATTTTTATTATTATTGATTTTTTAAAGGCAATTTCTTTTTCTTTTTTTAAGATTTTATTTATTTGAGAGAGAGAGAGAGCAAGCACAAAGGGAGAGTGAGAGGGAGAAGCAGATTCCCTGCTGAGCAGAGAGCCCTACATGATGTGGGGCTCAGTCCCAGGACCTTGAGATCATGACCTGGGCTGAAGACAGACACTTAACCAGCTGAGCCACCTAGGCACCCCTAAAGACTATTTTAAAAAAGATCTTTTATTTTTAAGTGATCTCTACACCCAACATGGGGCTCAAACTCACAACCCTGATATCAAGAGTTGCATGCTCTATACCAGCTGAACCAGCCAGGTGCCCCAAAGATTTTTTTAAGAAAAGTTTTATGTTTAAAGCAAAATTTTTTTTATTATTAAGTTTTTTATTTTAATTCCAGTATAGTTAACATACAGTGATATATTAGTTTCAGGTGTACAATATAGTGATTCAGCAATTCTATACATCATTACTCAGCTCATCATAAGTATACTGTTAACCCCTTCCACGTATTTCACCCATCCCCACCCACCTTTCTTCTGATATGCTTTATTTTAAATGAGTACCTTCTGTTAAAGTTATTTTTCTTTCAGCAAGAACTTGAAGCATACTTCAGAAGACATGGTTATAAAAGATATCTATAAAACATTCCATTCAAGAAAAATAGAATATACATTTTCTTCAAGTACACACAGAAGAAGAATACCCTGGTTAAATCACATAAAAAGAGACATAACAAATATTAACATTTAAGAAGACTGAAATCATACCAAGTATATTTTTTAACCACAGTGGTGCAAAACTAAAGATCAACAATAAAATAAAGCTGAAAAATCTACAATGTAAATATTATATATTTAATATGTAAATATTAAGCACCACACTACTGCACAAGCAATTGGCCTAATAAGGAAATAGCAAATCAAAATATGTCTCAAAACAAAAGGAAAAAACAATATTCCAAAACATATGGGTTGCGGCAAAAGCAGATGTTAGACTGAAATTTATGCTATAAGTGTTTGTATTAAGAAAAAAAGTTGAGGGGCACCTGGGTGGCTCAGTTGGTTAAATGTCTGCCTTCGGCTCAAGTCATGATCCCAGGGTCCTGGGATTGAGACCTGTGTTGGGCTCCTGCTCAGTGGGGAGTCTGCTTTTCCCTCTGCCTCTCACCTGACCTGTGCTCTCTATCTCTCAAATAAATAAAATCTTAAAAAAAAGGGGGGGAGCCCTGGGTGGCTCAGTTGGTTAGGTGTCTACCTTTGGCTCAGGTCATGATCCTGGATCGAGCCCCACGTTGGGCTCTCTGCTCTGCGGGGAGCCTGTTTCTCCCTCTCCTTCTGTCTGCTGCTCCCCCTGCTTGTGCACTTTCTGTCTCTCTCTTTGTTAATATATAAATAAAATCTTAAAAAAAAAGTAAAAGAATAAAGAGCAAAAAAATTTAAAGAAAGGAAAAAAGTTGAAATAACTTGACACCACAAGGAACTAGAAAAAGAAGAAACTTAGCTGAAATTTAGTAGAGAAGAAAACAACAAAGAAAAATCAGAAACAAATAAAATAGAGACCAGAATAAATAATCACATAACATTTAAAGTAATGACCAGTTTTTAAAAAAAATATTGGCAATGCTTTAACTACATTAAGAAAAAAAAGACTCAAAAACCAAAATGAGAAATGGAAGAGAAAGCAATACAACAGATAGCCACAGAAATACATAGTGTGATAACAGGTTACTATAAACAATTATATACTAAAAGATCAGATATCTTAGGAAAAAAACCCGGATAATTCCTAAAAACACACAAGTCACCAAGATTGTATCATGAATTTTGAATCCAAGAGGTAGAAAAATCTTCTTAGACCAATAACAAGAATGAAAATTGAATTAGGAATCAAAAATCTCCCAGCACAGAAAAGTCTAAGACCTCATGGTTTCATTGGTGAATTCTACCAAACATTAAAAAAAATAAGGACAATATTTATCAAAATGTTATCAGTAATGGAATAGAGGGAACACATTCAAAATCATTCCATGAGGCCAGTATTACCCTGATACCAAAGCAGAGAAAAACAACAGGGGTGTTTGGGTGGCTCAGTCGGTTTGGTGTCTGACTCTTGATCTCAGGTCTCCATCTCAGGATTGTGAGTTCAAGCCCCACATTGGGCTCTATTCTGGGCATGGAGCCTACTTCAACAACAACAAACAGTACAAGAACAAAAAAGTCTAATTTTTCCAATGTAAGTATTGCTATTCAGACTGAATTTTCTTTTGACATCTATTTGCATGTTTCTCTACCCCCTTACTTTCAATCTGCAGGTGTCTTTAGGTCTAAAATGAGTCTTTTGTAGGCTTAAAGCAAAATTGACAGGAGATGTTTTGTGCTGGTCTCAGCCTCTTGATAACCACTCTTGTTTCTGGACTGGCTCTTGTGATTCTTACTGTGACTGCAAGCAGGAAACTTTGAAAAACAACAAGTCTTATTATTCATAGGTCCTGGAGGGTGTACAGCACACCTGGGGCAACACAGTGAGGTCACGGGTAGAGAAAGAGAGAAAGAGTGTAGGCCTGGGGTTCTGCTGTTTTGAGGGTATCTGAGGACAAGGACCTGGGGTTTCACAGGTTCACTCTTTATTGGTGAATTTAAAACATAAGAGTGGGAATTTAAAGCACAGGAAGTGGTCAATTATCTAAATCTCCCAAGATCTCTAAAGCAAAGGAGCCTATTGCAGGAGGTGGTGGCCTGGCTTTATCTAGTCTTGTGGCTGGCATTGTGGTTTTTTTTTTTTTTCAAGATCTTATTTATTTACTTGACAGCAAGCGAGAGAGCACACAAGCAGGGGGAACAGCAGGCAGAGGGAGAGGGAGAAGCAGGCTTCCCGCTGAGCAGGGAGCCCGACACAAGGCTTGATCCCAGGACTCTGAGATCATGGCCTGAGCTGAAGGCAGCCGCTTAACTGACTGAGCCACCCAGGCATCGCTGGCATTGTGTTTTTCCGAGATAGCTGTCTTTGAAGTGGATACCTCTTTGAAATGCATGTCTTGGCAATCAAAATTGAGGTCAGGCACTTGAATTACAAAAAAGAAAAAACAACTGTCAGGGCTTACACTATAGGAGGATTACAGAGATTTCCCATATACTCTTTGCCCCTTTATATGCTTAGCCTCTCCCATTATTATCATTATTCACCGGAATGGGTACATTTTTTGACCAAGGAAAAGTGTACCTTGACATACCATGATTACCCAAGGTCCCTAGTGTACCTCAGTGTTCTCTATTGGTGTTGTATATTCTACAGGTTTAGACAAATGTGTAATGATATCCATCATTATAGTATTATACAGAGTATTTTCTCTCCCTAAAAATCCTCTCTGCTTTGTTTGGCATTTCTTTTTTCTTTTTTTTGGTATGCTTTTTAAATTTCATTTTATTTATTTATTTTTTTAAGATTTTATTTATTTGACAGAGGGAGACACAGCGAGAGGGAACACAAGCAGGGGGAGTGGAAGAGGGAGAAGCAGGCTTCCCGCTGAGCAGGGCTCCATCCCAGGACGCTGGATCATGATCTGAGCCGAAGGCAGACGCTTAACGACTGAGCCACCCAGGCGCCCCTAAATTTCATTTTATTTTATCTAAATTCAATTAATTAACATATAGTGTATTATTAGTTTCAGAGGTAGAGTTTAGTGATTCATCAGTTGCATATAACACCAAGTGCTCATTACATTAAGTGCCCTCCTTAATGCCCATCACCCAGTTACACCATCCCCCCACCCACCTCCCCTCCAGCAACCCTGTTTGTTTTCTAGAGTTAAGAGTCTCTTATGTTTGTCTCCTCTGATTTTGTCTTACCTTATTTTTCCCTCCTTTTCTCTTTGATCCCCTGTGTTCTTAAATTACATATATGAATGAAATCATATAATTGTCTTTCTCTGATTGGCTTATTTCACTTAACATAATAACCTCTAGTTCCATCCACATTGTTGGAAATAGTGAGATTTCATTTTTTTTTATGGCTGAGTAATATTCTATTGTGTGTGTGTATATACACACACACACACACACACACACACACACACACACACCACATCTTTATTTGTTCATCTGTCAGTGGACATCTGGGCTCTTTCCATAGTTTGGCTATTGTGGACATTGTTGCTATAAACATTGGGGTGTGGTGCCCCTTTGGATCACTATGTTTGTATCCTTTGGATAAATACCTAGTAGTGCAATTGTTGGGTGATGGGGTAGCCCTATTTTCAACTTTTTGAGGGACCACCGTACTATTTTTCCAGAGTGGCTGCGCCAGCTTGCATTCCCACCACCAGTGCAGGAGGGTTCCCCTTTCTCTGCATCCTTGCCAACATCTGTCGTTTCCTGACTTGTTAATTTTAGCCATTCTGACCCGTGTGAGGTGGTATCTCATTGGGGTTTTGATTTGTATTTCCCTGATGCCGAGTGATGTTGAGCATTTTTTCATGTGTCTATTGGCCATTTGGATGTCTTCTTTGGAGAAACGTCTGTTCATACCTTCTTTCCATTTCTTGACTGGATTATTTGTTTTTTGGGTGTTGAGTTTGCTAAGTTTTTTTTTTTTTTTAAAGATTTTATTTGTTCATTTGACAGAGACATGGCGAGAGAGGGAACACAAGCAGGGGGAGTGGGAGAGGGAGAAGCAGGCTTCCCACAGAGCAGGGAGCCTGATGTAGGGCTGGATCCCAGGACCCTGGTACCACGACCCGAACTGAAGGCAGATGCCCAACGACTGAGCCACCCAGGTGCCCCGAGTTTGATAAGTTCTTTATAGAGTCTGGATACTAGCCCTTTATCTGATGACGTTTACAAATATCTTCTCCCATTCAGTAGGTTGTCTTACAGTGTTGTCGACTGTTTCCTTTGCCGTGCAAAACCTTTTTATCTTGATGAAGTCCTAATCGTTCATTTTTGCTTTTGTTTCCCTTGCCTTTTAAGATGTGTCTAGCAAGAAGTTGCTGCGGCTGAGGTAGAAGAGGTTCCTGCTTGTGTTCTCCTCTAGGATTTTGATGGATTTCTGTCTCACATTTAGGTCTTTCATCCATTTTGAGATTATTTTAGTGTATGGAATAAGAAAATGGTCCAGTTTCATTCTTCTGCATGTGGCTGTCCAGTTTTCCCAATACTATCTGTTGAAGATACTTTTTTATTTTTTAAAGATTTTATTTATTAGAGAGAGAGAGAGAGAGAAAGAGCATAAGCAGGGGGAACAGCAGAGGGAGAAGAAGAAGCAGACTTCCCGCTGGGGAGCAGGGAGCCTGATGCGGGGTTTGATTCCAGGACCCTGGGACCATGACCAGAGCTGAAAGCAGACGCTTATCTGACTGAGTCACCCAGGCATCCCAAGACCGTCTTTTTTCCATTGGACACTGTTTCCTGCTTTGTTGAAATTAGTTGACCATAGAGTTGAGGGTCCATTTCTGGGTTCTCTATTCTTGGCATTTCTTTTTCATTCTTTCTTGGAATTTCCATCTCTCCTTCCAGTGCCCATCTGTTCTTTCACATTGTCTGCTTTTTCCTTTAGAGGCCTTAGCATATTAATCCTAGTTGTTTTAAATTACTGGTCTGATTATTTCAACAACCCTGCCATATCTAAGTCTGGTTCTGATGTTTGATTTGTGTTTTCAAGCTATGTTTTTTATCTTTTAGTATGTCTTACAGTTTTTTGTTGAAAGCTGAATGTGATATACTGGGTAAAAGGAACTCTGATAAATAAACTTTTAGTTGTGAGGTGTGGGGGAGGTGAAGCATTTTATCGTCCTATGGGTAAGTCTTAGTCCTTTAGTGAGCCCTTGCTACCGGGCTGTGAACTTCAAAAGTGCTTCTTAGTCCTCACACTACACTCCTTAAGTTGAATAGATGGTTAGAATGGGCTGGAGCTGGGTATGTCTCCTACCCCGGTTTGGTGAAGTGCTGATAAAACCCCAATAGATTAGGCTCTAGTACAATAGTTTTTCTTGAGGGCAGACCTTGTTAAGAACAGAATGTTCTGTTGTATTTCCAAATGGTTCCTTTTCTTATTTTCCTGGAAGCATGAGAGTTTTTTCTACTGATATTTACTGTGGGCACCCGATTGAGCTCCTGGAGGTAAAATTCATAGACGTGTGGAGGATCTTTCTTTGACCTTATTCCTCATCTTGATTTCACTGTATTGCAAAAAGATAACCCTGTAAAACTAGTGAACTCTGATTTTTGAACCAATGTCATCCCAAGTAGTTTTTTTTTTTTAAAGTTAAACTGAAGCAGAGATATATTTGGTTGATATAAGGAAATTTATTGTAGCTGTCTGTGGCTTCTGTTTTTGTGTTTTTCTCTTCAGTACTTGGACCATGAGACTGTTTCAGCCACGTTCATCGATAGCAGTGGACAGTTTGTTTCCTCCCAGGTGACAGGAGTTAGCCGGAATCCTTACTGTGGCTATGAGCACCAGACCCTGTCCAGCCGAGAGCGCATGGAGGAGGACTCCTTGCTGGCCGCCTTGCAGTGGCAGGTGCCTGATGTGGGTCCCGTCCCCTTTCTGAAGAGCACTGACCCTTCTTCCAGCTACTTCGTTATCTTGAACTCTGCAGCCTTCTTCAAGGTGGGAAGCCAACTAGAAGTGCTGGTTCATGTACAGGATTTTCAAAGAAAGCCCAAGAAATATGGTGGAGACTACCTGCAGGCCAGAATCCACTCCCCAAAGCTGCAGGCAGGGGCTGTGGGCAGAGTGGTAGACTACCAGAATGGGTTTTACAAGGTCTTTTTTACTTTGCTCTGGCCAGGCAGAGTTAAAGTGTCCATATCTCTCGTCCACCCCACCGAAGGGATCAGAGTTCTTCAGCACCTGCAAGAAGAGAAACCACACAGGGTCTATTTCAAGAGTCTGTTCCGTTCAGGAAGAATTTCTGAAACCACGGAGTGTAATGTGTGTCTTCCTGGCAGTCTGCCCCTGTGTAACTTTACAGATCTCTACACTGGAGAACCCTGGTTCTGCTTCAAACCAAAGAAGCTCCCTTGCAGTAGCAGAATTAACCATTTCAAAGGTGGATACCTGAAGGGCCTTCTAACTGCTGCAGAGAATGCTTTCTTCCAGAGGTACGTGCTCCTTGTTCAAGGGGGTATTTTAAGGGTCCTTTTCTACTGTTTTTGTCCCGATTAGGAGACAGCGTCCCATTTAGGAGACTTTCTTGTCTTGGTTATTTGCTTCATATATCTCTCTGAAGTTGGCCCAATTTGGGAGAGATAGTGAATAAGAAAATAAATATTTATATTTTGTGAATAGTTTTTATTTATTTATTTTTCATTTTTTAGGTTCTTTTTATTTTTAAGTAATCTCTACACCAAATGTGGGGCTCGAACCCATAACCCTGAGATCAAGTTGCATGCTCCACTGACTAAGCCAGCCAGGTGCCTCCTTGTGAATAGTTTTTAAAAAGTGAACCTAAGAGCTTATTCCAGTTCAAATGAAAGACCTTTTGCCCTTATGTTTTACTTTAGAACTACAGAGCATACCTGTAGCTATGTAAGAAAGCTCACTTATTCACAGAACAGATCAAAAAATCATCTAAGAACTAGAGGTCTTGTAGTCAGGCCAGTGGTTTAGCTTCATGTCTAATAAAATAAAAAAAATGTAAGTGGCATATTATCAGTTATTAAAATCATATAAACATGTATTGATAGAAAAAACACTATGACTATGACCACATTGCTGGGTTGACTTAATGATAAACATGGGAAGCCAGGAATACCACAGCAAATTATATTTTTTAAATTAATAGTTGTTGAAATTTTTGCTTTGCTGTGCACAAATTTCTGTTTTTGAACATAAGTGTAAAACTTTTTCAGCATAATGATCAAGATATGGAACAGTGTGCGGAAGAGAATGTATGGGATCAGTTCGAATTAAAATGTTTTCTTCGACATCCCATGTAGTTCTGAAGTAAAATAGCATGCCTAAGGAAAAAAAGTTAGAAAGCCATATGGTCAAAAAGTCCAATTATTTGAAAGAATGTAAAAATGTCTTTTATTTTTTCATGAAATAAATAACTTAAAAAATACTGGTAGAGAGGTAGTTTTGTGGAGCACATCTAGGCAACCCCCCAAAATTTTGTTTTATGTCCACTCATTCCTCAATGGGGGAAAAGTGCCTACCATCAGGTATGTAGTCTATAGGAGCTCCTACAATAAAGCCCTTTGATTTTTCACTTCTGGAGTCAGCTTTTGGTCCTACCAGTTTTAAAATACACATTTGGTGGACTCATGCCATGCTGTTAGAAGACCGGCAGAGGGAGCACTACTCAAAGTATTTACTGTACTGTTCTTCAGTATACACAAAAAACTCAGTACACAAGGACTTTAGCTTTAGTTTTATCCTGGGTTCGATCTCAGACAAGCTATTTATCAGTGACGGTGAGCATATTATTTCAGTTCTGTGTACTTTTTGCCAATGTGTGAAGACTGCTCAGTTACTCCCCTTTTAGAGTCGTGTTGTCAGGCCGCTTAGTGGCTTAGCAAAAAAAAGAGGAAGCATAGCTTGTAACTTACTGAAATTCCATGTGGAAAAAAAGTGGGAAAAAGGCTAGAGAATTTGTAAAATTTAAGAATATTCCTGACACCAAATCCTACCATTAAAACTGGAAAACACCTATGAGTCGTGAAGGATGAAACAATGTATGTCCCTGTCCTTACTCATATCCTGGATAAGGCTGGCTGATGGCATTTTGCAGTAGAATCACTTTGTAGTAGTAGAATCATTAAGAAACTCCACTTACTTGGAAGTTTGCTGGGAAAATGGTGTTTGAGGTGGCATTTTTGGAAACCAAACATTTGATAGTCCTGATACTGATTTTATTTTTTGCATTATTTTCTCTGTTAAAATTCTGAGGTTTTGCACCAGCTAACTGAAAAGAAAAAGCAAAGATTGAAAGTGATCTTTTGAGGTATCCTTGAGTGTACTGTTTTGAATTCATGGCCTGCATATGTTAAGCTGATACCCATTTTTACGTTTTTCCCTTGGTGGTTCATAACATTGCTTAATTCAGGAAGGATTAAGAAACAGCCTTGGTCTTTGGTTCCCTAAATTACAGTTGGGCAATTAAAGGGATCTAATCTTTGGTTCTTTACTCCTAAGGAAAAAAAATGTTGGTTTTAGAAAGAACAACAGTACTTTGCTTAAAAGATCCTATTAATATAAAGGAAGGCCTTTTTTTTTTTTTTAAAGATTTTATTTATTTGTTTGACAGAGACACAGCGAGAGAGGGAACACAAGCAGGGGGAGTGGGAGAGGGAGAAGCAGGCTTCCCGCAGAGCAGGGAGCCTGATGTGGGCCTCGATCCCAGGACCCTGGGATCATGACCTGAGCAGAAGGCAGATGCTCAGCGACTGAGCCACCCAGGTGCCCCAAAAGAAGGCCTTTTGAAAGAGTGAGCTTCTCACATGAAAAGCTTCCCATATATTTTTAGCATAATTTAATATCTTTTTTCTTTCTAACTTTGTGTTTAAAAAAACCTTTCAAATCATTAGAAACACTGCAAGAATAATAAAAATGAAATTAAAATGAACAAAAATGAAATGAATAAGTCTTTTACTTAGATTTAGTCTTTTACTTAAATGTTTTGCTATGTTTGCTTTCTCTTGCTTTCTCTATGTGTGTTTATATATGTGTATGTCTACGTATAATTCTTCCCCCCTTGACCATTTGAGATTAAGTTGCAGACATCATGGTGTTGCACCGCATGAGTACGCATCTCCTAGCACATGAATTTTCTCCAGTATGTAACCAGAGCATATTTACCACACTGGGGGCATTTATCATTGATGCAGTACTGTTATTTAATAACAGTCCATACTCAAGTTTCTCCGGTTGTCCGAGTAATGTCCCTTATGGCTGTCTTTTTTATTTTTTAAAGATATATTAATTTGAGAGAGAGTGAGAGCACGAAGCAGATGGAGAGGGAGAGAGAATCTTAAGCAGACTCCACATTCACAAGGGGCTCAATCCCACCACCCTGAGCAAAAACCAAGAGTTAGAAACACTTAACTGACTGCACCACCGAGGCGCCCCTGTTTATTTTTTAAAAAAAATTTACTTAATTTATTTTAGTTTATTTTAACTAATCTAACCTATGATCACACACAGTGTGTTTAGTTACCTCTTTAATCTCTTTAAATCTGGAAGAGGTTTCTAGCTTGTTTTTTACATTATTAAAAATTTGTGTCGGGCTCCTCACTCAGCAAAGTCTGTCCCTCTCCCTCCCCCTCTGCCTCTCCACTGCTCATGCTTTCTCTCTCTTTCTCTCAAATAAATAAGCCAATAAGTAAAGTCTTTAAAAAAAGAATTCTGATGTCACCATTTTGTAGGATGTCCCTTGGTTTGGATTTGCTGCTTTATTGTTTTTCCATGACCACATTGAGGTTAAACATTTTTATAGGAAAATTACAAAGGGGAAATTTTCTTCTTTTCTTTACCTCAAGGCTCTCTCATTAAAGTGGTTTATTTATGATGTTTTTGAAGTCGTGTCCTCTCTTAAATGCCACTTACTTAAGCTATTTTCTAATGTAGTGTCTGATACAGTTGAGCCTTGAAAACCATGGGCATGGAGGGCTCCAACCACTTGCAGAGTCTGTCCAAAATCTGCTCTAACTTCTGACTCCCCAAAAACTGAACTACTAATATCGTGCTTTTGACCGGAACCCTTACAGTTAATTAACACATATTTCGTATGCTACATATGTTAGGTACTGTATTTGTAAAGAAAGCTAGAGAAAAGAAAATCATAAGGAACAGAAAATACATTTACAGTACTGTATTGTATTGAAAAAAATCCATGCATAAATGGACCTGCATAGTTCAAACCCATGTTGTTCGAGGATCAACTGTACTGCCTTCCTACTTTGTTTTTTTATTTCTCTCCCCCATTAGAATGTCAGTTCCATGAAGGAGATGCTGTGGGGGGTTTGTATACTGTTAGATCCCTGACATCTAGGACAGTGCCAGGCACATGGTAGAAGCTTAGGAATTATTACTATTTTTTTTTTAAGATTTATTTGAGTGAGAGGGGAAGAGAGAGAGTGACCATGTTGGGTAGGAGGGGCAGAGGGAGAGGGAGAGAGAATCTTAAGCAGGCTCCGTGCTGAGCAGGGAGCTTGACTTGGGGCTCAATCTCATGACCCTGAGATCATGACCTGAGCTAAAACTGGTCCAAGACTGGTCTACCCAGGTGCCCCCAAAATTATTTATTTTATTTAAAAAAATTTTAATTCCAGGGAGCCTGGGTGGCTCAGTTGGTTAGGCGTCTGCCCTTTGGCTTAGGTCGTGATCTCAGGGTCCTGGGATTGAGCCCCGCATCAGGTCCCTGCTCAGTGGGGAGTCTGCTTCTCCGTCTCCCTCTGCCTGCAGCTCCCCCTGCTTGTGCTCTCTCTCTGTCAAATAAATAAGATTAAAAAGAATTTGGAAAGTTAGCATTTTATTTTGTTTGTTTTTGGTCTAAGCGTGGGAGGTAATTATTGTAACCCAGTTTCTGGAATAGTTATAACAAGTTTTCAGTACTTTCCCCTTGGACTCCACTCTCCCCCACTTTTTCACACAGCTCTCCATCAAATATTTTCCAAGCATGGACTCTAGTCCAGGGCCTGTGCTAAGTGCTGAAGACAAAAGGTGAGGGAGACACAATTTGTGTCTTTGAGGAGTGTATGTTTTAGAAAGAGGCACTCCAGAGCCATAGTAATGATGAACAAAGTACGACAAGAGCACATATCTGGGGACGAGTATCTTCAGTAGGGACTCCTCTCTGTTCTGGGCAAGGCCTGAGGAATCTGTCATGCGACTTAATTCTACATGGATTTGTAGCTTGAAAATTAGATAGTGACATTCTCATCAGTGTGAGCCATTTTCTGAGTCCAAGGGGATTAAGTAATTCAGCCCAGACTTTGTCATTTTGGAGCTTATGCTCTCAGTTCTAAGCAGTGAAAAGTTAAAAACCTATTTAATTTTTATTCACTTTATATATCTATTTAACCTTATAAGAGACCTAGTTTATTAATTAATTGTGTTGATTAACATTTATAAGGATATTTCATCTTAGGGTTCTGTGACATCATACCTTTTTTTTATTTGCAAATGAAGATACATATTAGAAAGTAAATGTTCTTGAATCTAAGCTTGTACTCTTTCTATTCCTTCTAAAGTGGTATCAATATCAAAATGCCAATCAACTCCAGTGGACCTGATTGGGTGACTGTGATTCCCAGGAGAATAAAAGGTAAAAAGGAATGAGCTTGATGGTTTGTTGTTTTTCTTGCTAAATGGGTGAGGCTCTGTGGTTTCACTAATGTTATAAAAACTTTTTTCCTCCTTTTAATGTGCCATGGACATTAAATTAATATGTCATGGACATACTTCTGGGCACAATTGAAAATACTAAAAGAGCTTTTTGATTAAAATAAATCAGACCTTATGTGCATAATCTTGGGCTTTGATATTTAGACTCATGTAAAAGTCGTCTTCCTCCTCCTGTCTCCTCTCTGGTTGGCTCCTTAGGAGCCTTCAGTGCTGTACCGTCCAATATGGTAGCTCCTAGCCACATGTGGCTATTTACGTTAATTAAAATTAAAGTTAATTAAAATTAAATTAAAATTAAATAAAGTGTAAGTCACATACCCTCAGGGGCCACGTGTAGCTAGTGGCTGCCATGTTGGACAGCATTTTATATAAAATGTATCCATTATTGCAGAAGTTCTGTCGGATATCGGTGCTCTAGAGATCCTCAAGAAATGTGTGTAAAGTTGTCATAGAAATTTTTGAAATCCAAAGCATTGGATTAGTGAATGGCAGGTTTCTCAAGGTGTGGTCTCTGCATTAGCAGCATGGGCCTTAGCAGGGACTTGCTGGAATTGCAGATTCTCAAGTCTTATCTCAGGCTACTGAATCAGACACTCTGGGGTGTGGGGCCCAGCGATCTGTGTTTCAACAAACCTTCTAGGCGATTTTGATCCATTGGTATAGGATATCGTTAAAAGTAAGACAACGAAATTCTGAAGAGTAAATGTATACGTTCTGTTTTTGCAGAATAGATGTAAATAGCTATGGTGACTTTTAGGAAGAAAGGATGACTATTATTAAGGAAGCTTATGCAGATGGCAGGCAAGGCCCTTTTAGCTGTTGAAAGCATGGATGTATAGTCTCCCACACAGATCCTGCAAACACAGATGCCGTCGGGCCTGGGTATATTATACATATGAATGTAGTCACGGTGGGTGTTAGTCACATGCATGCCTTGTGTGGTGGGGAGGGAACTGGAGAGCAAGGACAGCCTCTCCGCAGTTCCTTCTGCTTTGTTGCTGTGCAGAAATGTAGACGCAGTGTGGCCAGATCTATAGGGTTTTTTTTCCATAAAAAAGAATCAGAAGTCTTAATCTTTAATCTTTAAATGTAGTATCTCCAGATTTCAAAACATTGGCATCCAATTGAAAACCTTTAAAATATTTTGTGGGCTCCATAAAATTTGTCTGTGGCCCAGCGGCAGCCAGGACACTGCGAGCCTGTATCTCTGGTCCCTGCCATCATGTGTCCCAAGAAATCCCAGTCTTTTCCTAATGAAAGGCTGTATTTGATTTACTTAAAGCCCGTGAATTACTCATTTTAAAGGATTCATATATGAAACATCATTAATGGAAATAACTTTTATTTGCCTGGGCCTCTCCCCCCACATTACCGCCCACAGTTCTGCACTCCTCGCTCTTCCGTGTCTGACACCAAGGAGGCCTTGTTCCACCTCCCTTCTCTGCCAGAGTCCCAGTCTTCTGGCTTGCCTGCCTTGTCCTTGGGGATCTAGAGGGATCGTCAGTGGGTGGAGCTTTGGATGGTTTACCTGCACCTGACAGGCTTCGGTGTTAACCAAGAAGTGGTTGTGGGTTTGTGATGTGCTGTTCTGTTTAGAAAGAAGACAGATTTAGTAACCAGTGAGACTTTTGATGGATTTTTATCTTTTATTTATTTATTTTAAAGATTTTATTTATTTGAGAGAGAGAATGAGTGTGGGGAGGGGCAGAGGGAGAGAGACAAGCAAACTTCTCGCTGAGCCAGGGAGCCTTTTTCTGGGCTCGATCCCAGGACCCTGAGATCATGACCTGAACCGAAGTCAGTCACTTAACTCATTGAGCCACCCAGGCTCCGCTTGATGGATTTTTTTTTTTTTTTTTAGAAAGGAAATCTTTTTTTTTTTTTTTAATATTTTATTATTTGTCAGAGAGAGGTGGAGAGCACAAGCAGTGGGAGTGGCAGACAGAGGGAGAAGCAGGCTCCCTGCTCAGCAGGGAGCCTGATCCTGGGACCCTGGGATCATGACCTGAGCCGAAGGTAGACGCTTAACTGATTGAGCCACCTAGGTGTCCCATCCCCTTGATAGATTTTTAGAGGAAGAAATGAACCATGTATCAGTAGAAGCAGAATAGCCTGGCTTTGAGAAGACCGTCTCAAACAGGTACATAATTGGAAGGAAAAGAGAAGGGCAATTGCTTTATAGAATATCAGAGACCCAGTTTAGGAGAACTTCACTGCAGTTCACACTAGTGACCAGCAAGGTGCACTCAAAGACCCTAAACCGTGGGCTCGCCTTCTTCTCTTCCTCCCTCCCTATCTTCCTCCCTTCATTCCTTCCTTCATCTTTTTTAACACTTTGTTTTCAGATAATTTTAGACTTACATATGAGTTACAGAAATAGTACAGAGTTCCTGTATAGCCTACACCCAGCTTCCCCTTATGCTGACATTTTACATAACCACATAATACTTTCAAAACTAAGATTTTAACATCAGTATAATATTATTAACTACACTGTAGGGTTTATTTGGATTTCATCAGTTTTTCCACTCATGTTCTTTTTCTGTTCTTGAATCCAGTGCAGGATCCCACATTGCATTTAGTCACCATGTTTTCTTAGTCTTCCCTCTATGACATTATCTTCCATGACTTTTAAACTTTGAAGAGCGTTGGTCACATATTTTTTAGAATGCTTCTAACTTTCGATTTGTCTAATGTTTTCTGATGATTGGAATGAGATCATGAATTTTTGGAAGAATAGCAAAGGGGAGTACATGATGTTGATATGTATTGTTAATGATGTTAACTTTGATCACTTGGTTCAAGTGTCTGTCAGGGTTCTCTTCTCTTTATATTTATTCTGTATTCTGGACAGATAACTTTGAGACTGTGGTAGGCTGAATAATGGCCCCCAAAGATATCCAAATCTTAATCCCTCAAATTTGTGAATGTTGTTGTATACGGATGGCAAAGGAAACTTTGTATATGTGATTAAGTTAAGGGTCTAGAGACAGGGAGAGATTATCTGGGTAATCTGAGTGGGCCCTAAATGCAACCACAAGTGTCCTTTTAAGAGGGAGGCAGAGGGAGATTTCATACAGAAGCAGAAGGCAGTATGACAACGGAAGCAGAGAGAGAATTGAAGATGCTGTGCTGCTGGCTTAACACGTGGAAAAAGGGGCCATGAGCCAGAGAACACAGCTCTAGAAGAGGCGAGGAGACACATTGTTTCCTAGCTCCTCCTGAGAGAGCATGGCCTTACTGATACCTTGGTTTTGGCCCAGCGATACTGAATTTGGACTTCCGGCCTCCAAAACTGTAAGAGAATAAATTTGTGTTGTTTTAAGCCACCAAATATGTGTTAACTTGTTATAGTAGCCACAGGAAACTACTCTCCAGATGTCTCTATATTACAACAGAATGTAAACATCCTGTTTACATCTGCTTACACTTTCACCCACTCATTTTTGCATTCATTAGTAGATCTTGCCAGCAGCAATTATTTCTGTGGCACGTAATTCTGATTTTTTAATCTCTCATTCCTAAGACATTTATTAATTGGAATTTTTCTGTAAGGAAGAATTGTCCCTTTTTTCCTATTTATTTAATTATGTCATTATAGGCTTATGACTCATGATTGTTTATTTCATTCTTTGGGTTATTACCCAATTCATTTGTTGTTTATTTTGTTGCTGTGATTGCTCCAGTTTTGGGAATTGGGAATTTTTTCGGTTTGGCTCCTGTGCCCCTTTGACATGCTGTCATCCTTTTTTTTTTTTTTTCCTGTAAGCACTTCCTTACTTTCTGGCACCACAAGATATTTCAGACCCATCTTGTGTTTTCTTTGCCCTGGCCTTGGAAGGGTTTATATTCTTTCCACTTTTATTATTTTAGTTATGAATCCTGTGTTTTGAAGGTTTTGTTTTTTCTTATCAGTTTTTGTATGTTACGTAACTGATTTTCCTACAAGCTAAAATTATTCTAAGATGCATATTTAGTCTGCTGAATTGTTAGAGATTACCCGTCTACCCCCAGGCATGGGTATAATTCCAGTCAAAAACAAAGAATCATAGGGACAAGATCTGATTTCTGACAGGCTTTCCCAGTGTCAGAATTGCTGCTGACTTTTCATTAGCACCTGTACTGTGGTCCCGAGACCACCACAGCCTAATAGAAGCCTTGATGGCTTCTAACCTCACCAACAACTAAAATAGAGCTCATATTTTTGGGAGAGCTTACTGAGAGTTTGGGATAAAACTAGATCTAATAGCAATAGAATAAACATTAACATCTTTGTAGCCCTTTGCTATTTTCTTTATCTTTTGAGGTGTATCCTACATACCAATGAGTGCATGGATTGTAAATATATAGTACAATGGAAATTTACATTTATATCTGTCTTTGTAGCTGCGGTAGGTCAATTCTAAGATGACTCCCAGTGACCCATGCCCATATATAATTCTTTTTCTCTTGAGTGTGGGAAGGACCTGCAAATATGATGGGATATCACTCCCATGATTTGATTATGTAACAAAGTTGACTTCTAAAAAGTATACTATTCTGGGTAAATCTAGGTCACCTAACTGGATAACCCCTCAACAGAAACCAGGTTCTTCTTGAAGAGATTCAAAGTGTGAGAAGGCTTTCATGTGAGGGAGATTCTTTGTTGCTGGCTTTAAAGATGGAGGAAGCCATGTGGCAAGAAATGTAGGCAGGTTCTAGGAACTGAAAGGCATTCCCTGTCTGACAACCACCAAGGAAACAAGAAACTCAGTCTTAGAACCACAAGGAACTGAATCTGGCCAACAATTTGAATGAGCCTGGAAGCAGATTTCTCTCATCTTCGGAAAGGACCACAACCCTGCTGACAACCTGATTTCAACCTGTGAGACTCTGAGAATCCCGCTATGCCATGCCCTGGACTCTTGACAGACAGAGCTCTGTGATAATAAATGTCCCTTGTTTTTAAGCCACTTAAGTTTGTGGTGGTTTGTCACACAGCAATAGAAAATGAATAAAGTGTAACTACCACCCACATGAAGATATAGAATGTTTAGAACACAGAGAATATTTCCAGCATTCCAGTGTTGCCCTTTATATTAAAAATGGTTAATACTACTAATACTACTACAGTGTTGGACTTTCACAATAGCTCTTCAAAATAACTAATAATTTATCCGTTTTGTAGATAATGAAACCAAGTTCCAGAGCTCGTTCAGTCATCATTTTGACATCTGCTCTGTGTCTGATGCTAGACCAGACTCAGAATACAGGGGATGAATAAGATGAGAGTTTGAGTGAGTTCTGGCGTCTCCTTTGGGAGAGGTGGAGCCAGGTATAAACCAGAGCCTCTGACTCAGGTCCAACCCCTTTTCTGCTACCTCTTACCGTGCTTGGGAGGTGTGGTGGAGGACGTCTTGCTGTTCGGGTTTGTCTGCAGTAGTGGAATCCATCAACTCTCTAAAATCTAAATGCATCCAAAGGATGGAGTGAATGATGAAATGGTGTTGGATGTTGCTTGGTGAAAATCAAAGTGGTGCCGTTATGGATGAGACGTCACTCTGATGTTGATGTGGTAGTGCAACAAATTGGACAAAGCTTTTTTTTTATTTTTTATTTTTTTAAAGATTTTATTATTCATTTGAGAGAGCGAGAATGAGAGAGAGAGAACACATGAAAGGGCGGAGGGTCAGAGGGGGAAGCAGACTCCCCGCTGAGCAGGGAGCCCGATGCGGGACTCGATCCCAGGACCCCAGGATCATGATCTGAGCTGAAGGCAGTCGCTCAACCAACTGAGCCACCCAGGCGCCCTAAAGCTATCTTTTTTTTTTTTTTTAAAGATTTTATTTATTTATTTGACAGAGAGAGAGAGTACAAGCAGGGGGAGAAGCAGGCTCCCCACCGAGCAGGGAGCCCGATGCGGGGCTCGATCCCAGGACCTTGGGTTCATGACCTGAGCCAGAGGCAGATGCTTAACTGGCTGAGCCACCCAGGTGCTCCGGACAAAGCCATTTTAAAGACAATCACTTTCCAGTTGTTGGAAAAAATACTTCATACAGAATACATTTTATTTGGTTAACTTAGAAAATCAAAGGGCTCATATCCTACATATAAAATCCAACTAACTGATAGCATTTGGGGGTAGGAAGCCCATTCCCACAACTGTATCAGTAGTGTAATGTGTGCCTTTGTAGACAGACAACCTTTACCACTAGCTGTCCCTACAACTCTGAGAAACTTTGGCAAGTCACTCTGTGACATTCTTCCTTCACCTTTAAAAGATTTAGACTAGCCATTATCTGAGGTCCCTTTGAACATTCTTTGAATCTATAGGTATTTCTACCTATACCTATTTTTAGCTTACCTCTGTAAAATGCTTCGCTTTTAGGGGACTAAAGTATAAAGAAAAAAAATTAAATTCCCAAGATTTTCTAGGGGGCACTCAAGAGACTCAAACTCAAGCCATGGTAATGACTGTGTAGCCGGGACCTTCTCATAGTCCCAGCCCTTGATAAGGTATCCGTAAACAGCTCCACACATGCTGTCCTCATTTCTTATCTCCCTGAGATGGTACCCAAGTGTTCCGGTGTGTTCCCCAGTGCAAGGAATTGATTCTTTTTCTTCTCTGTCTTGTTTTTCCTCTCATGAACTATATACTCCCCTTTGGCCTGCCTTTTACTTTTCTGTTCTGTGATAATTCCATGCCATAATTTTAAGGGACATGTGCACTAACATGCACTCACACACACCTCCCACCCTTAATTCACACTGTATCTCTGATCCAGCTCTTTCTAGATAGTATAGGGAAATTTTTTTCTCTGCATTTTTCTCCCTCATTTTGTCCCATTTGTGGCCCAAATAGCCCTCATTTTGGCTAATGAATGACATGGGATGACACCCTTTGGAAGAAAATATAAACTATGGGTTTTAAAGAGACGCTAACAGATTTTAGAGAAGCAGGGACCTTACTTGCAAGTTATCGAAACTCTCCCTTCTGATTTTGCATAAAGATCTTCTTATCTGCCTTTATAACCACCTCCAGGAAAACAACTTCCTTCACCTTCAGTATTTAAGATAACTGTAAAATTAGTAATAACTCATTTTTGTTTTAAAATTACTTTTATTCCACATGCATAGTATATTGGGGTTATATATTCAGTTTTAGAGACTTTCATATCTTATGTGAAAATTCCGAGGTTGAAGAAATGCTGACTTTGAAATAACTTCAGACTCCTTAAAGTCTTATTAAAATAGGAAATGTGTTGGGGATGCCTGGGTGGCTGAGATGGTTAAGTGTCTGCCTTCGGCTCAGGTCATGATGCCAGGGTCCTGGGATCGAGCCATGCATTGGGCTCCTTGCTCGTGCTCTCTCAAATGAATATATAAAATCTTAAAAAAAAAAAAAAAATAGGAAACATGTTTGTCTCAGCTGACCATAAGAGGGCAGTGTAGGTACATGCATTTCACTTTAAAATTATGCTCTGTTATCTAGTGCTGCAAGTGTAAAGAATTAATGTCAGGTTCAGTAATTGATTTGCTTTGCTTGACTTAACTCTGGTAGTAAATATAATTAACATTTGAATGGGAATGGTAATTGTTTCCTGTGTGATATATACTTTTCTTTATCACATGTTTTTGACACAGAATAGCCAAGTGTCCTGAATTAACCATGGTAAAAATTGTAACTTCAAAATCACTTTTAATTCCCAGTCTAGTAAATGTTTTCTTTGTGCCCCAGGTGTCTGCTCTAGGGCTCTCTGCCTGTGTAATCTTGACGTGCTGATGTAATGAGGGAGCTTTGGGCAGGGTGTGGTAACACAGTAAAGCCACACTTGGTAACATGTGAAGAAATTGTTTTTGAATAAGCCAGATAAATTATCCCTCCCCCCCCATTTTTTCTTTGACAATCACTTTTTCCAAGTAAAGTTTTTCTTTCTTTATTTTTTCCAAGTAAAATTTTAAAAAATGCCATTTACCTTTCTGCTTAGGCCCTGAACCTTCAAGGAATTAGCAGATGCCTAAGTTAAAAGATGAAATAGGCACTATCTGTCAAATAGGGCATCTTCTTTGAAGAGAATAAAACCAAAATAATTTTGAATAATAATAATATCAAGATGATAAGCTGAAAATAGTCACAAATACGGGACTCAGATTTAAATTGCTGAGTCGTATAAACATTTGGATTTTGAATTGTGGTTTAACAGGTGAGACTATAGAATTACTGGATTATGATCCAGGTTTGAGCCTTGGGGTTTGTAAGGAGGTGATATAAAAAAATTGGTGGCTTTTAAAGATTGTAGATTCAAAATGAATAAGTATACTCCTTCAGGAAAAAAGCCAAAAAGAAAACGGCTGCCATCTACAACCATCTGCTTTTGAGAGATGATGTAGCACAGTGGTTAGAACATGGGTATTGGGACTCACCCGCCTGGATCAGGTCCTGGCTTTGCCACTTACTAGCTCTGGGTCTAGGTCAAGTTGCTGAACTGTTCTGAAAGGTAGAGGTAACAATAGGACCTACCTAGGGTAGGTTGGGTAGGGTTATTGTGAGCATCATATGAGATAACATGTTTAATTGCAGAGTAAACTCACAAGAAATATTTGCCATCCCTGTTTATTTTGAAGCATGTAAAATGTGTTGTTTCTACAGAAGCATTTTCCAAGGGAGGTGTTAGGGCAGAAGGATGTTGACTCTCCCTCTGAAATGTGCTCTGGTGCTTGTGTCATCACATGTAGCTAGGCTACAACCATGAGTACACACTGCTGCTGTGTTTATTTTATTTTATTTTAATTTTATTTAATTTTATTTATTTTTTTAAAGATTTTATTTATTTGTCAGAGAGAGAGAGAGCACAAGTAGGAGTGGCAGGCAGAGGGAGAAGCAGTCTTCCTGCTGAGCAGGGAGCCCAATGTGCAGCTCGATCCCAGGACCCTGAGGACCCTGGGATCATGACCTGAGCTGAAGGCAGACGCTGCACCGAGGCACCCCTGCTGCCTTTTAAATACTGTTCATTGTGCAAGAAGGCCTTCTGAGTCTTCTGTGTTGTGGGGAATAGTTCTTCAGAGTGTGTATATTTGGTTTGTTCTCTGTATTAAGTGGTGGTTTTCTGAATTCATATTTGATTATAGGACCCATAGGTTAAAACTTTCCTTTTAATAGGCTGAGCAGGGACGCCTGGGTGGTTCAGTTGTTAAGTGTCTGCCTTTGGCTCAGGTCACGATCCCAGGGTCCTGGGATCTAGCCCCACATCAGGCTCCCTGCTCTGCGGGAAGCCTGCTTCTCCCTCTCCCACTCCCCCTGCTTGTGTTCCCTCTCTGCTGTGTCTCTGTCAAATAAATAAAATCTTAAAAAAATAATAATAATAGGCTGAGCAACAGTGGACTGATTTTACTATACATATGTAAAATATGAATTTAAGGTGTTACTTACCTCATAGGCCCTGGTATGAGAAATTCATTCTGGGATAATACTGGACAATGCTTATATCTACACATTTCCATGGTTATTTGCTTGCTTTTATTTTTGGCTTTGATAAAAACATGCATAATCAGAGGGGAGTGCTCAAAGTTCCCTTTTCCCTTTCTGTCCACCAATACCATCAAACACGTTTCAGATCTTCCTATTTTTGTGCAAAGGAGAAACTTTTGTAGCAAGGGGAAAGTCTGGGATTTCTCTGAGATGTGATGGCAGGAAATGTTACCCATATACGAGCAGGCTAACAAATAAAGGGGCTTAATTTTGTTTCTTGGAGCATTTTCCATGTATGGTTTGTTGGAGGAGACTTTCAGAATATCTTATTTTTTCCTTTTTCTTTTCAGAAACGAACAGTCTGGAACTATCTCAAGGCTCAGGAACTTTTCCTTCTGGGTATTATTACAAAGACCAGTGGAGGCCCAGAAAGTTTAAGATGCGCCAGTTTAATGACCCCGACAATATCACAGAATGCTTGCAAAGAAAAGTGGTGTATTTATTTGGTGACTCAACAATCAGGCAGTGGTTTGAATACCTTACTACGTTTGTTCCAGGTTAGTACTTTGTATTTTATTTTATAACTCTTTTCCACATGGACAAAACCAGCTTTCTTCACTCCAGTGCCTGAAGAAAGGCATCGGCCAAGGAAGTAGTTATTTCTCTGTGGACTGAAGAGGTATCCTAACCCTGGAGAGCTGTGTGATGGTTTCTGATCCATGGTGGGGTTGATGTATTGACGGAAGCACTGTGTTCTTGTTGAAGTTTTGTACCATGGATTAGCTGTGCGACCTTGGATGTGTCATTGTTACCAGGCCTTCATTTCTCCATGTGTGCAATGAGGCAGCTGGATGGTATCACCTTACAGCAGTCCTTTACTTCTGATATTCTGGGCTCTAAAAGAGAGGGGGACATTTCCAGTTGTTTCTCTCCTAATTCTGTTTGGTCAGACTCCAAGTTTATAATAGATTTAACTGGAAGGAAGCAGCCAAACTGACTGTGGTCCACTTTAATGCATCCATTCAGCAAAGCCTTCCCAGTGTCATCCGTTGGGCATTCCATTGGTATGATTTTGAGATGAGCTGGCTCCTACTGAGGGAGTCTTGGTAAGTCCCAGCATTCTTAGCTTCCTGATTTCACTGCTGGGCTCTGGGGGTGCTATCCAGACTCAGAATAAAGCCCCACTCACTGGAGGGCCATCCCTTATTCAAGGGCCTTTTCTTCTTCATGGGAGGTATGTGGGCTGGATGAGGAGGGATGAATCCCAGGTAACAGTACTAAAGACCCTGCTTACAATTTAGAGAGCTGATAAGTAATTCTGTGGGAACTATTTTTGAGGGCTGTGTATGGGGAAGGTTTTCCATAAAGCACAGTCCCATAGTTTGTTGTGAGCTGTTGTTGGTATTTTTTTTTCTCTTTTTATTTTTTACATCAACTTAATTTCAGATTTAATTTTTAGAAGGAAAGGAAGAAGTAGATATGATCCCCAAAAGTAGAAAGTTAATTCCAGTTTTTGTTTTGCTTGTTTTTTTGAAATAGGCATAGCCGAGTTTAGTCGATAAAGCATACATTAAAAACTAGAAAAAGGGATATAATTTGTATGGCATAATGCTAAACATGTTTTGATGCTGACTAGGCAGGGCCCTCCAAGAGTCTTTAGTTGTTTGTTTCTTAAGTTCTAATGACGTAGCTCATTATTTCCTTTCATAGCAGTGATCACATTGGGTGTCTTGATTGTTTTCCACCATATCCTTTGCAGACAGATTTTCACCTGATAAAGCCTTGTGTCAGGGCTTGATCTTAATCAAAAGAAAAAATGATAGCTTGAGTTTATTCAGCTTAAGTGGGGCCAAATGCTAAGTAGTAATGAATTAGGTAGGAAATTCTAGAAGAGGAGTCTGGGACTGCTTGGAGAGAAAAGTGACACCTTTAACCCTTAAGAAGAATGTAGGCCAATTATAGTATGATGTTATTTCTTCAGAATTGACAGTATACCTCTTGAGAGCCAGGACTGTGACTTACCCATCTGAGCATTACTGGCTCATGGCACTGAATAGGTGCTTAGAAGTGCTAATTGACTTGGGTTGCCAGAAGTTACTTGGTCTGTTCTCTGAAAGGCACTTGTAGGAACATTTAAGTATATGAGACAGGCCCTCTTTCCTTATGGGGCATATGTTAAGTGATGAATTGTAGAGACCGAGTTTTTTAGGGGTAACAAAAGAGAAATAATCACTGATTCCTAGGACCATCAGAAGATCTCAGAGGAGCTAGACTTTGAAACACGACTTGGTCTTTGTTATTCTTGTGACGGAGATAGACATTTTCTAAGACACTAATACGATTTTCCATCCATAGGGTGAAATCGAAAATCAGAAGAAACAGGGCTGCTCCGTTCTTTCATGTATTGCAAAAAGAAGTATTTGGTTACATTTATGCATTCTTAAAAAGGCAGAAGTTATAGCCCTTCTCCTAGAAGAAATAATGTTTGTCTATTAGAAGAATCATGTGTAAATGCCAAGTTGATTTTTAGATATTCAGCAGTTGGTGCAAACAGGAAGATTTCTTGGCCTAATGGTTAGTGGTAAACAGTTATTTTGCTTCTGGGGTATATAGACATAGGTATCACTGGTAGTTTAATAAATATGTTAGAATACAGGTCTGTTGAGGCCAGTGAAATAGATATTCCCTTTACACTTGTACCTTTTTGTTACACTTTTATTTGAAAAAATGTTCTTTTAAGCTGCTAAGTATAGAATCATCATAATATATGTGCTTGGTTTGAACATTTTTATGAATTTGAGTTTTCCTTGTTTCAGATTTAGTGGAGTTTAACTTGGGTAGTCCCAAGAATGTGGGTCCTTTCCTTGCGGTGGACCAGAAGCACAACATCCTGCTCAAATATCGCTGCCATGGTCCACCCATCCGTTTTACAACTGTCTTTAGCAATGAGCTCCATTATGTGGCAAATGAGCTGAATGGCATCGTGGGCGGGAAGAACACCGTGGTTGCCATAGCTGTATGGTCTCATTTTAGCACCTTCCCCTTGGAAGTGTACATCCGGCGGCTCAGGAATATCCGTCGAGCAGTGGTCCAGCTCCTGGATCGAAGTCCTAAGACCGTGGTAGTCATCCGAACAGCCAATGCCCAAGAGCTGGGGCCTGAAGTGAGCCTTTTCAACAGTGACTGGTACAACTTTCAGCTGGACACCATCCTTCGGAAGATGTTCTCAGGAGTTGGAGTGTATCTCGTTGATGCCTGGGAGATGACCCTGGCTCATTATTTACCCCACAAGCTACATCCAGATGAAGTTATTGTGAAGAACCAACTGGACATGTTCTTGTCCTTTGTGTGCCCCTTGGAGACCTAGCCTGCCCTGGAGGGGACTGGAGGAATCATGTTACCTGTAGTACAGGAAGTTTATGGCTGGCCCCATGGAGAAATGGCTGCTATTGACATGTACACAATTTCAAAAGAAACTGGACTTTATATAAGACATAAGGAGCTTAGAAAATGCAGGTTGCATTTATGTCTACCTACAGCATTTTTTCCAATCTTTACATAGCCATGGGAGAACCATTATTAACAACATCTACGCACTGTATTGCCCTTGTAACCAAAGATGTTAGTGAGTGTGTTTGAATTAGCCTCTCCTGAGAGGGGAGATTACGATGCTAAAAAACTGTGAAAAGTGTTCTGACCTAAGTGGTTGGTAGCTTATCTGGTAAAGGAGATTGAGCTTATCTGTATGAATAACACAGTTGGTCCATCTTTGGTGGGATGAACTGATAAGGCTTCTAGTCAGTGGCTCCTGTAATACGCTGCGGACTGCTGTGTCTCAGGAGTTTCTTTCAATGATCCACCTTTTCTGAATTGCTTGAAAAGGCCAGTATCCTTGGTCAGAACTTTCTAGTGAGAATATTTACAATATCCCGCTTTTATCTAGAAAAGAAGCAAAAGAAAAATATGAAAGCAGTACACAAAATCTGTGTGTTGAATTGATACTTGCACTGGGGGATTGTTACTTATTTCAGCTAAATTTTACATGATGAATACTTTAATCACTTTTGGAACTGGAAGGGGGAATCTATAAATGGAAATTTATTTTTGTGTTTTGAAGTTTGAGGGTTTTAAGAACTGAATTTTGTGTAAAGAATGCTGTTGTTTATTATAAAGTTGTAGAAGTTACTTCCATCAAGTTCAAGTGTTTCTTTTTTGGTTGTTATTTTGAATCGCATACCAACATCAGAAATTAAAATTAATTAGTATCGAAAGTTCGATATTGAGATCTAGAACAGGTATTTATTGATTTGAATGTAAGGTATACATATTCTCTCATGCTTGGAAGTAAAAAGCTGCCATTCCTACTCGCTATCTTAAAATAATTGAATTATCGATTTTATTTGACTGTCTTTACCTTATTAATTTCAAATGAGTGTAGGTTAACTTGGGGCCATTTAGTAAGTGTAAGTACTCTTTTCCGAGCCACAATAGATTACAATCTAGTTTTAGTTATCCCTAAATGGATACATGAAGAGACTGAGGAAGCTTTAGAGATGAAGACAGATGTTTAAAGCGTGAAAAAATTTGGAGTTTTAACTTAGAACAGAGAGTGTAAGATCTTCCTTTCTTAGCCTTGAGGGCCACCTTCAAATTTATAAAATATACATATGGGGAAAGAAGATTTTAAATTGTTTTCTGAGTCTAAAGAGGACCAACAAGTAGATAAAAATATTAAGAAAGTTTAATTTTAATGGTCTTTAAGCTTTAGAGTGTCTGAGAATCACCTGGAATACTTGAGAAAAATACAAATTTAGGGGTCATGCTTCTGGGAATTGTGGAATCAACCTTTGTTACAAGTGTCCAGTGATTCTGACGCAATGGTAATATTCTACACTTTGAGCAATACCAACTAAGGGAAGAAGGAAGATAGAACTAAGGAAATAATATTGCTTGTCTATTATTTCAGGGGCTTAATCCCTAACATTTAATTGTGATAATGATCTAGTAGTGTAGGTAATATTAGGTACCTTTTATAGATGAGGAACTCGAGTTTGGATTTGAACCAAGGTATGCGAGAGTACATAGCCCTTTTTGGACTTTTATAAAGAGAGATTCTCTTTTTCACAAAAGAACTTTTTAAACATTTTCTCAAAGATTGCTGGAGGCTGAGGCTGAGCTTCATCTTCTCAGGAGAATTTCAGTTTCCACTGCCTCTCCAGGGCTTTGGAGTGATGCTTTTTTTTTTTTTAAGATTTTATTTATTTACTATTAGAACAAGTGGAAGGAGGGGCAGAAGGAGAAGCAGACTCCCCGCTGAGCAAGGAGCCCGATGCAAGACTTTGATTCCAGAACCCGTAGGATCATGACCTGAGCTGAAGGCAGACGCTTAACTGACTAAGCCACCCAGACAGCCCTGGGTGGCTCCCTGAACAACCATCATTTTATTAAATACCAATTGACTGACATTTCCTGGCTTCAGGTATTAAGTTTCAGATTGATACATTGGGGTGTAACAAGAATATTTGGTAAGCCTTTACATATCCATATTACATGCCAGAGATGACTCTGTTTCTGGGCCGTATTAAAGGAAAAAGCAATTACTGAGAGAAGTACAGGGAAATTAACACCTGCAACCCCCCCCCCCCATTTGAGAGAGGGAGAACCAGTGGAGGGAGGGGCAGAGAGGGAGGGAGGGAGAGGGGGAGAGAGAATCTTTCAAGCGGACTCCACACAGGGCTGGATCTCTCACGGTACTAAGATCAGGACCTGAGCCACCCAGGCGCCCCTCATATTTTGCTTTAGTAATATTCTCCATTAAATGAGAGGAAGCCAGGAAGAAGGATCTTCTGTTAAAGTTTTAAGGACCTTCTGGTGTTTAGCTCTAGATGCCCATTCCTACTGGAGAATCAGACATTTCCGGTCTAATTACAAAGCTGGATTTTAACACTGCGGAGGGTGGGGGGTTGGGAAGCAGTACAGGGATTACAGTTGTAAGTGTCCCAAAAGGAAAAGGAGTCACAGTGAAACCAAATGTCATAGGCCAAATCCTTTCAGTGTTATGCAATAGTTCACATTCTCTGTTTAAATTCACTCCACTCTCCCCTGCCCCTGCCCGCGTGAAAATAACGTGATCTTATTATAGAACCACTGCTTTATTTATGTCTTTGTCATTGAAGGCACATGATAGCGATACTACTTTTTGATTGCCATAGTTTGAAAATCTGTGCTGTAGGAAGTATCAACTCCCCTCCCCCTTTTTGAAGACCTACAGAAGAAAAGCTAAATAAAAGAGAAGGCAAGGGGCACCTGGGTGGCTCAGGCGTTAAGCTTCTGCCTTTGGCTCAGGTCATGGTCCCGGGGTCCTGGGATGGAGCCCCGCGTGGGGCTCCCTGCTCGGTGGGAAGCCTGCTTCTCCCTCTCCCACTCCCTCTGCTTGTACTCTCTCTCCCTGTCTCTCTCTCTCTGTCAAATAATAAAGTCTTAAAAGAGAGAGAAGGTGAATCAAATGAGGGAGCAACACTAACGCCCGGTGTGGATTTATTGAGATTTTAAAAAATGCATCCCTAAGAAAAATGTTTTGTTTTTAGATTTGCTTCTGATTCCTCTGCGGGATTCCAGTCCAGGTCTTGGAGCCGGCCCTCGAGGGGAATGTCCGGGACTCGGGTTGGTACCTTTCTGGCTTGGGAATTTCCAGTATGCAGAAAAAAATCCACAAAACTAGTCCTGGTTGCCCCTCTCCGCCTCCTCTGCCCCTCCTCCGTGCCCACGCAATCCCTTTCGAGCGGCCGTTTGATTGTATTCTGTATTTTAGAAAATAGGTCCTTCGCTTCCCCCGCCCCCATGCTCTCTAGAGAGCTGAACAGAAAGCGGACGCTATAAAAGGGGACGGGGGAGAGGGGCTGCCCTCTTCTTGCCACGAGGTCAGACGCCGAGTTTTAGAGAAAAAGGCTGCTTAACTGCTGCTGCTTATCATGTAACCTCAAAAGGAAACTGATCATCTTTCTCATGCTCTCACGTACTTGGGTTTATTATCGCTGATTACAGCTGGAAACAATTGATTTGCCTTTACGTATTTCTGTGACTTGGCTCTTCAAACACAAAGGTATATTTTTATTATTTGATATTTAGTATGAAAAAGTATATTAAATGCTAAGCTTCTCCCCCCATATTCAGATTCTTTCTTTTGAAATCACTTTCTGATACTTGGGTGATCATACTTGTTTGGGGGCAAAATATTGAGGGGCAGTTTTTTTGGGAAATAAACTGGGATATTTCTGTAGCTTGGTAATAGCCATGAATCGCATCTGTTTGCCTTGAAAGATCAGGAAGGACTAAGATGCTGATGGAGGGAGGTGGATAGGATGCCTGATGGAAGTACCATAAATCTGATATAACAATTTATCTTTAGTCTGTGATGTAGAACTATGATACTCCAAGGCAGAAATCTCCTGGGTTTGAGTGGATTTAGAGGTATACTTTCTCACTCATATAATGCCCTCATTAATTCTTATGTTACCCCTGTAAAATTAAAGACAAGTATTACAAGACAATTTTATGAATGAGGGAACCTCTGAAATTTGATGACGTGGCTGGACCCCCAGATTTATGACTGTCTGTATAAAGTATTTGAAGGAATGCTGTGTGAATAAAAATATATTTCTAGGTAGGGTGGATTAGAGATTCCACAGGGATTAGTGGATTTGTAAACTGGCTGTCAAGGGGTGGGTGTGTCCCAAAGAGGATGACATTTATTATGCAAGTTTTAAGTACTTGGTGCTTATAAATTCCCCCACTTTAAATCTGCTGTCTAAAGAAATATTTTATCTGGGCAGGTGAAAATTTTTTTTTGCCTTAGATAGTAGGTTGTTTAGACAGTAAAAGGAGAGAAACATTTGCAAGGCTTATTCACTACCCTCAATAATCTCTGATAGAGGAGTGGATCAACCAAACAGATCATCTAAACATGAAGAGAATCCTGAAGTCTCTTTATTTGGCTTCAGGATACAGTGTATGATCTCCATTTTGCTTACGTTGAAGACGCAGTTGGGCAGGGTACAGGTGAAGAGCCCTGGGGTCACAGAAGTGTCAGTCTGGGATGAGTAGCATAAGAAATCAGTGCACAGCACATATAACGTTAAATGTTAGGCAGCATCCTTTTCAGCATGGAGGTGGTGACCATGGTCAGCATAATTTAGTTGCCCAGATGCAGACTTTTCCTTACTGAGGAAAGGATGCAAACCTTTCTCCTTTTACTTTGGCTGGAAGAAGTCCTGCTCTCAGAAAACCAAAGAAACCCTCTCAGAAGTTAAAGAGCCTGCTAATGAGGGAGTGAATTGTTCCTGAGAAAATCATTTCCCTTTGGCTTATAGCTGACTGATCTGGTGGCTTCTTGATTTCTCCCCCACAGGTTAACAGGAAGATCAGGAGGCTGAACTTGGCCTGATGCTGAACGCCTGAGGGTGAGAAAGGGAGATAATTCTAACCAAGTGTGGTGTAAATGTTACCTTGACCTTGGCTGATGTAGTCAAAATGGGCAGTGGGATGTTTTCTAAAATTTCTAAGATTCTTGGATCTCTTAAATCAATTTTTGAAGTTGCCTCAGTTACTGTGTATTTTCCTTAGGCGTTGTATGTGATTTCTTGTGAACTAAGATATTTTGGTGGTTTAGTATGCTTTTAACCAGTTTGAATTTCCACTATTTTCTATGAGAGGAGAACACACAAATACCTCTGAGGGGGGAATTCAGCTCTCTGCTGACTGGCAGTTTCAGAGTTATGTAATCTTTAACAGGCTCCCAGAGAACACCATGCCCCCTCTGGTTTTGGTGAAACCGCTCATTAAAGCTAACATATGTGGTTTCTGATTAAAGCACTTCCTGTTCCTTTAATTTGGGACTGTGAGGTAAAACACTTTCCTTCCAAAGTTAGTAGATGAACATACTTTACTGCTTCTTTGGGGGAGTTAGCAGTAGAGAATTAACATTTATTAAACACTTCTTTGGGGAGTTGACCAGCAAGATCTCATTTAGCCTTCCTCGTAGCTTCTGAGGTAGACATAATAAGGATAATTTCATAGGTGAGGAAATTGAGGCTCAGAGGGATTGAGCAGTTGGTTCAAAGATCCCCTAGGTGGTAAGTGGCAGAGGTTGGATTTGAATCTGAGAGGGTTGTCTCTGTAGCTAGTACCCTTGCCACCAGGCCACTGGGATATTAGCAGAGTGCTGTGGGGAGAGGTCAACCTCTTTCCAGGGCTCTGATTTCCCCAGGGTCCTTCCCTTTCTCTAGGTCACACCTGCCTACCCCCTACTTCCTGTTCAGATTTAACTGATAAAGCTTTAACTGATAGCCACATAAGCCTTTATATTTTACGAAGACCACAGGAAAATCTTTCATACCTACAAGAGTAGAGCTATCTGGTGGAACTGATGAGAATGGTTGGGCTAGTGGATGCGAGGAGCCGTTTTTGGACACAACACTTGAGATTAAAAAGAAAAGGAAATCCTACCCTTTGTTACCCTTGCTCCTCACAGGACGTTTCCTTCTGTGCTAGAGAGCTAAGGCTTGTAAGAGCATGGTAGTCAAAGCTCTGGTGACCGGCCCACTGCTACTGCTTCTGAAGAGGAACTGTGGGCACCTCACAAACCCATTCACCTGCTCTCAACCATCCCTGCTAATGCAGAGCTAGTTAAGTACCTGCATTACCTTATTTCAGATGTAGCCCCCAGGATAGAAATCTGCATGTTTTGTATCTGTTGTTTCTTTAACAATTTCATGTGATCTTTTTCTAGTTTGCATTTCCTATAGGCTCTGTAGTATGAGTGGAGTAATTAATCTACTTGGGTAAAAAATAAAATGCTCTGATGAGTTAAGGAAGTATTTTGATAGCTGTCTTTTAAAGCAGTTCTTCTCAAACTTTAATATGCATGAGAATTATCTGGAGATCTTGGTGAACTACAGCTTCTGTGTTAGTAGGGCTAAGGCGGAGCTTATCATTCTGCATATTTAATAAGTTCCCATGTGATAATAGGCTGGCCCAAGGTCCACACTTTGAGTAGCAAAATTTTAAGGCTCCTTAAATTCTAGTTCACAAGAACAATTATGGATCTTTTCTTTAAGATCTGTATATATCATTGTACCATGTAGAAAAGTAAATCCTGCCATGGTTATGTTAAACAGCAGTGGTAGTGCTACATTATTTACATGATACCAAATATCTGAATTAAACTTTTCAAAATTTTGTCAGTCACCTGAATGTTGTATCGATACAATTGAAACTTTCAGATTTTGAAGACACTAACAACAACTTTCTCACTTTTTGTTCAGAAGTTTAGTAGTGTGCAGAAACTTAATATTGGCATAAGACTTTTCGACACATTTTAGCATCGGTTAGTATGTGCGCATCCCTAGTCCTGTGATTATTTCAGTCAAATTTGCTATTTGTCACAACACACCCATTTTTTAGAGTGGCTAATATAGTAAATCATGCCTTCTCCAAGAGGGTGACATTATCTCTAAGAGGGCAAAATTGGTTCTTGGGGGAGGGAAATATCTTAGATATTACAGTGGTTTGTGGCCTTGTAAAGGACTGTAATAGTACATAAACAGATATAGAGTTTATCTGTGGTTTTAAACTTTCATCAGGGGTCAATTAGGGAAGAAATGTCTGAAAAGTCTCCTTATGCAGTGTGATAATGAAAACAAGGTTGGACACACAACTGTAAATGCTCTACATATACTTATTCAGTTGAGGTCACAGAGATTTTTTTCCTGGCTTGCTCTCTCTTTGTGTCTTGCTTTTGTCTGCATCATTTCCACAGTTTTTTAAAGTATCTGCTTCCAGAAGAGGGATGATTTCTGATGTCTTTTTCCTCCCCATATTTCTTGATTTCAGGAATATTTTCTTCTATTATATCCCTAAATATTTTTAATATTTTAAGAAATTGTGATAAAATATATGTGACATAAAATTTACCATCTTAACTATTTTTGAGTGTATAGAATGGGGGCATTAAGTACATTCACATTGTGGTACAGCCATCACTACTATTCATCTTCAGAAATTTTTCGTCTTCTCAAACTGAAAATCCACATCTACTGAACAATAACTCCCGGTTCCCCTGTCCCCCAGCCCTTGGCAACCACCATTCTACTTTCTGTCTCTATGAAGTTGACAATTCTAGGTGCTTCGTGTAGGTGGAATAATACAGTATACAGTATTTATCCTTTTGTGACTGGCTTATTTCACTTAGCATAATGTCTTCAAAGTTCATCCATGTTATAGCATGTGTCAAAAGTTCCTTCTTTTTATAAGGCTGAATAATATTCCAGTGTATGTATATACTCCATTTTGTTTATCCATTCATCCCTCAGTGGCCAGTTGGCTTGCTTTTACCTTTTGACTCTTAAATGAATAACGTTGCTGTGAACATGGGTGTATAAGAATCTGTTTGAGTTCCTGCTTTCAATTCTTTTGGGTGGCGCCTAGAAGTGGAACTGCTAGATCATGCAGTAATTCTATGTTTAATATTTTGAGGAACTGCTACACTGTTTTCTATAGCACCACGATGATTGCTTTTTAACTCATTTTGTGCAGTGTTTGGTGGAGGGCAGTGAAAAAAAGTTTGTACCATAAATGTATGACAGAAAATGATAGGAAATTCAGAATAAATCATCTGCAGAATGATTCAGCACCACAGCTCTTAAAACGAATCAGCCTCACCCTTACCTGTACACATATTACAAGGTACACACTTACAAACAAATGCACGGCTGGGAATAACTCCTGTGAGAATCATTGAGGTAATGCACTTAGATTCCATATGGATCAGATCCTTTTGCAAATGTGCACCCCTTGCTACGGATTCCTATATTTAAAAGAAACCTAAAGAGGCTTGTGGGAGGTTCAAGGATCAGAGCTACAGAGGTGATTCACAGATGTGAATGAAGATGAACTGAACTGAAAACACCTTGAGGATGGGAATTGTGTGACTTCAGGTTTTCACTCTCCTCTTCCTTCCGTCCACCCCCTCCCCTCCCCTCTGCAGTGTAAGCACACGGTCACTCCATGAATTCTGGTTGAACACAGAATGGGGAAAAAAAAATCCAAATAACCCAGAGTGGAAAAAAAATGAATTTTAAATTACTTTTGGATCTGTGAAAAACTATTTTGAAGACTGTAAGAAGTTTCTATTTCATACCTTTGCAAAGGGTAAAGGAGGTGGCTTTAATTAGGGAAGACAAGAGTTGGAAGAAACCAAGAATGATCACTGGGCAAGACTGCTGAATTTATACTTGGCATCTCTAGTAACATGGCAGATGAACTGGAACTATCTGAAGGTGGCAGACATTGACATATCACAGACCTTCCCAGGGCCGCTGCTCTGTGCTGATGCTTCATATCTTTTAAACAGGCAATGAAAACAGTTTTGTTTATCTGTGGCGTTGAACACCATCCAGCATTAAGATAAGAAAGGGTTCTTAGACACAACACTAATGTCAAAATCTAGGGATGGTGCCAGATTGCAGCCAGAACAAAGTGCTTGTAGGAAGGGAAATGTATGGTGATAATAATATTGAGGGACATGCTCCCCCCATCTCGTACCTCACTTATGTTTGTCAACTATCCAGATTTCATCTCCGTTGTTCATTTTGAGAGGCCTCTTTTAAAATGCAAATAGCCTTTGGGAAAGATTTCTGTTTATGTCTTAGTGTGAATTAATTTTGAAATGGCTTCTTGAAGTTTTACCGAAAGGGAAGGGCATGGAGACTGCCCTGATCAGACTGCAGATAAGGGATGAGAGGCAGTGGTAGCTGCACACGGAGTGGAACGTAGAGGTTAAAATCAAACTTGATGCCTCCCGTACTCTCCTTCCCCTGGCTTCCATATCTCTGTTCATGGTGCTACCACTCGATCAGTCTTTCAGGAGTTCGAGTTACTTCTCGCTCTCTCCTATCTTTCTTTGTTCAGTCTATTGCCAGTCCCATAGAGTATATGTCTGAAATATTTCTAAACAATTCCCCACTTTCTATTTCCATAGGCACCACTCTCGTTCCATCCTTTAGGACCAGTCACTACTGTAGACTGTCTTGATCACCTACATTCAGCTGCTGCTTCGTCCTTCCTAAGCATGGCTTTGGTCATGCTTTTTTCCCAGTTCAAAAATCCTGAATGGTTCCCCACGGGTTATGACATGAACTCCATTTTCAGTGGCATCAAGACTCTCTAGTCAAGTCCAAACTTGACTCCATGATTCCCTTCTATATTCTCTTCAAGTTTGGCTGGTGGTCCAAAGAGGCCAGGATGTTTAACAAACAAGTATTAGTGGAGCTTTGAAAAATGGATAATAATTATAATTATCATCACTGAATGTATACTGTGTGCTGGGAGTGGTGCTAGGCATATCATGTACACTACCTCATTTAACATACATACTAACTGAATGCAGTTAATGTTTCCATTTTATGGATGAGAAAACAGAGTCGTTAGAGAAGTTAATTAAAGCTACATGATTGTTAAGTGAATGGAGCTGGGATTTGAACCCAGGTTTGTTTGACTTCAAAACCCTATGCTTTTAAGCAACGGATGAAGAAAATCACGCAGTAATTCTAGCTTGGATGAAAGTTAGGGACAAGAGGGGCACCTGGGTGGCTCAGTCAGTCAGTTGTCCAACTCTTGATTTCGGATCAGGTTGTGATCTCAGGGTTGTGAGATCGAGCCCTGTGTCGGGCTTCCCACTGTGTGTGGAGCCTGCTTAAGATTCTCTCTCCCTCTGCCCCTTGCCCCCCAGATAGTTAGGGACAAGAATTAGTGTGCTGTTATGATCACTCATAAGGACTGCATGTTGAGTAGTAAATGGAAGTATGATGGGATAGTGCATTAGTTTGCTAGGGCTGCCGTAGCACAATACCACCGACACATATAAACTGGGATATGAGTATCTAAATCAAACTGCTAAAATCACACAAGATAATGTACAATATATGCAAAGTATTTGACACATCCTAGACACTTAATAGGTTTTAGTTCCTTTCCCGCTCCCATAATTATTATAACCACTGAGTAAATCTCCACCTATTTGTGTGTGTATGGTTGGGAGGGAAAGATTACATATTGGACAAAAACCTGTCTAGTTATAACTTGTGTCTCTATAGCATTTTCCCTCCAGAGCATTTTCACATTTATGCAGACTGGTTAGGAAGGAGCCCAAGTGTATTAAAAAAAAAAAATTGTATGGGGCACCTGGCTGGCTCAGTTGGGAGGGCATGAGACTTGATCTCGGGGTTGTGAGTTTGAGCCCTAGAGATTACTTGAAAATAAATAAACTTAAATCATAATGGTGGAATTTGTAAGTCAGAAAACTAAACAATTACTAAAGATGCACTAAATTGGCCATGAGGTTTAGTAAACAGTTTCTCCTTTTTAACATCTTTCCATGTTTCTCTAACAAGCATGCTCACATTTCATCTCTTAACCTCATTCTGGATTTTACAGACTTGTCCTGTTGCCCCGCAGAGTACCCACTTCCCATCAGCCTATATTTTCCTTTACATTTTAAAAGTTCCATTAAATTCTAGCAAACAGGGTCTGGGGGAACCAAAAAAAAAAAAAAAAGAAAGAAAGAAAAAAGAAAAACAAACAATCTTGCAATAAAGAGTAGAGGATAAATAGAAACCAGTCATCTTTTAGTTTCACTTTAACTCTCAGAATGCCTGACCAGTGATTCTCAACCCTTTACGTCCCACGGCACACCCGAGAGAGATGGTACGCTCCCATTAGTAAGGTGCTCTCTGGCCACTACTATCTTCAAAATGGGATCATGTGGTTCTTGAAAACATTTCCTCAGTGTTTCTGAATAGTCCTGTAAGGAGGAGTTCCCGTCTGTTTGAGAACTATTGCTTCAAATTACTTTACTCCATAATTCTAGTGCCATTTGTATCGCTCATACTACCTGAAAAAGAGGCTAGATTAAACAACAATCTTCACCTGTATGAAATACAAACGATTCAGATTTTTCTTTCATTACGATTCCTTAGAGAAAAGGAGGAGGGCGGACTTGGTTTAAATGCCTATACTACCTATACCTGTATTTCATGAGACACCGTAGCACAACCAGCCGTCCTCCTGGAGAAAATTATAAAGAAAAGTGATAAACGTATGTTTGTATGGACTGTTGGCACCCACATAGGTACAAGGATATAGGTATCTTTAAGTACAGGTGTGGTGAGTAAAAGGAAAAGAGACGTGATAGAAACCAACGACACCACAAAAAACCTGCCATGAAAATTGAAAAAGAAAAAGAAAGTAGGTACAGACAGATTATCTGATAAGAGCAACCAGATGGCTGAAATGCCTGGATTTTTAAAGAAAGTCACATTTACTTTCTCAAAAATAAATACTGTTGCAGAGAAGGGATTAGGTGCTCTTGATTTGGGGAAAGCACAACTTAAGGGAAAACACAAACAAACAAAACTAAGTTTTTAGGTTGTGTATTTCAAGATTCTCAAGTATATGTGTCTATGTGTTCATTTATCCAAAGGTATTTGTTAAAGAACAAAATTTTATTTTAAGAAAAGATAAAAAGACAATATTCAGCAATCTATTATCAAATTAAATTCTATGGATCATAAAAATTAATCTACTTATATGTTAACTCAGTAAATATTTACTGAGCACCTACAATGTTCTGGACCTTCTTCCAGAGTACTGAACAAAGACAGTCTATGCCCTCATGGAGCTTACATTCTCCTGGGAAAAGACAGACAACAACCAAATAGCTATATAAATATAATGCCAGGTGGTAATACTGTGCTATGAAGACAAAGCAAGGCAAAGGGAGAGAGCCAGAGGTGCTACTTTAGCTAGAGAGGTCTTGGAAAGCTATGTCCCAAACCCTAGGTGACAGCAAAGCAGTTTGAGAACTGAGAGTTTTTGTCTCCTCTGTTTTTTGAACTCTAAGCAAGCTTCCCCATTCCCATAGATTCAACTCTGACCTGTATAAAGAGTCCAGATTCCTTTTTTTATATAAAGATTTTATTTATTTGACTGGAAGAGAGAGAGCAAGAGAGAACACAAGCAGGGGGAGCAGTGGAGGGAGAGGGAGAAGCAGACTCCCTGCTGAGCAGGGAGCCCTACGCGGGGCTTGATCCCAGGACTCTGGGATCATGACCTGAGCCGAAGGCAGACGCTTAACCATCTGAGTCACCCAGGCGCCCCAAGAGTCCAGATCCCTATCTCCAGCTCTGACCTTTTCTCTGAGTTCTAATTCCATGATGCCAAGTGTATAATCAAGAGGTCTAAAACCAGTCTTGCCATATTCTCCCTTTGCTCCTCCACCCCCACTAAAAGATTATCTTCATTTGTTTTTCTAGAAATCTCTAGAGGACTTAAAGATTTGACTCTTTCACCACCTTTATTCCACTGTAGAAAAGACCTAATAGTTCCTTATCCAAATGCTTCCATCTACCCCGTGGGTCCTCAATCTCATTACTGTCACATTTAAGAGCAGCTGGAGGGGCGCCTGGGTGGCACAGTCAGTTAAGTGTCTGACTCTTGGTTTTGGCTCATGAGCTCAGGTTGTGATCACAGGGTCGTGAGATTGAGTCTCGTATCTGGCTCCATGCTCAGCATGGAGTCTGCTTGAGATTCTCTCTTTCTCTCCCTTTGCCCCTCCAGCTCATGTGCTCTCAAATAAATAAATCTAAAAAGAAAAAAGAAAAAAAAAAAGAAAAAGCAGCTGGAAGTTTGTTTAGGAAAGCCATGACATCCACGTTTTTCCCTGCTCGACCACAACTGGACCCCATGACCTCCCATATCTTAACTAAAGTCCTATGCCTGGTTTTCAGAACCTCTAAAATCCAGCTACATCAAACCTATTTGTTATGGACTGAATTGTGCCCCCCCCCAAATTCATATGTTGAAACCCTAACCCCTAGTACCTTAGAATTTGACTGTATTTGGATACAGGGCTTTTAAAGAGGTAATTAAGTTAAAATGAGACCTTTAGGATGTACTCTCATCCAATCTGACTGGTGTCCCTATTAGAAGAGGAAGAGACACCACAGATGAATGTCGAAATAGAGAAAGCTATACGGTGACGGCACCTGGGTGGCTCAGTTGGTTAAGCATCTTCCTTCGGCTCAGGTCATGATCTCAGGGTCCTGGGATCAAGCCCCATACCAGGCTCACTGCTCAGCAGAGAGTCTGCTTCTCCCTCTCCCTCTGCCACTCCCCCTGCTTGTGCTGTCTCTGTCAGATAAATAAATAAAATCTTAAAAAAAGAAAGAAAAGGCGATACATGGATCTAGTGGGAAAGGCTTCAGGAGAAACCAACCCTGCTGGCACTTTAATCTTCTGGACTTCTGGACTTCCAGCCTCCAGAACTGTGAGAAAATAAATCTTCGTTGTTTAAGCCACCCAGTCAGTATACTGAGGCTCAGAGATTAAGGGACAAGATTGCACAGCTGGTAAGTGCTAGAGCTGAGTCTGTAGGTTTCAAAGCCATGACACTATAATGCCTCTAAGCACTGTTGCTTAAAGTGGGGGTTGGCAAACTTTTTCTGTAATTTGCCCAATAGTAAATATTTTAGATTTTGTGGATTAAGAGACAAAAGGGAAGATATTATGTAGGCACTTATATAACCATTTAAAGTGTAACTACTAAAAAATGCACCATTCAATTAAATGGGTACTAAGTAACAGGTGGTTGGCTACTTACAAGGGATACATGGGCTGGGGGCTTAAGGTGGAGTAGAGGAGACAGACTCCTAGATGGGTAATTTCAACACAGCTTGAGAGCTATGATGGAGGTCTTTGTGGGAATACAGAAAAGGGGTCGTTAAGCCAGACTGAGGGGTGAGAGTGAGGGTGGGGGGGAAGAGGGTCAGGGAAGGCTCCAGGGGTGGTGGATGGGAGGTGAGGAAGGGGAAAACATTTCACATACAGTGAAAAGCAGAAGTGAAGTCTCAGAGCTGTGGGAAACTCTGTTCAGTTTGGTATTACTGCAGCTAATGAGGAAGGTGAAGCTTGTGAGGAAGCCAGGGCTTGGACACTTGCCATTCTAAGAAGACTGAACTTGATGCTAAAGATGATAGGGAGCGATTGAAGGATCCATAAATAGGGTAGGGGAATTCTTAGATTTGGTCATAGGTAGGGCATGCTCATGGCAGTCTGGGGGTAGATTTTAAGTGGGCAAGGTTGGTGGGTAATCATTTGGCTCAGGTGAGAGATGAATGCCTGTCTTGGATGGTTTAAATAGAAATGGAGAGGAGAGGAAGGTTCCAGAACCAGGTGTCCAACAATTATTAATACAATCTGGAACTTTAGTTTGAATCATATGATATTGCCTACATTCTATCAATAAAATTTTAAAAAATGTTTACTTATCTACTTTAAAAACTGTATTTTCTAAACCAGAAAAAAATTGGTGGCTCATATAGCTAAAGCAATCTTGAGAAAGAAAAACAAAACTGGAGCTTATCACAATCCTAGATTTCAAGATATACTACAAAGCTATAGTTTTGTACTGGCACAAAAACAGACACAAAGATCAATGAAATAGAATAGAGAGCCCAGAAATACACCCAGGCCTATATGGTCAGTTAATCTATGACAAAGGAAGCCAGAGTATGCAATGGGGAAAAGACAGTCTTTCAATAAATGATGTGTATTGGGAAAACTGGACAACTACTGCAAAAGGATGAAATCGGACCACTTGCTTACACCATACAAAAAACTCAAAATGGATTAAAGACCTAAAACCATAAAAATCCTAAAACATAGGTAGTAATCTCTTGGACATAGGCCATAGCAACATACTTATGGATATATCTCCTGTGACAAGGGAAACAGAAGCAAAAATAAACAGTTGGGACTACACCAAAATAAAGAGCTTTTGCACAGCAAAGAAAACCATCAACAAAACAAAAAGGCAACATAGTGAATGGGAGAAGATATTTGCAAATCATATATCCCATAAGGAGTTAATATCCAAAATATATAAAGAAACCTACACAACTCAACACTGAAAACACAAAAAATCCAATTTAAAAAAAATGGGCAGAGGACCTGAATAGACATTTTTCCAAAGAAGACATACAGATGACTAGGAGACATAAGGAAAGATGCTCAGCCTCATTCATCATCAGGGATATGCACATGAAAATCACAATGAGGTATCTATCACCTTACCCTAGGCAGAATGGCCAGTATCAAAAAGACAAGAAATAACAAGTGTTGGTGGGGATGTAAAGGGAACCCTCCTGTACTGTTGGTGGGAATGTAAATTAGTGCAGCACTGTGGAAAACAGTATGGAGGGTTCCTCAAAATATTAAAATAAGAGTACCATCTGATTCAGTAATTCCACTACTGAATATTTACCTAAAAAATATAAAAACACTAATTCAAAAAGATATACGCATTTATTGCAGCATGATTTACAATAGCCAACAAATGGAAGCAGCCCAGGTGTCCATCTATGGGTGAATGGATAAAGACGATGGTGTGTGTGTGTGTGTGTGTGTGTATTGGAATATTACTCAGCCACCAAAAAGAATGAAATCTTGGCTATTTGCAACAACATTGATAGAACTAGAGGATATTATGCTAAGTGGAATAAATTAGAGAAAGACAAATAGCATATGACTTCACTTATATGTGGAATCTAAAAAACAAAACAAATGAATAAACAACAACAACAAAAAACAGACCCTTAAATACAGAGAACAAACTGGTGGTTGATGGGGTGGGGGAGGGCAGGTAGGGAGATGGGCAAAATAGATGAAGGGAGTTAAGAGGAACAGGCTTCCAGTTATAAAATAAGGCACAGATGAAAAGTACAGCATGAGGAATACAGTCAATAATATTAAATAATGTATGGTGACAGTGACTATACTTATTGTGTAGAGCATTGTGTAATGTATAGAATTGTTGGATCGATATGTTGTACATCTGAAACTAATGTAACATTGTATGTCAATTATACTTCAGTAGCAAATGTAAAAAAAACAAAAATTAGAAGAGCAGTATTGTTTTACATTTTTGCAAGTCTCTTAATGTCTGGCTTTAGAGAAGATAGATTCTTATATCTGTTTCTGCATTTGATTTGTTGTAATACATTATTTTTGGTTGAAATCTATGAAGAAAATCTGGCCTCATACAGATATGTAATTGGAAAAGGAAGAAATGTTTTAATAGTCTTCAGATAATTGTGGCTATTCTTTAATATTATACCAAATGGTAGTTCAACAAAGGATAAATGCAATATGGAATCTGAAACCATATCAGTGAACTTTTTTGTACTCTTGATACACTAATATCCATTGGTCTCCCCCCCAACTTGAGTGGATCTTTTACCCATGTATGATTTTGTAACATCTTGCATTGTTCATTTGGAAAATATCTGGAAAATATTGAGTTATGTAATTTTTCCAAATAGTACCACACTTCACTATATCATATTAAAAACAAATCACATTTGTTAATAACATATCACCACTGACCTCATCAAAAACATGGGAAGGTATGGGGGCACCTGGCTGGCTCAGTCGGTGGAGCATGCAACTCGATCTCTGGGTTGTAAATTCAAGCTCCACATCGTGTGTAGAAATTACTTAAAAAAATAAAATCTTAAAGGGGTGCCTGGCTGGCTCAGTTGTGTCTGCCTTGGGCTCAGGTCATGATCTCAGGGTCCTGGCATTGAGCCACAGGTCAGGCTCCCTGCTCAGTGGGGAATCTGCTTCTCCCTCTCCCTCTGCCCCAACTCCTGTTCATGCTCTTTCTCTCAAATAAATAAAATCTTAAAAAATAAATAAAATAAAAAAAGATACTGGAAAGATATCAAGGTCAGGGTGTCAGGCAGAAAGTTCCCAAATTAGAATTTTCATTTGAAAGGTTGGATTTTATTATTGACAATAAATACTGTCAGTTTTTTCTTGACGTGACAGGCTTACTTTGTTCATTAAAAAAAAACAAAAACTGACAAACATTCAAGTCAGAATAACCACAATTTGTCAAGTGAGGTAAATTGGTGTTCCATGAAAAATCGTGACTAGTTCAACTCACGACTCAAATGGGATTGGAGTAGAACAAATGGCAGTGTTTTATCATTTAATTCATTCAATCTAATGGACCAAGTGCTTTTCCAGACAATCATCATAGAATATTAAAAATATGTATATTTCAAGGGTCAGTATTTAATAAAATTAATAACTGTTACTGTTTCGTCTAGGATTTTCTTAAGTGAAACTGGCTTTTTTCTTTTCTTTCCTGCTAGTGGGTGGTGGTGAAGAATACAATGACTACTATATCATTTTGTTGCCACTGACCTGATTTGTTGTAAGGCACCCACAGTTTACCCACCATTGCTTTTGTACCGTCAGTGCAAATGTCAATACAATCAACATTTCCCGGATAAATGATGAGATTCAAGAAGATTATTGTACATTTTGAATGTCTCAGCACCTCTTATGTTTGTTTGCAAGCAGTCATATAAAAGGTCTTTGGTGATTAGCCAGTGCTAATCTGGCTAATCAGCTAATACCTGATGAATACAACCAAAATAGGAAGTCCAGTCTGTAGATCTAGCCATTTCTTTTTCTTTTTTTTTTTTTAAGATTAATTAATTTATTTATTTGACAGAGAGAGAGCACCAGTAGGCAGAGCGGCAGGCAGAGGGAGAGGGAGAAACAGGCCCCCTGCTGAGCAGGGAGCCCGATTCGGGACTTGATCCCAGGACTCTGGGATCATGACCTGAGCTAAAGGCAGACGCTCAACCGACTGAGCCACCCAGGCGCCCGGATCTATCCATTTCTAAGGCAAAACCTCAGTCCTGCAGACAAGATCAGCTTTCATGTGTGCAGTCGAATCTTAATTTGATGAGTTGCTATATTATTGGAAAGGGCAGGGCCATAATTTCTTTTGCTGTGTTTTCATCTAGAAGGCATTTAGCAAAATAAATTCTCCCAGGCTTTATTAATCTCTAACCTATGATGTTCATTTCTTCAGCCAATGCAGTACAATAACTTACCTCGTAAGATATTTCACTGGCTTTTTTCATCTCCAGTTTGAAAGGCTGTACCAAATAATTTCTGGCTTTTAAAAATTTTATTACATCTACATTAAAAAAATCAGTACCTTTTTTAAAACTTTGAATGATTGACCTCAAAATGGTGTTGCAACTTAACTGGCACTATACGATTCAGAAAACGTTTTATCGTATAAGATACAATAAGGTCAGTTGTTAACATCTATAAAGCCAAGGGAAAGGTAGCCATCATCATATTTTTATTTCTTATTTACAGTTTCTTCAGTTGTTTTGGAGCAGATTTCTCCTTCCATGAGTCAGGGATCTCTCTGATATGTCATTTTCATATTTTTTCGTATCTTTATATGTAGATGGAGTAGCTGAGCCTTGAGGAAATGAGTCTTCTGATCTCCATTTTAAAGCAAAAGATCAGGCTCTAGAGTCAGACAGGTGAGGATTTTAATCTCTTCACCCAGCGATGAGCCAGTGTGACCTTGGGCAAATTCTTAAGGGTTCATTTTTTAAATATAGTTTCTGTTGTCAGGAATCTAGAAGTGGCTTTGGGGGAATTCTGGCTCAAGGTTGTTCCTAAGACTACAGTCAAGATGTTGGTCAGTGCAGACATCTGAAAGCCTGACACGGTAGAGGTCTGCTTTCAGAATGGCTCTCTCACATAGCTGTCCAGTGGGTGCTGGCCATTGGCCTCAGTAGACTTTTCCAGAAAGGCCTCATAACATGGTAGCTCTCTCTCTGAGAGTGAATGTTCTATCATATTTGATTAGAACAATGGTAGTGTTATATCATTCAACCTTATAGACCAAAATGAGTTTATATTTCAACATGTAAATAAAGCAAAGTATATTTAGATTTTCTTTTTGTAGTGATGTTAACAAATAAGCATTCTTGACTGTATGCGGGAGGGCTTCTGGGCATTGGGGCTTGTGGTCTTCTCAAACAATATGATTGCTTTGACATTTCATAGAAAACTTTGAAAGTTTATTCTGAAACATTAGTCTTTCACTGACCATATTTATTTATGAGTTCTCCAGAGGCTATGCTTTTGAGCTTGGATTTTCATATACCAAGTGAAACCAGAAATAATTTTGGGGGGAGAATTAATTTTGTAAAAAATATTTGTGCATGAATTTGTTTGAATAGACATTTAAGGCCTTTATTATACATAAAATGTTAGTGGGGAGAAAAAAAATACCCAAATAGATTTTATTGAGAAAGCCCAACATCTCATTTGGAGCATCCTTTAAGTGATTTTGGTTTCTGAAGAACTGCAATTACTGGAGCCTTGTATTTCCTGCAGCTACAAAGGAGTTGTTTCCTTTTTATTCTTTTAAAGTTACCGAAACCCAAAAACTGGGAGAAGGGAAAGACAACAAGAAGTTTTGGGGGCAATACAATACTTTTGAGAAAGAAGTAAATATTTACTTTGGAACTCCCAGCAGGGTCTTCTATTACCTATTAATACTGGGTAACAATTTAAGCACATTGTCTTCCTGTCTCATTCCTTCCCTCCTGGAACCCTAGTATTTTGCTTCTGCTGATTTGCTTGCGATCTGAAGCTGACATCCCTGTTCACCTGGTCATCCAGCCTCCACTCACATCCTGACCGGTGACCCTCTCATTGCTGCCCACATCCAACAGGTCCAGACCTGTGGATTCTGTCTTAGCAAAGCTGTCCAGCCCCTTCTTTCCGTTTACTTTTCTCTTCCTCATTGCCTCTGTACCAAGGTCAGGTCAGTTCTCTCCTGGACTATTGCAGTGATTCCTAATGGCCTCTGGGCCCCTCAGTCTTACCCCATCAAAGCTGCTTGCAGGTTAATTTTGCCTGTCCCAAATTCTTTCATGTTCACTCAGTGTTTATTAAAGACCCAGCGTCTCAGCCGGCCACTGGAGGTGCTCCACCCAAAGGCACCAAGTGACTTATTACATTTATGTTATCATCTTTCCTTTGACTACCCTAAAAGTAAGCTTTTATCTGACTCTTCCTAATTTTTTTGCCCATGCTGTTCTTCTTCCTCTAAATGATTTTGGTTGAAATCCCACCCATCCTTTAGGGAATGACAGACACCTCCTTTGCAAAGATTTTCCTCATGACCTCTTTTCCTCCACCACTTTTTGTCTTCCTTTTTAGGACATTGTTGGACTTTGTATCCTTCATGATGTTTAATCATAATCGGTTTCTTTTAATATAGCATGTGTGTGCTTACCTTCTCATTTCTACAAGATTATCGTGTACTTGAAAGGAGGGACATATAATCATTCATCTTTTTCTCCTGCAAACTCCTAGCCATGGTTTTAACAAGATTTAGGACTTCAATAAAGAATTGTGTGAATCCATTAAAAAGTACTTAGGAGGGGTGTGTGGGTGGCTCAGTCATTTGGGTGTCTGCCTTCGGCTGGGGTTCCTGGATGGAACCCCCGCTGCGGGCTCCCTGCTCAGCAGGGAGTCTACCTCTCCCTCTCCCTCTGTTCCTCCCCCCACTTGTGCTCTCTCTCCCTTGCTCACTCTCAAATGAATAAAATCTTTAGGAAAACGTACTTAAGATAGGAAAGACTGAAATTCCTGTTTATCAGATAAAATGTAAAATTATGCAGAAAGAAAAAATATGTATGTATCTACATACATACATGTATGTAGAGTCATCATTTTGCTAAGATGGCTTTGTTCCAGTACTGAACTCTACAGGGGTGTAGGGCACTGTTTTTTATTCCCTGGCTGTGCCAAAAAATATTTAGTTGTCAGATTACAACTTGAGGACAGAAAAGTGGCTTCAACATCTTTCTCAGTTTGGGACCCTGCCAAAAGGTACGTTGGCAAAAGCTAAGTTAGAGGACAAAGCCGCTCTGAGGCGCTGGAGAAGACAGGCCCTTTAGGAACTTTCCAGAGACGCCTTAAATGGAGCTGGCGGGAAGCTCGCCGCGCCAGGGCGGGCGGAGGAGTGCGTAACGAACGCGCAGCTTCCAGGACTTCCCACTGCCCGGGAACCAGGCCGACCTGTTCCCATCGCTGCCTTCCCGCCTCCCCGTCTCCCTCTGCTGGCCCAGAGCCCCATGCCGCGCGCCTTCTTCCCCCGCGCCCGGCCGGGCTTCTCCCAGCGGGCGCGCGGACGGTCGGGGTGGGGGGTCGGGGGCGGGGGTCGCGGTCCCTCGGGAGGCGGGAGGTGGCACTCGGTCGGGGTTTCCAGGTGAAGGGGGAGAAAACAACCGGTCAGTCGGGGCGGAGCCGGGCGGGCGGGGCGAGGGTGGAGGGCACATTGCCTCATCCTGTACATTTTACTGGAAACGGGACGCATCCGGAGGAGGGGCCAGGAGGTGGCCCAGACGCCGCCAATGGCCCGGCGGGGCTCTGGGGAGGCAGGCGAGGCGGCGGTCCCTTCTCCCCGCCCCCGGAGCCCGGTTAAATAGCCGGGCCGCCCCGGGCCGCGCCCGTGCCCGCGCCATCCTCCCGCCGCTCGGTCCGCGAGTCCGCCAGAGCCACAGCCGGAGGGCAGCCGCGCGCAGCGAGCCAGTGGCGCAGGAGTCTGGGTCCCCGAGCGCCCAGCCCGGGAGCATGATCGTGGACAAGCTGCTGGACGACAGCCGCGGCGGAGAGGGGTTGCTGGACAGGGCCGGCGACGGTGGCCTCATGACCAGCCCGTTGAACCTGGCCTATTTCTACGGCGCATCGCCGCCGGCCGCGGCCCCGGGCGCCTGCGACGCCATCTGCTCGTCGTCGGGGCCCTCGGCGCCCGGCTCGCCCGGCTCCGACTCCTCCGACTTCTCCTCCGCCTCGTCCGTGTCCTCCTGCGGGGCTGTGGAGTCCCGGCCGAGAGGCGGCGCGCGCTCGGAGCGGCTGCAAGGTACCCACCCACCGGCCCGGGCGGGGGCAGTCCCAGCACCCCAGCAACCCCTGCACCCGCGTCTCCCCCGTCTCCTGGCGGCCCACACGCCGGGAGGGGAGGGTCCGCGCCGCGCAGGTGCGAAGTTCCTCGCCCAGAAGTTAGGTGGCCTCTGCGACTTACGTAGCGGCGGTATCTCATCACACTGGCCATCATTTAGTAGGCAATTACTGGATGACTTGCTCTGTGCTAGGCGTTTGATACAACTCGATGCCCTTTGACCATCTGTAAAATCCGGGCACCATCCAGTTGGCCTGGTAGCTCAAAGGGTCTCTAAGAGCAGAGCTCTGACTTCTGGGACTGGGGATGAATCACTTTAGATTTTCTCTCTTCTTTTTTCTTTAAAAAAAAAAAAAAGCTTTATTAAGGCATAATTCATATACTTGTGGCGAGTTTTTGGATCTGATGTAGGTTTAACTTTCTTGTGGTCACCAATGAGGTTTGAATACTGTGTTTAAGGTCAACTTATTTTTTCCTAAGTATTTGTGGAAATATTAAATAAAAGGACTTTATGTTAAAGGAAAGAAACTGATACTAACAAGATGTAAGATGAAACTGGACGGAAAACCAGCTCGATTTATGTCTTTAGTTTGTAATGTTTCCGAGTTTCGGGAAGTTCTGTGTTATATATGATTTAGAATGGTTAAACCAAATCTTAAAGAAAGGCATCATGTTTCCTTTCTTCTGCTATGAATTGGTTAGTTTCTTTTCTTAATAAGCCGAGTTGCATAACTTTTTTTTACTTTTTTTTTTAAATGTTTTATTTATTTATTCATGAGAGTCAGAGAGAGAGAGAGAGAGAAGCAGAGGGAGAAGCAGGCTCACCACAGAGCAGGGAGCCCGATGCGGGACTCGATCCCAGGACCCCGGGATCATGACCTGAGCCGAAGGCAGACGCTTAACCATCTGAGCCACCCAGGCGCCCCCGAGTTGCATAACTTGAGGGAAAACAGGATGGCACTGTGGGTAGACTGAAGAACCTCTAGATACTCTCACATATTGGAAAGTCTAATCAGCATGATTTTAAAGAACATTCTCTTTTAGGTGTTCCCTCCTGCTAGCCACTTTTGCTTTAGTTGTTTTTTATTTTAAAGAGTGATTTTTCATTTTCACTTAAAAAATAATTTAAGTCCCTTGATTTTATAAGGTGTTCCCTGCATGTTAAATGTGTAGCAGATGCAAAAAACTGTGTGTGTATTAGAAACTTTTCTTTCACATTTGGTCTTCATCTGGCTGAAACTGTTTTGCTGGTTCTTTGGTTTACCACATAGACATAGGGGATTTCTGAAACTGAATTTTTATCCCTGTGACGTTGAATTAACTGCTGTCATTCCAGAGAAATGCTGTATTAGTTTCTGGCAAGATTTTCCTAAATTTAAACATAAAATCAACTGGTCATTTAATTTACTCCATCATAGAATTGTTTCCTCTCATATGCTTATGATATATCTGTGTATCTTCAAATTAGGCTTTGTTTCTTGTTCCATCTTCTTTCTTTCTCCCCCACTCTCAACTGAGAGTCTCAATTATTCATTTCCTGACTTTCTGCGTGTTTACTTTGTGTTCAGCTCATCCCAAGAGGTTGTGACATAATAGTGGTCAGAAGTGGTCAGAAGTAGTGGCTGTAAACAGACTACATTTTAAAGTGTATTTTAAAATTTAAATTGAAATGAGATTATTTCCTTTCTACTTGGAAAGCCTAGGTGAGCAATTCCAAAAACCATTGGTGAGGGGAAATCATGTGTGTGTATGTAGAAATGTGTTTAAGCTTAGTGAATTTAAGCAGCTTTCTTGGCGTAGCTGAATGGAGGGAAATAATAAGAAACAAATCTAAGACATTGTTGATTGTTAGGCTTTAGCACATTGAGGTCTTTGGAGGAAGTTTGTGTTGTGCTTTCTTAGGTTAGTGGAATTAATAGACTTTAAATTTCTGTGTGGACATAAAGCCTTTGTTTTGAAAAAGCTAAAAATCCATCATTTATTGCTTGTTCCCTCAAGGTTTTTTTAAAAAGTCAAGAATAATTACAGATTTATGAGAGGGTGGCAAAATCTGTGACCGTGTCTTTTGGACGGATAGGGCTGAAAGACAAAGAGGCTTAATTTGGGTTTATCTTTTGGCTCTGGGGGCCCCCCAAACCACAGCTTTATGAGCTTTCTTAGGGTGCCTGGTGAAGAAAAGTATTAGGAAATGAAGAATCCTTAAGTAGGGCTGGGGGCTGACCGTTGACCAGAGTGAGTTGGAAAGGCTTTGCAGTCTGTTGGTTGGGGGCTTCATACATTAGATAGCTATGCTTTTGAGATTATCAAGATTTGTGCCTGTAAAGAGATTTAACTGGGATATGTTTTGTTTTCTTTTGAACAGTTGAACCCCATATGGGGGTTGGAAGGCAGCAGAGAGGACCCTTTCAAGGCGTTCGTGTGAAGAACTCAGTGAAGGAGCTACTGCTGCATATCCGAAGTCATAAACAGAAGGCTTCTGGCCAAGCTGTGGATGATTTTAAGGTGGCACCTAGTTTTTGTTTTGGGTCAGGGCAGGGAGGTTATTCCGTCAGGATATTTATTATTCTCTGCTGACCTAGGTCCAGTAGGTCTTTGTAGACCACATGACAAAGTCATAGGATGGAGGGCATATTGGTCTCTGTCTATTGTATTCCTATCACTTAGCCCGGTACTAGGCACACAAAGGAAACCTCATCAGGGAATGAATAAATGAAGGCAAATTGGAGGCAAGGAATTCATGGGGTTCAATTGAAATGGAAGAGCTTGACTAGAAAGGGAAAACTCAAATGGCCTTACAGATTTTGTCCTGACCTAGTTGAACTAAGATGAAAGTGAACATGGGAAAAGTTGCAAGATAGAATAAGTTAAGATAGAAAATAAATACTGCTAGGATAACTATCAAAGATTTATGGTGAGCTGTAAAGAATGGTAGAGATAAGTCTTTTATTGATGTTCATTAAATAGGAAACCATTTGATATGCATTAAATTAGAAACTTTTTTTCCTTATAGACGCAAAGTGTGAACAGAGAGCAATTCACAGGTAAGAATTCCTTCTATTCATATTATGGGGGCTTTAGAGTAAAATAATGTAGTGTGATTATGGGTAAAATTTAGAAAATAAGGTGATCACAAATTCCGTATTCCTTTCTGGGGTATAGAATTGAAGAACACAGTACCATATAGTGGGAAAAGGAAAGGACCTGATTCGTTGTCTGATGGACCAGCTTGCAAAAGGCCAGCTTTATTACATACCCAGTTTTTGGTAAGTACCTCACTATTTTCCTCTGAATACGCTTTGGAAATCTTTCCTGGAATAGTTTTGAAAGAGCGCATGCAACTTACTTTTTTCTTCTTCTCCAGACACCGCCTCAAACACCAACACCTGCAGAGAGCATGGAAGATGTTCAGCACAGTGAATCCAAACAGGACAGCAGTGCCGATCTGCTTCAGAACATAATCAACATTAAGAATGAGTGCAGCCCGGTTTCCCTAAATACTGTCCAAGTTAGCTGGATGAGCCCTGGGGTGGTCCCGCAGGGCTCCCCCCGAGAACAGTGTCAGGACTTCCACAGAGGGCAGATCTTCTCTCCACCACAGAAGTACCAACCCTTCCAAGTTGGCAGCTCCCCACACCTGATGGATCAGGCGGCCCTGTACCAGTATTCGCCACAGAGCCAGAACTTGCAGCACCCCCCGCCACCACCACAGCACTACACCCACACCCCAGCTCTGGAATACAGTCCTTATTCCAGAACTTCCCAGTCCCCCAGCTATGAACCAAACCTCTTTGATGGCCAAGAACCACAGTTCTGCCCAGATCAAAGTTTTGCATCCTTTCTAAATAGTCAGGAATCTGAGAATATTGCTGTTCCCATTCAGAACTCCCACAACGTTCAGCAGCAAAATGAGTCCCAGCTGCAAAACTTCAACATGATGCCTCCCAGTGCCTGTGAGGCCATGGTGGGCCATGATGCAGGCTCTACCCCTTCAAGCACCTCACTGCCGTTCCCGAACATCATCGGAAATCCAGTGAGCACCACACAGTTAGGGAAGTCATTTTTTCAGTGGCAAGTAGAGCAGGAAGAAAGCAAATTGGCAAATATCTCCCAAGACCAGTTTCTTTCAAAGGATGCAGATGGTGACACGTGAGTATCCTTTTCTGTAGCTAATTTGGTAAGTCATACTCGTTAGATGTAGTGGGCACAGAATTTCTCTAGGGTATATCAAGTTAGACCTTAGTAAGTGGCAAATCAGGATGACTGGTGCAGGTAGAAACTGCTGTTCAATGACAGCGAATATTTCAAGAGTTTTCCTTATTTTTTCTGTCTTACCAGGTTACCTGTTCTAAATTAATAAAAATGTCTGTGCCTTCTTTGAGTAGTTGGTTTTGAAAGACCAGCATAGATTGTGTCTATAGAGCAAAAACAGATCATGATTAGTTGGTCAATATCAACCGTGAGTTGACTTGTAGATTGAATCTTAATCTGTCGTGACATCTTTGTGGTCATGGGCAAGTTATTTAACCTCTCTGTGCCTGAGTTTCTTGACACGTAAAATGAAAAGACTTCCCTCTCAGGGTTTTTAGGAATATTAAAAATAATAGATTTAAAGTGATCAGCATGGTGCTTGGCATTCATCTTATTGTTTCTGGTAGCTTAACATATCCTGTTGCAACTCAAATGTGTTATCAACCCATCAGAAGAGACAAATTATTGTCTATAATGTTTCATTTGAGTGCACCAGCATAGCAAGAAAGGGGCTAAAGGAGAATTTTTTTATTTTTAAAAAGATGAAGTTAGTGAAGTCAGAGATAATTCACCTGTTTCTCTCCTTATTTCCCAGGTTCCTCCATATTGCTGTTGCCCAAGGGAGAAGGGCACTTTCCTATGTTCTTGCAAGAAAAATGAATGCGCTTCACATGTTGGATATTAAAGAGCACAACGGACAGGTGAGGATCTTGTCAGAGTGAACTGACAGAGATGTGGAAGGAGGACAATGACCAGTTTCATGTTTATGTGTAGATCGTTTTAGAGCTCCAGACCAAGAGTTTAGTTAATATTAACTTTGAGATGTTGACTCTTTGCCACCATCAACCTTGAAGTTATTAATGTTAACTTTGTAGTTATTTGACCAAAGACTAACTGGGTATAATAAAGCCACACCCTAAGCTTATTTTCATTTCCTTGTGTTACTATTGCTTATTAATAGGATTTCTTTTCTCCATGTGGGGTTTTCCCCTCAGTCTTAGTTTGTGTTCATATTCCGTGTCAGGGTAGTGTTACATATGTCAACAAAATCCTTTTTTTCTCTGTCCACAGAGCGCCTTTCAGGTGGCAGTGGCCGCCAATCAGCATCTCATTGTGCAGGATCTGGTGAACCTCGGGGCCCAGGTGAACACCACCGACTGCTGGGGAAGAACCCCTCTGCACGTCTGTGCTGAGAAAGGTCACTCCCAGGTGCTCCAGGTAAGAGTCAGTGAGCTAGCTTCTGCTATCACAGGGCCAAAGAGGTAGGGCTTGGATATTAGAAGTCAGATGCAGGTTGCCTGTTGCAATAATCTATTTTGAGTTGACTTACTCGTTTCTTGGGACTACTAGTAAATAAGTATTTTTGTAACTTGTCTTTTGCTAACGTGTATCTTTTTAAATTTTGCAGGCGATTCAGAAGGGAGCAGTGAAGAGCAATCAGTTTTTGGATCTTGAGGCGACTAACTATGACGGTAAGCAACAGAAATTTTATTGGATGAAAAACCATTTAGAGAGTGGGACCCATCAGTTCCAAGGGTATTAAGTTTTATACCAAGAAGGAAGGGAGGTAATTAAAGCTAAAACAGTCTGTAGATAAAGTAAGCAGTAGCACCAATGGTGTCTCCAATAATATTCAGGTGGCCGTACTGGTTCTTGTGGAGAGCCCGTCTGTAGGTGTGTTAGAGACTGTCCTCAAGGTCTGTCCTTGTGGAGCAACTACATGCCTGATGGAAGCTTGACCACTGCTTTATTACACTCTTTTAGGCCTGACTCCCCTCCACTGTGCGGTTGTGGCCCACAATGCTGTGGTGCACGAACTTCAGAGAAATCAACAGCCCCATTCACCTGAAGTTCAGGAGCTTCTACTGAAGAACAAGAGTCTGGTTGACACCATTAAATGTCTGATTCAGATGGGAGCAGCAGTGGAAGCCAAGGTAAATTCTCAGAAGAGTTTGGAGATGGGATAGGGAAGAAAAGTGTCTTTAGCAAGAGACCTCGTTCCCAAGTATAAACGAAAACTTTTTTTTCCTCTTTTTAAATTAATGGAGTAGGTAGCGATGCATGGATAATTAAGAAGCTTAGCTTTTAAAATCATCAGCTTTCTTAATTTGCTTTTAATCTGTGCATTGTTATTCAAAAGATCATTGAGCTGTGAAATAAACTAGTCTTTGTTTGGAAGGAAGAGAAAATCCTTGAAATTGATACTGTGATTCTGGTTTCTATTTTCATATACTAATAATAAGAGTAGTGCTTTTTTGTAAGGGTTGTCCCATCATTGTGGGATCTGCACTTAAGCTGTTTTTTAAGCTGGAAAATATTTTATTCTCTTTAAATTTGAGGTTTATTTACTGAGTATCTCGTATGTACAAGGCACTGAGTTGGGAGCTCTGGGGGAAGAATGCTTAAATGGTAAGCTACTGCCCAGACCTTGGCAAGCAGAAGAGGTGAGAGATGCAGCCAATCGTGTCTACAGGGTGGCCGCCAAGTCTGGAAACGCAGGCGAATACATAGTAAATGTTGTATTGTCTTGTATTACAGTACATGGTAAAATAGTATCGTCTATGTTTCTACATTTTGTGGCCACCCTGTGTATAAGAGCAGACTGTGATAGGAGGTGTATAGGAAATTGATGGGGAATTTAGGAGGAATAAGACAGTTCATTTAGTCTGGGTTGAAGGAAGACTTTGTGGAGATGAGCGCATTCACAGTGAGTCTCCAAGAGTGAGTCAGACATTTGTGAGCCTGGGTGAAAAGCATATCCAAAAGTGGTGTCTGGATGTTCATTGTTTTCCTCTCTTGCTTTTGTTAAGGATCGTAAAAGTGGTCGCACAGCCTTGCATTTGGCAGCGGAAGAAGCAAATCTGGAACTCATTCGCCTTTTTTTGGAGCTGCCCAGTTGCCTGTCTTTTGTGAATGCAAAGGTACTTCTAGAAAGCTTCGGTAACTGCATTAGACTCGGAATGACCTTTATTATAACTTCTTAAGGCTTTTGAGCTGCTTTCATGGAAATCTCCCTTTTTGAGAGGTGCCATTTTATCTCTGTCTGTAGGCTTACAATGGAAACACTGCCCTCCATGTTGCTGCCAGCCTTCAGTATCGGGTGACACAGTTGGATGCAGTTCGACTGTTGATGAGGAAGGGAGCAGACCCAAGTACTCGGAACTTGGAGAATGAACAGCCAGTGCATTTGGTTCCTGATGGCCCTGTGGGAGAACAGGTGAGGGCTACAGAAGGGAGAGGAGGCTGTGTAGGGCCGAGACCAGCAGGTGCTCTTGAGGTGGGCTCTCTCACTGTCTGGGTCTCATAACGTCTGTGTAGCAACCATGGAGGCAATTGCTTTATTTCTAAAGGAAGAGTAAGAAATTTGAGGGTTATCCATGGACCCAAAATGGTTGAAGATCCGACAGTCTTTTTTTCCATAACACAAAGTTGGGTTTAGAGTAAAGTCAGAATGGTTTGAGGTTTGAAAGCTGATGCAAGAGGAGGCACCAAGGTTCCTGCAGACATCAAGGAAAGAGACCCTTGGGTTTACAAGTGATGGGTCTTCAAATTGTGGGTGTAATCTGAGTCCGTCTCTGTAGTGTTCAGGATAGTCCCAGGGACATAGTGAATGCTCAGTAAACATTCCCTGTTCCACTTGTTTCTATTCACTAACTGAGACTAAATAGGAAATGGAAGGTTGGTTATGTAATTTAGAACCCAGAAAGACTTGAAACAAAGTTATGCTTTACTCATCATATGGTTATATATTACCTTTGGAGATTGAATAGTTTCTCATGGTTCAACTTTTCTTGATAACAAGAACTGAATCTTTTCAGAACATAAGATATTTTTTGATGGAAGTCTTTCTCTGAGGTAAATGAGGGTGATTGTGGCTATGGCAGGTCATTGCAAACTTTGATAATCACAGAATATATGAAACGCAATGTAGCCTTTTCTTTGATTCACAGCCCTCAGTATGACCATAATGTTACAGGAACCCCTATACATAGAGCTCTTTGTAACTTAAGGTGAATCTCTCGATAATTTGTAAAGAGTTCTCATGTTACAAAACTTTGCAGTGTAAAGGCTCAGCTGAGAAAATGGAGCCCGAGAGGTTGCACAGATAGCAATCATCATCAAATCGTAAATGGCAGAGGCCTAAGCCCAGTGTTTGCTTTGCCCTCAGTCTTTGTGGTGTGCAGTCATACAGCGGTGTTCTCAGGGGTTACGGAGTACGGAGAGCCGCTTGACTCTTCGCTCTTCTCTTGTTACTACTCTCCTTTCTGCTTTTGTGTTTTTGTGTCTGTGTGTTGCGGGGAGGGTTTTTTCCTTTGCTTCTGTGGTCAGACTCTGGTCATTGTGTCTCCCCTCCTAGCAGCTATCAGTGGTATACGCTGCCCTAATCTTCTTTCTTCTGATTTGTTGCTTTTAATCTGCTGTGGGCCAGGAGAAAGATAATAGTATAAAATGAATTGCTAGATCCTGAATGAACCGAGGAGCTCTCTTGTGACTCATACATTTATGCACAGATGCTTTACTGATTTATTTTTAAAGATTTTATTTATTTACTTAGTGCGCGAGTGCACACACACATGAGTGAGCAGGGGGAGGGGCAGGAGGAGAGGGAGAGAGAGAGAGAATCCCAAGTCCGATGTGGGGCTCGATCTCACGACCCTGAGATCATGACCTGAGCTGAAATCAAGAGTCAGGTGCTCACCCGACTGAGCCGCTTGGGCGCCCCTGTGTGCAGATGCTTTAATTGGACATCCTGAAAGCTGTTCTTACTTGAAGAGTGTTAAAGATTAACTTGTGTGTGTATGAAGTGGGCTCTGGGGTCTTGTTAGTTGGACCCAACTTCAGAATAGGTGAGGTACTGTAATATACCATAATTACTGCCTTACATTCAGTGTTCTCACAAATAGCAAGAGTAGAGATTAAGAAAGCGTTATATAGGTCTTATTTAAGCTGTTGGAGGTTTTCAACTGTAGATAATTTTTAATGGAGATGCTTTACTTTCTTGCACTCCAGAATCATTATAGGAGATCTGTAATAAGCTTGAAAGGAGTTATAGTAGTATTTTTTAAGTTACCTTAAAATCTTGAAATGTATTGTTGCATACTTCTTCATATATTTACTTACAAGTCGACAGGAGTGTGTACAGTATATAAAAAAGGAATGAAACTCTGAAGGAACTATGGTACTTTGATCATAAAAAGTAAACCTCACAAATCCTATTTATTCTTCTTCCAGATCCGACGTATCCTGAAGGGAAAGTCCATTCAGCAGAGAGCTCCACCATATTAGCTCCATTGACTTGGAGCCTGGTCGGCAACACTCACTGTCAGTTAGGCAGTCCTAATGTATCTGTACATAGACCATTTGCCCCATATTGGCAAATGTAAGTTGTTTCTATGAAACAAACATATTTAGTTCACTATTATATAGTGGGTTATATTAAAGACAAAGGAGAAAAATATCTAATTCCTCTTGGCAGATTTTAATATTTCATACCCAGGTATCTGGGGTCTACACATCTGAATTTAATCTTGAATGGTAAAATCGACTTCAATTAACAGTAGCTTTTGGGTAGGGCAAGGCTTTGATCTGTGGTATAAGGCATTGCTCTTGTAGCCATTGTCATTTTAAAAGCAGGTAAACTATAAACATTTTTTAAAGAAAAATGAAAGCATGTGAAAGGAAAAAATAAATCTGGATGTAGTCTTGAGGCTTCATTTGGCCCAGTGAAGTACCTGATCATTGTTATTGGTGTTGGAAAGTGTCTAGGCATTGGACTAGATGAAATGTACCAGGGTTAAAATTTGATTTTTGCAAATTGTATATAGTTGTTGTTTTTGTCTTTTAAAGTATTTGTACATATTTGGTCATTGACATGGCCACATTTGAAATGTAAATTGATAAAATAGAAAAGAACAAGTGAATTGTCACTATTTAACAAAATGATACACGTTCAGAAGCGTTGTATAATCACGCATCTACCATCTCTGTAGATGGAGCAGATGGAGAGTTGTTCCCTTAGTAGCTGACAGAGCTCTGTTTGAATTGTAAATATGCTTTTACTCATGCATGGAGATGAGACACACTATTTGTAAGGAATTGCATGCTCTTAAAGAGAACACCTCTTTGTGGCTCACTTTCTAGAATTTATAATATACTTGTTGGAATTTTGTTTTACCTTTATAGGAACATTAAAAAGTCAATACTGAAACATGTGTTACTGGTTTTCTATTGTCAGAGGATGAGAACACACCATGATGTTTTATATTACCATTCAGGAAAAAAAAATGCCTTATTTTTTTTAGTAACTTTGATTCTATTAATATTATTTTGCTTATCTCTGGCATACCCCAAGGAATGTAGTTGGCTTTGATTGCACACTAATTCACTGTAATAAATTTGATTCATTAAAAACCTTTTTTTTTTTTTTTAAATGAGAAGTCCCACAGGCAGCTGACTGATGAATCGTCTTTGTAGTTAAATCCTTTTAAAAAACTTGACCTTTGGATTGATCACACTGTTGCCCCAGTATGTCTTGTGGACAAAAGCTAGTTATAGTTATTTGGTATCTGTAAATACAGCTGTGATGTGAACTCATGGAAAAACTCATGCATGGTTTTAAATAAACATTAATTCAATAATACTTTTCATTTTAAGGATGTGCATTTCTTTTCCTCGTCCCTTATTTATATTTCCCTAGGTTGAAAAAGTGCTATTCATTACTAATCTTAATACCTTTAAATTAGTTAATATATTTTAATTTGGATTTTTTTTGAGAACATGATTCCTAAAGATATATAAAGTTTAACATAATAAAATTCTTTGCCAAATTCATGGAAGTTTATTAGGTTCTGAGAATATAATGAAGCCTTAATAGATGCTGTGGATCATTTAGAAGTGTATGTGCCACAAAAGCTTTGTGTTTGTGACTTTATTTTTCATACTTTATTTTGTGGCAACAGTGAGCATAGGAAAAACAGTTTGGAGATTACCAGGATCATCCTGAGAGATGTCAGCCTGGGAAGAGCAGTAAACGGGGTCCTTCTCATTCCCAACAGGCCATTTTGATGTGTGAGAACAAACATATGAACGTCTGTCAGCGTCAGTCAGTTGCTCCACATACATTCTATTCTTATAACTTCTTTTGAGAATTTGGTAGAAGCTAGGACTTCTTTCCCTGGAAAAATGTACCTATGCATATATATGCAAATTCTGCATACAGTATCTTTCATTGCATTGCAATGCAACCTGATAACCAGAACAGTAGAAATGATATACCCCCGTGAAACATCGGTGTACAGTGAACCTTTTTTCAAGTGAGCTTGAATCCCAACTTCTGTCATAATTGACCCAGTGCTTAGCAAGCATATGATTTGTATGTGTATGCAAAGCTATATAATGGACAAAGGCAAAAGGCCTATTTCTTAAGATGTATATGTTGGAAACAAGGCATGCACTTTATTAGTTAACATAAAAAAGGGGAAGAAGTATAGAGATTCAGAAGAGGAATATCTTACCTGAAAGAGAACTAGGGAGACTTCAAGGTAGGGCATTTGAGCTGCATCTTCAGAAGAGCTGATTTGGACATTCATAGAGGGGGAGGAGGGGTTGGTGAAAGGGACAGAAACAGAAAATGATGTGAACCAAGACAATAGTATTTTGGGGGAACCACCGGTGATTCAGTGTAGTTTCATTAGTATCTGGATGGCCAATTAGTTTCATCTTAGGTTCTACCCTTAACTGGTAGCATTTTCATGAGTGGCAGGTCAAGAACCATCCTCAAGCAGCCTAGGGGCTTGGCAGGAGAGGGTGCTGTGATTGATTAGCAGTATCTGCTGCAGAGGTATGCAGGGTGGCTCTTGAAGGGGTATTGTTTTAAAGAATGAGCCCCACAGCAACCAAGACTACATGCTCACTAGTGCAATCTCAGTCGCTGCTACAGTGCCTGGCCCAGAGAAGAAGCTCATAAAATGATTGGTTAAATGAGTGAATGAATATATGCCAATGCTGGCTGGGATCACTGATTCTGGGCAGAAGTAATGTTTCGAGCCGGAGTTACATTAGTAAGCAATAATGAACTCATAACTGTCATAGTTTTGAACTTTACTCAACCATATAATCTAATAACCTAATGGTTAATGAAAATGGGCAGAGTTATTATGTATTTTTATTTATTTATTAAAAAGATTTTAAAAATTTATTTATTTTAGAGAGAGAGAGTGAGTGAGCAGGGAGAGGGGCAGAGGAAGAGATAGACTCCTGAAGCAGACTCCCCACTGAGTGTGGAGCTGGACCTTGGGACCCTGAGATCATGACCTGAGCCAAAGCCAAGTGTCAGCTGCTCAACTGACTGAGCCACCCAGGTGCCCCTATTTATTTATTTTTAAAAATTTATTAATTTTTTTTAAAAGAGAGAGTGAGCAGTGAGGGTGGCAGGGAAGGGGCAGAGGGAAAGGGAGAGAGAATTTCAAGCAGACTCCACACTGAGTGTGGAGCCCGATGCAAGGGCTCGATCCCACGACCCCCAGACCACAACCTGAACGGAAATCAAGAGTTAGATGCTTAACCCATTGAGCCACCCAGGTGGCTAGTTGTACTCTTTTTAAAATCAGGTGGTTCCTTTTGCAGAAGACTAACTCTAGGACTGTAGTTTGATATTTCACTAAGGAATCCCTTCAAGTGTCAGAGACCAAATCTTCCTGTTCTATTTGTTAATCAAATCAGTAACATTTATCCTTTCTGTGTTTTTACTTAATCAGGAGAGGAGAATTTCCTCAAACTCCCCTAACCTTTAATAAATAACAACTTCTTGAACTCAGTACCGCTGACATCCATTTCCTGATAACATCTGTTCTGTACTGAATGTAATCTTAGGGAGAAATCAGCTTCAGCCACTGGCTAAGTTCTTTTTTTTTTTTTTTAATTTTTTATTGTTATGTTAATCACCATATATTACATAATTTGTTTTGGTGTAGTGTTCCATGATTCATTGTTTGTTCATAACACCCAGTGCTCCATGCAGAATGTGCCCTCTTTAATACCCATCACCAGGCTAACCCATCCCCCTACCCTCCTCCCCTCTAGAACCCTCAGTTTGTTTTTCAGAGTCCATCATCTCTCCTGGTTCGTCTCCCCCTCTGACTTACTCCCCTTCATTCTTCCTCTCCTGCTATCTTCTTCTTTTTCTTTTTTCTTAAAATATGTTGCGTTATTTGTTTCAGATCTGTGATTCAACAGTCTTACACAATTCACAACGCTCACCGTAGCACATAACTTCCCCAATGTCTATCACCCAGCCACCCCCTCCCTCCCACCCCCGACCACTCCAGCAACCCTCAGTTTGTTCCTGAGATTAAGAATTCCTCATATCAGTGAGGTCATAGGATACATGTCTTTCTCTGATTGACTTATTTCACTCAGCATAACACCCTCCAGTTCCATCCACGTCGTTGCAAATGGCAAGATCTCATTCCTTTTGATGGCTGCATAATATTCCATGCTAAGTTCTTGATGGTTCCTCTGAGATCAGGTCTGGATACGAGGTTTCAGATTAGTTATAACCAGACTGCTAGGTTTTTGTTTTTCCTGGTAGTGCCCTGGATTTGCTCTTGAGAGGAGGGGAAGGGACCCTATCATCAGATCTGATAGAGTAGCACAGTATCTGATACATAGTAGCCAATAAATACTTCTTAAATTGAGTTTACTTTTATAGTTTTCTTTTTAATCACTTTACCCCAGCTCTGGTTTTAGTCTATTTTCTGGTCCCCTCTGGAGTCCGCGTAGACCCAGAAACACTGCATGGATGATGCATTTCCAGGTGGAGTATGACTGGAGCTTGCTCTCAAAGCGTATCCAGGTTCCTTAGATGTATTCTTTGTCCTCCAGTCCCATGCTCCCTGTTCCTTGGCCTATCAGCCCAGCTGGGTTTTGGAATGAGACAGAGTTGGACAGCGAGTCCAGCTGCTGAACGTGCCAGGTTCAAGCTTTTGGTCTTCGGTAGACATCAGCATTTTTGTGAAACTTATTAAATGTGCAAGTGCCTTGGCCCCACCTCAGACTTCCTGAGTCAGAATTTCCAGGGTTTTCAGAGTCCTGGCAGGTATATGTGAAGATGATTTTAGTGTAGTTTTAATCTAAATTATTGGGGAAATGCAGACTTTGGAAAGTATGTGGGGCTGGACCATGGCCATATGGTGGTAACAGAACGAGTTGCTGGAATACCCAGGGGGCCAAGGGAGCAAACTGATGAATGCTTGCTGTGTGCCAGGTACGTTGGATCCCATGTTATAGAAAACAGCTTTGAAGGAGAGATCAGGAGTCACCAAATTTTTTTTTTTTGGCTTTCAGAAAACACTTTTCAAAGGTCATTTTGGATTTTAATCTTCAGGTATATTAGTTTCCTAGGATTATGTAACAAATTAGCACAAACTTGGTGACCTACAGCAAGAGAAATTTATTCTCTCAGAGTCGTGGAGGCCCGAATTCTGAAATGAAGGTATTGGCAGGACCCTGCTTCCTCCAAAGGCTCTAGGGGGGAATCCTTCCTTGCCTGTTTCAGTTTCTGGCAACTCCTGGCAAGTGTTCCTTGGCTGGTGGCGGTGTCACTCCAGTCTTGGCCTCGATCTACATGGCTTTCTCCTCCACTCCGCGTCCCTTTTCTATGTGCCTCTAAAGGCACACTTGTCATTGGATTGAGGGCCCACTGGATCATCCAGGATGATCTCACCTCGAGAGTCTTCACTACATGTGCAAAGATCCTTTTCCCAAATGTGGTAAGGTTCACAGGTTCTGAGGATTAGGAAATGAGGACATGGACATATCTTCTTGGGGGCCACCATTGAACCCACTACACCAGGGAATGGGGCTTTATAATCTTTTCTGCTACTAGTATTCTTTTTACACACTGGTTAGAATGAATACTTCTTTTTGAGCAATCCTATAGTCTTGTCTTCAGAATCTATGAGCATTTTTTAAAATACAGAATTGGTTTAATGCATGACATATCATCTCCATTCCATTTATTAGGTGTAAAAACTGGCAATGACCAGGAGACTCATTTAACATTGATAAACTTTAGTAGAAGCAATAAAGTAATTATTGGCTATAATTTAAAAATTATTATAATGGTTAAAAGAACTTCAATTAATTGAAACTTACAACAATCAATAATTGATTATCATTGGTTCTGTTCTCTGGTATGCATGGGAACAAACTTGGTACTCTTCACCTTGATCATACTACCTAAAAAGCAAAATGGTCATAAATGACATGTCTTCATTTTTGACCATCTGACCTTGTAATGATAAAACCAGGGTAAGCACTTCCTGGAAACCACAGACATTTGAAAGTGAAAGATCAACTCCAGGAAATCTATGATTTCAGACAATAAATACTGAACCACTTTGCCAAAATCCATTGAAATTTAGTGTTTTAGGTCTAGATATTATTTTTTCAAGTGACAATATTCTGGCTATTTATTTGAAAATAGAGATTTCAATAGCTCAGGGTACTTGGTACCTGAATCCAGCACATGTTTCCTGTAGGAACAGCTTAATACCTTTGGGTTTGATAATAGGGACAAATTTAAGATTATAAAATAATACTAGATTTCTTAGCTTAATTGATTTGGAGCATAAGTTTGAAATCAGTGTTTATTTTCTCAACTCACGGTATCTTAATGCCCATGGCCTTTTCTCTGTATTTGCAGCCAAACATCCCTCGGGCAGGCCTTCAGCCTCAAGTGCTTGTGGAAGAGTGTGGGCTCCCCCGTGAAGCCTCAGGTGTGTCTCATGGAAGCCTCAGGTGTCGAATGCTCTGGAAGTGAACCACTCCTGTCTTTCAGGGGCTTAGGGTTTGAGTTGGAGCATTTGTCTCAGTGAGAGCCTGCCCATCGAGGGCCTCTCTTTCTGAAATGGCTCCAAATGTTTTTTACTTATGATATCACTTTCATTCATCTTTTGAAAGCCTTTCTATCCCTTTTTACCCCAAGACATATTCCTTCTAAAATTACATTAAGAATTTCAAAAAAATTCTCCTTTTTAGGCTCTTGCAGATATGGAAATAAGAACTGTTCATCCTCAGGATAGCAATTTTGTGGAAAACAAAAATATATCACTTGGGAAAACAAAAAGATTTGGGTCTTTTGGGTGCTTGTGCCCAGAGGATTCCTGGATAATTTTTTAAAAAGATAAAATTCTGGACTCAACTTGTGGAAAACTTTAAAATTAATATCCTACATTGCCATGTCTAAGAGAAAAATAAATAAATGAGACGCATCTAGGGACTTACAAAGTTATTTTTTGTATAGATCAATCAAAGCATATTTTAATAGGCAGCTTTTTCCAAACAGACCTTCTAAACTTAACAAAAAAATCTGTCCAGTTTTCTCATGTGGTGAAGTAGATAGAGAAAAAGCTCTATGGGCAGAAATTTAACTTACACAGATGATTAATTTCTACATGCATTCCAATCATACAGACTAATGAGGAACTAACTTCATTGAAAGTTCAGGTTGATAGGTTCCTTTTTAAGACATTTTATTTCCAAGGCTATATAAATGAGTCAGTTTTATTTATTCCCTCAGCTGAAGTTGTTATATCAAATCTGTTATCAAGGTCAAAATATTTGTGGAATTAATCTTTTCTTTCTATTTTCCCTGCTACCACCTATGTTTAGGTTTTTATGACTTCATTCCTCGATTACCACAATAGGCTTAAAAAAACCCATTTTATTATGGAAACATTCAAACATGCAGAAGTAGGCAGAATACTATATTGAACCCTCGTGTACCTATCAGGAAGCTTCATCAGTTATAATCACTTTATTATTTTTGTTTCTTCCCCCTTATTTTTCTTTTGAAGATGTTTAAACCTATCCCATTCATCGTGGAATGTCAGTATGTATTTCTAATAGATAAGCAATCTGTGTCTCCCATTGCTTTCTAATTATTCTTTCTCTAATCTTATTATTTTTCTCACCAATCCAACAATTTCTAACTATTCAGCATACTTTTGTGAAACCTAAGAAGGTTTCAAAGGTTCAGTATTGCTTATTGAATCAAATGCAAACTCTTGTCCTGATTTATAAAGCCATCTTTTTTGTTTCCCCCATCTGTCTGATCATCCATTAGTCCCAAAGAGGCTGTAAGGTGGGTCTCCTCACTACTCTGCCGATGCCCTATTCATTCCTATCTTTGGTCATGCTCTTGCCTACCCAAATTCTCTGCATCCTAGAAAGCTCTGCGTGGGTGCCACTTCTAGGAAGCTTTTCCCAGCTCATAATAACTTCTTTCTGCCCTGACACTTGGGATTTAAACACAGTTCCTTTAACTTTAAATCTGGTATTTTTTATGGTATCCTAGTCTTGATTACTATAATCTGGAAAGTAGGCTCCTAATCACTGACTAGCAGCATTTGTTTTTAAAGACTTTAAAATGTTTGGGTGAATGGTAACTCTAGGGATACAGAGCAGGTCAGTGTTGCTGGACAAAATCTAGCATCACTATGGTGGGCAGAATTCTAAGATGGCTTCATGGTATCTGCCTCTGGTGTTATTCCTGTGATTACATTATGTTACATGACAAAAGTAATTTTCTGGATGTGATTAAGGTTACTAATCAGTTGACCTTAAGGTAGGGAGACTATCCAGGTGCACCTGATCTAATCACATGAGCCCTTTAAAAGAAGAGTTTTCTCTGGCTGGTCACAGAAGAGGAAGTTAGAGAGATTTGAATCCTGAGAAAGATTACACCTACAATTATTGGCTTTGAAGATGAGGAAGGGGGGCTGTGAGCTGAGGAACGCAGGTAGTTTCCAGATAGCCAGAAAGAAAATGGGATCTCAGTCCTACCTACCCAAGGAACCGAATCTTGCCAACAGGCTGAATAAGCTTGGAAGCAGATTCTTGTCCAGAACCTTCAGATAAAAGCCCTGCCCAGCTGACTCCTGGAGTTCGGCCTTGTGTTATTCCATGCAGAGAGTACTGTCAGGACCACTCAGCTTTCTGACCTGCTGAACCGTGAGACAATAAATGGTTGGTGTTTCAACGGCTAAGTTTGTGGTAATTTGCTATGCAGCCATAGAAAACTAATACAATAGATAACACAGGATTTGGGCTTGTAGTAAGTTTTATGCATTTTCTGCTATTCTTCTTCCCCCCAGTTTTATTGAGATATAATTGATATACAGCACTATATGTAAGTTTAAGGTGTACTGTATAATAACTCGACATATATACATTGTGAATGGTTGCTACGATAAGTTTGGTTAACATCCATCACCTCATATAGTTACAAAAATTTTGTGATTTTCCTTGTGATGAGAACTCTTAGATCTGCTCTCTTAGTAACTTTCAGATATACCACACAGCAATGTTAACTGTAGTCATCATGTACAATACATTCCCAGGACTTACTTATCTTGTACGTGCAAGTTTGTACCTTTTGACCACCTTCACCCAATTTCCCCACCTCCCACTCCCTTCCTCTGATAACCACAAGTCTGTTCTCTTTTTCTATGAATTTTTTTTTTAAGATGTTGTGTGTCATCCTTGTGCAGGGGTCATGCTAATGTTCTCTGTATCATTCTAGTTTTAGTATATGTGCTGCTGAAGTGAGCATCTTGCTACCTATCAAGGCTCTAAATCAGGGTGCCTGGGTGGCTCAGTCAGTTGAACGTCTGCTTTTGGCCCCGGTCATGATCCCAGGGTCCTGAGATCAAGCCCCGCGTCAGGTTCCTTGCTGGGCGGGGAGTCTGCTTCTCCCTCTCCCTCTGCCTCTCCCCACTGGCTTCTGCTCTCTCTCTCTCAATCACTCACTCTCTCTCTCAAATACATAAAATCTTTTTTTTTTTGAAAGTCTCTAAATCAGGAAGGAAGGTTTTCCAATAAATGGAGGCACTCATCTTAGCATGTACGATCATTGTGCACACTAGCAGAGCCCTTAGTTTATGATGCTTTGCTTTTGTCCATCAGTTTCTGACTATAGACAGGAAAATTTCAAGGAGAGGAAGGTCTAGCTTTCCTATTGCCTGTGTTTTCAGAAAAGTCTTTAAGAGGGTCCTTGAGCAGGGGAAGGTAATTAGGGCAGCCTATCTGACCATCATTAGCACTGGTTCATTATGCAGTCAGACTAACCATTACCTCCGGTATGAGACTGGCGCAGATTTTGAAGAGAATGTACCCTTAAGCTCTGCAGCCAGCCAAGATTTCAGATGGTAGAACTTGCTTAAAAGTAAGGGGTCCCTGGGTGGCTCAGTCGGTTAAGTGTCTGCCTTCAGCTCAGGTCATGATCCCAGGGTCCTGGTTATGGAGCCCCGCATTGGGCTCTCTGCTCAGCTGGAAGACTGCTTCTCCCTCCCCCGCTCCCCCTGCTTGTGCTCTTTTGCTCTCTCTCTGTCAAATAAATAAATGAAATCTTAAAAAAAAATAAACATGGACACTTACTTCAGGAACTGATCAACAAATCGTTAATGAGGATACTTAGGAAGATGAGAACTGAAGTTACAGTTTCTTCTGTGGCTCAGAATCAGAGAGGATGGGCAAGGGCTAGGTTAATGGGCAGCTATTTCTCCAGCTATGCACATATAACACAAATAAGTGGTTAGACACTTATTTGGGGTGCCTGTGCATGATTCATAAAGAACTTGTTCCTTATAAAATTTACTGCTGAATGACTCATTGTAGGATGATGATGAAGATAAGGCTTTTAAAGAGTTAGGCATCCATCCTTTTAAAAATTGACTTTGTGAGGTATAGTTTACATACAATAGGTTAAGTGTATAGTTCACTAAGTGCATACACCCATATAACCATCACCACAGTCAAGATACAGCACATTTTTATCAACTAGACAATTCCCTTGTACACACTCCTTTGCAGTCAATCCCTCTCTCCACTCACTGTTCTAGGCAACCATTGATCTGATTTCTATCACTGTAGATTCATTTTACCTCTCTAGCATAGCATACAAATGGAACCATACAGAATGTACTCTTTTGTGTTTAGCTTCTTTCACTCAGCATGGTGCGAGAACCATGAGATTCACCCACATGGTTGCATTTGCTAGTAGTTATATTTTTATTGCTGGATAGTAATTTATTGTGTTAATAGCACAGTTTGTTAGCCATTCATTTATTGGTGGACATTTGGGTTGTTTCAATTTTTGGCTATTATGAATAAAGTTGCTATGAACAGTCTTTGTGTGGACATATGGTTTTGTTTCATTTTGGTAAATGCCTAGGCATGGAGTAGCTGGTTCAGATGTTAAGTGTATGTTTAACTTTAAAGGAAGCTGTCAAACTGTTTTCCAAAGTGGTTTTACCATTTTTCACTTTCATTGGCAATGTGGAAGAGACCCAACTATTGTCCATCTTCCTCAATACTTGTATTGTCAGTGTTTTTTAAAAGTTAGCCTTTAAATTTGAGAAACAAGACAGAGGATCATAGGGGCAGGGAGGAAAAAATGAAACAAGATGAAACCAGAAAGGGAGACAAACCATAAGAGACTCCAAATCTCAGGAAACAAACTGAGTGTTGCTGGGGTGGTGGGGGGTGGGAGGGTTGGGGTGGCTGCGTGATGGACATTGGGGAGGGTATGTGCTATGGTGAGCGCTGGGTATTATATAAGACTGATGAATCACAGACCTGTACCTCTGAAACAAATAATAAATTATATGTTAAAAAAAGGAGAAACTAGTAGGAAGGGAAAAATGAAAGGGGAGGAAATCGGAGGCGGAGATGAACCATGAGAGACTATGGACTCTGAGAAACAAACCGAGGGTTCTAGAGGGGTGGGGGGTGGGGGGATGGGTTAGCCCGGTGATGGGTATCGAGGAAGGCACGTTCTGCATGGAGCACTGGGTGTTATGCACAAACAATGAATCATGGAACACTACATCAAAAACTAATGATGTAATGTATGGTGACTAACATAACATAATAAAATAAAATAAAAAAAAGAGCCTTTAAAAAAAGATTTATTTATTTTGCAGGGGAAGGGACAGAAGAAAAGGGAGAGAATCTCAAGCAGACTCCCTGCTGAGCATGTGGCCCAAAATTGGGGTACAAATAGGTTAAATAATTTTATTGGGGTGTCCTATCTGCTAAGGGGTAGATACAGGAAGTCTATAGAAAGTCCTTACCAATTTCCATTATAGGAATATACATAGCATAAAGAGTCTTAGAGAGAAACACAAAATTTAGTAATGTGTACATGAGGAGGTAAGTTTGTGAGGGTATTTGTGAGCATGTGTGAGTATGCAAGAGTGTGCATGGTATGTGAAAGCTCATACCTCAGTCTTCCCAAATGTGTTGTTCTCCCTTGACCACTCCTCTTCACTTTTAGTCAACTTAATTTATCCTTAGGGTTTAGCTTTTTTTGGGGGGGGTAAGGGGCAGAGGGAGAGAGAGAACCTTTTTTTTTTCAATAGGATCTTTTTTTTTTAAAGATTTTATTTTGAGAGAGAGAGAGAGGGCACAGGGGGAGGGGCAGAGACAGAGGGAAAGAGACAATCTCAAGCAGACTCCACGCTGAGGGTGGAGCCCACTGCAGGGTTCGATGTCATGACCCTGAGATCGTGACCTGAGCTGAAATCGAGTGGGCGCTCAACCGACTGAGCCACCCAGGTGCCCCGGGGTTTAGCTTTAATATCACCACTTGAGGGAAGCTTGTTCCATGCTTTCATATTATGTCGCTCTTTTTTCCTATCACAATTGTAATTGAATTTACAGAAATATTTACTTAATGGATATCTTTTCCACTGTACTGCAGGCTCCATGGGGCCCATTTCCCACCGTGTATCTAACACGTAAGAGTTTCAGGCATGGAATATGTGCTATTTGTTGAATATGTGTATTCTGAGTGAATGAATTAGTGAATGAATAAATATCCAAGAGTAAGCAGGTTTCCTTTCTCAGACTGCTATTCTGAGAAATTCATTCTTTTTGGTGTATAGGTTTATGAGTTTTTACAAAAGCAAAAAGTCACATTACTACCACAATAGTCAAGATATAGAACACTTTTGTCTGTTCCCTGTACCCTCCCCCTCCCCCCAAATTCCCTTTTGATAATCTGCCATAATCAAATTCTACCCTCAAACTTTGACCTCTGGCAACTACTGAGAATTGCTTATTTTACATAACCCTGTGCTCTTCTTTTCTTTTCCATCCTGCCTTGTGTGTATTTCAGTTGTCTTACCGCTCAGTAGCACTCCTATGTATTTTATCAGAGAAATGAAATTAATTTAGACAGTTGTCTCGCATGGGATTTATGCTCCACATGGAATCATTTAAGTAAATAACTTGACTACTTGTAAGAATAAAAAAAAGAGATACTAGGTCAACTGGGTTTTTGTCCGTGGCCTATCATTTTTACTCTGTTTGCAGCTCTTAACATCTGTACACACCTCTGTTTTACTACCCCTGGTTTAATTAAGCCTTCATGATCTTGTCTAGATCATTGCAATGGTTTCCTCACCGATTCCATGCCTCTGATACTTCTTTGCTGATACTTCATCTCCACACTTCACCCAGGGTGAACTTACTAAGACTCTAAGACTTAAAGCTCTTTGGTGGCACCCTCTGGAGCCTCAGGACCCTGGCATGCTATTCAGAGCTCTTCACGAGGCCCCTCTTATTTCTTCAGGGTCATCATTTGGTCGTGTTCGTTGCAGTCTGTGATATTCCAAATGTCACAAATTATTTGACATTTTATAAATATGCCATATATTTTATGTCTTTATAAAAGCTTTTGTTCAAGCTGCCCTGAGAGCCTTTCTTTACCTTATCTGTTCAGTGAACACCTACTAACTATTGAAGACCATACAGGCTATCTCTTGCCTTTCCAAAGACCCTTCGACTATTCCCTCTTTCGTCCCCATTGTTACCTGTCCATCCTCTGCCTAACACCCATAGTTCCTAATTGCACACCTATGTTCACATGCTTGTCTCCACTTACTAGACACACAGCTCTTTGAGGCCAAGCCTATTTCTTACTCATCTTTGAATCCTCCGTGCTAGCACAGTGCCTGCCATATAGTAGGTGCTCAATGAACATTTGCTGAATGCATCAGTGAAAAAGATTTTTACTATATTATTACCTGAGCACTTTAATAATGCATACAAACCTGTTTTACATTTTTTTTGATGTTTTGGAAAATTTTATCAACTACTCTCCCATTTTCATGAGAAGCTGATGATCCTATTTTGTGTGGTCACTTGAAGTTCTCTCTAACCTTTTGTAAGTCACTATTCATCTATATCTATGTGACCTGGTTAGTTGGCATTATTTCAACTGGGCTTACCCAGGGCTGTCTGCTTGCGTATAGAAACTTGACTTGCAACTGTGGAAGTAAAAAAGGGAAAAACAGGGGATGTTGAAAGTGAACATGAATTTCCCATTAGTGGCTAACTTGCTTTGAACTTCCTCTCTATTGAGGCTCAGAATAAAGTCAAAGTTATCATTTTGTGCTCAGTGTTCACACTGTTAGTCAGCTATTTATCAGTTGTGTTCAGTGTCCTATTAACTTTATGGACTTTCGCCCCAGGGATCTTAGTCCTAAGGTGTTTGGGTCCAACATACATTAAAGTAAAGATATAGTCCTTCTTTGTGAAAATGAAGACATTAAATCCTCTAAAAATACTCTGTCCAACTTGTCACATCATTTCATCGTAAGAAAGCGAACATTAATGTAGGATGGGATTTTTTATTAATAAAGCAATCATATTTGTGATCAGTCATCTCTTGGTCAGGACAGAGGGAAGGTGGGAGAAGGAGGAAATAGTTTACGTCTTCATCTCCTTATGACCAGGATTAGGGTCCAGGTGGGAACCTGCCTTCTCCCAGTTGAATGCCTGCAAGTATAATCTTGAGCTCTCTGGAAAGGACACTGTTATCTCTTAGGACACTTATATATTCCAGGAAGGATCTAAGCTAAAAAGGAAAGTGTTTAGCACCCTGATTTCAAATTTTCATGTTACTAATTTAGGCCGCAGTGATATTTCTCTCAAATTTGCATTTTCACTAAGATCAATAAGGCAGCTTGTTAAAATAGACATCCCTCGTTTCTACTCCTGGATATTCTAGTTCAGTAGGCTTGGGACGGACCCTGGGAAGGTGTATTTTTTTTTTTAAAGATTTTATTTATTTATTTGAGAGAGAGAGAGAGAGAGGGTGAGAGAAAGCATGAGAGAAGGGTGAGGGGCAGAGAGAGAAGCAGGCTTCCCGCTGAGCAGGGAGCCAGATGTGGGGCTCTATCCTGGGACCCTGGGACCATGACCTGAGCTGAAGGCAGCCGCTTAACCGACTGAGCCCCCCAGGCACCCCAGGAAGGTGTATTTTTAACCATTTCTCTGTGTGATCCTGATATGTAAAGAAGGAAAGCTCTCTTTTCTTGGATTTTTGTAGCAGAACAGGACAATGGGATCATTCTGGAAGGAGTCCTTGGCGTTCTGAGTTTGTTGACAGACCAAAGCACCTCCACAAAAACAAGTTCAAAAAACTGGGACCATCTGTCGCAAACCTCATCTATTTTTGAAGTCTGGATGTCCATTTGATCTTGTGGAAAACACCCATGAGCAGAAAGCATAGGCGGCACCCAAGGAATCAGGCTGAGGAAAAGCATAAGGAGTGGGCTGGAAAACGTGCTCTTAAATTCTGCTGAGGTGAAGATTCCACTGAACTGAGTTTGTGGAGCACCACGGATGCAATGGGGAGAAAATTGAGCTTGTATCATTGTACCCTCCTGCTATGACTTACATCTTAGTTATAAGGGTAGTGCCAAACCTAAAGCCTGGACGTGTTTGATGCATGGTTGTACAAATGGGATGGGGGCAGAGCAGAGATAAAAGATGCACAACTGCCTGAAGAGGTGGACAGATACCTGGAATGCTGTCTCTTAACCTGCTTTCTGCTATGAGTTGAATTCCCGAAGGTTGGTTCGGTTCTCCAGGTTTGGTTCAGGTCTCCAAATGGTAGGCTTGGTCTCCATGTCTGTAGCCTCTTGCTGTATGAACTCTGCAATTAGGGATGTCTAGTGGAGGGGTGGAGAAGTGGTGGTAGCTGAGGATATTCACTGAAGTTTCATTGAATAATAACTTATGAAATATGGCTGAGAAGCATGAAATTTTCAGAGAGACCTTTAAAGCAATGATTTCCCAGGTACTATTTTGATCTTGGGAGCTTCGAGGGTGAGGGCAGCACACCCAAGCCCTGTGGCAGACTGCAGAAATGCTTCAGCACATTTTAGAAAACTGAGTGTTATCTGTTGCAAGGATGGGGGATTGCTGTGGCTTGTTTTTGAAGAAAAGATTTCCTGAAACTGACAAGAGCAATTTATATCATTTCTGGGGCTGAGGGATTTAGTAGAAATTGCACCATTTTTGAATAATGAGGCATAATTACCTTTAGGTTTGGAAAATTAGGACAGTGTGCTAACAATCAGGGATTTATGGAATACAAGAAGGAAGGAACCCTAGAGGTATTGGGTTCAACCCTGTGGAAATCATGTTTATCCATCTCTTTCAAGTGCTTATCCGGTTTTAGATTGCTAGACCAGAGCTACTTTTCCCTAATATGTCACTGACCTTCAAATGTAAATGGGGCGTGTGAGGACCCCTGACCTGCCCCTTGTCTCTCTAGAGGACAGTACCCCAATACCTGCTATATCCAAGCCTGGAAAGTTTTACTCAAAGTTTTTGGCTAAGGAATCACTTGGGTAGAATATAGTCTCACAGTTTCTCTTGTCTGTTAACCAGCATTCACTGGAGCCATTCACAGTAGAGCGAGAGTGTTCTGGTTGTTTGACTTGGAGCCATTCAATCTGCCAAGCCTTTGTGTTCTCCCCGGTAAAATGTTATCACCCATAACTTGCATGGATTGAATAATACATATGGAAAGCATCTAGTATTCAATAGACCCAATAAATGATATACTTTTACTTGGGTGGATAACATTTTTAGAAGGGCATTACAATTACTCTCCATGACTGATTGCACTCTCCCAAAGTAGAATAGACACAAGGGTAGATTTAACAGGCAACACCAAAAAGAAAAACAAATCTAATTTGGAGGAGTAGGTAAAGTTGAGCCTGTCAAAAGCAAACAACCCGAGGCATTTCTCTTCATAGACAGATTCCTGCCTGTCTGCATGTTGGCAAAAGCATGTGTGGGCAAATACCTTATTTGATATTGTCCTAAGAAGGCCGAGTTCCAGTGATAATGCTTGCGTCCCTGGCAAACACTCTCTAAAGGGTAAGGTACTTTAAAACATGCAGACACAAATGTTCATGTTTTCTGTAAATTAAGTTTTAGTACGTATGTCTTACTTGCTTGGTTTCTTTCACACCACTCTGTGGGAGTTTATTATCGTCTCCTGAGCGTTCGTCTAGACTCTTTCACCTTTTGGCTTCTGCCCCAGTGTTTTCCACAATGTGGCCAGTGCCTCCCTTACCCACTCCAACCCCCCAACCTCTCACCCTGTGTACATACGCTTTATTGGAAGGGAATCCGGAATGGGTAACTTCTCACTATTGTGATAACAAAGACATTTACATAAACCCTTTTATTTTACAAACTGATTTCCAAGGCATGGCATGTTTTACTCCTTCTAACAACCCCGTGTGATAGGTTACCTCAATTCTGATAATGAGGAAATTGAGGTAGGGAGAGGTGGCAAAGCAAATAGGGTCAGTCATGACATGGTCCATCTCTTTTATTAATCCTCTGCTTTAACGATCATACGACATCATCTTCTTCGCAGAGAAAAATCTTTTATTGACCAGTGAGTCCCGTAATTTGCATTTTAGAAGTCCTGGTTCTAGGCATTGTTTTAATTAGGACAGTCCTTTTATGGAGACTCCTGAATTGTTCTAGATATGTCTATGTTAGGATGGTCAGAAAAGGGAAATCGTCTTGGTAAGAAACTTCAGAAACTGCTGAGTATCAAAAAAAGGAGAAGGAAATACATTATTTAATACAAAAAAAGAGAACATTTGAGTTACTAAAACAAAACATGATTTGAATAATTATGAGTCTATGAGCCACATGAGTCTATGGTCTTGCCAGTGAGATTCCCTGAAGGCTATTCTAAAATCTTGCTGAGCAACCAGTGGAACGAAATTGTTGAAAAAACAAAGGCTATTCTGCCAGTTCCCTGTTGTGGCTGTGATAGAGATTTTATGTAATAAAGTGCTATTTGAAATATGAGCTGTAGTTTTCTGCAGCTGATTTCATTTTCTAAAGAAAGAACACTGAACACGGGTTGACCCTTATGGAGCTGTAGCTTTAGTCACATAAATTATTTAAACTTCACACCATTCTTGAAAGGTTAGTAAATATTTTTCTTTTTTTGTCACAGGAGAAGCCCATATATGAATAATAATAATAAATATGGTACTTTAGAAAGTTGTTTACTTCTTTCCCAGAGTATTTGTTACAACTGAAATTCATTTTTTAGATTAATAGAATTGGCCTGGGGAGGTAGTAAAGCAAAAGGCAGGCCCTGTGGTGCTTCATGATTATTCTGCAAGTGAAATCATTATTCTGGTTTGGGTTGGTGACTGAATGGCAGACCCTTTTATCTGAAGAGTAAGAGGCCGGATGCCAATGGACAGATCTGGCACTCAATGGATTATTTTTCTACTCTTTGTTTTCATATCTCTGACGTATGTATACCTTCCCACACAGATTTGCACACGCTTTATACATACCCATTATTGACTCTAAAGTAATATGACTTTTTTTGTATATCCAAATGCAGCCCATCCCCTTCAAAATGAAAGTATTTTTTCTACATTATTGCCATTTTTAAGCTTTTGGGATTTCACTATTTTGGAGGCTTTTGTTTTTTTAATACTTTTAAGGTGTTAAGTTTTGCTCCTTAGAGTGGAGTTGATTTTGGAAAGAGCTGAAAGTCATTTGAAGCCAGGTGAGGGAGATGACCATGCCGAGCAACATAGATTGTTGTAAAACTTGAACTGAGAATATGAACCAATCCTGCCTGAGGAGTTCCAGTTTCTGGTTGTTCTAATCTTTTTTTTTTTATAAAGAGCTTTTATAAAGAAAAATGATTTTTCTGATCTCAAAGCCTCCCTTTTGCAGAGTCAAAATGTCAAGGATCTGCCTGATTGAACTCAACCTAACCTTACAGACTTATTTCCCATGACACTGCCATTAACTGTGGTCACGTGAACTACATGACCTTCCCTCAATACTCACCAGCTCTGCGCCTTTGCCTATGTTTTTCCTTATGAAGGAGGATTGTCTCCTTACTCTCACTGATTTCTATTTATTAGTCCTTCATTTCAGAAACATTTTTGTATGGCCGTCATCATTCCTGCTTCCTTCTTACTCACTTTAAGGATCTATAGAATGACAGTTTCCATATCTTCCCAATTGGAAATTAATCTGTTTCCCTAGTATTGTGTTGCCTTCTGTTTTGTCCTATAGCATTAGATTCTAAGCTTTTTGTTTAAGTGCCTTCTGTGTTGTAGGACTAGCATCTAGCCCAGTTTCTTCTCCTGTTAAATGGGAATTATAATAACAGACCTATATTCTTCTTTCTTCTTACTGACCCTCTGCAATTGGTTTGTATTCACTTATTTAAAAATAACTTACAGATCAACAACAATGAAGTTGTGTAAGCAAGGAGCATATAAAAATTAATATAATGAATATCTTGTTCCTGTGGCATTCACAGTTTACTAGAGGAGCCAATGACCTAATGAAGTTATTGCAAATCAGTGTGACAAGTGCTATTGTAGAAATAAATTCAGGGTTAAGTGGTGACTCAGAGGAGAGAGTAATCAATTCTGCATTTGGGTGGTTGGGGACAGTTCCATGGAACAGAAGACACTAGCCCTGGTTCTCAAAGGACAAATAGGTGTCACCAAGTGGACAAAGATCAAGAGGGCATTCCAGAGAGGGAAAAATATGTAAAGGCATCAATATATAAGAAAGTATTATATCTTCAGTCAACTGCAACAGTTTGAAATCTGGAGGGTAAGAAACAAGAGAGAAGCAAAGGGCAGATTTTGGAGAGCCCTGTGTACTATGCAAAGGAACCTGGACTTTGTGTGATTGAAAGAGAACCACCAAAATAATTAAATCACAGAGGTAATAGATTGGGTTGTAATTTAGAAAGGTCTGGAGCAGTGGGGACTGATACAGAAATCCAGTGTAATAATACCTGTTCTAGAATAAAATATGATGCATTTGACAAAGATGAGGAATTGTCAAATAGCTGGTGATGGGATCCCTAATATAAAATAGCTTACATATTATCTAAAAGAAAATGTATCAGCAATATCTGCCAGATAAAGATATATATTTTCTCCAATGAATCAAGAAAAAGTATGTGACTTTAATAGAAAGACTTAAAGGAATGAAAATTCAAACTAACATGATTATTTTCTGTTAAATCTTCAATCCAGGCCCAGTGACCATGAGACACCACAATGAAGCACTAAACTTGGTGGACCTGGTGGCAGTGAGAGGGAGAGGAATGGGGAGAAAGCCCTAGAGGAAGGGGGTGATATTAATGCAGGACTTTCACAGATCCATGTCCTCTGCTTGGCAACTGTCTTCAGTAGAGAGTGTGCCTTTTCTCCCCAGAGTGCAGCCTTCACTCTCCTCCTCAGGGACATTCAGGAAAAGCACTGCCTGAAGTCTTCCTCCCTAATCGTCCTTCTAGGCCAAAGAGGACCAACCCCCATGGCTTCAAAATAGGTGTTGCTTTGCTAATTTCCCACAAAAAGTGAGGTCTGGAGGAGCCTGGGTGAGTTGCTTGCATATGGCAACATCATAAGCAAGAACCTGCTATTTCCTCTTGGCTGCATGCACATATTGCCCCAGGAAAATTGGCCCCTCCTTGCTCTAACTTAGGAAAACCCCAGGATTGACTACACCTTTGGATAGTACGGGTTCATCAGGTGGTCAAGAGAGAAAGATACAAACAAAAGGCAGAGATACAAAACAGAACTTTGTGTGGCCTGATTGCAAGAGTTTGAGACCTGGAATGGTGGGAAATGAGATTGGAGAAAGAGACTGGATCTTGGAGGGCCTTGAATTCTGTTCAAAGGAGCTGGTGTGTAGGAGAGAGGGACCCCCAGAAATAAGTCAGTTAGGGAAGAACCAGGAGCAGGTGGTAATTTAGAAGGACCTGAAGGTGGGTTGTCGTCCACCGCAAGCCTAGGAAGGGTAAGGTTTAAATTTCCTGTTTGCCCCACAAACGCATATGGAATCTGGTGAGGTGTTCGCATTATACCACTCTCTGGGTCCAGGAGAACAGCCCAGGGATTCCACGGTTAGCAAGATGTCAGGTCTTCATTACCCTGTCATCTTTTACTACATTTGAGCTTTCTTCATACCAACCTCTCAGCTCTAGCCTGAGAATCGTTGGTTCTTATCCCAGATGGGAGGAGGAGTTGAAAGCTGGAGGTTTCAGTGGAGCTCCATTAATCACCAAGGAGAGGCAGCCAGCTATAAAACCCACACCCCATACTGAACCAAGTGTTAGAGTAGGGTACATTTAAAAGTGTGGCTGAACCCCAACAAACACTTCACTCTAATTTTGCCCTCCCTACCCTCAGGTGAAAATGAGTCAAGCCAGGGAGTACCCACACAGTGTTGGGGCAATCTGGTTCTTTACAAAGAAGGAGGCTTCATGGTCGTTATTAGGGAGAAAGGAAGATTTCCAGGGGGTTCTGGAATTTCCTGATTTTTCTATTTTTTCCTACTTATTTTTCCTATTTAGATGACTCCATTCTTTAGCTTTCTCTCTAATGTAGTTCTCCCCCTAATAAATTTTGTCCTTCAGAAAACCTATCACTGTGCTGAGTACTTAATAGAGCCTCAAAATTTGCCAATGAACTTATTTTATTTTATTTTTTAAATTTATTTTATTTTAAAAGGTTAAATTAGAATGAGGAAGTAAGATTTAGATGTTGTAGCTTTATTGGTCACTGGAGGTAGAAAAACAATTAATCTATGTTGCTGTTGCCACTGTCTCTCTGGTCCAAAGGGCTTCTTAAAGTCTCTGTGGCTCTAGCTTGATTCTACCCTAGGACTCCAAGCAGCAGTTACCTGGCCTGTGAGCGCGGGGCGCGGGGTCTCATTCCTTTCTCAGGCAGCTCTTCTGACAGAACTGAGCCGTGCTTCCCATAATGGTTACCCACTACTCATAGTTCCATTTTCCTACACGGAACAACTTTTACCCTTTTCTCATAGGACGGAAGGGGGACTAACTAGGCTATAATCACAAGCACAGCAACCCTTGCCTCTGGTGAATGCTAGGACCGGTGTCATTTGTTTGGCAATAATCACTCTCCTTGGTTCAGTTTGCTGCCCTTTGCAAATAGTGTTCTGCCCCCTCCCTGTCCTCCTTTCCCTTCCCTTTAGCCGGTTTTTCCAAAATGTAAACTATGTAGATTCTGATCTTTACCAGCAGTAGCATCAATTGTAGGTTCTTAAGCCATTCCCGTTACAGAGCCCCATATACAACCCTCCCTTGAGTTTTGCAATACGGATTGAGCTTCCATGAATTGAACTTTGGAGTCATTATTATTATTTTTTTTTTTTCCTGGTGAGACGTTGTAGCTTTGCTGAGAAAGCTCTGGTGGAGGGGTAATATCTGGAACTCCTGAATATCCTGGCAACATGACATTCCCAGAATCTTCTACAGTCACTTTTCAGACCTTTAGGACTTAATCCCCTTGCTCCTAAGATGACTGTCCAAACTATCTTAAAATATCAGAGTGGTCACAATTTAAGATGCAGTTTTGAACATTACCTCTCTTTGTGACCTCTCTTTGTCCCTGTCTAAAATAAGGAAGTGGGTGGGTGGATGTCTGTAGCAAATTATGGGAGGAAAAGGTGAGCCAGGTGGATGGAATTGTTTCTCAGTGTGGTTGGGTCTCACAGCTTTTTATGGTTGTTTTGTTTCTACACTTCTAGACCTCTTTTGACCAACTCCTTCCCCACCTCTTCACCCTAAACCCCCAGAAACCACAACGACAGTCATATAATTAAACACACGAAACAAATAAAACTGCCTCTGTGTGAATATGCCTCTCTGGTCACGCCAACCTCATGAGAGATGCGTCCCTGGTAAAGAGTAACAGGCAGAATTTCTCGAGGGAGCCAGGCACACAACAGACTCTGCACCCTCAAGGCAGAAGGGAGAGGAAGGCCAAAGCTTCTGGAAGGGCTTGGGCCTGTTGGTACTTGGAAACTGGGGGGAAGGTGGGGCAAAGGCACTCCCAAGAATCCTGGCAGACTCAGAAGGGAGAGGAAGAAACACTTGTGTTTGCAAACTGTCAGGCCACTTATTCATGTGACAAAATGTGTGACTTTGTTTGTTTCTTGGGCTCCTGGCTGAGCAAGGGTAAGAGAAATCTAGGATTGCAAGACAATGGATGAGCCGACTGTAAGCAACATTCAATGTAAAGTTTTAACAAGAATCCTTAAAATTTGCTTTCTCAGAATTTTAAAGCTCCACTTAAACTCTAACTAAAGGGTTAAATTGCAAAATGATAGCTATGCATTTTGCAGATTTCCTGTCCTTAAAGACCCAGCTTGGGGTGACAAGGTTGGTGATAAGCACCTGAGAGGCTTTTAGAAAATACTGTTAACTGGGCCTCATTCAAGACCAATTAAATCAGAAATACGATGAGTTGGGATATTGATATTTCTGTAAAAGTTCCTGATGAATTTAAGGAGGAGCCAGGGTTGAGAACCACTGCATTATTTGAACCAGTCTATCAATAAGTATTTCCAGAGGCTTACCCTATATTAGTGTTGTGCTACATTCTGGGACCAGAGATGGAGAGGTGATGTGGGCCCCCAGGGAGAGGAGCTGACAATCGCTGAGGACCAAGGAAAATGGGGAGAGAACAGTGTCCAGGAAGGTGAAGGAGGATGATGTTTTGAGGAGGTTGGTCTGGCCAAGAGAGTGTGGTGCTGCCGAGCACTCCCATAATACGATAATTTCAAATGTCTCTCATATGGGGTGACAGGAGGACTGTTGGTTGGTGAGATCAGCTGCAGTGACAGTTCAGTTGGCTGAGGAGATAAGGAAATGAAGATAAATGTGGACTGAAATCTTAAGAATTCTGGCTGTGAAGTGACAAGGCTTAAAGACATAGTAGGAGTTTTTTTTTTCCTTCCAGTTTTATTGTGATATAATTGACACATAACCTCAGATTAGTTTAAATATGCAATATAATGATTTGATATACATATGTATAGCAAATGATTACTGCAATAGGTTTAACATCTATCACCTTGCATTTTTTTTCTTGTGAAGGGAACTTTTAGGATCTAGTCTCTTAGCAACTTTCAAAAATATAATATAGTATTGTTAACCATAGTCACCATACTGTACATTCTCTCCCCAGAACTTACTTATTTTATAACTGGAAGTTTGTGCCTTTTTGACCTCTTTTACCCATTTCCCCTGCCTCTACGCCTAGCCCGTGGCAAACACCAACCTTTTCTCTATTTCTGTGGGTTCGTTTTTTTCTTTTTTTTTTTATTCCACATGTATGTGAGATCCTACAGCATTTGTCTTTCTCTGACTTACTTAACTTAGCATGATGCCCTCAGGATTCATCCATGTTGTAGCAAATGACAGGGTTTTCCCTTCCTTCTTCTCCTCTTCCTCCTTCTTCTTTAGAATTTTCTTCTTTTTTATGGCTGAATAATATTCCTCTCTCTCTCTCTCTCTCTCTCTTTTTCTGTGTGTGTGTGTGTGTGTGTGTATTGCATTTTGAGTTTTTTAAAAGTAAAGAATGGGTGACCTCAGAGTGCATGCACATGTTAAGGGAAAAGGAGTGGCTGAAGATACAGGGTCAAGAGGGAATGATGATGAAATATGGTTCTTTCAGAATGCAGAAGGGGTGGGGTCCAGAGTGTGGGTCGAAGCGATTAGAGAAGAGAGAAGAGACTCTGCTGTCATTGTAATGGAGGGGAGGATGGAATTGTTGGAATGGATGCAGATAAAAGTTTAGGTACAGGCATGAGTGGGAATGTGGGATGTTTCCCTAATGGTCTCTAATTCACTGTGACATGGAAGAGAGGTTAGTGGCAGGATTTCTTCGTAAGATATTCCCCTCTGAGACCTCTGGAACCATTGAGATAGAGTGACAACTGAATTTGAGCACATCCTCATTTCTCATTCCCCTCACTCTCCAAGAACATGGAATAGTGTGTGTGTGTGTGTGTGTGTGTGTGTGTGTGTGTGTGTTTGCATGCACATGTGCATGCACGTGCATACCATGTGCACTGTGTCTGGAGGGAACTGAGTGGGAGGCAGTGTGGGAGAGACTTTGTCTCTCTGTGTGGCTCTCTCCATGCCTCATCACCCCTAACCTCCACCTCACCTGCTTCCCCTGCTTTCTTCAGGACTATTCTGTCTTCCATCTCTTCATTGTTCTTTCTTTTCTTCAATTGTCAGATTATCAGCCTTCAACTGGCCACCATGGCTGCTTTCATTAAGTGTCTGTTTGTATTTTTGTTATGGATGCTGAAAGTCTGATAGTTCATCAATAACACCAGTTCTTTTCCTTCCACAAGGCTAGCTCGTTGATACAGTGTGTGGGAGGCCATGATACACTGTTAGACATGGTTCTTGCCTTCTCAAAAACAGAGGCCCATATTATATGGCAAGCGGAAACAGAGCCAATTTTTAGAGATGGTGATCTTTCATCTTCATCTTACTGTTTCTGTCTTCACTTCTCAAATATTAAACCTGGGAACGATGTGGTGAAGACCCTGAAAGAAGGGCTCAAAATATAATATGCAACAGTTGCCAAAGGGGCAGTTCAAAATCAGCTTTCTTCTTAATGAAACCACAGGTTTGGTTCAGTATGTTTAACATTCTGCTTGAATCAGGCAGCCTTTGGGTTAAATCCTGCAATCGGCAACATGACTTACTTAGTGGAGAAATTGATTAAGAACATTAAAGGAATTTTTAAATTGTGGTAAGGTACACATAACATAAACCTTGTCATCTTAACCACTTTTAAGAGTAATGTTCAGTAGTGTTAAGTATATTCACATCATTGTGCAACCAATCTCCAGAACTTTTTCATCTTGCAAATGTGAAACTCTATACTCATTAAACAACAACTCCCCATTCTCCCTTCCCCCCAGCTGCTGGCCACCACTGTTCTACTTTTTGTCTTTACGAATTTGACTATTCTAGGTACCTCATATGAGTGGAATCATACAATATTTGTCTTTTTTGTGGCTGGCTTATTTCACTTCGCATAATATCTTCAAGGTTCATCTATGTTGTAACATGTGTCAGAATTCCCTTCCTTTGTAAGCTTGACTAGTATTTCATTGTACGTATATACTACATTGTGTTCATCTATTCATCCACTGATGGACACTTGGGTTGCTTCTATCTTTGGCTATTATGAATAATGTTCCTGTGAACATGCATGTACAAGTACCTGTTTGAGTCTCTACTGTCAATTCCATTTGAATTTGGGTATATATCTAGAAATGGAATTGCTGGATCATATGGTAACTCTATTTTTAATTTTTTGAGGACCTGCTATTCCATAGAGACCGCAGCATTTTATATTCCTACCAAGAGTGCACAAGGATTTCAATTTCTCCACATCCACACAAACATATGTTATTTCATTTTTTAAAGATTTTATTTATTAATTTGAGAGAGAGAGAGCAAGCATGAGTGGTGGAAGGGGCAGAGGGAGAGGGAGAAGCAGACTCCCCGATGAGCAGAGGGCCAGACACAGGGCTCAATCCCAGGACCCCGAGATCATGACCTGAGCCAAAGGCAGATGCTTAACTGACTGAGCCACCCTGGCACCCCTTCTGTTTTTTTGTTAGTAGCTTACATAATATATGTGACGTGGTTTTGATTTGCATTTCCCTAATGATTAGTGATGTTGAATACTTTTTCATGTGTTTATTGGCCATTTGTATATCTTCTTTGGAGAATTACCTATTTGAGTCCTATGTCTATTATTTAATCAGGTTTTTGTTGTTGTTGAGATGAAGAAAATTTTGAGATTTTTATGACATGTACCTAGAATGACATAGTAGAGTCTATTGAGGTCCAAGGCTTGTTTTTCTCCAGTGACTCTATCACAGTTCCTGTTGACGAACACAGTGAGCTCCTTGAGATAAATTCCAATTTTAGGTAGCATTAAGTGTGACTGTACCCAGTTTTAATTTAACATATGATAATTTGGGTCAGCTTTTTTTAGATAAACCAAATGCTATGTCTCTTGACATATCCAATATGAAGGTATTCTTTATTCTCTGTGCTGATGACATGGTCCTGCATGAGTGGTTGTATTTTTTTTTAAGGATATTATTTATTTATTTGACAGAGAGAGACACAGCGAGAGAGGGAACACAAACAGGGGGAGTGGGAGAGGGAGAAGCAGGCTTCTCACTGAGCAGGGAGCCCGACATGGGGCTTGATCCCAGGATCCTGGGATCATGACCTGAGCTGAAGGCAGATGCTGAATGACTGAGCCACCCAGTCACCCTGAATGGTTGGTTTTTATCAGGAGAAAAAGCTCGGTGTCAAGTATGCCATTTTTACAATGTGCTCCTGGGAAGCAGAGCTATCTGGGTCTGTTGAATAGCTAAGTGTAGTTATGTTTCAGGGGTCCTAGGGTGGTGGTTTGGGCCAACACCACCCACTGGAGCCACGGAGATTCAGTACTCCTGCAGAGGAGCCACACAGAATTTCGTAAGTGGTGGGTCCAGATGGTTGCCAGCTTTTTCCCCTAAAAATCTTTCAGGCCAAGGATCTCTCATAAGTACCATAGGTACAGAAATTTAGGGCTTTGCTGTACTTTTTAGTGCCTTGGGGACAGATCCAAAGATCTTTGATCTTTGATTTGAGAAAAGTCTTATTTACCTATAGGTGTCGTTAGCCCACCCCGTTAAGGTCATACTACTGGGCAAGAGCATAAATCAGACTCTCATTTCCTCTGTGTCTACACATCTGTAGTCTGAGCATCAGAATCTCCTTTCAGTCAGCCACAGAAAATAGGTAGGAAAATTATGAGCTCACCAGTGAACTCAATTTTGGGTTGTCTTAGGTAGAAACCAGTGAAAGCCCCAGTGAGAAAAATGACATGTGAGAAGTATAGCCAAAGAGGGATGCTAAGCGTTCGTTCTTTTAGCTTCTCTGAGCAACTGGCTGGTATTGAGCTGCAGCTCCCCAAACCTGGTTCTGTGACATATGTTCTGGTTCCACATGGAAAATTCCGTGTCAAACTAAGACTTAACAACATTCCTTCAACTTTTATTGAGGCCCTCTATAAGAAATAGCATGTATGGAACACTTTGGGTTTTTCTTTTCTTTTTTTCTTAAAAAAATTGATGAAACTGCAATTAGCCCTGCATTGTTACTATGTATATAAAGTTATACCTCGTAAGTCATTTTCGGAGGAAAAAACACTTTTCCAAAAGTACATTTACTTGCTTACTTTTTTTAAAAACAAGAATAAGGTTATGTATTTTATTAAAGTTATGTATTCTGTGGTTTTATTTGCTTTTGCCTTTGCTGACAGGAAGGTCAGTTTAAAACTCAATTATTCTTTTTTTTTTTTTAAGATTTATTTATTTATTTGAGAGAGAGGGAGAGAGAGAGAGAGAATGAGCAGGAGGGGCAGAGGAAGAGGGAGAGACTGTCTCGGGCAGACTCCGTGCTGAGCATGGAGCCAGACACAGGGTTTGATCTCATGACCCTGAGATCTCCACCTGAGCTGAAACCGAGAGTCTGATGCTTAACCAACTGAGCCACCCAAACACCCCCTCAATCATTCTTTTAATCTCATTTTTATGTCAATATTTGCTGACTTTGCTTTTTATTGGTTTGTGTATTCTTTTTTAACAGCTTGATTGAGGTATAATTTACCATATAAATCAGTCATTTAAGCTGTACAATTTAATGGTTTTTAGTAAATTTATAGAGTTGTGCAGCTATCATTACAACTCAATATTAGAATATTTTCATCATCCCAAAAGATTCCTTCCCCTGCCCCAGGCAACCATTAATCTAATTTCTGCCTCTATAGACTTGCCTATTTTGGATATATCATATAAGTGGAATCATACATTATTGGCCTTTGTACCTGATTTTTTTCACTCAGCATAATGTTTTCAAGGTTCATCCATGTTGTAGCATTTATCAGTTTTTCATTTCTTTTTATTATTAAGTAACATTTCATTGTATGGATACACCACATTTTGTTTATCCATTTAACAGTTGATGGGCATTTGGATTGTTTTCAGGTTTTGGCTATTATGACTAATGCTGCTATGAATGTTCATGAACTAATCTTTGTTGTGGATATGTTTTTATTTCTCTTGGGCAGGTAACTAAGAGTAGAATTGCTGAGCTTTATGGGTAATTTATGTTTAACTTTTTAAGAAACTGCCCAGTTGTTTCCAAAGTAGCGGTACCATTTTATATTTCCATCAACAATGTATGAGGGTTCTGGTTTTCCACGTCTTCACCAACGCTTGCTATTTTCTGCCTTTTGGATTACAGTCCTTTTAGTGGGTGTGAGGTGGTATGTCCTTGCAACTTTAATGTGGATTTCCCTAGTGACAAATGATCAGTATCTTTGCATGTGTTTATTGCCTATTCACATTTTTTTAATGAAATGTTTATTCAAATCTTTTTGCTATTTTTAACTTGGGTTGTTCATTTTCTTATCATTGAATTGTAAGCATTCTTTATGTATTCTGGCTATAAGTCTTTTATCAGATATATAGTTTGCAAATATTGTCTCCCAGCTTGTGGCTTGTCTTTTTATTTTCTTAATGGTGTCTTTTGAAGTGCAAAACTTTTAAGTTTTTATGAAGTCCAACTTATCAATATTTTGTTTTATGGATAGTGCTTTTAATAGCATATCTAAGAAATCTTTGCCTAACCCAAGTCACAAAGATTTTCTCCTATGTTTTCTTCTAAAAGTTGTATAGTTTTATTTTTATTTTTAAATTATTTCATTTATTTATTTTTTTTTATGTAGGCTCCATGCCCAGCGTGGAGTTCAATGTGGGGCTCGAACTCACAACCGAGATTAAGACTGAGCTGAGATCAAGAGTCAGACACTTAACTGACCGAGCCACCCAGGTGCTCCAAAAGTTGTGTAGTTTTAATTCTTACTTACAGTAAGGGATGTTAGGTCTATGGTACATTTTGAGTTAATTTTTGTGTATGGTTTGAAGTAAGGATCTAAATTAATCTTTTTCCTTGTGGGTATCTAGTTGTCTCAGCAACATATGTTGAAAAGATGTTTGTGTAATTGTTGACTCTGCTTTTATTACATTTGTGCCTTTAAAGGAAAGGTAGGGCATAAAGAATGTATGAACGAAGATGAAGAGATTTTTCCGTGTTGAACTTTTAAACACTTACATTAGATAACAAAAATCTGGTTGATGTTCTAAAGAATAACTTGAACCATAATTTTATTTCATTTCTTTCATCTCCCCCATTCCCTCCCCAATTCTCCACTGAACATCTGCTTCTCTTCTGTGAGAGGAAGTGAAAGATTGAGGTCAGACATAAACACAAACTATCTTTACTGTATTGTTCCCTTTTAAGTAAAAAACAAAACAAAACAAAACAACCCACCCTGCTGGGTCAATTTAGCACTGAATTACCCTATATCAACATAACTACTGCAGTTTTTGGAAGCTGGCTTTCCCCAGGAAGCAGAACAGCTACGGCTAGTTCCCGGTGTTATGTAACAAATCTAGTGGGTCACTTTCAAGGATGCTAACAGGAGTCAAGACACACCATCCTTCAAATATCATAGAACTTTTCTTTATATTTGCTTTATTGATGAATTTTTCACAAGAAATACCTTTAGAGATATCACTGGAATTGGGAGCCCTCCCCATCAGATCCCACATGAATCTATGGTGCTGGCTAGAGGTAACCCCGAATAAAAACAGGTTCAGTTGACTTCTTACTTCACTAATACAAGGTAGCAATACCAGCATTCCTGGGGAAGTCTATCCCTAAAAAAATACTGTCCATTTTGCTATCTTAAGTCTTCAAAAGAGCAGGACGATTACATCAGCCTTTGTGGAAATTTACTGAGTTCCTCTGTTTTATGGTGCTGACCTAGCAGCTATAACTGAGGTATTTTTCTACTCTGGCTTTGCCAAAGATCCCACACAATCAGGGCTGTGGCATAATAATAATAATGATAACAACAATAATGATGCAATAGCTAATAGGTATACAGCACTTATTATACACCAGACACTCTTTTCTTGCCTTACATTTAACTCATTTAACTGTGCTCTGGATGCATATATTACAGCTGTTATTTTTGGGGGGAGTAGGTATAGAAACAATTTAGTTTGGAGTATGGTAAATTTCCTCTCATAAGATAGAAGGAAAGGCTTGGGACAATGCTTGAGGGATAAAGTTGAACAGAATGGTCCTTTTATTGGGTCCATATATTTTTCAGCTTTAGAACTCATTTGAGGGGCATCTGGGTGGCTCAGTCTGTTAAGCATCTGCCTTCGGTTCAGGTCATGATCCCAGCATCCTGGGTTGGAGCCCTGCATTGCATCGAGCTCTCTGCTCAGCGGGGAGCCTGCTTCTCCTTCTCCCTCTGCCTGCCGCTCTGCCTACTTGTGCTCTCTCTTTCTCTCAAATAAATAAATAAATAAATAAAATCTTAAAAAAAAAAAGAACTCATTTGAGGGAAAAGTAACAGGTAGGAAACATTGGTTTTCATCACCTTGCTTTGATTAGATATATTCTTTTGATATTCTTCCTCAAGCACTTCCAGAATCCCCATCTACTTCCATCTCCAGGCACCCACTTCAGTGGCCTGGCTCTGGGCCACAGTAGGGCCGTCCAGGGCTTGTCCTTGTCAGGCTGGCTGCCCATTGGTGCTTTCCTGCACTGTGTTTCACTGTGGCAGTCATTTGCTGGGAAGGGGCAGTTTCAGCATCAAGAGGGAGGTCTTTTAAAATTCTAGCTCACTTTTTTTTTTTTAAAAGATTTTATTTATTTGACAGAGAGAGAGACACAGCTAGAGAAGGAACACAAGCAGGGGGAGTGGGAGAGGGAGAAGCAGGCTTCCGGCTGAGCAGGGAGCCCGATGTGGGGCTCAATCCCAGGACCCTGGGATCATGACCCGAGCTGAAGGCAGACACTTAACGACTGAGCCACCCAGGCTCCCCTCTAGCCCACTGTTGATCAGAACCAGGAATTCCACTTAATTTAAGATTTACTTAGTATACAAACATTATGGCTTCCTTTAAGCTTTTAGCCAGTTTTTTTACATTTTAGTACAAGATTCCAGAACAAGTTTCTTAGGAGGAAAGAAAAAGAGGGACGGGGGCACAGAAGGGAGGAAAAGTTGGGAGAGTCTTTGTGTACCTCCAGTTTTGCTGGGGCCTTGCCCTGAGAGCAGGGTGCAGATAGGTCCTTCATTGCTGGCCCCCAGATCTCACCAGCACTATACCAGTGGCCTTCTACAAGCTGTGCACTTGCCTTTGTTGCCTGACTCAGAGGAATGACTCAAATGGCGGAAATGTCCAGACACGTAAGAAAGGAGACAGGTTATTACAGATGGGGGTAGGGAACTAGTTTTGGACAGGTGGTTCCTGGTGGCATCAGAGAAAATATGCCTTAGGTGGCTCTCTCTTTCACCGATACGTTGACTGATCTTGCTAAGCGGAACATGACCAAGAAGGCCTTATTTCCCTCAGCTTGACTAAACTTTAAGCGGGTTTCTTACTGACAATAGGTTACTGGCCTCCCTTATCTTTGTAAATTCTCTGTTTGCCCATTTGAGATGTAAATCTTTTCCTGGCCCCTTGCCTCTTTTACAACCCAGAACCATCTATTTTTAAGGACTTAGGAGCCATCCTTTGAAATGTTAGCATCAAGAAAGATAGCATCCAGGTCTCCCAGTTTCTATAGGGGGTAGGAACCTAAACTGTTAATTGTCAATTAGCAAACACAGATGGCCTAATCACATTGATCAAACTCCCCTAACATCCTCCAATACTTTCTACTAGCTCACTGCAGCCCTTAAAAACCCTCTTGCTTTTTTCTTTCTAGGGAAGTTAAGTTCTCTCTCCCCTATTGCAATAGACTTGAATTATGTCTTCTTCCTTTCTGTTAAACTCTGTTCTGGGCAGTTTTTCTTTGACATATAGAAACTTTCACAATATTTTACTTAAACTGACTCTCAGTATGTTTGGAAAGCCATTAACCAAGAAGACAGGATAACTTTATCATGGTACACTGTTATTTGGACTCATTATTGAGGGTCTGATACCTAAAACATTTCATATGCTATTCATCACCTCAAATAAATCCAAAACCCAAATCAGAATGCTTCTCGTCTTTCTTTGCCATGAGGTACCTTAGATAAGTGTACATACACAATGTCATACACACATAGACACACAGTTAATAATAACTATCATTTTTTGTAGGCCTATTGTGACTTTATATACATAGTACTTTATACACATTTCCTCATTTGATCCTTATAGTATTTCTGTGACTTAGGTATCATTATTTATCTGACAGATGGGGAAGCCAATGCTGAGAGAGTGAAGTAACAACTTCAAATTGCTGTCAGGAGTGGAATTTGAACCCAGTCATCCAGTCTATGAATCATGATATCAGGTTTTTAATGATTGTCTTTCAAGGATTCACCGAGCTACCTTGTTAGGATTCTGGCCCAGAGGGAAACCTGTATTTCCAGAAGGAATTGTCAAATTGTCTCTCCATCCCACCTCCCAGAAGCATTATAGAAGATTTTACTATTCCTTAGAGAACCTCATTAGTGTGCCCCAACTCTCCTCTTCCCCTGTACCTGTCACCTGTAATTTCTGCTCTAGGGCTTAGCCCAATCTCTTGAAGCAGCCACTCTGATCTTCATTTCAGGGTTGCTCTGACAAGGACAGTTGGGGATCTCCCCTGGTGCTTCCAGCACAGAGTATGTATTCCCTCAGTGGACCATGAAGATGGTAGCAACTTCCTCTCTGACTCATGCATAGGAGGAGAGTCCAACATTTTGTCTGTCATCCCGTCAACCTATTAGCAGCACTTGGACCATGAATACAACTCAAACAATGCACTGTGATGTTACTAGCTCACAATTGATGACATCAGAGGCACAACAATAAACAGAGCTTTAGAAAGCAGACAGCCATGGTTTCTACTTATTCCAAAATATCAGCAATGCCAGAGAAATACATTCCTGTTAAAAAACCTCAGTCTTTCTAGCTCCCTATCTTTCCCTGACATGGAAGGAAAAAGACCCTTCCGGAACTGACTAATGTCAGTAACTTTTGTATCAGCATGCTTAAAAGCATCACAGAAAATTTTAGAAGCATCACACCTCCTAGAAAGAGTATTTCTTCCACCCTCTGAGTGGGTCCTTGTTCTGAGGCAGGTGACAAAGTCTTGTTTTTACTCTGGAGCCTGCCCCCTCTCATGCAGGACACAGTGAGGTTTTATTCTGGGAGCCTGTGGAAGGCACTCTGTAGGTTATGTACCTGAGTCACTTGGATTCAGGGGAGCAATGGTGAGGTCACTGAAATGCCTCCACGTCTTCTTCTTCCTCCCCGTGGGAGGGGTTCTCTCTTACTGGTCCTGTAACATATATATATCTCTAGCTTTGGAGTTAACATAAAAATTTTACTTCTGTTTATTGCTGGTGTCACTTCTAGATATTTTTTAGTATTGATGAGATGTTTTGTAGAAATCAACATATACTGTCCTAGATAAAGAAAGTTTAAATGACTTAAAAATAATAATTTTCTTTAATTATAAGCACTTTGTGGGACATTTGGAAAGTACAGAAAAGAAAAAAAATTACTCTTTTCTTTAAAAAAGATTTTATTTATTTATTTATTTTTAATTTTATTGTTATGTTAATCACCATACATTACATCATTAGTTTTATTTATTTATTTGACACGGAGAGAGAGACAGTGAGAGAGGGAACACAAGCAGGGGGAGTGGGAGAGGGAGAAGCAGGCTTCCCGCCGAGCGGGGAGCCTGATGCGGGGCTCCATCCCAGGACCCTGGGATCATGACCTGAGCTGAAGGCAGACGCTTAATGACCGAGCCACCCAGGCGCCCCGAAAAGAAATTACTCTTGATGAGATGTTTTGTAGAAATCTACATATACTGTCCTAGATAAGGAGAGTTTAAATGATTTAAAATAATAATTTTCCCTAATTATAAGCACCTTGCGGGAAATTTGGTAAGTACAGAAAAGAAAAATAATTACTCACAATCCCATCAACCCAGATGGGTTGACCTTCGCTAACAGGTTTTTGTTTTTTCCTTTTGTCTTTTATTCTGTAGCTCTGTTGTTTTCAAATGAAAAGATAGGACTCCTGACCAAAAGGAACTTACAACTTTAAGGGCAACACAAATGAGAAAAATTAAGACATAATATGATTGAAAACCAGATAACATGTGGGATGATGATAATGATGATGATAAGGAAACGCAGTTCCAATCCTTCTATGAACATATCTACTCAATTTTTTATTTTAAAATAGGAAAATTCTAAGAATCCATGTAGAGAGTCAATTTAGGAAAATAAGTCTTTCTCTGAAGCTCATAGTACACAAGCTACAGTTTACTAGTGGTTATAAAACAGTAAGTGGACGAGCATAATCAAAACAGCTAATGACTAAATTGGGGATTAATTATGAGCCCAGGAAGTCAAAAAACAAATCTGAGATGATTTGATACATACTCTATTTTTGATAGGCTCATTGATTTCTCCAAAGTGTGTGTGAGACACATACTGCCTGGAATCAGTCACTTCCTGCCTTGTCTGCCACTCACTGTGGACCCACAGTCAAGTTACTTCACCTCTTTATTGTTATTTTTTCATCTATAAAAGAGGGACATTAGGTTGTTGTATTAAATGAGAAAATCCACCAAATGGATTTAATACAGTCCCTGGTGCATAATAAGCACTCAAGAAATGTTAGGCATTATTAGAAGTCATGTAAGGCAGTGGTTAAAAGAACAAGCTCTCGTCAGACGGCCTTGCCACTCTTGTGGCTTTTTTCCTACTTGCTTGTAGAAACAGATCATCAACAACGACCTCTGTTGAATTACCCTTTTTGTCCCAAGAGTTTGAAAATGAACAGTTTCTGTCTTTGAATTGCTTTAAAATAATAATGAATTTATTAATCAAAGTAGGCATTCGTGAAGTGCTTCTGGGAAGTCCAGAGTTTTCTAATGAAGATCTTTTCATCAATAAAGGCTCTTAGAGAGCAGCAGTTATGTACTATTAATGAAACCACATACATTTTCACCGTTAAGATGGCAAACCCAAAAAAGTAGTTCTTTCCCTCAGAAAATGTAATGGTGGGTATGTTTAGAGTCCATTACACCTTGACTTTTTGCAGCCCTCAGAGCTGCCCCCATGGTGGGAAGATGGAGAAAAGAATCAGAGAGAATCTGAATTTATGTTACACTCTGTGACGTTTATGGAAATGTCAAGAACTTTTTACCCAGTATTTAGTGTTGAGCATGAGATTAGGATAATTTGTAAAAATATGCATTTTAAAAACTAATATTGTTTTTATATTATATAATTAAATGATGTTTATTTTAGAAACTTTAGAAAGCAGGAACAAGAAAAAAGAAAACACAAATCTTAACATTTTAATGCACTTCCTTCCAAGCTTTTCTATAAATACTTACATCTAAATATATATTTATAGTTTTAATATGGATCTTCTGGTTTCTAAATTCCTAAAGAACCAGTAAGTCGACTTACTTGGGTTTGCTGGGCATTGGTTTTTTTTTTTTTGGAAGACCTTGCTATGAATGTTGGAGGAGCCTAGTGGTTCAAAATTACTATTGGTTCCTCTTTAGTTTAGATTATAGTTCAGATTAGAAATGAACAATTTTTGGTCCCAGATCTAGTTAATCTAGTTAACTACATTTTTATATGATTTCTGGGTGATTTGTATGCACATTAAATTTTGAGGTGCCTGGGAGGCTCAGTGGGCTAAACGTCCAACTCTTGTTTTCAGCTTAGGTTATGATCTCAGGGTTGTGAGATCGAGCCCTGCATCCAGCTCCTCGCTGGGCATAGAGCCTTTTTAATATACTCTCTCTCCCTCTCCTTCTGCCCCTTTCCCTAAGTCCCTCTCTAAAAAAAAATTGAGTAACACTACTGTTGGAACAACTGGACAAAGTATTTTTTTCTCTTATAAGACAGTTGTTGAAGGGTTATTAGTCCCTATTCCCAGAACAACATCCTCTTCTACCAAACAATCAGCTGCTTCCTGGGCTCTCACTTCCACAAAGCACTGTTGGGACAAGTCTGATTAGAGATCCTCCGAACAGCCTGCAGGAAAAAGTTTTGCTAGCTCCCCCAGCCAGGGGATGAAAGACAGAATGAATCTGGGCCATATCGACATGCCAATAAAACTCCATAAATGTGAAGTCTGTATAGTTCAGCGTTTTATTACTTTATTAAAGCATTTTTCCTGGGCTCTTGAATAACCAGGAAACGGTGTTCAACCAATTGAAAAACCCAGCAATAAAGTTCATCAATAGCATCTTCATCAGCAGGGATCTATTGACTTGGAGAACTGAGGCTGGCTTGAAGAATAAAGAGGAAAGAAACACTCCAAAACAACATATTTGGGAACAGAGCAGCTTTTTAGACGGGAGTAAACATCTGCTTTTCTTACCCTCATATCCTTCATTTTTCTGGAATAGGAGCTTATCTACAAAACAGGGTTGTGGCTATTTCCCGGTGAGCATGACTAATAATAATAATAAGAGCCTCTATTTGACAGCATCTTATGATTCACAAAGTACTATAGCAGTGCTCTTCAAACTTTCACGTGCATCTAAATTACCCAGGGATCTTATTAAAATGAGGATGCTAATTGAGTAGGTCTGCAGTGGGGCCCGACTTGCCGTTTTAACAAATTCACAAGGTGGTGCTAATAGGGCTGGTCCACAAACCTTATTTTGAGGAGCAGGTTCTTGCCATGATTTCTCTTGAGATTCACAGATAGCCTATGAGGTAGATAGAGCTGGCATTTTTCCCCCCTTTCCCCATGAGAATATTGGCTCCAAGAGGGTAAAGATTCGCTCATTGCTATATCCCAAGTACCTATAATAGTAGGCACTCAATACATTTTCATTGGATGAACAAATGACTGCATCATAATTTTATAGAGGAATTCGGAAAATGCTTTGACCAAAGTCGCAGTCTAATAAGTGGCAAACCTGGCATTTGAAGCTAAGAGACCATTTAACTTAAAGTTCAGTACCAACTAAATCTTTAGTGGCTTGACTTTCTTTCCCTCTTTCCTCCTCCACCTTCTCCTTCTTTGGTAAAGGTAAATTTTTTTGAAGAAACTTTTTAAATTGAAGTATAACACAGAAAAATATCCCAAACATAAACATACAATTGACTATCCTTTACAGTGGGAACATACTCATAAAACTGGCTCTGCAGATACCTGTCTCATACCCACTCCCAGTCATTATTCTCTCATTCAGAGGAGACTAATCCTCAGTCTTAATTAATTAACTTATATTTGAATAATATAACAGTAATTTGCTCATTTTCACTTTATAGTATTCCACTGTGTATATTGGGCATATTCCATGAATGTACCACAATTTATCATACATTTCACTGGTGATGAGCATGAGGGTCGATTCCAGTTTTTGGCTAAGGAATAGTGCAACCATGGACATCTTGTACATGATTTTTGGCAAACATAGGTACATTTCTCTTTGGAATATATACTAGACATGGAGTATTTCTGATTTTGGGTGTATTCAGTTGTAGATATTGCTAGCCAAATGTCTTTTCAAAATGGTTGTATTAATTAATTCTTTTGTCTTTAAAAATTTTTTTAAATGTTGATTAAATTCCCTAGGTAATCATTAAAATTCTATTTTACCTTTTGCTGCATGAAGAATTATGATGAATTTTATTACTGTGACTTTTGGATCAGGATGATGGATTGAGCACACACATTTGTTTCTCTTCCTTCAAACACCTCATAAAATAACAACAAATAGATTTTTTTGGAGAAAGGTTTAGGCCTAAAGGGATAAAGAAAATGAGAGAGGAAATAATATCAACACAATTTGGGATACTTAAGAAAGCTGAATCCTACACCAGCAGGTAGTTGAAAAGTAACCTGATTTACAGTACAGAATCCCCAAAAGCTTGAGGAATTGGCACATATAAGTACTCCTGGGAGACGGAGGCTAGTGCTAAAAAGGACAGTATTGATTTAGTCTATTTAAAAAGCAATTCGATCCCCCCCCCCCCAATCCACAGATTCAGAATTATTTTCTACCCCAACCCACCTGGAGGAAGTCAGGAAAATTATCACTGGAGAGTATAAAACAGAGGGTCCCTGCCCTAGGATTTGTCGGACACAGTTGAGGGTGGGAGTATGATGCTGAAAACATAGGGATTAAGCAAATTATATTCTGAATACTGACCCCCTGCCCAGGCCTCTTTTACACTCAGCTCCCAAAATGTTGATAGGAAGGCAAATATCTTCTAGATAGAAGACTGGAAGATCCTTCTCTGGGAGCTCTACTAGACCAAGAAGAAAGAAGTAATGGTACTGATATTTGGGGAGGAGGATCTCCAAGGAAATGGTCTAGCTAGATCAATAGGTACAGTGAGGCCCACAGTGGTCAAATGCAAACCATGGGCTCAGAACTTCCTATTGGCTCTTTTAGGACCCAACTGAAATATGAGTAAGCAAGCAAGGTCACCAGCTAGCTGAGATTAAGATTTCAGCATAAAACATAGAGATCAAAACAAACATACAGGAAAAAAAAACAACCTGGAAGAATAGAAGATTTTTCAGGGGAAAGACTATTCAAAAAAATCATTAATGTTCTGTGAGAGAAATAAGATGGTATTGCATTCATGAAATAATAACAGGTTGCTTTAAAATGGATAATTGGAGACACTTAGAAATTAAAAATGTGATCACAGAAATAAAAAGCTCAACATGGGCGCCTGGGTGGCTTAGTCAGTTAAGCATCTGACTCTTGATTTCAGCTCAGGTCATGATCTCAGGGTCGTGAAATCCAGTCCCAAGTTGGGCTCTGCACTGGGTGTGGAGCCTGCTTAAGGTTCTCTCTCCCTCTGCCCCCCAACCTTACCCCCCACTCACATATGTGTACATGCTCTCACTCTCTCTCTCTCTCAAAAACAAAACAAAACAAAACAAAACACCTCAACAGAACAGTGGGAAGATAAAGCTGAGGAAATTTATAAGTTGAGCTAAAAGGAAAAGAGATAGAAAAGAGAAAAGAAGATACAATAAAATTAGAGTACCAGATCATGGGGTCCAATCCTTTATAAAAGGAATTCCAAAAAGAGAGAAAGAAAAGAGGGAAAATAAAAAGGAGGAATTCATTATTCAAATAGTTAAAGAAAATTTTCTAGAACTTAAGTTTAAAGTTTCCAGGTTGAAAGGATCCATAGATTGACTAGCAGGATGGATTAAAAAGAGACTCATTCTAGGGTACATTATTTTGTTAACTTCACAATACTGGGGAAATCAAGAAGTTCTACAAAGTTCCATAAATTAAAACAAAACAAGTCACATAGCAAACGTAAAAAAATCAATATGCCTATGGGTTTTTCAATAGCAACAACAGAGGCTAGAATATAATGGAACAGTACCTCCAGATTTTTGAGGAAAAATGATTCCGAACCTAGAATTCTCTACTCAGCCAAATTCATAAGCAAATGTGAGGATAGAATAAAAAAAATCAGATACTCAAGTTCTGAAAAATTTTATCTCCCATGAGCTCTTTTGCATAGATCTCCTACTGGATATGATCCATCAAAATGAAGGAGTAAGCTAAGAAAGAGAAAGACAGAAATAAGGAACAAGGGATTTAATATAAGAGAGTGGAAAGGACTCTTCAGAATGAATGGAGATCATAATAGCCAGGCATTGGGTGGTAGACAACAGCAAGGCACTAATGTCCAGAATTAAGTAAATCAGAAGGGAATTTTCTTAAGAAGATGAAATTAATAGACTGACACTGTGCTCACAATAAATTGGTGGGAGTTTCAGACAACCGGCAGAGAGCTTGGGATTGAATTGTGATAAGTAAATAGAAAAACCGAACATATGAGTAAATAAGGAAAAAAGCAGGAGTTATTAACTGTTCTCCCATCTCCTTATCAACCCCCCAACCCAAAGGGAAAAAAAACTTGTACAGGAAAGGAATCAAGTAGACTGCATGTCTCAGCTGTGAATGGCATTTACATAGTAACAATAATGTAAACAGTGAATGTTGATCTAACCAAAATTTCAATACAGCTCTATTGAATGCATGCAGGGATGGTGGTGCCTATGGGAAAAGTGTGTGTTTGTGGTGAGTGTTAAAGTGTTAAAGCCTAATCTTCCCTGGTAGAAAATCAATAGACAATTACAAAAACTGAAGAACCATGGAAATTACAATATATGCATGTTAGTATTTAGTGATAAACCAAAAGGAGCCGCTGAAGGAGAAGAAAGATGTTGCCTCTGGGAGGGCTTGCTATTTTTTAAATAAGGCCTTGTAAAATAACTACATGTCTCTTCAAACTATGCAAAAGTGTATCTCTGATAAAAATAAAAAGTTAGAATAAGTTTTATTCTGATTTTACTACTGACGGCTCTTTAACTTTCTTACGGTTTGATTTACTTATCTATAAAAATGAGAATTTTCATCCATAATTAAAATATGTCCTATATTTGCCAGTTGTTCTCTTCTTTACTCCCGGGAATCATTGTGGATCAAGGATCTTATTTGTAAGGGACCTTCCATTTCTCCTGCATATGCATGGGTTCTGGGAAAGAGTGAAAGGGACAAAAGAGAGGAAACAGGGAAAAAGGAGAACTTTCAGATGTTCCCACAATTGGATGATTTGTCTATGAATAAGGAGAATCCTTGGCCCTGGATAATTCAGAATGAACACACTTCCCCTTCACTAAGAGCTAGAGTAGCAAGTTGACTGGGTGGCTTACGCAGTGCCCAGTGTGAAGAAGCACTCTTGTAATAGAACAAGAGAACCATGGCTTGATAATTGACACAGATGTTCAGGTGTGAGTCAATGCAAATGGTCATTCTTCCTGTGAAATGAGACTGGTCCAGGTGAGGCTGGTCTTTCAAAGAAGGAAAACCCAACATGGTGCAATGTATGTTGCAGGTAAGACAGTGGGTGTAATTTTGGACATAAAGTTGCCTCTGGCTTAAGTTCCCTTGGACTTCAGTCCCACCTCTTGCTTAGAACCCCTCTACTGCTAGAGAGCAGCGCCTCTCAGACTTCAGTGAGCATCCAAAAAACCTGGAGGGCTTCTTAAAACACAAGATTTCCAAGTCCTACCTTCAGAGATTCTAATTTAGTAGGTCTAGCAGAGGGCTCAGAAGTTTCATTTTAACCAGTTCCTGTGTTATGCTGCTGCTGAGTGTGTGTGAATTTTGAGAGGTTCAGAACAGCAGAAGAGTGTAATGTGAAAGAATGAGTGTGTCAGCAGCTTGTAGGGATTGTTTTTCTTTTTAAAATTAAATATATTCTGGGCACCTGGGTGGCTCAGTCAGTTAAGCGTCTGCCTTCAGCTCAGGTCATGATCCCAGGGTCCTGGGATGGAGCCCCGCATCATCGGGGTCCCTGCTCAGTGGGGAGCCTGCTTCTCTCTCCCCCACTCCCCCTACTTGTGCTCTCTCTCTCTTTCTCTCTCTGTCAAATAAATAAAACTTAAAAAAGATAAAATTAAATATATCCTATGAAAAGAAGAGTGGGTAGGATGTACCTAAACAAATCTGTATTTGCTCAATTTAAAGGATAAGGTTTTAAAAAGCCCAATGTACACACCAACCAGATCAGGACTTGGAACTTTCCAGGACATTAGAGTACTCTTGGGGTGACTCGGTAGGTTAACACTTTGTTTTTTAGTGTCTATGTTCGTGATGGAAGCCGGCTTGTAATTTTCCTCTTTAGTATTGCTTTTGTCAGTTTTTGGAATCAAGATTATGCAAAGCTCGTAAACAGAGTTGAGGAGTAATTTTTTCTCTTTTATGTACTCTGGAATAGTTTGTGTTAAATGGGATTCAATTATATTTAAAAATCAATTAAATGCATTCAATAGCCAAGTATTCTTGTACCATATGAAGGAAGAAATGTCGTAGAAGCCAACACAAGTGACTCAACTGCTAAATTCAGTGTCTTTAATGGTTATACAACTTTTAAAGTTTCCTACTTCTTGATTCAGGTTTTGTAAGTTTTTCTATTTCACCAAAGTTTTCAAATCTGTTTTTACTTTTTAAATTTCTTTTTTTTTAAAGATTTTATTTATTTATTTGACAGAAGAGACACAGCGAGAGAGGGAACACAAGCAGGGGGAGTGGGAGAGGGAGAAGCAGGCTTCCCACTGAGCAGGGAGCCAGATGTGGGGCTCCATCCCAGGACCCTGGGATCATGACCTGAGCTGAAGGCAGACGTTTAACCTATGAGTCACCCAGGCACCCTATATATATATATATATATATATATATATATATATATATATACTTTTAAAGATTTTATTTATTTATCAGAGAGAGAGAGAGAGAGAGAGAGAGCACGAGCAGGGGGCAGAGGGAGAAGCAGGCTTCCCGCTGAGCAGGGAGCCCTATGTGGGGCTCGATCCCAGGACCCTGGGACCATGACCCGAGACGAAGGCAGACGCTTAATGACTGAGCCACCCAGGTGCCCCTTTTTCTTTTCTTTTTAAAAAAGATTATTTGAGAGAGAGTGGGGGGGTGCAGAGGGAGAGAGAGTCTTAAACCGACTCCGCATTGAGCACAGAGCTGGACACTGAGCTCCATCTCACGACCCTGAGATCACGACCTGAGCTGAAACCAAGAGTCAATGCTTAACTCACTGTGTCACCCAGGTGCACCTTAAATTTCTTTTTTAAAAATTGAGATATAACTGACATATAGCATTGTGTAAGTTTAAGGTATATAATATGTTGATTTGATACATTTATATGTTGCAATGTGATTACCACTGTAGCTTTAGCTAATATCTTTATCATGTCACATAATTATCATTTCTTTTTGGTGGTGAGACTATTTAAAATCTAGTCTTGTAGCAATTTTGAAGTGTATAATAATTGTTGGTTATGATTACTATGCTGTGAATGAAATCTCCAGAAATGGGGTGCCTGGGTGGCTTAGTCAGTTGGGTGTCTAAGTCTTGATTTCAGCTGGGGTCATGATTTTGGGCTTATGGGATTGAGGCCCTGTCGGGCTCCTTGCTTAGCTGGGAGTCTGCTTCCCTCTTTCCCTCTCCCTCTGCCCCTCCCCCTGCTCATGCTCTCTCTCTCAAATAGATAAATAAATCTTAAAAAAAAAATTCTCCAGAAATTATTCAGTTTCTAGTGGTGAGTTTTTACCCTTTAATAACACTACTACCCCCTCCGGTGCCTCCCCCGCCCCGCCCCGCCCCGCCCTGGTAACTACCATTCTACTCTCTGTTTCTATGCTTTCTGCCTTTTAGATTCCACCTATAAATGCTATCATGCAGTATTTCCTTCTTTCCCTGTCTGGTTTATTTCACCAGACATAATGCCATCAAATTCCATTCATGTTGTTGCAAATGGTAGGATTTCTTTCTTTTTTTTTTATGGCTGAATAATATTCATCTGTGTGTGTGTGTGTGTGTGTGTGTGTGTGTGTGTGTATCTTACAATTTCTTTATCCATTCATCCATTGACAGACACTTAGATTGTTTCCACATCTTGGCTGTTGTGAATAATGCTGCAATAAACATGGGAGTGCTGAAATCTCTTTGATATCCTGTTTTCACTTCCTTTGGATAAATACCCAGAGGCAGGATTGCTGGATCATATGGTAGTTGTATTTTTATTTTTTTGAGGAACTACCATGCTGTTTTCCACAGGGGCTGTTTCAATTTACATTCCTACCAACAGCGCATGAGGGTTCCCTTTTCTCTACACCCTCGTTAACACTTGTTGTTTCTTATCTTCTCGCTGACAGACGTTCTAACCGGTTGTTGGAGGAGGTCAGGGGGAGGACATGACCTCTGGTTGACCATTGAGCTGGACTGGGGCGGTTGAAGGCTCCTCACCCCTCCCCTGCTCTTGGAATGTATGTTCTGTCCTCTGTTCCTACAGCCAGACCTGTTTTCAAGGATGCAGCCTTGGGAGAGCAATGTGTTGCTGAGACCATCTGCTTCGTGTTAGTGACTAAACCCAGTTAAGGTCTCTAGGTAAACTTTTAAGATTCTGGCGGGCAGGTGCAGAGATCTATTTGTCTTGTGGCCGCTGGAGACAAGGCTCTAAGTAAATTCCCTTGCTTATCCAACCCGCCACCTGTCAATCCACAGTGGCCTTCTTCTTTCTTGGGCCTCCCCTTGCCTTCTCTGTGTAGGGGCCAGTTTCTGCACATCCTTGCCAACACTTGTGATTGCTTGTCTTTTTGATAATAACAGGTGTGATGTGATGTGATATCTCATTATATTTTGATGTGCATTTCCCTGATGATGAGTGATGTTGAGCACCTTTTCATGTACCATTTGGATGTCTTCTTTGAAAAATGTCTGCTCAGTTCTTCTGACAGTTTCCTTTTTAAAATTTCTGGTATTATTTGTGCTTTTATTTTCTTAAACCATCTTACTGGAGTTTGGTAAATTGTATTAGTTTTTAATTCAACAATTTTTGGCTTTATTGTCTATTATCTATCAATTAACCTGTCAATTTATTTTTATTATTTACTTTTTTTCTAAGTATGTGTTTTGGCTTAATTAACATGCCCCCCTTTTTTTTAGCTTTTGAGGGTTGATGCTTAACACTTTAATTTCTGGGCTTTCTTCTTTTCTAATATAGGTTTTTAGGAGTACCAATTTCCCTCCAATTTCTGCTGTAGCTAATTTACCCAATTTTGTTTGTGGTACTCTTACTGTTATTCAGTTCTATATTTTTTCTATTTTTCCACTTAATTTCTTTGACCCATGAGCTACTTAGTTTATTGATTTGCAAACGTGGGATTTTCTAGTTATCTTTCTGTTAGTGGTGTCAAGTTTAACAACATTGTGGTGTGGTAAGAGACTATGCTTTGAATGAAAACAATATTTTGGTATTTTTTGAAACTTGCTTTAAGGATGAAGGTGGTGTGCTTGAAAATTGTGCTTCAGAAGAAAGTAAATTCTGCAGTTGGGAGTGAATTGTTCTCTCTCTCTCTCTCTCTGTATATATATGTATGTGTATATATACATACATATATAAATATATATTACCTTTTAAAAATATATATTTATCTTAAATCTTAATTATGCTTGTTAGTTATATGTAATTAAATATCTTCTATGTTTTTACTGATTTTTTTGTATTGTTGGTCTATCAAATACAGAGAGATTTGTTAAATGATCCCTATATGATATTGCATTTATCTATTTCTCCTGCTAGTTTTTGCTTTAAATATTTTGAAGTGTCAAATGTTGTATAAAAATTTAAAATTATTCCTTTCATATGAAGTGTACCTTTTGTTATGAAGGGACACCTTCACTTAAAAGATTTTATTTATTTTTCATTTTAGAGAGAGAGAGAGAGTGAGTGTGCAAGTGGGGGGAGGGGCAGAGGGGGAGGGAGAGAATGTGCAGCCGACTCCATGCTGAGTGCAGAGCCAGATTTGGGGCTTGATCCCTCAACTGTGAGATCATGAACTGAGCCAAAACCAAGAGTCAGATGCTTAACTGACTGAGCCACTCAGGGGTCCCTGAAATGGTTTTTAATGCTAGTAAACCTTTATACCATGGAATTTATTTCATTTGCTATTAATATATTTATGTAATTATATAATTAGTGGTGAGGTTTGGCTGATCCATGCCTGGCCGTGTACAATGCTCATCTCCTTCTCCCTTCTCTGTTGCTCCTCATTCCCTGCCAGAAGTACCATTGAACAGTTGGAAGATGGTTTTGAGGACTGATGGTAGCAGGAAATCCCTGACTCTTTCTACCCACGACATACCCAGAAGAATCAGAATATGTATACAGGGCAGGGGTAAAATTGCCCCTATGCAGTTATATAGTGATGACTGTTCGGCTATGGGAATGCACTGATTCTTTATTTCTGTGCTGATGTTTAAGGACTGGCATGGAAGGAATCATGGTAGCTCCATGGTTTTGAGAATGAGGTGATCTGCAGTCACATCTGAAGCACCATTAGTCAAAGGGACCATATGCCCTTAGGGAGGTCTTGAAGAATAGACACTAAGAAGCCATGTTCCAAGTAAAAAATTACATGGAAAATAGATCTTGGGGATTCCTAAATGTGCTCCACTGAGATTATTCTTGTAAGGACTGTCCTCTCATTTTACCTCCCAGGTACCTCATGAAGTACTTCCCTGTTCCCCACTTCCTTCTGTGCTCTTTTTTTTTTAAAGATTTTTTTTTATTTATTTATTGAGAGCGAGGATGGTAGAGAGAGAGCATGAGAGGGAAGAAGGTCAGAGGGAGAAGCAGACTCCCCGCTGAGCGGGGAGCCCGATGCCCGATGCGGGACTCGATCCCGGGACTCCAGGGTCATGACCTGAGCCGAAGGCAGTCGCTTAACCGACTGAGCCACCCAGGCGCCCCCTTCTGTGCTCTTAAATAACGCACATCCACACTGCTGTTGGTGGTGGCATCTTATGTAAAAGGTAACTGGGACAGTTTAACAACATGGCTGCAATTTTGGGGATACTCCTCCCGTCAGGAGGTGAGGTCTAGGTCTCCTTCACCTTCATGTGGGTGGGTCTGTGACTGCTTTGACCAAGAGAGCACATTGGAAGTGTTGCCAGGTGACTTCTGAGGCTGGGTCACAAAGGCCACTGGAATGTTCCTTGTTCACTGGAATGATTGTCCTTTGAGCCCTGCGCTATATCACGTAGAAATTCTAGTTACTCCAAGACTGCCAAGCTAGGGAGGCCACTTGTAGGAGCTGGGGTTGCCAGCCCCAGCTGTTTGCCTTCACCCAACCCAGGCCAAATACCCGACATGGGATTAAAGAAGCCATACTGACAGTGCATTCTCTTGTCTGCTATTTCAACCATACCTTCTGAGCCATCTCCTAGCCTTGGAGTCATCATAGCTGAGGGTCCAGACAACCCTGAGCAGAGATAAGTCATCTCTATTTTCTGTTAAAATTCTTGACCGCCAGAATGGAGGAACGTCATAGCATGTTTGTGTTTTTATGCCACTCACTGTATTTCAGGGTTGTTGGCAATGCCGACAGATGGCTGACACAGTAGTTTCTACACACAGGGACAGTTGAGAGCTCACTTTCCCCAGTCTATCACCATTTCTCTCTTTATTCACAGGACTTATCTGCAAAGGTCCAGAAATCAGGATTATTTGGTTGGATATGGAAATGTGTACACAGTAACCAGTGCTTTTACTTTGACTTGAGCTTGGCTCAGGGCCTTTGTAAACTAGCTGCCAGCTGAGCAGGATCAATCATTTTAAAGCATGAAATGTGTCTAAGCTATTCACTTGGAAGATGATTGCTCCTCATCCATCACAACTAGATTTCCTCTTTGTGTGGCTAAATGTATCAGCTGATAATCTGGGGAAACTTGGTGTCTTTAGCTTAATCCTGCCCTATTCATTTACTTCTGAAAAGTAAACAAAATAGCACTCTCCAGGCTTCTTCCCCTTGACACGGACTATTTGTTTGAAAATGTGTCTCTGAGGCGGTCTGCATTTTCTTTTGAGGAGGTCCTAGGAGAAAGGCAACCGTAAAGGCAACCATATCAGACTTGCCAGGTTTCAGATTGTGCCAAAACTTTAGCCTTTTCTTTCTCCACTGAAGTACTGGAAAGCATTGTAGTACTTTATTGAGGGTAATGAATGGTATCTATTTAGTCAGAACTTTAGCACTTCTATTTTATCCTCATTGCTTTATAAAACAGGACGTTATTTGTCATACCTTTTCTGGATGTGTTTCCTCTTCTTTATTTCCATAACACCCAGGTGCTCAAATCCTTGACTAAACTTACTGGCCATATTTATTCTACTTATTTATTTTTTTAGTTTTTAAAATTGTTTTTTAATAAAAGGCAAAAGATTTATTTGATCTGGAGAGAACCCAGAGTATTATTCTCTTTTATAGGCAAATAAAGCAGAGTACTCTGGTGTCACTCTCTAAACTTGGATCACTTACAGAGTTCTGAAGTAGTGTAAACATCCATAGGGAAAGTTCTAGAGAAAATTAACCAAGAATTGGTAAGGAAAGGACCTTGACAGTAAAATGGCTGACAGCATCCAGGTGATTCTATCTCTGATGTGTCTCTTGGGTTTCCTGTAGCTTCACCACTTTCTTAGACCATTATAGAGGTGGCTACTGCCTTTTGCACACAGACTTGGCTCCCTACCAGCTCCTTTCCATGTGGGAGTCACAAAGGCTATGTCTTCTTTGTGTCTCCGTTGCCTAGCACAGCGTCTGGTGCATAGTTGGTGTACAAATATATAATGAGAATACGAAGGGAAGGTTTTCTTTCCTATGAATGGTAAAAACATTCAGATCTAAAAAAATTAGAGAGATTACTTGCAATTTTTCTGAAGACCTTTCAAACTCAAGAAGGTGGATTTTCAAAGGTAATTTTTTTCTCCAGGTATTTGAGAACTAGTGCATACATATTCAGTGCTTCAGAGGTAAATTTACTGTCCATATTAAATACATATTACTTTATAGAGACATTTATTTTTTTTCAAGAAACTAACATTGAATTTTAGATTTCAAGCTATGTTTTTTTTTTTTTTTTAAATAAAACTGCATGCAAATGGAAGTGAGGAAGTGGAATTCTATGTATTAGTAAAAGAGCAATATTCAGTGAATCCAAGTGTCTTCCAGAGCCCTGAAGGAAACTATGCACCAGGGATCCTTACTGTCAGGGCCAGGATCAAAACAGATTTCATGGTAGGGAGTCTGACCTAGACAGGGTGAGGGAAGGATTGCATGAAAATGGCATAGTTTGGTAAGAAAACACTTAACTGGAAATATCTTTTCAATTGTTCTCTGACAGAAACATCATATACAGATCTTTCTGGACTTAGATGGGGTTATAGCCTGTTAAACCCATAGTAAGTTGAAGATATTGTAAGTCAAAAATGCATTTAATACCCCTAACCTATTGAACATCATGGTTTAGCCTAGTCTACCTCAATATGCTTACTGCATATTGCTGGCCCAAAGAAAGGATCCACAATCACAATTCAGAGTGCAGTTTCCACTGAATGCATGTTGCTCTCGTACCATTGTGAAGTTGAAAAATTTTAAGTTGAACCATCTTAAGTCAGGAACCATCTGTATTGGAAAACACTGATTTGAGACAATAAGCAGTGATAAGAGGTTGGAAGAGCCTCCTCTGTCTCCTGTCCTTCACCCTCCATGTGCATCAGCCCCCACTATTCTCCACAAAATAGCTGGAGAAAGCCTTCTAAAAACAACTCAGATCATATGACCTCTCCACTCAAGATGATCCATGGCGCAGAGCTTTGCATAACTTCCATGAAAAAAAGCTAAAAGTCCTTCTGGATTCTGGCCAACTTACAAACTCATCTCTATCCACTCTTTCCCATGAGCTTTCAGCTTTATTCATACTGGAAATTTCCTTGTTGTTTCTGGAAAATTCCAATCCCATGCTCTTTTCAAGGCCTTTACACTTGTTTCCTCTATCTTCAACACTGTTCTCCTACATATCCATGGCTTGTCTCTTTCCTTACTTAGGTCTTTGCTTGAATATAATTTTAAAAAAGATTTTGTATTTATTTATTTGAGAGAGAGAGAGAGTGCCTGAGAGAGCATGAGCTGGGGGAGAGGCTGATGGAGAGGAAGAGGCAGACTTCCCGCGGAGCAGGGAGCCCGACATGGGGCTTGATCCCAGGACCCCGGGATCATGACCTGAGCTGAAGGCGGAGGCTTAATGGACTGAGCCACCCAGGCGCCCCTTGAATATTATTTTTTCAGAGGCCATGCGTGACTGTCCTATCCCCGTTTTCTAGCATTCACCCCTGCTTGACAGTCTGCTCGGGGAATATCTATTTACTGTCTACCGTACTGGAAAATGATTTTCTTGACACCAGAGATTTTGCCCGTTGTGAACACTGATGGATTCCCAGTGCCTGGAACGGCGTCTGGTATATATTCGGTATATAAGAAATATTTTGTGAGATGGATGAATCAATGGATGAACCAATGAGAGCAATACAAAATAATAGTTATCGTCAAAGAAAGCCAGGTAAATGGGTTTATAAATGTTTCTTGAGAATATATCCTCAGTACAGATTTTCATGATATGAGCAATTGATTTATCCAAATTGAACTTTGCAGAAATTAGAAGAGGAAAGGAAAGAATGGGGAGCAGGGACAGTACAGAGGTGGGGAGACAGAAACTGGGGTAAAGGTTGGGATGAACAGTAGTGTGGTTATTTGTCCACTCTACTGAGACAGAAGATGCAATCAAGCCTGAGATAGTCAATGTCTTTGGGGGAAATCCTAGGAAAGATTGTATGACTAATTTTAAGGGTTTCACTGAACAACAATAAAGATGTGAAGTAGATTTTCAAGGGACTTGGTAAGTGGGTAGTGGAGGATTTATTGACATGCTCAAGGTAGGAATTGAAAATTAATAAAAAGTCCTAGAGAAACAGATGAGAACTGATAAGATCACAAGAAAACACTGAACTCCATGGGGCATTTCAGGAATTTTCAGAGGTAATTTGAATTACATGAGATTTTCACTTTGTGGGCTGACTCACCTAATCCTGGAATAAGATGTGGCTCCATTATAAAGAAAGAAGAAAAGACTAGGATTTGATCTGCCTGTACACTAACATTGGTAGTGTTGATAGAGGAAGATGTGTCACAATGGAAGTGGTTCTGTGTCTCACCCTTCTTTCTGGCTGATAAGTATTTAGGAAGGACCTTGATTTTGACCAAAACCAAGTCACTAGGAGTTGTGAAATCCAAGCACCTCTTTCTAGCTTATTGTCACCTCTCCATTAGATGGAATAAAGAGGTTGGATGTTGGCTATCAATTTTTTTTCTTGTCATATAGCTGGTAACTCATTAGGATTTTCCAGTGAGAATTACATGAATGAACTTCTTGTTTTCATGCATGTCAGGCAATGGGAAACCATCATGTGACCTGCAGCCTTGAGGTTGCCCTCTGAGACGGTTTTAATGTTTCTTACTCACTTGTCTATGCATTCTTCACATAACCTTAGCATGGCAGGCCTGAAGCGGGAATGCCTGTGCACAACTGTGAGGTAGTGACTGTGGGGTGAAGAGAAAGAGTACGGAGGTTGAGATGACACAAGATCACACAAGATTTGGTGTACTCTGGGATATACAAGAACACTTTGGAAATTAACCGAAAGTTAAGGTAAAAGTAATTTTTTTTTTTTTTGCATTACTGAGATATACTTTTAGTATCCATTTCCTTTTGTGTTATATGGATTTGTTTTGGTGTGTAAGACTAAGAACAATGAAATCTAATAGACTTACTTGGGTAGTTGAGTCATACCGACCTGGGTTTTAACCTTGAGAAATCACTGAGTTTTTTTTTTTTTTTTTTTAAGAGGAAGGCAGGAAATAGACAAAGAGCTGTGACATCACTCACGGTGTAGGAAGCTACTGCATTAAGGGCACCCTCATGAATCTCGAAATGTGTTCTTGACCTGGGTCTACTCTTCACTGTAAGATTTCTTAGCTCTGTTTTTTTTTTTTTTTGCTTTGCATTTAATAACTTTCCAAAGCCAAAAGATACATCTTTATGTTGACTTACAAAAATTCTGTAGGGCTCACAATAAAGTAAAAAATAATAATACAGGTTTAGACTGTGAGGATAGCCACTGTGGAAAAATTGTGATCAAATCTCTAATTTCCTCCATTATCTAGGTCAGTAAGGAGAATAGTTTCCCCACTTTGTTTCCTCTTTGTTTCAAACTCAGTTTTTAGAGATGTGGAGAGTTGTAGGTTTTAACATGAAGATTAGCTATTTCGACAATCATCATCTAAATTAAAATGGGTGATACAAAAGTTCAGATCAAGAAATACACAATGCAGCTTAATGATTGAAGACTCAGTCTTGAAACCACTGGGATTGAAATTTCATGGCCTCTGTGGATGATTCACTGCTTCGCTGTGTCATGAGTTTCATTTTGAAATGAAATACACTGTGTGGTTTCATTTGAGAGCTTCGTGTTGATGCAAAAAGGAAATGAGCCCATATTGGGAAGTTAGGTTGAAATGCATGTAATTAATGATGAAAAAAGTGTCAAGCTGTTGTCTGGCAATTTTTCCCACCTTGTTCTGGCATTACCAGGTTGTTCTATAATCATCTCTCTGTCCCTCCAACTTGTCTGCGAACTCATAAAGGGCAGGGACTGGGTCAAGCAAATAGAAGGTGCTCAATGAACAATTAAACATTAGCTCTATGGGAGTGAAATCCTTAGCTCAAGTCTTACTGCGTGATTGCCGATGAAAAGACTCTATTCATCTTCAGTGCATTTATACACTGGACTTAAGCACAGTCTTGTTTATAGAAGCTATTCTACAGTATTATTTTCACAGTAGTATTCACATTCCCAAACTTGGATATTCTCTTGAAACCAGTGGGGGGAGGAGGGGTGGTGAGTGTAGGAAGGGTAGTGGAAACAAAGCAGAATGAAAAACGGAGTAGGATTAATTATTTTATTTTTTTAGTTGAAGGAAGATTAATTATTTTAAAGTTAATTTTGATTTATTTCAATTTACTTCCATATTTTTGGAAGATGTATGATATTTCAGACTGTACTAGACTTGGTGTCTGATTTCAAGGAATATATATTTATTCTTATGATGAGGAGGGAAGGTAAAGGTGAGTTCTTAGTAACAAAGAAATTAGCGAGGAAGAAAACACCATATGTAACAAAATATGCAACTGAATTGTGAGGTGGTACAATTTAGTTTTTAGATGCATAAGCTTTTAAGTCAGTCCAGGACTGAGACTGGTTCTACCATTACTAGCTCTGAGACTTGACTTAATCCTCAATTACTTATGTTCAAAATGGGAATGATATTAATAATACACTATAAAGTTATTATGAGGATTAAATAGCATTCATATACATTGTGCACCCAACACTGAGTTCCAGACCAATACATGATTAGATGTGAGAATGGAAAGGGCTAGCTAAATAGCTCTAGTAACTGAGTTCATTTTAAAGTTTCTGTTGGGAATCCATGTAAAATATAACATTTTCCTGAGGATTGACAGTTGTTACTTATAGACCAATCAAAATCACCATATAATTGATAGTCATTGAAAATGAACAAACTAGAGTCAGAACTTCCTTTTGAAAACTTTACTCAAGTAAATCTCTTGAACCTTGCCCTTAAAAGAACACAGATCAGAGTACAGAGAGTTGCTTCATTTCTGACAACCAAAAAGACTGTCTTCATTTTCCAAATTATAACCACACAGTCCAAGAGGAGATATATATACGTTTTAGAGAATAAGTTTTGGATTCTGGAAAAAATGGAATAAATGCTATAGAGAGTACCTGAAGAAATTATTGAAACTTGGAAACTTTTCAAAACTGAATTTCCATTTTCTGACCTACACGAACATTTCCCTTTCTTTTAGAATATGAACTCCAAACCTTTTGTGGAGAGCCTCTTTTTCTCTGCCTTGTTGAGCCATTTGCCTTAGGTTTATTGAGTTCTGTGTAAATTCTCTGAGTATCTCCTGAAGGGTAACTCTGGTCTCTTTTTCTGCCTCCTAAGAAGGTAGCTTGTTCTTTTTCTTGCCAAGAACACTGTTCTAGATTCTGTTACTGCTCAGGTCCTCTTGATTTTGCTCCGTTCTTTAGGTCCTATCTTTCTCCCATCTTTAATCTTTCCTCCTCTGCCCACAAATATGGTCAGGGCCCTTTCTATCCTGAAATAACCCTCCTCTGACCCTGCTACTCGAGCAGGCTAGTATTTAGCTCCCGTTATCACCAAACTTCTCAGAGTACAAATTCTGCTTTCACTTCTTGCTCATGCATTCATTTCTTAACGCCTCGTACTATGGTTCCACTTCTACCTTCCACCCCTCTATGAAACTACCTTCTGGAGGTCACCAGGTAATTTATGGAAATTTCACTTCTTGGAACTTTCTCCTGGGGAACCTCCTTTATACCACAGTCTGCTGGTTCTTTCATCTTTCTGAGAACTTCTTTTCTACTTTCTTCACTAGTTGCTCCCCTTCTTCTGCTCCATAAAGATATTCTTTTATCCATATTCTTTGCCTTAGGCAACTAGCTCCTCATCCACTCACACTGCTTTGACATGAATTTCCTCAATCTCTTTGCCTTTCATTTTAAAATCTCCTTCCTGATGATTCCCAAGCTTAGCAATTTCCAACTGTTGCTAGGATTTTCTTACTTAATCAGCCAGAATTTCAAACTCAGCAGATTTAAAACTAGGCTCATTAACTTACACTTAACAAAACTCCAAGCTCTCTGTCTTTATTTTGTTTTTATTAATGACAACACTACTAATGAGTCATCCTTCAAAACTCACAAGAAAATTGTGTTCTTCCTTCTCATGTTCCATGTCTAATAAATTAGATTCTATATACTTTCTATTTTGGAGTCAGATAAATCTGGGTTCAGATCATGGTTTTGCTACTTACAACCCTTTTGGCCTTGAGAAAATTACTTAAATTCATGGAGTTTTGGCATCCTTATTTATAAAATGGGAAGAATAACATCCCCTTACATGGCCAATTGAGAGGACTGGATAAAAGTTGCACATTTTATACTTATTCCTCAATAAATAGTAATCCTATTCTTTTCCCTGATCCTGGTTATATCTGTCATATCCACTTTTATTTTTCTTAAAGTCAACTAATACTTATCAAGGTACTTCACGTAGTTCCTGACATGTAGGTGTTATTCACATGTTTTTTTCTCCTTCCTTCCTTTTGTTACATTGCCTCCACAGTTCAGAGTGCATTGCTTCTTCTTTTTTTTTTTTTAATTAACATATAATGTATTATTTGTTTCAGGGGTACAGGTCTGTGATTCATCAGTCTTACACAATTCACAGTGCTCCCCATAGCACATACCCTCCCCGATGTCTATCACCCAGCCACCCCATCCCTCCCACCCCCCTCCACTCTAGCAACCCTCAGTTTGTTTCCTGAGATTTAGAGTCTCTTATGGTTTGTCTCCCTCTCTGGTTTCACCTTGTTTCATTTTCCCCTCCCTTCCCTTATGATCCTCTGTCTTGAGACGTGCATTGCTTCTTGTCTGGACAATTGATGTGGCTCCTACACGGCCCTGGCTCCTGTCCTGGACATTGGGATTTACCCTGGACGCTGCTGGCTGATTCGCCTTCCTGAGGCATGCTTTGGGTAGGCCACTTCCCTACTCAGAAATCTTCACTGCTTCATTATTTCCCAGAAAATGAAGTAACAAAACCTAGAGTTCAAGTTATCTTCAGAGACGTATGTGTCATGATTTTCCTACACATGGCGTCTGTTTTGGCCAAGTGGTACCATTCTTTCTTTTGACACGTCCTGATTTTTCTGTTCTCTTGCCTTTCCTCCTGGGTCTGGAAAGATATTTAAACAGTCTCCATCTGCCAAATCCTTTTCTAACATGACGCATGAGACTAGAGCTTTTGAGACTGTGTCTAATTAATATATCTATTTTTTTGAATTAGCTAGTCTAGTAGACCCTCAATCTTTTTTGGATTAATTAAAATAATAAAACTTTGACATACTGATCCATTCGTGAAGGTGAATGTCTTATGGACAACAGAACCACTGTTTATGAGAGAAGAAAGATTGAAGAGGAATAAGAAGAAGAAGAAAAAAAGAAAAGGAGTTCATTTAGGGAATGAGGTAATTATTTTTTGGTTGGGTCAGAAAAGTAGGGAACGCAGAGAAGTATGAATCCCAAGAAGAGGAGCAATAACTGGGATTATATGGAGAGCGTGAGGGGGCTTTGAAAGCAGTCTCTGTCCTAATTTCATTGTAATTCTTGGCATAGAATAATGATTAACATTCCAAGACAGAAGATATGGTGGCAAACTGCCCCGTATTTGAAAACAGAGGAAACGCCCTGGAAAGAATGAGATATGTGGTAAAGAGAGGAAGTGACAATGTACTGGAAAGGCTAGCTGTAAGTCATCACAGGGGCGCCCCGAATCCTGGCATGTGTCAGGCAGTCTGATGCGATCCTGATATCACTCCTGTCACTGGGTAAAGTCACTTGTCACTTTGACCCAAGCAGAGATAAAGCAGTCTAAGCACATGGAAGGGTCTAAGTGCCAAGTACATAATGGTGCTCAATAAAAGCCTATTACTGATGAGCTGTGGTTTGTGACAGAACTCCTCTAGGGCGAGATCCAAGAGTACGTAAGGTAAGCACCTCAAAAAATGCCTAGGTGTGCCAGATCACTCAGTAACATTAGGACAAATAGGCTTGCCTTGGCTAAGATATAAGATGCGTATCTTATACTTCCAGAGGTTTGTTTCATAACTCTGAATCATAAGTGAGGACTTGACGCATTCCAAGAAGATCTTTAAGCAGGCAAATTAAGTATGATTTTTAAAAAGTTCTTTGAGGGGCGCTTGGGTGGCTCAGCCGATGAGGCCACCAACTCTTGGTTTCAGCTCAGGTCACGATCCCAGGGTCGGGAGATTGAGCCGTGGGTCAGGCTCTGTGCTCCGCTTGGAGTCCGCTTGTCCTTCCACCTCTGCTCCTCTCCCCCCTAAAATAAAGAAATAAAAGTCTTTGGAAAAAAATTAAAAAGTTCTTTAAGATGAAAAGTAGCAGTTTATCCCTGACCAGGCCTTTCTTCTAGTTCAGACAGCTTACATCTATGTGGTTGAAAAGTTCCATTTCATCATGAATTTGTTGAAAAAAGAATACTTAAAACATATTCTAAGGCACGACATGGAATGTTAATTGTCCCATTGAAAACATTTGGAAAATCAGAAGAAATCTTTGAGGAAGTGTGCTTTTGGAGAATTTTGCAGAAATTGCTTGGGCTTTCAGGGTTTGTGAGGGCTCAGGCCGTGACCGTCACCCCCTCCTATAGATTTGTGTGTCTTAGATTTGGACACATGTCAGTAACTCAGGAGAAATTTGTTTACCCATCATTTACCATCAAACATACCATCATAAACATAGCAAGCAAAGACCAAGGAAATGGCCAAATTATTAATACTGATGCTTTAATTCAAATGATTAACGTCATTCTCCCAAATGGTTGTTTATGCCTTTAGAGCCATACAGAGATGAATTATTTGACATGCTTTTCCCTTGCTTTCCTGTTTCACTCTTATCCACCAGTATATAGGCTTCACCCTCTGAGGGGGTTCTAAAATTGCCTTTGAGAAAAACTTGAAACAACTTCAATTTAGCTCTTTTGGCTGTGCTTTTCAATGAATTCTGGTACTCTTCCTTAAAATTTGCATGATTGATTTTTAAATAATTCTGTTAGCATCATGGTCTCAGACAATTATTATTCTGTGATTTCTTGAACAAAGGTCACAAAACTTTACTAAATCTCCAAAACACTAAGGAAAATACTTTAAGTTGGCATGTGAGAACAGACAATGATTGCTCTCTGTTGATTTACTGCTCATTTGACAGGATATTGCAATCGTGTTTTCTACTATCAGCTTCATGTAGAAAAACTTAGGAACCACTCCATAACGGTCACATCTGTGGACAATTTCAGGTTTTTCTGTATTTCCCTCATTATCATCTGTATTTTCACTGGTTTCAAATTTACTCATCAAACTTCCTGTTTTTAACCACTGATCCATGCTCCCAGTTGAAAATACAACTTGAAACTATTCACTTGAGAAAGTTAAATGTAGTTTAACTTTGCAACACAAAAAAACCCCCCCTCAGAATTTGGGGTTATTTTGTGTTATGGGAGAATTCACTGTGTTTAGAGAAAGAACTAAACATAGATATGTATTTGTAAAAGATATTTTAATCTCATAATTGCAGTGGGTAATTTACTGATTTATGGGAATTGTGTGTGTGTATACAAAAGTTAGAAAAACCCCACCGATTCTTAATGGGACAGACTCATTTAAAAAATGCACCTATTGTAAAGACTATGGACTTGCCTAGAGATCATGTAACTTGATAGACTACTATTGTTCTTCCCACCAGGTAGTGACACTACCTTAAGCCATTCTCATCTTAGATATGTTTTCAGCTTTCCGTACTGTAGGAGTCATGTTTGTACTACATGATGTTGGCCACTTTGATTGGAGAAGAGGTGGTAACTAGACCAGCTGAGACCAATGAAATACTCTTTTCTATAATTAGGGAATCGGGACTGAAACTTTCTGGTTTATTCTGGTTCCATTTTGTTGTAGTCAGAATGCTATGAGTGCCCCAATCTCCCTTTAGGTGGGTGTAAACTAAACTTCATCTACTTTGGAAAAGAAGTACTGGCCAATAATACACATTAATACCCCCTGAGATATGGAGAATGATCTCTTCCTTTGAAAAATGAACATAGGCCACTATGTATTTTCATGTTCTTGTATTTACTTTTTATACTTTTCCAACTTTTCTTTTCAGGCTTTTAGCTGTCACTTCTTCTTGCAAATTTGGTGCCCTTACGAGATGATAATAATCATGATTCTACCCAGTTCCACGCCTTCTGGGTCCATACTTTCTGTACCGGCCCTTCTGAACTTTTTAATTGAAGGTGTAGCACAAAGATCATTGAGAACATACTGATTTCCCAACATGTCTTGTCAGAGATGTAAACTTTTTTCCTTTAGTTCAGTTGTGATAATTTTGGAATCTTCTAAAAGGAACTTTGGCAAAAATTAAGGGAGGGGTATGGTGGGAGTGGAGGGGTGGGATGGTGAAAGAGCATAGAAATCAATGAATCAATGAATTCACATGGTACAGTGTTCTAATCTGTCTCTCATATCCCGCCAAAATCCACTGTGTCTAGGACAGCTTTGGAGCAGGTAGTCCCTGGTTCCTGGACTCGTATTAAAGCAGTCTGTATTGTGTATTTATATGTATGAGTGCAAAATTAAAAAAGAAGACACTAAAAGCACAAGCTACAGAAGAAAGAAGTTAAATGGGACTTCATCAAAATTAAAAACTCTTGTGCTTCAAATGACGCTATCAAGAAAATAAAAAGATAGCCAATGGAATGTGAGAACATATATGAAAGAGATACAAGTGTATGAAAAGAAGCTCAATATCATTAGTCATTAGGGACATGCAAATCAAACCCACAATGGGATACCACTTCTTATCCACTAAGATGGCTAAAATAGAAATAAAAAGGGGTGCCTGGGTGGCTCAGTTGGTTAAGCGACTGCCTTCGGCTCAGGTCATGATCCTGGAGTCCCGGGATTGAGTCCCGCATCGGGCTCCCTGCTCAGTGGGGAGTCTGCTTCTCCCTCTGACCCTCCCCCGTCTCATGTGCTCTCTCTCTCTCTCTCTCTCATTCTTGCTCTCTCAAATAAATAAATAAATAAAATCTTTAAAAAAAAAAAAGAACCCCAGACAATAACAAGTATGTGTGCACATGTGCATATGTGTGTGTGTGCATGTATGTTTGTATTTTTTGCTGGACTGTTTCTCCTACTCTGTGTAAACTAGGGCACATGGAACATGAGTTATATTTGGTTTTGCTGTCATAACACTTTATAGTTTACTATGACCTTAACCATGAATAATCATCTACCTCATTTGAGACTTTCAACTATATAAGGTTGGCAGAATAGTTCATTATTTTCCCTTTCTTAAAGATGAACTTCAGGCTCAGAGATGTGAAGGGATTTTCCCAAGTTATCCCATAAATGGTTAAACTAGGATTTGAATTCAGATTCTCTTTATAAGATGCTCCTTCTCAAAGAATACAGCCTTACATTTCATTGCAATGTCTGGATCACTTTGAAATAGTGCACTCATCAGATGTGAGGGTATCTGGCTGTAACGTTTGTCACCCTATCAATTGTCAGGTTGATCTGGCTGCCTATTTCTTTCTCACTGCTCTATGTGTGTCTCTCCTGAAGCTGTGCACTTGGTTGAAGAGGACAACCTTCCCTGACAGAGGAGGACCATTCTTCAGTGAAGGGTGTACCAGTAATTGTGCTTCCCTACTAGAACGTCCAAACAAGCTCTCAAGGACCATTTATAGGAGAACATAGGGTAGTCAAGCCTCCAAGACTCCAGACACGTCCAAATGAGGTATTGCATATGACAGTCTTTCTTTCCTTAAAAAAAAAATAGTGCATTCATCTATATTACTTCATTTTTTAAAAAGATTTTATTTATTTATTTGAGAGGGAGAGAGGGAGCATGAGTGCGGGGAGAGGCAGAGGGAGATGCAGGCTCCCCACTGATCAGGGACCCCCAACGCCGGCCTTGATCCCAGGACCCTGGATCATGACCTGAGCTGAGATGCTTAGCCAACTGAGCCACCCAGGCACCCCTACATTACTTCATTTTAAACTTTATAACCACCCAATGAAGTGAGTAGGCCAGGTAATATATAAATAAGTTATATTTGCAGTTGAAGAACATGATACTCAGGATGATCAGAAGTTTTATTTCAAGCCCTGCTCTTCACTTTAGACAAATTATTCAACTTCTCTAAGTTTTGTTAGAGGTCAATTGAAGGCTATATTAGATGATCTCAGAGGTCCCTTCTAAGCCTACTGTTCTAGGATTCTATCTTTAGTATGTTTCCATTAGCAGTATATGTGCTTTGAGGTGCATTTCCAGTCATGGTGAATGAGTTTTTGTTGAATGATCTGCACTTGCTTACTGAGTTGTTAACCCTAATACAGATTCTTGAAAAGACTGGTCAAGGTCAGGGAGCAAGCTTCAGCTTGGAACAGTGCCTACATAGCTGAACAATGTGGGGGTTAAATTTATTTATTTCACTGACTTGGGCTTTAAACTATTAAACTATTCACAGACTCCCTAGAATGTAATAATTTCATCTAATTGGAGAACAAAATCCTAACACATTACAGTTAGCCTTTTATGATAAGTACTTTGTCTAGCATTTTTTTAATAAAGAGTTTCTGCTATACCAACTCTTTGCAACCTGGCTGTGGAAGAAATACCCTTAATTTCAACCTCAGCAGAAAGAGAGCATCAGAAGAGATTCTTCTCTTATTCCCCATTTGATGTCTGCACTAGATATCATTTGTTTTCTTTCTAAAAAAAAGATATTGGGTTTTAAAGGATATGTTAAAAAATACTTCTTATACTTTCACATTTTCTTGTTTTTAAAATGTTTTTATTTATTTATTCATGAGAGTCAGAGAGAGAGAGAGAGAGAGAGGCAGAGGGAGAAGCAGGCTTCCCGCGGAGCAGGAAGCCCAACGCGGGACTCGATCCCAGGACCCTGGGATCACGACCTGAGCCGAAGGCAGACACTTGACCATCTGAGCCACCCAGGTGTCCCTATTTCCACATTTTCTTGGCACCTGAAAATGAAATTAGTGAGCTAGATATTTTCAAAATGCTTCAAGCTCAAGAATTCTGTGACTTTTCCCTCATTGATAATGTAAAGGTAAATTTCACCTCTTTCCAGGATATTGATTTAGGAGACTTGGTGGGTGTAAATGTTACCTAAGAGTTTTTAAGTTATCTGCATAATCTTTGATAACCATCAATTAGGTTTCAGATTTTGTCAATATTTCCTTTACAACCCAAGAGCCAGTGATTTTATGGAGCAGTTGCAGCACTTAAAAAATATCACCATCTCTTTGCCTTTTTTTTCTCTCTTCTGTTGAAACAGGCTATAAATATATTGGCATTGCTTCTCATCATTGACCTTGTGGGAAATTATCATCCTTCCATTTTCCCAAGAATTGAAAACATATTTCCCTGAAAGAAGAGGGCTAAAATAAGTGGGCTGAATTAAGCACAGAAAGTCAAAATGTATGGGAATATCTTCAACTTCAGGACAGCTTATTTTTAGCCATTTTCCTTTTGCTCTCTTTATAAAGGCCACCAAGATTCAAGAATGGTGGTTCTCTCACCAAGTGATAGTTCAGAGATAAAGCCCATCCGGAGAGAGGAGTATGAAGTTTCTTTGAAAAGTATGAAGAACTAGTCAAATGTTTCATACTAAACTTCCAACCCAGTCTTGTGGAGCCAGGAAACTAACTTTAATTTCTATAGAGGCACTTCCTACAGAGGCTGTTTCTGAGATGGGTTTGCAGATCAGCTGCGCTTAATTCAATAAGAGAGTTAATGCCTATTTCAACAAAGCATATTATGAAGTATTTATTCCAATGAGACCTCATCTATTTTATTTCATGAAATGTATACATGTCTTTTTCCTGATCATAAGAAACAAAATTTAAAAACCCATAATAAAAAGTAAAGTTAGGAGCACCTGGGTGGCTCAGTCGGTTAAGCGTCTGCCTTCGGCTCAGGTCATGATCCCAGGGTCCTGGCATCGAGTCCCATATCGGGCTCCCTGCTCGGCGGGGAGTGTGCTTCTTCCCCTCCCACCACCTCTCCCCCCTACTCATGCTCCTTCTTGCTCTCTATCTCAAATAAATAAATAAAATCTTTTGAAAAAAAGAAAAGCAGTAAAGTTAAATATATGAAGTAGTACAGAGTTTTTCAAAAATCTTTTAGAGGCACTGCAAGCTAAAAAGTTTGAAACCACGATGCAGGAATATGCTGTGCTGGGACAATTGAGGTTGACCATTGTTTCACAATATCATCGGGCTTCGGAGGATTTTATAACCCAAGTTTTCAAAAGATAATTTTCTCAGCTCTGTTCCACAGAACATATTTCACTGAAGGTTCAATATAGTTCTTCAAATTTGTAATATCTTCAAATATACTATTTGGTATTTACTGATTATATGGATGTATGAACTTATGAAACATTATGCTAAGCACTTTCCACATATAATCCTATGTAATAATACCATGATCTCCCTCCCGTCTTTGTTGAGATATAATTGGCAAAAATTGTGTATGTTTAGGTTGTACAACTTATTTTGAGATATATATATATATATATACACACACACACACATTGTGAAATGATTGCCAGTCAAGCCAATGAACATATCCATCATTTCATGTAGTTACCATTTCCTTCCTTCTTTTTTTCAGGATTTTATTTTTAAGTATATACACCCAACTGGGGCTCGAACTCACAACCCCAAGATCAAGAGTTGCATTCTCCTCTGACTAAGCCAGCCAGGTGCCCCCTACCTTCCTTCCTTTCTTGTGGTGAGAATACTTAACATCTACCCTCTTAGCAAATTTCAAGTATACAATACAGTATTATTAACTATATTGACATTGCTGTATGTTAGATCTTCAGAACTTGTTCATCTTGTGTAACTGAAATGTACCCTTGGACCAACATCTTCCCATTTCCCCCTCCCCTGAGCCCCCGGAAGCCACCACTATACTCAACATTTTAACAAATGTGACTATTATTCTATATTGTGACTATATTCTACATATATGTGAGATCATGAAGTATTTGTCTTTCTGTGTCTGGCTTATTTCACTTAATATAATGTCCTTCGGGCTCATCTATGTTGTCATAAATGTCAGGATTTCCTTCTTTTTCATGGCTGAACAAATATTCCATCATATACACACCCACACCACTTTTGCTTTTCTATTTATCCATCAGTGGACATTTATGTTGTTTCTATATCTTAGCTATTGTGAATAATGCTGCAATGGACATGCGAGAATAGATATCTCTGAGATTACTGATTTCCTTTCCGTTGGATGTGTATACCCAGAAGTGGGATTGTTGGATCATGAGGCAGTTGTTTTTAATTTTTTGAGGAACATCCTCAAATTTCATAATGTATTTCATCATGTATTTCATAATGGCTATGCCAATTTACATTTCATAATGTAAATTCATAATGGCCATGCCAATTTACATTTTCACCAAAGTGTACAACATTTCCCTTTTCTCCACATCCTCACCAACATTTGTTATCTCCTGTCTGTTTGATAACAGCCATTCTAGCAGGAGTGAAAATCTTTACCTATTTTCATCTTAAGTAAATAAAAACATTATAGTTTTGATTTGCATTTCCTTGATGATTAGTGATATTGAGAAGTTTTTCATATACCTCTGGGCCATTTGTATGTCTTCTTTTGAGAGTCTATTAAGGTCCTTTGACAATTTTTAAATCTTTTTTTTTTCTATTGAGGTATATGAATAAAAATTTGTAAATATTTTGTAAATATTTGTAAATATTTTCTCCCATTCCATAGATTGCTTTTCATTTTATTCATGGGTTCCTTTGCTGTGCAGAAGCTTTTCAGTTTGATACAGTCCCACATATCTTTTGCTTTTGTTGCCTGTGCTTTTTGTGTCGTATCTAAAATATCATTGCTTAGAACAATGTCAAGAAGGCTTTTCCTTATATTTTCTTTTAATAGTTTTAAAATTCCAGGTCTTATGCTTAAGTCAAATAAGACATTTAAGTTGATTTTTGTAGATGGAGTGAGATAAGAGTCCACTTTTTTTTTCTTCTGTGTATGGATATTTAGTTTTCCCAACATGGTTTACCAAAGAGACTATTCTTCCCCCACTGTATACTCTTGACACCTTTGTCGAAGATCTGGTGGCCATAGATAAGTGGATTTATTTCTGGGCTTTCTGTTCTATTCCATTGGTGTATATATCTGTTTTTATGTCAGTACCATACTATTTTGGTTTCTGTGGTTTTGTAATATATTTGGAAATCAGAAAGGGTGATGCTTTGAGCTTGTTCTTGCTCAAGATGGCTTTGACTATTCAGGGTCTTTTGTAGTTCCACACAAATTTTAGATTGTTTTTCTACTTCTATAAAGAATGTCATTGATATTTTGATGGGAATTGCTTTGAATCGCAAGGGTCTGATATGTTCCTTTTAATTTTTGAGGTATCTATTGTAGTAATGTCTTCTCTTTTATTTTCTGATTTTATTTATTTGAGTCTTCCTTTTTCAGCTTTATTGAAGTATAAGTGACAAAATTGTGAAATACTTCATGATGATTTGATATATGTTTACACTGTGAAAGGATGCCTCCCATCTAATCACTGAACACTTGTGTTAAGAACACATGCATTTGAAGGAGCAGTCCTCTATTCTAGACTTTGTGGGCCAGCTTTGGTGGAGGAAGACCTTCCTCCATGAGTGCCATCTGGGTGGGGTGCTGTGGCTGGAGGTAAGAGGCATAGTGGTGTGGACTCTGGGCAGCTCTATTAGCTGAAGTCAGCTTCAACAAAGACTGTGGGGGTCCTTGGTGGGACAAGCTGTGTGTATCTAAGGCAGCAGTGAGGACTGCTGTGGTCCTCGGTGGCTAGAGTTCTGGGGTTCTCCTGCTCTTCTTATCCCCATAGGGGAATTTGGGGCCCTCTTGTTGCCCAAGTATGCCAGGCTGGGGGAGAGGGTGTTGTAGATAAAATGCTTTCTTTGCCTTTCTATGCAGCTGTCATCAGTTTTTGTGCTCCACTGGGTTGTTGCAACTTTCTCATTATACTCTGGGGCTCTCCCAGAGCTGGTTTTTTTTTTTTTTTTTTTTTTTTTTTTTTTGTGGGTAGTTTTAAAATTGCTGTTTTGGTTGGGGGATGAGTGATAGGTCTTTCTAGCCTGACGTCTTACTGATGTCACCTTGATAGCATCATAATCTTAATGAGACTGGATTATTCCTAGTTGTACTGAGAAAAGTGAGGCCCAGAAAAGTTAATAACTTGTCCTAAGAATATACATAGCGGAAAAGCAGTATTATGAGAATTTTTTTCCCTGTTTGACTTAAGGGCTCCCATTCTTAACTACTTTTCTATAACACATCCATGATATTATTCCTGACTAGCTTCCAACTGGTAATATGTCCATTTGTATAATATTCTTCTGAATATAGGATTATTATTTTTAGTGTCTTGAGTCTGAGGCTGAGTTCTTACGGTAGGCCACTCTGACTTTTAGAATAATGGTTATTGCACTAATTTGAGCCTGTTTAAGCACATTTTGGTGTCTAATATTGGGGGAGCCCTGTTGACTTCTCATCCATCTACCCAAACTCATTTACTCATGTAAACTATTTTCTATAAGTAATAATTCTACACCAAACCCAGAGAATAGCATTTTTTCTTGACAATTTCTACTTAAGAGTGGTGATAAACTGATAAATATTACTGGATCTTTTATAATATTACATTTTCATACTACCATTAAAGGGAATTAACTGTATGCCAGGCACAGCTAGGACCTGTATTCTTAATTATAATACTCTTTCATCTCATTCCAGTATTAGCAATAATGTCATAAAGCTGAGTAGAGTATCTGTTCCTACCAGCCTCTTTTGGGAAAGCAATGGATCCAAGCAGCATTTTCCTAATTTCATTTAACTAAATCACTATGTAGGACGATACTTGTGCTCTCATTAGATGTTTGGTAGAGGAAATGATAGAAATTATATTTTAGATACCTCATTTTCTCAATAACCTCTTAAAATAATATAAAAATATGACTTTATGACTTAGTGACTTGATATTCTTAAATAGCAGTGCCGATTAATTTGGATATATATTCACTTCATTGGCCATATATGTGGATTACTTTGTAGATTAGCTTTGCAGGGGATACTGTGGTCCACCACTCAGTTTCCCTACTTCAAGACTGAGGTGCTCATTCCCTCGGTTCTCTGAAGTATTGACTGCTTTCACCCAAGTCCCTCTCTGGAAATTGTCCTTTCCCAAGCCTATACTTTGTTTGGAAGGGGTCTGTGTCCAGTGACTAGGTGATATGCAAAATGTCCCACGTTCTCTTAACTCAATTTGGAACAACTCTGAAGGGTTATTCCGTCCCCTGAACTCCCAATGGCATTTGGTGAAACCTCTGTTTCTGTATCACAATTCAATCTCTCCTTCTGTCTCATCCTTCATTCTTTACCCCCTTGCAGATATTGTCACCTTGTTACAATTGTCACCTTGTTACAACTGTCACCAGTTACTGTCTGTAACTGGGGGGAAGAATAAATTCTGGATGTAAATCTCTGCTACAGCCTTTTCCTTAGAGAACATGACTTAACATAGCTAAGAAAGAGTTTTAATTTTAAAGTGATTTCTTCTTGTCACTCGTTCAGCATTCTGGTATATCTCCCTCCTCCTGACAGTTGTGTACTCTAGGAAATCAAGCTTTTGGATAATTAGTGTAAGTATGATACAAGCAGGAAGGCAAGTTCATGAAAAGTAAGATTTAAGAGATACTTGGATCTTGCCAGTCCTTCCTCTGCATTAGAATGGTTAGAGATCTTTCCACATAATGGTATGTGACAGGAAAATTGAAAACATTCATTTAATTAATATTTTGGTACCTACTATACATAAGGAATTGTGAAAAATTAAAAAAGAAGACATGACTCCTACCTGTCCATTTGTATAATATTCTTCTGAATATAGGATTATTATTTTTAGTGTCTTGAGTCTGAGGCTGAGTTCATACGGTAGGTAAATAGAGTAAGAAGAGGGAAACATTAGTGTTTCTAATAAAGTGCTAGGAGTTCTGATTAGGAAGGAATTAACCAGTTTTAGCTGGAGCAATCAGTGCAGATATCTGAAAAATGTGATATTCAGATGGTGTTGGGGAAGGGCTCAGTATAACAAAGACAAGACCTTAGTCAACTCAGCATTTTAAATCATTTAACTGACTTTTAAAAAGCCCCCAACTCTCTGATATTTTGTTAAATGTTGTTGGTGCAGTATGAGTCAGTTTGAGGTTAATTGATTTTGCCAATGAACAAGGGTCAGTTAACATCTATGCCCATTTTATTCCTTTTACAATCTGCAAGTTCAAGTGACCTTCTCAATAATTTAAATTTTCCAAAGATTCCAAAGGTGTTTTTACTGGTTCCTTGTAACTCTATATGGGATAAATCAGGAGAAAATTTAATCAGGACCCATGTGTGTCCACTTATGTTGATCAACACTTCTAGCCCTGGACTCTCCACTTCTTCCTGCCTTGTTGATTCTAATTGTTTTTACTCTGTTAATAAGTGGTTTTGTTTGAGTTTATTCTGGAAGCAAAAGATCTGGTGAGGGTGGAACGTGTCATGAATGCATGAAATGTCAATTGAAGTGAGAATCCAAGTAGGTGAATATAGACGCTTAACTTATATTCCTTTAAATTTGAACTTGGACTTACCATTTCAAGACAGTGATTCAGCAATCTAAGTTGGAATCAGTTCTGCATTAATGCTTATTTAGAAATGTCCCATTGCTGAACAGAGCAGGAGGATTTGACAGCAACCCATCAACCAAATAGTGATCTTTGAGATTTTTCTCCCAAGATTGTTTCTGGGCTTCTTATATATTTCCTATGGTACATCTGTATGTAAAGTACCTAAGAGCCTGACCAAATTGGTGGATTTGCCATTTATTTTGCTTTGTGGCCACAAATAGAAACCCCTGAATCTATCGGTAGGTGCAAGTCTGTTGTGATTTGCCAGCTGAAGGAACACATTAAGAATGAACAACCAACTTACTTAATTCACATGTTATTTTAGTTCTTTCTTTTATTTCACCTAAGCTTTTATTGAGATGATAGTTTTGGAAACCATGGCAGGAATAGGGGTGGGGGTGAGGGTTGCAGAGCAGAGAGAAGAAAAACTTCTGATTGAAAATAAAGCTTCCTTTCATTGCTCAGTCCTTGGCATCATCCCATTGGCATTGGCTCCCATTCCTCGTGATTTTATTCCAGACGATAAAACCAGTCAAGCCTGCAGCGCTTTATCTCAGACATCATATCCTACTTTGACAAACATGTCAACAGATAATAGCCATGTGGCTTCTCTGTTCTTTCCTGAAGCAATATCTCTTTATTTTTGGAGCTTGGAAATTAAAAAGAACCATTCCAATGAATTAAGGCATTTAAATTGCATGTTTTAAAAGCTTTTATTTTGTTCTACTTGGCAGTGAGAATGTTCTAAGAATTTCTGGACAATGAATTCCATGGAAAATCTTTTAGACTTCAAACTTACTTGAAGTTTCTGTTAAAAGAGTTTACACCAAATACTTACATTTTATAACAAAATAGATCCAACCATCAAAGGCAAAACTGTGGAGCATTGTTTGTGTTTAAAAGATTCAGTCCCCTCTAGTAACAAACTTTCTGGAAGGAAATATTTCTGAAATGTTTTTAAATGTCTGGGGCTATTTTTTTTTTAAAGAGAAAGTTGAGCATATATAATAATAGTAAAAATTAATTTTTGTTTAGCTCATATTATGTACTGGATATAGTTCCACAGGCTTTACAAGTATTAACTCATTTAATCCTCATTAAACATATTAGTTTCCTAGCTTAGGAAACTAAGGCTCAGAGAAAGTAAGATGTTGCTTGAAGACCCACAGCTAGCAGGTTGAAAAGTGGATACTTTTTTCTAGGAAGGCTGCTTCTAGAATTGTGCTACACTGCTTCTGGCAAGCTGACATTTTATAGATGATGAGATTGAGTTCCAAAGAGATGAAATTACTTGCCAAGATCATATCCTACTAATCCGTAGAGTTGGGGTTTGACCTCAAGTCCCTTGGGTCTCTTTCCAATGCTTTTATTTTTATTTTAAGCTGACACATGGTTAATACTTAAAGAAAATGGAATCATTCAGTCTTAAGAACACTGAGAAGCTTTTTTTTTTTATTATGCCAGACAAAAAGGTGAAACCTACAAAATATGGGCATTTACTTCCATATTTCCAAATATACAATCATATGTTCAGGACCAGCTTCCCCCCCCCCCCGCCAGCCAAGCTTTTTGATTTGGGTCTCTTTCATGGACTGAATATTTGTCTTCCCCCACTCCCAAATTCATATGTTGAAGTCCTAAACCTCATTGTGATGGTATTTGATAGTGGGGCCTTTGGGAGATAATTAGGTTTAAAGTTTTAAAGATGGGGGCCCCTAGGATGGCATTAGTGTCTTTTAAGAAGAGGAAGAGAGACTATAAGTGTCTCTCTCTCTCTCAATCCCTCTCTCCACCATGTGAGGACACACGAAGAAAGTAGATACCTATAAATGAGGAAGGAGGCTCACACCAGAAACCGAGGCTGCTGGCACTTTAATGTTGGGCTCTCCAGCCTCTAGGACAGTGAGAAATTAGTATCTATCATTTAAGCCACCTAGTTTATGGTATTTTGTTATAGTAGCCCAAGCCAAGGCAGTCTTTGATCCATATATCTGTTTTTTTTTTTTGAAACTAATCTCTATACCCAATGTGGGGCTCAAACTAAGGACCCCTAGATCAAGAGTTGCATGCTCTACCTACTGATCCAGCCAGGTGCCTGATCTATATATCTTTGATAAGTCTTCATTATCACCCCCTACCTCCACCATCTGCAAAGATGGCCAGGCCTAACACCTTGACTGCAAAAGTGAACAATTAAATAGACTTGGGGTTCTACTGATGGGGAGCCTCCCTAACTGTTCAGCTGTCTAGTGCTAGTGGGGCGGTTCTGCATAGTCCTGAGAAGTTCACTGTTGTAGACCTATCTCATGGAACTTCAAGCTGAATCTTTTGATTGTGGTTGACAATGGGGCTAGACTTGCACCACAGAAGTCACCTAGAGGGAAACACCCACATCTACTGAAAAACATATCATGTTGGCTTTCTGATAAATATGAAGATGATGTAATACTGACAGTAAGAGAACAAAGCAGGACATCCAGTTGGAGTCCTGATTATGAGGGTAAGTTCTTTTTGAATCTTTTGAGTCTTTAAGGATTAAGTAAATTAGGGTATATCTTGTGAGGTGGTGGATTGATGGTGGATAGGGGTGAGCAGTTAAGCAATTTTTGTAAGCAAGTAGATCTGATTTTGCAATCTGGGAGACCCTTCACTTTTCACTGAAAATATCTGTTTGTATAGTTTTGTTTCATTGATGAAAAGAAAATATTTGGGGGTGCCTGGGTGGCTCAGTCAGTTGAGTGTCTGCCTTCGGCTCAGGTCATGATCTTTAGGTCCTGGGATTGAGCCCTGCATCAAGCCCCGCATCAGGCTCCCTGCTCAGCAGGGGTCTGCTTCTCCCTCTCCCTCTGTGCTCACTCTCTCTCTCAAGTAAATAAATAAAATCTTAAAAAAAAAAGAAAATATTTGTTATGACATCCCTGTGTCCTGAAGTTTCCAGGGCACTTGCAACTAACTTCAGTTAATTTTATGCTGTTGTTAAGACTAGAGAAACTGATTTTTGGTTTAGAAAGGAAGGATTTCCAACATATCTAGATAATATTTTTACAATGTCATGCTAATTAACTGATCAATTACTTTCAAGTCAGAATATGAATTTGCAATTAAATTCTGAGTAGTTCCTTGGAATGATCTAAGTCTGTTAAGAACTCCAAACTGAATTACATTGCTGCCCTGATACCTGAAGCCTGACTCTCAATTTCTGTTTGTTATATAATTTTTTGTTGGACTAGTATTCTAACCAATCCCTTTATCTTTATCTTTTATTTCTTGGGAACTTATTTTTTTTTTTTCTTAGAACTTTTGGATCCTCAGCTTTGGGAGAGGCCAGATCATGTAGGATCTTGTCAAGATGTGTGGACTTTATCTGGCATAGACTGGGAAACCATTGAGAGGACAGGATCGTTTTGGTTTGTTAGAAGGCTAAGTCTGACAGCATTATGGAAAAGGGACTGGAAGCAGGTGGGGCGGGGCTGATGGTTTTACTCTCCCTTTCATCCTTTCGTATTCCAACTTCAATGGGGTAAGGAGCCTTATATTGGTTATCGTAATCCCATGAAGAAATAAGGAGAAAGGGGTTTGTGAAACAGAAACACAAACCAACACCCAAACGTAAAAAGCTCCTATGAATTTCTACTGTTAAAATCTTGAGATTTCCTTTGTAATAGTTACCAAGCAGCCAGCCCCTCAAACACTAAACACACAAGCTCACCATCATTGCCACTTCACTCTTTATTTGTAGCAGGAAGGTTTCTTTGCTTCCAGTTCTCTTGAGCAACTGGTCAGAGGCTGAGCCTGGGGATTGGGACAGGCAATATTTATTCTGAAATAGAAGCTATATATTTCTTATTTCCCTTTGGAAAATTTCAAATATATCCAACATCAGAGATAATAGTGTATGACCCCCCATTTCCATCACCCATATTCAATAATTAGGACTATTATGCCATCTTTACTTTATTACTAAACCTATCTTTTGGTGAAGAATCTTAAAGCTAATTCCAGACCTTATGTAATTTCACCCCTACATAATCCATTAGGCACCTCTTAAAAATATGAACATTTTCTTACATAACTCAATTCCATTTTCACATTTAATGATATTAACAAGAATTCTTTGGAATCATTTAATACTGTTTATATTCTGTACAATGTACCCTATTGTCTTAAAAATCTTTTTACAGTCAGACTATTGTACTAAGATCCAAATAAAATCAAAGGTATTTTATAAACATCTCATTAAATTCCAGGCATTAGGCTTTTTTTGACAACAGCCTTATCCCCACCTTTTTCAGTTTGCCTTTGAGTGTTTTCCTGTGGGCCACAATTTTGGAAGCCGTTTATATCCATGTCATTAAATTAGTTACCACATGTGGCAGGCTGAATAATGGCCTGTGATCATCAGGTCGTAATCTTTGGGACCTGTGCCTGTTACCTTCGGTGGCAAAAGATACTTTGCGGTTGTGATTAAGTTAGGGATCTCTCACTAAGGAGAGTATCCTGGATTATCGGGTGGGCACTAAATTCAATCTGAAGTGTCCCTGTAACAAGACAGAAGGTAATTTGACACAGATGAGAAGGCCAAGTGATGAAAGCAGAAGGAAACAGAATTACAGAGAGAAGATGCTACACTACTGGTGTTGAAGGTGGAGGAAGAGACTACAAGCCAAGGAATGCAGGTGTCTACCAGAAACCAGGCGAGGTAAGGGAAAGCATCCCCCTCTAGAGCCTTTAGAGGGAGCATGGCTCTACTGACACCTTGATTCTTTCCCAGAGAAATTGATTTTGGGCCTCTGGCCTCCAGAACTGTAAGAGTAAATTTGTGTTGTTTTAAGGCACCAAGTTGATAGCAATTTGTTATGGCAGCCATAGAAATCAAATACACTGTGGTTCAAAGACATTTATTAAGAAGGCATTCCGCTCTCTGTAGAAGACGAAATAACTCAGAGGCCAGAGGTACTGGCGAGGCAGTATGTACTACAGGGAAGAGTAATGACCGAGGAACTGGATTCTAGACCCCATTCTGCCAGACTTCGGGCCAAGTCACTTGGCTCTTCTGAGATTCAATTCCTACATATATAAAAATTTAAGGCATGGGTGGGATTAATTGTACTTGAGGGAACTTTACTCTCCCTCCCCTGGTCCATCAAATGAAATCAAGTAAGATGGACATGGCAGTAGAACGTAAGGATAGAGGAAAACCACAGGGGACATGGAATTCCTGTAACAGGCCTTGCAGCTGAAAGAGATGTGGGGAAGGTAGAGAGGGAAACACCTCAAGGTATTTAAAGTGAGCTTACTGTTTTACGTTGGTGTTTGTGCTGGCGTGGGCTGTGTTGAAGTGCTGTCGATGGGACTGCCTTGGGTTTGACTGAGAGCAGGGAACTGGCCTTTCTGCCCTTTCGTCCTTCAGTCACAGCACGTCCACAGCAGCTCGATCTCCAAATCAAAGGTGGAAGGGGCTCTAAATCTGGAGACTGAAAGTAATTTCTTTGGGTGTCCTCATCTCAGAGAGGTCTCTGAATGCAGAACTTGGGGGTCTCTGGGCTTCTTATGCAATAGCTTTCTTAATAAACCTGGGAAGGGCCTCTGACTGGGAATAACAATAATACGTATTAAGTGTTTAATGGGCTCTCTGCTGGGTTAAAAGCTTTATATATAAAATCATTCAATCTTCACAGACATCTCTATGCAGTCGTTATTAGCATCTCTGTTGTGTTGGCAAAGAAACTGAGGTTTAGAGAGGATATGACTTTACCTAAAATGACACAGCTGGTAAGTGGCCAAGTCTGAAATTGGACCTAGGCCATGTGGAACCAAAGGTCATATACATGAGATGCTCTGCTCCGGTAATTCAAAATCATGTGAATGGGCATGTAAGACTAATGCAAGGCATCCAGTTGTATCTTAGACTCTGAGGCTGTTTTCTTTAAGTCATTGCATTTCCAAGTTGACTTCTTTTTTTTTTTTTTAAGATTTTATTTATTTGACAGAGAGAGAGACAGTGAGAGCAGGAACACAAACAGGGGGAGTGGGAGAGGGAGAAGTAGGTTTCCCCGCGAGCAGGGAGCCCGATGTGGGGCTTGATGCCAGGACGCTGGGATCACGACCTGAGCCAAAGGCAGATGCTTAACGACTGAGCCACCCAGGCACCCCTCCAAGTTGACTTCTTAGATTAGAGAACAGTGAGGAAACCTTTGTGCCTGGGCTTAGGAATCAGCCGTAAAAGGGGTATAACCACTTCTCACCTACCACTTGGAGTTCCTTTGTAAGGGCCTTAGAATTGAAAAAAATCTGAATTGGTACTGCACTGGTACAACGTATACTTTAGTATTTACCTAAGTACGTGATTTTTTCTCTTGGATAGTGTTCTTTTTTCAGTCAGATATATGTTCTTTCAGTCCAAGAATTATTTCATTGCTTTTTTCCCCTATGGACTCCCAATTTCCTAGAGCAGTGCTGAGCATATGAAATAAGTAAATACCTTTTATATTTAAAACTTTCGATGGATCATAAAAAGAAGTTTGGAAGAAAACAAACTTACCCCTTATCTTGAACTGTAGATAATGATGCTCACCTTAATGTAGTAATTCCGAGTCAGTATATAGAAAGTGCCAAGCACAGGTGTTTTTATTGTTATTGAAATAAAGGGATTTCTTAAATAGTTTAGTGTTTCTTTTTTTCTTTTTTAAGATTTTATTTATTTATTTGACGGAGTCAGAGACAGCGAGAGCAGGAACACAAGCAGGGGGAGTGGGAGAGGGAGAAGCAGGCTTCCCGCAGAGTGGGGAGCCTGATGCGGGGCTCGATCCCAGGACCCTGGGATCACGACCTGAGCCAAAGGCAGACGCTTAACGACTGAGCCACCCAGGCGCCCCAATAGTTTAGTGTTTCTTAAATGGAGTTTAATTTTTTTTTTTTTAGAGAGAAAGTGCAGGAGCATGGGGGAGGGGCAGAGGTAGAGAGAGAGAGAATCTTAAGCAGGCTCCACACCCAGCCTGACATGGGGCTTGATCTCACCACCCTGAGATCATGACCTGAGTCGAAATCAAGAGTCAGATGCTTAAGCGACTGAACCACCGTTGCACCCCGAGTTTAGTGTTTCTTAAATGGAGTCCATGGGTGTATTCTGGCAAAATGAAATTTTATTTTAATAAAAAATTATTTTACTAATTATAAAGACTTTAGTTTCTAAAGTCAATGTTTCTGAAACTGTAATCTCTGGGCATACCTTCTGTGGTCCATGAGAATATTTTCCTTTAAGAGGGTCAGTATATTCCCTGAGGTTGAAGCTGATTTAGTTTTTACCACTGTTTCCAGGATAACTTAGCCCACACCATAACTGGTCAAGGCGGTTCTGGGCATAACACACACACACACACACACACACACACACATACACACACACATCCACCTGTACACATGCTTGTTATTCTTTTTATGAACCAATTGAGAATTAGTTGCAGACATAATGTCTCTTCACCACTAAATGCTTCAGTATTTATTTCCTAAAACAAGGACATTATCTCATATAAGCCCTGTAAAATTATTAAAATCAATGGATTTTATATATAATCATTTATATGATCATCAATACAGTATAAAAATAATATGTCTTACTCAAATTTCTCAAATTGTCTTACGAGTTAATGCCATTTACAGTAGAAGAGAAAAAATTTTATTTTCTGCTCTAGGATCCAATTCAGAATGACGTGTTGCCTTTAGCCGTTGTTTTTTTTTTATTTCTTTTAATCTGGAATTGCTTGTCAGTTTTCCTTTCATGGCCTTGATTTTTTTTTTTTTAAATTAGAAGTTATTTGTTTTGTAGAATTGGCCTCAATTTGGGTTTATTCAATTTTGTCTCTTTTATGATTCAATTCAGGTTATACGTTTTTGGTAGGAATACCACAGAAGTGTTTTTCTGTCCCTCTTACTGCATCATATCAAGAAACAGATGATATCTATTTGTCTCAGTTCTGGTGATGGTGATGTTGATCATGTAAGACTCTTTATATAATATTCTGAATATGATTCCTTTGTTGGTTATGGGTTACAAATAATATTTCTCACTCTGTGGTTTTCCTTTTCACTCTCAATATTTATCATGGAACAGAAGTTCTTGATTTCAAAGTTGTCTATTTAATTTTATTTCCTTATAATTACAGCTTTTTGTGTCTGACTTTAGGAATCTTTTCCACTTCCCAAGGTCATAAGAGATCTTCTAGGAACTTTATTTTCTTTTCACATTTAGATCTGTAATCTCCCAGGAGTTGATTTTTTTGTATGGCGTGATGTAGGGATTATGTTTAAGTTTTGCCGCATGAATATCCCCATTGTTCCATCATTATTTAAAAAGAATACCTTTCATAACTGCTCTGCAGGGCATTTTGGTCACAAATCAAGTGTTCATTAATGTCTGGATCTGCTTCTAGACTTGGTATTCTATTCCATTGTTCCATTTGCCTATCTTTGTGTCAATATCACACTGTCTCTGCAATTACATATTCAATTCTTTTAATAATTATAGGACCATTCAGATTTTCTAGTTCTTAATTTAGCAGTTTTGGCAAATGTAAGTTCCTAGGAATTTGTATATTTTGTATAAATTTAAAAATATATGAAGTAGTTTATAATATTTTCTAGTGGTATCACTGATCTGCAGTGAAGCACCCTTTTATTTTTTGCTAATTTTGATTATGTGTTCTCTCTTTCTTGAAAAGTCTTTCAAAGATTTCACAGACTTACTAATCATTTTGCAACACCAATCCTTTTAATTAAAGATGTGTTTTTTATTTTATCAATTTTTGCTCTTATCCTTATTGTTTCTATTATTATTTTCTTTCTTTTATTTTCCTTGGCTTTATTTTGCTGCTTTTTACTTTCTTGGGATGGTCATTGATTTTCACACTTTCTTTTTTTCCGATATACACTTAAAGCCATACATTTTCATTTAAGTATAGTTTTAAATCTATGTGATAAATTTTAATGTGCCATATTGTCATTATCATCAATTTCTATTATAACTTTTTTCATTGATATATATATGTTGTTTAAAACTCTACTTTTAATATCCAAACATGTGGGACTTTCAGTTGTCTGTTAGGTATTAACTCTAGCTTACTAGAACTGTTGGAGAACAGTTTCTGTATAAAGTTAAATTTTGAAATGTGTTAAGCCTTACTTATTAGTCACTTTCTACAAATGTCTGTTTATACTTAAAAGGAACACTACAGCAAAAACTAATGATGCACTATATGCTGGCTAACTGAACATAAAAATAAAAAAAAAAGAATGCATTCTGAAGTTGTTTGACTTCCTCTGTGTTCATTAAATTCTTTGTATTGTTTAACAGATCTTCAATATCATTATACATATTTCTATATGTATTTTTTATCTCCCGTTAATGAGAAAAGTAGGTTAAAACCTGCCAAGATTGTGGATTTGCCTACTTTCCCTTTTAATTTTGTCAAATTTTTGCCTTAAAGTGTATTTTGATGCTATGTTATTAGTGGCATATAAATTTGTTATATTTTCTGTGAATTGAAATTTTTATCTTTATGGAGTGTTCTTCTTTGCCTCTGGTAGGGCTTTTTGCCTTAGAGTTTATTTTAACTATGTATCACATCCTGTTAATATCCTGCTTATATTTCCTTGGCTCTCATCATTTCTGTGCACACACACAGCTGTGTGATTGTTTCCTCTTACGGTCACCTATGATTCTCCACCTGAGGGCTTTCTCTGGTAAGCTTGGGGCACATGTGTAGTGACAAATGGGAACTGGAGGATAAGTCCCTCAGCTCCATCCCCTCGTGGGTAGAACAACTCTGAGGGATACTGTACATTTCTTAGAGCTACTCAATGGGGTTGAGCCTCAGGTATCCACAGTAGTAACCTGATAATTAATGCATCCAGTATTGTTTTTTTTTTTTTCTTCTTCTTCTTCTTCTCCTTCCCCTCCTCCTCCTTCTTCTTTTACCATTCTTCATCCTTCCCAATTCTATTAGAGTTTCCTGGGATCACTTCCCAAATAAACCATGAGTTCTTAAATTTGTCTTAGGTCCATTTTAGAGGGAACCCAACCAAAGACAGTTTTATATACTTTAGTGTTTGCATGACATTTTTGTATTCTTTTAACTTTCAGCTTTTCTGTACCCTTTTATTTTAGGGTTGTCTCTATTAGTAGGATATAGTGTTTTTTCCCCCTTTATTATTTAGTAATGCAATCATTTTTTTAAAATTATTTTTTAAGCCTTTTTTGTTGTGAAATATAACTCAATCAGAAATATATTTAACAGAAATATAATAGTACAAAAATATGTAGCTCAGAGAATTACCACTGGGCAAACACCTGTGTAACCACTACTTCGCTCAAGGAAAATAACACTACCAGAACCTTCTCATAATCACTGTCTCTGTTCTCCCAAAGCTAGCCATTTTCCTGATTTTTACAATCATTTGTTTTTTAATTGGATTATTTAGTTCACTTCCATGTAATAGCTGGTATATTTGGGTTTAAATGTTAGTCTTGCTTACTATTTCCCCTTCTGTTTCATACTCCATTTTCTTCTTCTTTCTTCATTTTTTTTTTTAGGTTGGTTTAGAGATTACCCTGTCCATCTTCAACTTATCACAAGTCAACTTTACTAGTTGAAGCTGTGACTCATTTTTCATAGCTGACATTCACAATGGTGTGGGTTTCATTCCTATCAGCAGCTCATATCAATTCCTTCTTATCTTTCATTACCCTTTTCTTTTTCCTTGGGCAGAGCTGACCAATGATCTTCTAGGAACTTAAAAGCGGGAGGGAGTAAGGGTGAGAATGGTGGGATTGAAGGTCAAGGGAGGTATCATCATGGAACCAAATAAACTATTTTTAGTTTTTGGGATTTTGGTGACATCACCTTCTCCTTTGCTCCAGTTATATTTCTTTTAGAATTTCTCAGCCTCTGGTTCTTTGTCATTGACCTTCCTATAAACTTCCTTCCATCTCTGTCCTTCCTCCTCTGTCTCCTACTGCGTTTTTCTCTAGCTGTTTCAGTTTACTGGGTCTCCGGTTACAAAGTGTACCACAAACCTGGCGGCTTAAAATAAATTTGTTGTCTCACAGTTCTGGAGGCTAGAAGTCTAAAATCAAGGTGTCTACAAGGCCATACTTCCTCCGAAGGCTCTAAGGAAGAATACTTCCTTGCCTCTTTCTAGTGTCTGGTGGTTGCCAGCAATCCTTGGCATTCCTTAGCTTGTAGTGTAGACCTCTCACTCCAATCTCTGCCTCTGTGTTTATATGATGCTCTTCTCTGTGTGTCTCTACGTCTTCACGTGGCATCCTACTCTCCTGTGTCTATGCTCAAATTTCCCTCTTCTTTTTTTTTTAAATTTTTTTTAGGATTTTATTTATTTATTTGACAGAGAGACACAGCGAGAGAGAGAGAGAGAGAGAGAGAGAGAGAGAGAGAGAGCACAAGCAGGGGGAGTGGGAGAGGGAGAAGCAGGCTTCCCGCGGAGCAGGGAGCCCGCAGGGCTCCATCCCAGGACCCTGGGACCATGACCTGAGGCGAAGGCAGACACTTAACGACTGAGCCTCCCAGGCGCCCCTCCCTCTTCTTTTAAGGACGCCAGTCATTGGTTAGGGCCCACCCTAACCCAGTATGATCTCATCTTAATTTGATTACATTGGCAAAGACCCTATTACCAAATAAGGTCACATTCTCAGGTTCCAGGGTGGACATGAATTTTGGGGGAACACTATCCAAACCCAGTAAAAACTCACCTTATATAGCACAGTAAATGTAGCACTGGCCCAGAAATTAAGAGTCACCGATGCTCCTTCTGCCTGTGCTACCAATTTTATGAGTACAGACTTCGGAGTTCACAGACATGGATTCCAGTCTCAGCCTTGTCACTTAACCTCACTAAGCCTCAGTATCTTCCTTTATTAACTGAGAATAATTATACCATCTTTTAGGTGGGGATAAGTAAGACAGTACATCTTAAATGCTCGGCGTAATGCTTAGTTCACTGTGGGTGCTTGACCAATATTGGCTTTCTCCTCCCGGCTCCCTCTTTGTTTCTCCACAGGAAAATTAAGTGGGTTTATTTTCAGGCTCCTTTAAGCTTCAAAGTTCTGATAGCTTCTTTGAAACTATTTCTCCTGCCTTACCCATCGTTCTCATCCCTTTCCTCTTGAGCAACTTGGCCTCTTCATCCTAACATTTCTTTTTTCTCACCCATTCTCTTCCCAGTGTTTTTCTTCCTATTTTTATTCCTTGTGGCTGGGATGACATTCATCCTGTTTGCCCAGGAACATCCCAGTTTATGCCTGTTGTACCAATGTAATTATCGCCCATGCCCTCTCTTACTCTCAAAGCACCCTGGTTTGAGTGCTAAGCTATATGGTCACCCTACTTAGAGCGCTCATAGCACTTAGACCTGGCTCTGTCATTGCATGATTCACAGTGATGTTGTATTTTTATGTTTCCATGTTTGGTAGGTTTGTCTCTTTGGCAGAACTGAGGGAAGTAATTGGGACTGATTTTCTGTGTTTTCTCAACGTCTAGCACATACCTGCACAAGAGAGGGGCTCATCAATGTTTGTTGGACATGTGGATGTTCTTGAAACCTTGCTTCTTTCGATCTGTGCATAGCAGATGCTCAATATATAATCTTTATTATTTTTAAAATTTATTATGGAAAACTTACTTATTTTTTAAGTTTTTATTTTAATTCCTGTTAGTTAACGTACAATATCATATTATTTTCAGGTGTACAATATAGTGATTCACCAATATATAATCTTTAAATGGAAGCAGATTTCTGCCCTCTGTGATAGTGAGAAATGACCCCCCCCCCAAACACGGTTCCTCTCTCTGCCTTCCTTTATTTGTGATCATTAGCTCAGAAATCTCATTTTACCTACAGATTTGTGACTCATTTCTTCCTCTTGTCTCACCCCTATCTATTTTGATTCTTTGAAAACTGGAGTTGTCCTTTTCAAGACTTAACTGTGGGTGCTGTGGTGACCTGCTTTCCATTTGCTGGGTGCTTTAAGTGAGTGTAGCTCCATGATTAAAATCTCCCCACCGCCCTGAGCTCCCGAGGCTTTCTCTGCTTTGTTGTCTGTTTCAGAAGCACTTTATCTGCCATCTTGTTTGTACCTTGGAGGCCACACCCTCTGCACATTGCTTCATCCTGTGGCTGTGTCTATACAAGTGAAATTAAGTGGCTAATCAAATCAATGATAGATTTAATCCAGCCCTCACAGTCACTTTTGCCCATTCTTCCTGTTGCTGTCAGTTCACTGCCTCAGCGCCCCACCCCATTTTTTGTTTGTGGATTGGGATCTTTTATGCCACAGGAATATTTTCCAGGTCTTGTCATTTAGTTCAAATGGTGGAAAACATTTCCCTTCTTGATGGATTATGAAATTGAATCCACTTGCATGGAGCAAATGGGTTACTCTTCCTGCTGGTGACTGAAAACCCTCACTTACTCAGCTTACACCAAACAGTTATTGAGAACGTACTACACATAAGTAATTATGTGTGCTACGCTAGTAATTATTCCCTTCAGGAGTTCTGTAGAGGTGGTGTGGTATGCTGCTCAAATTGACTTTCATGAGGACCTGCTGCGAGGAGTGGAGTTGTGCAGTCTCCAGTTGCAGTGCCCTTGGATCAGCCCCTGCCTCCATTCTGCCAAGTCTCACTCTCCCAGGCCTTCTCTCACCAGAGCCAGGCCGTTTCTGCCCAGCGCGGGACTCATCTAAGGCATTATCTTTGCTTAGGGACTTCCAGCCAGCCTGGCTTAGACTTTTTTCTGACCCTCCTATTATCCAGCACTCTTTCTTGACTCCTTTTCTTTCCCAAGGGTCAGGCCTGCATCATGGTCTGAAGACTCTCCCCACTTATGCTGGGTGCTTCTTCTTTTAATTCTTCATGGGTATTTCTCCTAAGAAAACTCCTGCATGACTAATTTTGTCTTGGCATCTGTTTCTTGGAAGAGTTGAGCTGACATAGTTCCTAGTCTAGTAGTATAGATGAAACATGTACAAATAACACAGAATACTCTTCATTCCATTCGTCTCCAACCCTAAGTGGTAGGATTAAAGAACAATAGGGACGTACAATCTTTTTAAAAATTTTAATTCCAGTGTAGTTAATGTACATTGTTCTGTTAGTTTCAGGTGTACAATGTAGTGATTTAACAATTTCTAAACAGTATTCAGTGCTCATCATGATAAGTGTACTCGTCATCCCCATCACCTATTTCCCCCATCCTCTCACCCATCTCCCCTCTGGCAACCACCATTTTGTTCTCTATAGTAGAGTCTGTTTTTTGGTTTGTCTCTTTTTCCCTTTGTTCATTTGTTTTATTTCTTAAATTCCGCATATGAGTGAAATCATGTGGTATTTGTCTTTCTCTGACTGACTTATTTTACTTAGCATAATACCCTCTAGATCCATCCACATTGTTGCAAATGGCAAGATTTCGTTCTTTTTTTATGGCTGAGTAATATTCCATTGTATTTATAATACAATATTAGATTAAAAAAAGGATGTATATGTCCCATATTATGTCATTTCCTTGAGGGCAGAGACCATGACCAATATAATTCTTTGTTCAGTTTTCAGAACACCTGTCAAGGGTGTTAAGAAAAACACTTAGGAGGAGAAAATAGTAGTAGAAGTAGTAGTAATAATAATTTGAAGGCCTTCCTATGCCAGGCATTAGGTACTTCCTATGTATATTTTTCTCATTCTAGCAACAACCCCACAAAGAAGATAGTGTTGTTATGCTCATTTTGCCGATGAGGAAAATGAAAGCAGAGAGGTTAAATAGATTACTCAAGGTCACCCTAGATCTAGGGAGTGATTTTGCCAGGGTTTGGATTCAGAGGCCTCTGATACTCTGGATTTCCCTTTTCTCATGTTTAATATTAGGGGAGATCTTTAAATTTAGGCCAGGTCTTAATCAACCTGGGAGGTTTGAGCAGTATCGCTTCTTAGGGATAGAGACAGGTTAGATCGGAATCCTGTCCATGGGTTGTAAGTTCTAAGCATTTTATATTGTATCTTTTAGAAATGTTGGGGAAAGAAAAGTGATGTCTTGAAGATGGGTTTCTCCTTTCTTACTAGATTCTGTGGTCCAGAGTTGCAGAGCAAGAAAGTATCAAAGAAACCAGACACAAAAGACCTCATATTAGATGAGTCTATTTATATGGAGTGTCCAGACTAGGCAAATCCATAGACAGAAAATAGATTAATGGTTGCCAGGGGCTGAAGGAGGGGGTTGGAAGTAACTGCTAATGGCTGTGGGGTTTCTTTTTTGGGTGATAAAAATGTTCTGAAATTAGATAGTAGTGATAGTTGCAAACCCTTTGAATATATTAAAAACCACCGAATTGTGTATATATATTTTAAATGGGCAAATTTTTATGATATGTGAATTATGTCAGTAACAATTATATGTATATGTAGCACAGAAATGCTTCCAGACTCTTCAAAAACTCAAACTATTGAGTAAGATGAAACTTCTTACATTACAAATGTTTAATGTTAAACTAAATTATGATTCATGGTTCTTATCTTGTCTTCTGAGAGGCTGAACAGATTTCTTAGTCCAAAATGTGTGCATACAGGGGCACCTGGGTGGCTCAGTCGGTTAAGGGTCTGCCTTCAGCTCGGGTCATGATCCCAGGGTCCTGGGATTGGGCCCCAAGTCTGGCTCCCTGCTCAGTGGGGAGTCTGTCTCCCTCTCCCTCTGCCCTTCCCCATCCCCCCCACCCCCTCATGCTCACACTCTCTCGTTCACTCTAAAATAAATAAATAAAATCTTTAAAAAAAGTGTTCATACAATCCACCCTTTTAGACTATTTTTTAAAAAAGATTTTATTTATTTATTTGCGAGAGAGAGAGAGAGCACGAGTGGCAGGGAGTGGCAGAGGGAGAGGGAGAAGCAGGCTCCCTGTGCTCGGGGCTTGATCCCAGTACCCTGGGATCATGACCTGAGCTGAAGGCAGACACTTAACCAACTGAGCTACCCAGGTGTCCCTAGACTATTCTTTTTCAATGTTTCAAAGCAATCTATTAGGATGTGGGTATCTGGCCAAATTCTCAACTCTGGACTTGGTCCTTGATCTAGTTGTCAGACTCAGATGGTACCCCAATGATTACAGCAAACAGAATGACCTAGACAAGACTCCTGTTTTCATAGGTAAAGTTTGAGCAATTTCTGTCCTCAGGTGCCTGGCAGGGACATCAATTAAGACCTTCCTGAATGTCTATTTGGAACCTAGGAGCTGTGGTTGTGCTGACTGCCAATACTACACACTCAGTTGGCTCCCGCAGGTGCGGGAACGTCCTGTTCTTGGCAAAAGGCAGAGAAGCTTTGACTCTCCCTGTAATTCCCTTGTGCCATTAGGTGTGGGGTGCCTCTGCAGGGCTGGGCTCCAGACAGTCTTTCCATCCACATTTCACCCTTTTTAAAAATTTTTTTAAATTTTTTAATTTTTTAAAGATTTTGTTTATTTATTCATGAGAGACAGAGGGAGAGAGAGAGAGAAGCAGAGGGAGAAGCAGGCTCCCAAGGAGCAGGGAGCCCAATGCGGGACTCGATCCCAGGATCCCGGGACCATGACCTGAGCCGAAGGCAGACGCCCAACCATCTGAGCCACCCAGGCACCCCACATTTCACCCTTAACTATGACAGCCAGTTGCTGTAAAATTCTGTAATGCATCGGTTTGTAGTATTTGTCTCAGATTTTTTAGCTGGAAAATGAGGTTAATGACAGTGGATCCAGATGTGCCTGTGTGGGAAGGGACTTTTAAAGCGTCTTATGAATCATTATGTCCAACAGACTTAGAGACGGGAAGTGACATAGGCAACTCATGGCAGAGTTGGGACTAAATCCAGGTCTTTAAATTCCTAGACTGGGATTCTTTCCATTTTACTTTGACCTCTCATAAGTAACTATGTGGTCAGAGAAGTAGAAACCAAAAGAAATAAAACATGTATTGATGTATGAACTCAGAACCTTCTGCTATGCTATGTTGTATATGTAGTAACTCCCCAATCTGGCCCCTATATATTTTTTTTCTAGCTTTCTCTTTTGGCTATTTTCTAGATGTTTTGGGGATAAGTTTCCAAACATTTATGAGGTAGAACCTCATAATTCAATTCATTTTACCTCTAGTTTATCTCACAAACATTTTATGAGCATGTTCTAAGCATTGTGGTGGTATTTGGGGGGTAAATGATAAGGAAGACTAAAGCCCAACTTTGAGGTTCTTGCACTCTAGAGGAGGAAAGAAACACAAACATAAATATACACAGAATGGTTTCATAGTTGATAAACAGAAGTATATCTAAGATAATGAGCAGAGAAGACAGAGTAAGTAACTTCAGGGCATGAAGCAACAAGGCAAGGAGATGGGGGTAGGCTTTATAGAGGAGGTGGCACCTAAGTTGGGATTTGAAGAACAACAATTAGAAAAAAAAAACTTACATGTTTTATTTCATGCTTCTACTTAGGTACTAATTAATAAAGTTAGCATAACAAAATTGTATTGCAAATGCTTCTGGAAGAAACAGAGACAGTACAAGTTGGAACATAGGTTTCATAGGGAACAGTTCGCCAGGAATGTTTAGGACTTGGCTCAGAGACTGTTTAAGTAACATACCACTATTGAGAAGGCTAATGGCAAGCACTGCTGTCCCTGTAGCCGGAAAAAAGATGGGTATGTCTGTAAAGGTTAGTCCAAGGGCAGTAACAATATTATTAATATATATATTTTTAGCATTTATCATGTACTTCACTTTGAGTAAGTTACAAGCATCATGTTATTTAATTCTCACAATAACCATATAAAGTAGGTTCCAGTGAAGAAACAGAGGCTATATCTAAGCAGAGAGGTTAAGTAATGTCAGAGAACTAGAAAGTGTTGGGCCAGAATTTGAGCTCAGGAGTGTCTAACTCCAGGGACTGAATTCTTGATGCCTACCCTGTGTCATAGTGAGAACAGAGTTGGAATGTGAACCAGAATTCACCTAAATCCTTTAGATCTGCCCCATAGAAATGCTAGCTATGAGTATGTGCAAGGTACATGGGATTGGACTGCTCAGTGAGTTACTTGCTGATTTCTTGCAAAGTGCTTAAGATTGTGTGAAGCCCCCTTTAAGGAATGCAGAGAAATCTGAGCTTAAACCCTGGAGGATAAAAACTGGAGGATAAAAAACTGAGGTCCTGAAAAAGTAAGTGCCTTGGCCAAGGTCACAAGGCTAGAGAGTAAGACCCAAAACTTGAACGCGAGATTTTTTTTAAAAGATTTTATTTTATTTTATTTTATTTTTTAAAGATATTTGCAAATATCTTCTTTTAAAAAAGATTTTATTTATTTATTTGACAGAGAGAGAGAGTAAGAGTAGGAACACAAGCAGGGGGAGTGGGAGAGGGAGAAGCAGGCTTCCTGCTGAGCAGGGAGCCCGATGTGGGACTTGATCCCAGGACCCTGGGATCACGACCTGAGGCGAAGGCAGACGCTTAACGACTGAGCCACCCAGGCGCCCTAAAGATTTTATTTTTAAGTAATCTCTACATCCATCAAGAGGCTCAGACCCACAACCCCGAGGTCAAGAGTCACATGCTCTACAACTGAACCAGCCAGGTGCCCCACTGAACATAGTACTTTTAACATTGGAACCAGTGCTCTTTCTTCCACAATCCTTCTATACAGATTTTGGCATTCATACATAGAAGAGTTAGCTCCTGCAGGACTAGAACCTAAACAAACATCTTACACAACTTTTAGGGTCAAGGTTTCATTGTATGTCTTTGTGACTTGGGATATCTATTCCTAACGTCTACTGATGGTGCCAGAAAGAAGCTGTTTTGAGACTGTGAGCCAGAAGGATTTTCAAGTCCTTTCAATGTGACTTCTTACCCTCTTTTCTATTATTCTTCAACTCTGACCCATGAGCTACTTCATATTTTATTATTTTTTTTAAAAGAGAAAGATCTCCTCAGCTTACTTTTTGAATCATGCAGGTCCACATTCTTTCCATATCTAAATAACAATACACCTACAGAATGAGCTAAGCTAATTTTCATATAGGGCAGAGTTCAAACATCCATGGTTGAGAGATCTAAAATTGTGCATTATTTCCTGACATCAGTGAGAAAAATTAGTAACAGCTTTGGTCAGCCACAACAAAAATAAAAATTAAGTTGAAAGCTAGAGGAGGAAGCCAGAAAAGGAGGCTGGACTTGTATAATATTCTGGAAAGCTGGTAGATCATTTGATTGATATGTTCAGAGCTGTGAAGGTTTTGTGCCTCATTTTATGTGGTCACACAGCTGTATCTTGGGGGGTAGCTGAGACCAGCTTTATGACCAGTGATTGGAGGGGTTTCCGAAAGGGTTTCTGAAGAAAACTTTTCTTTACACTTGAAATCTTGCCATTATGGTTTCATTGTTTTGAGTCTTAGAGATTTTTCAAGAGTTGTGTCTTAAGACATAGTTAACCTTCAAAGTAGTAGCATATCATAGTCTTGCTTAAAATCTCAATGATTGGCTAATAACTCATTTACCATTTTTTTGGTTAGACTGTCAAGCAGGAATGACCTTAGGTATCACTGAGTCCCATGCTCTCACTTTATAGACGAGGGAGTTGAGATCCTCAGTGGTTAAATCATTTGCCTAAGACTAATTAGGAGAACAGGAATGAGAAATCAGAATCTCTTATGCCCATCCACTCTTCTTTTTTTTTTTTAATTTTTTATTGTTATGTTAATCACCATATATTACATCATTAGTTTTTGGTGCAGTGTTCCATGATTCATTGTTTGTTCATAACATCCAGTGCTCCATGCAGAATGTGCCCTCCTCAATACCCATCACCAGGCTAACCCATCCCCCCACCCCCCTTCCCTCCAGAACCCTCAGTTTGTTTTTCAGAGTCCATCATCTCTCATGGTTCGTCTCCCCCTCTGACATACTCCCCTTTTCTTCCTCTCCTGTTATCTTCTTCTTTTTCTTTTTTCTTAAAATATGTTGCGTTATTTGTTTCAGAAGTACAGATCTGTGATTCAACAGTCTTGCACAATTCACAGCGCTCACCGTAGCACATACCCTCCCCAATGTCTATCGCCCAGCCACCCCATCCCTCCCACCCCCAACCACTCCAGTAACACTCAGTTTCTTTCCTGAGATTAAGAATTCCTCATATCAGTGAGGTCATGTGATACATGTCTTTCTCTGATTGACTTATTTCACTCAGCATAACACCCTCCAGTTCCATCCACGTCGTTGCAAATGGCAAGATCTCATTCCTTTTGATGGCTGCATACTATTCCATTGTGTATATATACCACCTCTTCTTTATCCATTCATCTGTCGATGGGCATCTTGGCTCTTTCCACAGTTTGGCTATGGTGGACATTGCTACTATAAACATTGGGGTACACGTACCCCTTCGGGTCCCTACATTTGTATCTTTGTGGTAAATACCCAGTAGTGCAATTGCTGGATCGAACGGTAGCTCTAATTTCAACTGTTTGAGGAACCTCCATACTGTTTTCCAGAGTGGTTGCACCAGCTTGCATTCCCACCAACAGTGTAGGAGGGTTCCCCTTTCTCCACATCCCCGCCAACATCTGTCGTTCCCTGACTTGTTAATTTTAGCCATTCTGACGGGTGTGAGGTGGTATCTCATTGAGGTTTTGATTTGGATTTCCCTGATGCCAAGCGATGTTGAGCACTTTTTCATGTGCCTGTTGGCCATTTGCCCATCCACTCTTCTGAAAGACAATCATTTTTTACTTCTTGTACAAGAATACGTGAATATATGTGTGTGTGTGTGTGTGTGTGTGTGTGTGTGTGTGTGTATGTGTATGTATACACATTTGTGTCCGTTTTCTCCATAAAAATTTGTAGAATATCAGAGCATGAAGGCTAAAAAGATTAAAGTCCTCTTTCTCCTTTTCCATTCTTCTGTGTGAATACTGTTGGACCCTTTTCTTTCTTTCTTTCTTTCTTTCTTTCTTTCTTTCTTTCTTTCTTTCTTTCTTTCTTTCTTTCTTTCTTTCTTTTTTCTTTCTTTCTTTCTTTCTTTCTTTCTTTCTTTCTTTAACAGATGGCTCCTCTCCTATGCACAGGGATACGTACATGGATATATATATATGTGTGTGTGTGTATATATATATATATATGGAAATAATGAAATCTGGTTTCTTAAATTTTAATAGAGCTCACACTTCATGTGTTCTGCCACTTGCTTCATTTTATTTTAGGAATTTGTATTTTTTGCCTAAGTAATATATACATATTAAAAAATTAAAAGGATTAAAAGAAAGTGAAAAGTTTCTCACCTACTCTGTGTCTCAGTCATGCAATTTTCCCTGGAGGCAACCAGTATTATGATTTCTTGTGTAGCTACCCAGAGAGATTCTGTGCTCATACAAGTCTTTGTCCCCCTTAAAAAACTCCCAAATTATAGCATATTATACATATTTATTTGCATCTTACTTTTTTAAAAACTTAGTATTTCTTGGAGATTATTCCAGATTCACAGATGAAATCTGCCTTTCTTTTAATGGTTGCAGCTGTATGGTATGTAGTCTAGTCCTATAATACTGCATTTTATGGATAGTATTGCATTATCTGACTTTCTCATAATTTATTTAACCTGTCACCTACTGATTTAGTTTGTTTTCAATATGTCCCTATTTGAAAATACATAACTTTGTATATAAAGTATTTCTCATATATAAGAACATTTATAGAATATATTCCCAGAAGTGGCATTTCTGGGTCAAAAGTGTGCATTCGTAATCTAGACAGATATTACCAAATTGCCCTGCATGGAGAATATATCAATTTACCTCCCTTTAGTAATATATGAGAGCAACTCATCTTTCCAAGACTGTGTGTAGAAAGTTGCTACATTCTTCATCATGCCTCTTCGGTCTTCCACAGAATGGCTGCCCAACATTCTTGTACCAGTTTATGAGCATCTGTGTAGGAAATTCCTAGAAGTGGAAACTCTGCTTTGAAGGATATGCACATGTTCTATTCTGACAGATAATGCCAAATTTCTCCATGAAAAGGCTAAAGCAAATCATGCCCCACCAACCTATAACAGGGTATCAGTTTCCACACATTCTCACTGAAATTCATTCAATTTTTAAGAAGATTTTACTTATTTATTTGACAGAGAGAGGGAGAGCAGAAGCAGGCGGAGCGGCAGGCAGAGGGAGAGGGAGAAGCAGACTCCCTGCTGAGCAGGGAGCCAGATATAGGGCTCAATCCCAGGACCCTGGGATCATGACCTGAACCAAAGGCAGACGTCTAACCAACTGAGCCACCCAGGTGCCCCTCATTTAATTTTTGCCATGTTGATAGCTGCAAATTAAAACAGGGATTACATTTTTGTTTCTCTGATACTGGTAATGTTGAACATATTTTCATATACTTATGGCCTGAAAAGGGTAGCCATTAAGAGTAAAGTCTGGGGGTGCCTGGGTGGCTCAGACGGTTAAGCATCTGCCTTAGGCTCAGGTCGTGATCTCGGGGTCCTGGGATCGAGTCCCACATCGGGCTCCCAGCCCAGCAGGGAGTCTGTTTCTCCCTCTCCCTCTTCCTCTGCTTCTTCCTCTCCCTCTGCTTCTCCCTCTGCCTCTCATGCTTTTCTGCTTGTGCGCTGTCTGTCTCTCTCCCTCTCAAATGAGTAAATAAAAAAATCTTAAAAAAAAAAGAGTAAAGTCTGGAGTAAGATTGTCTGGATGCAGATCCCATTGTTCTCACGCAATGTCTCTTTGTAAGTAATCAACCAAGGGCAGGTTACTTCATCATTCTGTGCCTCAGAGGGATGTTCTGAGGATTTCATGAGAAAATACCTGCAAAGTGCTTATACTAACTGCCTACTGAAGATTAGCTCTAATTATTGTTCTTAATATAATTATTTCTCTTTCCTCTTCTAGGAATTACCAATATGTATCCTTTGCCCATTTAAAGGAAATGGTTTGTCACTTGTTAATTCATATACGCTCTCTTATATTCTGGTTATTAAGCATTTTTTCTTTTGCTATCCATATTGGCAAGACTTTCTACTTTTTTTGCTGGTTGTTTTTATGATTTTTAAAAAATAGTGCAGAAGGTTTACATTTTTATATGATTGCATCATCAGTCAATCTAGTTTTCTATGGATTTTGGGTTTTGTGAAATCCTTTAGCACTCTAATATTATAACTGTATCCTTCCATAATTCCTTCTAATTTTATAAATTTCAATATAAATATTTTTTTTGAATTCCATAGTATAGCTACACCATAACTTATTTGATTTTTCCATTTCATTTAATTTCACTGGAGAAAATGTGTATCTATGTACTATGTGTCCTCCTGCCCAGGTATGTGGTGCTTCATCTCATCTTTTCAGTTTCTTTTTTAAATGTCCTTCATTTTTCTTCACTTAGGTTCACATTTCTTTAACTTTACTCCTAGACCTTTTATAGTTTTATTACTACTGTGAAGAGACTCATTCTTTGGATATTTTTCAACTTGTTATGTTTCATCTGGCAGAGATGAATGGATTTTTCTGTATTGCTAGCTTATCTGGTGATTTTTACTGAATTTTCTAAGTTCTAATTGCTTAAGTGATTCTATTGAATTTTCTAGGAGATAACATATCACAAAGAGGTAACAGTGTTTTAGTTTCTTTTCAATCCTCTTCTTTTTTTTTTCCATTGTACTGAACATTTAGTTGAATGGTGAATAGAACTAGCGATAATAGTCATTCTTTTTGTTTTTCTTTCTTTTTGCCTCCCTCTTTTCTTCTTTCTTTCTTTTTTTCTGCCTTCCTAGGATTCTTCAGAAGTGGTGAGATATAAAGAAACTTCTTTCTTATTGCTCCTGAGAAAGTAGAAATTTTGGTGGTAGCTCAGAATTTGTGACCAAAGGCTTTTCCTCATAGCCTCTGTGCGACTCTGCCAAGTTGCCTCCTTCCTCAGAAGACTTCGGTCATCAAAACCTTATAGAAGATGCTTCCCAGGATTTATGGCAACTCCACATCATAGAACAATACAGTTGATTTGTGCCTTCAGGGCAGTGGTTCTCAAACCTGATTCATTACCAGAATCAATTGTGAAGGATTATAAAGTCAAAGACTGTCTTGACTGTACTCAGTCAGAATCTCTGAAGACGGTGCTTGGAAATTTTATAAATTGTCTCAGATAGTTACATTTGAGAACTCTTATCTCTACTTCCAGCAGATATGCTTAACATTTAAACAAACATATTTAAACATATATTTAATCTATGTTCAATCTAGAATTCATCGGTATCTATAATCTCCTCTAGAAGAAAACATACCATCAGTTTTGCTTATCTCTTCCCCCAACACCCCACTGTGTTGTGGTTATCTAAATTCTTTCCAGTTAGATGAATGTCAGGGATTCTTTGACGGGGGTTACATTTGAGAAAACGCAAGAGATAAATCTGTTTTAAGTATTTTTCCAAACTGTGATCCCCATTATACTATTCATATGCTAAAAGGGATTAAATCTATTTTGGGGTAAACAGAGGTCAAGAAGAAAAGCATGCTTTGTTCTAAGAGATCCAAATAGCCTAAACACGTGTTCTTTTTTTTTTTAAGATTTTATTTATTTGAGAGAGCGAGAGTGAGTGAGAGAGAGAAGGAGCAGGGGGAGGGGCAGAGGCAGAGGGAGAAGCAGACTCCCCACTGAGCAGGGAGCCCAACTTGGAGCTCCATTTCTAGACTTGGGGATCATGACCTGAGCCAAAGGCAGATGCTTAACCAACTGAGCCACCCAGGCACCCCCTAAAACACATGTTCTTAATAGATTTCTTATTGCTCTGCCTCACTTCAGCTGACAAGGCGATACATTTGTGGGACTTTTGAAAACCAACTTCCCACCAGCATAACAGTAGTTTCAGAGTTAATAAAGAGCATCAATAGCATGATGAGGGCCTTGTTATCTTGTAGAAGCTGTACTGTTTCAATAAGGCAGTTTGGGGATTTCCTACATAGCACAGATTAGAATTGTAGACATTCCACCTTACCTGAAGCTGTGCCCCGGTAGCTGTATTGATCACAAGCCTTTCTTTGGATCCTAAGGACAAGTGTTTGTACTTTATTACTACCATGCCTAGAATTCACTGGCTCATGTTGATTGTGTATTTCCTTTTGAAGTCTTTAAGCGTAAAACCTACAAAGGGTGCCTGAGACATCTGCTCTTGCAGATATTATATATTCCTATTGGCTGAAAGACCATTTTGAACCACCTATTAGTATGGTCAAATTTTATGATTAACAACATAAAATAGAGATGCTTCCTGCCTTCCTTCCAGCTTGCTCAGCTTGGGGAGCTCTTACTTGCTCCCATCTGTCCCTGTTCAAGTCTGATTCACAAGGAGTTTTTTAGTATTTGTACATTCACATCATGGTTTCAGAATGGCTGTCATAGCTCCAAACATCATCCCGGGCAGCAAGGAAAAATATGTCACCAGCAAGCTCTTTTTGAGTATGTGGCTCTTTTATCAGAAAGCAAAACCTTGTTCAAAAGCCTGAGGAAGAATTCCCCTTATATCCTATTGGCCAGAAGAGAGTCCTATGACCACTTTTGTAATGAGGGAGAGTGGGGTGGTGTCTATATGGAAGGAGGAATGGGGTCACCACAACTGGTTAAGTACATTATTGCTCCAAACAAATAAGAATCAGAGTTCTATGGGAGAGAAATTAGCTTGTTAGTTTGTTGGTTTTCATTTACATAATTGTATCACTATATATACACACATAGGATACATGGCCTTGATGTACATGAGAATCAAAGCTTTCCTCTGGAAGGCACCCTCTTGTAAGCCTTCTTTGATGTGGCAAACATCATATTGTGGGAGGGAGAATTTCTTTCCTTTCCCAAACCACTCTACAAATCCCCATACGATGGAACGTTGAGCTTTATGAATGAGGGGAAGATACAGAATCTGATGGAGTTCAAGTCCCAGAAAAAAACTTGGAGGGGGCTTGAAGTAAAATGCCTCTGTGTGAGGCATTTATTGGGTCATGAAACTTTTTTATGGGGCTGGTGTGGTCCAATGGCTACAAATATTAAGCTAACCCAAACTGAAATGAATGAATGATCTCTTTTTATAAAAGTGGAACATTGAAACATCCTCATCCTACATTTATAATTTTATGTTTGACTCTGTAAATGGTTAACTGAGTAGGGGCTATAGTGGAGAGGCACATAGGAAGAGGAACTGCGTAGAGTAGTTATGGGGCAAGGATGTGACCCCAAGGTATAGCCCCTCCTTTGGAACAGAAACCTCTGGGTCTTTGGGTGGGAGTAACAAGAAGTTAGGTGCTAATGAAAGCTGGGATGTGTTTGGTTTGGTACTGTATCCTCTCTCTAGAGCAGTCTCGAACCTAGGAAGTAGAACAGGTGGTAAGGACGCAGTTAGGTGTCTGAGGGACAGGGAGAATGAAGAGCAGAGGTAACAGGGCAAATAGGATGAGCAGGATGAGTCCCGGATGATAAGCCACACCTGCTGAGGTGGCAAAAGAATGAGGAAATAGAAAAACAGCACGGTGGGTGGGACCCACATATTTTTCTATCAACTAAATAAATGCTTGCCTTGGAGTGTAGGCTAGACACGATCTAGTTAGTCACCTTTTAACTTCAAGCTGGGCTTTCTCACCCTTCTTCCTCATACCTTTTCTCCTTCTTTACTTCCTAAAAACTGCACATTTATACCTCACCCGCAATGTGCTCATTACTGTTATGGTCTCTGACCTTAACGAGTTTACAATCACATAGTCAACCAACCAAATGAGATGGTTTATATACAAATCAAATACTGTGGTATCATAGGGGAGGGGATTAGTAATAATGCTTATCGTCCGGGCTATCGAGGAAGGTATGAAAAGAGAAAGTTGGAATAGCTGGCTCCTAAAATTCCTTCCATCTCTTAGCAGTCTATAATATTGTTTGTTTCTGTCTTTCCAAGCCCCATAACCTTATTTGCTTATTAAGCAGACACAAATATAGCTTGCCATGTCTCACACAACCATTTTTTCAGCATTACAGATGCCCATTCTTTTAATGTTCATAAAAACCCGTTGGGGCAGGTGCTATTATTATCTTCATTTTGTCTATGAGGAAACTGGTGCAGAGAAGTTAAGTTACTCTCCCAAAGTCGTATAGCTAGTAAGTGGCAAAGCTAAGGTTTGAAACAAGAACTCTGCCTCCACAGCCCATGGTCTTAATCATTTTAGCATGTTGCATTTTTGAGTTTCAGTATTTGTTCACAAAAAGAAAAATATTTGAGTGATGAATACAAGATCTAATTTTGAGCTAATTTCCTGTTGGATGGGTAAGGAGTTCATTTTCCCTTTTTAAATTTTTAATAAGATCCAATCGACTCCAAGTAGTTTTTGAAGTGAAGCTATAGAATTTTAACCTTTCATTATGCAAGTACAGGGGGCAATGAGGAAATGATTTAGGTGTCCGTTAGGGGTTCTTCCAAACTTTGGACTTTATATCAGTGAAGCCAAAAGAAAAGAAGCTGTTCATGTAGGCTAAAGTGACCCCCAGATCTGCTGTTCTATTGGCTGTTCTGCTCTTCCCCTCATTAAACAAGTACTGATGGGATAGAATTTATACACCCACACTATGGCAGTTGAGATGGGGACACATGGAAATACAGGGTTGGTATCTGCAATTAGCGAACTTAAAATTTAATCAAGGAGACTACACACACACACACACACACACACACACACACACACACACACACACACCAACTTTAAATAACCTTCACAACCTAACAATATGTAATCAAGCACCCAAACAAGGAATTTAAGAAGCTGAATTATCACTGGGTAGACTTAATGGAAAGGCTGGCTTGGACCAGAGGGGGAGACAGCATATTGAACTTATACACTTCTGCAAATTTTCTTGGTTTCATGTGTTCCTAAGACCTTCACTTCTTCCACCCATCTGCTTGGCTTCAGCTACTGCTGCAACACCTGACAAATTCTGTGGTCCATGAGGTTCTACCATCTGAGACTGGCCAGTTCCATGCCTGGAATCTCTGGCTACTCCCACCACTTTGAGACTTGTATGAAATATCACATCATGTTTAACATAGCCTATGTCTTCCTAGGCAGCTCCCACAGGGTCCAGAAGTGTACGAGAGTTGACTTTGGCCAAAGGGTAAACAGGAGCTGGAAAGAGTTTGGGCAGAAAAGTACTCTTTCTGTTTCTGTCTTTAAGACTTATCTGAAACAGCTTCTCTGACCAGCTTGTCTGGAGACATCCTGGGTAGCTGAGCAGGTGACCTGCCAAGCGACTGACTGAGATTCTTCAAGCTTATTGTGAGGTAGAGGCCATTGTTATGCTCACATTGCTTGTCACTTTTCCTGCCTCACTTCACTTTTCCTCTTACTCTTACCCTGGGATTGCACCTCCTTAAATAATCATTGCTTCAGTTTCTGTTTTCTAGAAGCCTTGGAGTAAGACAGAAGAGAAGAAAATCTTTGTATAGAATATGCAAAGGAATGATCCAGGTTGAGAACATTTATGTTGGAAATAGCCAAATATTAGATATTACTAATATTAATATTAAATATTAGGTCAGGGGCACCTGGGTGGCTCCGTCGTTAAGCGTCTGCCTTCGGCTCGGGTCATGGTCCCAGGGTCCTGGGTTCGAGCCCCACATCGGGCTCCCTGCTCGGCGGGAAGCCTGCTTCTCCCTCTCCCACTCCCCCTGCTTGTGTTCCCTCTCTTGCTGTGTCTCTCTCTGTCAAATAAATAAATAAAATCTTTAAAAAAACATAAATATTAGGTCAAATATTAGAGGTCTATGCCGAGAGACATGTGGATTCTTTGAAGGCTTTTGAGCAGAGGAGTGCCATGATGGAAACTGGGATTTAGGAAAGTGGATCAGGTTGAAATAGAAAATTGGAGTAGTGGAGATGGAGAGAGCTAGAGGCAGGAAGACTATGATTTAAACATGAGGATGAATGTAGGACCAAACTGTAGAAATTAAATGGTAGACAAGAAATCTTAGGATGGCTTTAGTCATTTTGATATAATAGGAGTCAAGGTCATTCACTAAAAGTAAGTAAAGGAAGGTACAATTGGAGGGTCAAGGGGAGGAGAATGTGTGTGTTACCCTCCTGAGCATCCATGGTTCAGAATGGGTCACATTGCTTTTTGCTGGGCCTGGCTGTGTGGCTCTTGGTCTTTCTGCTCTCTATTAATAAGCTTCTAGGACACACATAAAATTTCTCATTTCATGATTTGTTTGTGTACTATAAACAGGTTGTCAAAAGACTGATCAGATATTTACATGGTCTATTTAATTTGGATTTTGTTAATTCAGCTTTGTTAATTTTATAAATTAACAAATTAAAATTAGTTAAATATTGTTAACTAAACTACTATAGAAACTTTTATTTACAGCACATTTTACTGAACAAACAGATGCATCCTGTGATTGTATAGCCATTGGCTTTTCTTGAAACCACAGAACACTAATGCAGTCATGATTTTTGTCTAGATTTTGCTGTTCATGAGAAGGCAGAAGTGGGCTGAGCAAGCCACGCTTTCATTCTGGATCTGAAATAGAAAAATGTGTGCTCAGTGAGTTTTATTTATTTTTTTAAATCCTCAGCTGCATTTAAAAATATTTTTGAGTGCTTTTTTTTTTTTTTTTTTTAAGTAGGCTCCATGCCCAGCGTGGAGCCCAACATGTGGCTTAAACTCACGACCCTGAGATCAAGACTTGAGCTGAGGCCAGGAGTCTGAAGCTTTACTGACTGAGCCACCCACACACCCCTTGAATACTTTTTGAGTTCTGTATACATTGGCCAGTTATTGAACACTTGGGTCTGTGTTGAAGTTCCCTGTGTTCAAGATTGTATACTTGCCTAAAGGAGGGAATAATGTTCCAGAACATTACTTCAGTATAGTTCATATGCTGAGACAGGCAGATGTAAATTATAAACCAGATGAGATAATATAATATATCTACACAGGCTCCGAGTTGAGAAAATTCAAAGATTTCTTAAGTTAACAAACAAACCCACCAACTAACCAACCAACCATAAACATGAAATGGGCCCCCTAAAGAAAAAAATGATTTATCGTGCATGATGTTGTGGTTTCCAGGGACTCAGACTGTCATCTGGCTAGTGACTTAGGTTGGAGTCTGCTTTTTGACCGAAATAGTTAGTCTTGCTCTGGTGGCACAGGTACTAATGCAGGTCCTTTTTCAAGGGGTGGTATTCTAATAGAGGTACCCCATTTGTCTGTAGTGTTGAAGTGGTGATCCTGATGTTTATGACAGGATATCATTTCCTCGCAACTGCTCTTGCAAAAATCATGCCTGACCTAGAGATGAGTGTCTCAGCTGCTTTTTGGTCGTATTTATTGATAGTCAGCTGCTTGTCATTGGTAACTACCCGGTTTCAGTTTCATCACAGGAAGATATGAGCCAAGAACAGCATTTAGAAATCAACCCAAGACTTGTGGGAGTCTGACCACTGTCATAAGTGGAAGGCTGAACTGTGCGTGGGGGGTTTCAAAAATGGGGGAAACTTCAAAAGTATGGGAGAGCATCACAATTTGAAGTGATGGAGGATGGGCGAAAAAAAAAGGTCAGTAAGGAAAGTACAAGGAGCATGTGGAGGAAGACTGAGTAAGACAGACTTTTTTTTTTTTTTTAACTTCTGCACACAGGAGAAAGTATATGCTAGGAGTTGGCCCTTTAACCATACGAAGATGCCTATGCCAGATGCTTTGAGCACTGCTTAAAAAATCACCACGAGGTCTTTCTTCAGATCACTTCTAATCTTTCCATACATCAATTTACTTCGGTCCCTGGACCTGCTGGGCTGTCTCACCTTGCCTAGACCTACTGGGATTAAGCTTTGGTCTATTTATCATGGTTCTTACCTGGCAACCTCATATGAGGCTGCCTGTGAAAGCTGTCTCCTGGCATCATGAATCTCATTCACAGGTTAGAAGTTTCCTGTACCTGAGCCACCCATGTCCCAGGACACAGGTGTCTCCTATTTATTTATTGCTCCACTTGGCCTGTTGAGAAAGCTTTCTATGAAAAAAACATACAATCAAAACAAAAGAAAACTCACCTAATCAACCAGTCCACCCACTCAAATCCCCAAAGATCTACGAGTGTGGTGACTGCAGGGACCTTAAGGCAGGTCACCTGGATTCCTGAGGCAAACGCCCACTGGGGCAGTTTCCCGGCTGTGGCCACGAATCTCCCTCCCTTCAGCTCCCTTCAGCTCAGAACAAGCGCAGGTGAGCCAGCAAGCTGCTTCACAAATGCTCAGCTGGCCTCTGAGCCTTGCTAGGGCCAGCTATTTAAGTAACCCGATGATGCCTCTAAATTAATAAGGCATTTGGGAGGTGTCTGAGGGTTGCCTTACAAAGTACTGGTACTTGCTTCGGGCTGAAGGATTTGCTACTGTGTCTATTTTTAATATAGGAGAATGAAGAGAAATGGGGCTTCTACCTCTTTATAGATAATCAGTAGCCTTTTTGCCAAATCCAGTGGTGGGTGTTTAATTCTCCTCTAAGCTCCTCTGTGGGAATCTGTGCCCCATACATCATTTTTTGTCTTTTACCTAGTAGTGTTTCCTAAAACCCAGCCCTAGATACTCTTTTATTATCCTTCCATACTCTCTTTCTTTCCTGAAGAATAGGTTGGTTTGTTTGTTTATTGAAAACAGGAATCCATAAATTTATTTATTTATTTTTAAGTTTTTATTTTAATTCCAGTTAGTTAACATATAGTGTTATATTAGCTTCAGGTGTACAATATAGTCTTCCTTTTTAAGTTTTTTAAAAGATTTATTTATTTGAGAGAGGTGGGGGGCAGAGGGGGAGAGAGAATCCAGAAGCAGATTCCCCACTGAGCATGGGGCTGGCATGGGGCTTGATCCCAGGACCCTGAGATCATGCCCTGAGCCAAAACCAAGAGTCCATTGCTTAGTACACTGAGCCACCCAGGGGCCCCTACAGTATAGTCTTTCAACAATTCCATTTGTCACCCAGTGCTCATCAGGACACGTGCACTCCTTAGTCCCCATCATCTATTTAAAACCCAGCCCCCTCTGGTAACTATCGAGAACAGGTCTATTTTGATTCCAACTTTCTGTAGATAACACGTGCCTCCATTTGTCCAGCCCCAGATTTTCACCTGAGCTCTGAGACTCATTTATAACTGCCTACTTAGATGTCTTCTTCATTATGAAATCATTCAGAAATCATCACATCAAAGGCCAAACTTATCTTCCTTTAAAACTTTCCCAATTTACTCCTACTTTTATATTTCTAATCCCGGAATAATTTCTTATCTTTCAGTAATACACATTCACTACCTTATCCTATTTAATTTTCTTTTAAATAATTCTTTACTTTGTTTTCTTTTCCTTTCATTTTCACTGCTGTTCTCCAAACCTCCTGTTCTTAAATAATAGCCTCTTAACTTCTCTTCCTACTGCTAGGTGTATCCCCTCCAATCATCATTTCAAGTACAAAAACTTTTGTTGTTCTCCATAGCTTACAAGACAAAGCCAAGCCTCCTAGCCCAGTCTGCTCTAGTATAACCTATAAACTCGACCTTGTCTTTCATAGGAGGCTGGGGAGAACCTGGATCCTTGGTGGCCCGTAAAAAGGCAGGCTTGATAAGGAGGAGATGGAGCATATTATAAAGAGCTATTACCTCACCAATGTCAGTTTCTCAAATTTCATATTGATATAGGTCACTGTTCCACCAAAGCTGGGTCTAAAATTTGAACTAGAGACCTCAGTTAAGTAGCTTGGTGCAAATTTCAGATAAATAAATACTTAGTCTCTGTTGAGTTGATGCCAAATAAAATGGGAGAGGGGAAGACAGAAATGGGGTTATGCTAGAGCCAGCTGGATTTGAGTTAGACAAAGGAGAGAAGTTTGAGGAGATGCAGGGCCATGGGACCAAGAAGAGGTTAATTCCTATTTCTTAAATCAACATTGAGGTCTTTCCTGGCAGATTATCCATCTTCCTTTCCTGATGTGTTTACCCCATAGCTGTTATTCCTGTCTGACACATTTTATATTTTATTTGATCATTATATGTCTCCACAACAAGAATGTAAGCTCCATGAAGGCAGGGAATTTTGCTTGTTTTGTTTACTGCTGTCTCCCCACTTCTTAGAACCGTAACTGGCACAAGGTATGTGATCAATATTTATATATTTATTTGTATATATTTATAAATATTTGTTGAATAAAATAAATTTCACAATGAAGAATAAATATTTGTTGGATAGACTTTCTAGTATAAAACCTTATTTATTTATTGGTCAGTCTGAACATTTCTACCCTTAAACATGTTAAGTTTATTTCTCTTCAAAATAATCTTTATGCTATTCACCTGCTTAGAACTTTCTACCTTCTCTTCAACTATTCAAATTCCACCCCCATTTTGGCTTCTGGTCAATTGCATCACAGTAGGGAAACTTTCTCTAGCATCCCAGGCTACGTAATTACCTGTCTTTTTGTTTTCCAGAAGCTCTTACTGTTTGTACCACTCATCTTTGGAATTCTCACAAACTCAGATGCTGGTGTACCTTGCTGTTCAGTGCCTCCCTTGGATTCTGGTTTCTGTCTTCCTGAACTTCATCTTCTCTTACTATCCATGTTATGCTCCTTAGACCTTAGCAGGTGTCGGCTTCGTGTGTGCATTTTGCTCATTCATGTGTTATCGATTCATTCAACACATACTTGTCTAACACTTGTTGGGTGTTACACAATGGGGCATAGAGATAAACTCGGCCCAGTCCAAGCTTTTAAGGAAATAATAGTCTAGTAGAGTGTAAACTAGTTAGATTTTACAATTCTTGAAGATAAGACATTGAAATTTTTTTTTGTATGTGTCCCCATCACACTTCAAATAACGTTAGAGACACCATGAGCTCAATCAATAAGCCAAATTATGAAAGTATAACTTTAGCACTGACAGGAATTTAGACTATTCTAATCCAATCACCTCATTTTATGGGTAAAGATACAAAAAAGAATGGTTCAATAACTTGCCTGTCATATAGTTAACTAGAGGCAGATCTGGGCTGAGAGAAACTGGGGTCCTTGACTCAGGTCAAATTGTATCACTGTCATTGTCAGGAAGATGGTAGAGAAAACAAGATTTATTTACATAAAATAATTGTTTTAAAAAGTATTGATTAAAATTCTGGAGGACTGATATCAATAAAATCAAATATCCAATATGAAAGTATTTATTATTTGGTTAGAACATATAAAGGATTCTCTGAGAATAAATACATCACATTAAATGGAAAATTCTTTATGATCACCAGTGTGTGACACTGCAGCCTCTTGTAATAACCCAGCAATTAGTGCCAGAACCATTATTTGAGGTATCTAGAAACTTTCTGGCAACCCTACCTTGACTATTCCTGGCTGTTCCTCATGCCCATCTCCTGCCTTATCCTCTTTGATCCTATTTAGTTAGTAGCTATTTTAGGAAGCGAGAAATTGGAGCCTCAGGGACCCAGCTCTCTGCCCCGTTTTGGGCCACCATGAGATCACCACAGTAGGACCCACAAGAATCTTGGTAATTTTGATTTGCATTCTCAGTCTCCCTTCTGGATGTGGGAACTTCATTCTCAGAGGCTGAGCTCTCACTCCATATATCTCTTAAGTCCAGGTGGTGTGCCAGTAGGTACATGAAAGGGGGAAAGATATGGTGACAGGGTTTCCTCCAAAGTAGAATTTAAAAAAAGGGTTTGGAAGTAAATATCCCCATTGTAAACACTAATTTGAGTGCTGGGTGAGTTATGGTATATCTCTGAATGCATTTAATTCTAGTAGAACTTCTCTGATGGGGTCTTGTGTGGAGAAAACCACTGGAGGACTACATATATTTGCAAATATAAATGTATATATAAAGTATTGCTGGGAGCTGAATGTCCTTACATTAAAGAGTGGGATTAAAAAGTTAGCTGACCACAGAGACCTGGGAGTAGTGTATGAAAGAGAATTCTGGGGAGCCACTTGCAAACTAGAGGAATGTGGCATTATTTTTACTTCTTTCCCATTGCCATTACATAATGTGCGACAAGTAAAGATTGACTTCTACACAGAGATGGAACATTTCCCAAAACCACTTGGATTAATCTCATGTTGATCTAGGATAGGTTGATGTTCTTCCTCCCTTAATTCAGTTATTAGAAAATGGCTTATGATTTTTGTCTTTAGAGATGTATGGTTGCTTTCCACGAACAATAACACACTAGGTCAGATTTGTTCTAATGATCTGAGAGGCTCCAGTTGTAGCAGAGACGGAAAAATCTACAACCCGTGTTCACATGCGGCTGTACCAGATTTGAAGGTTAGAAGTCAGAAGACAAGGAGATCCTGGGGCAAAGTGCTGGTTTGGAAACATAATTATATGTGGGTGTTCCTAGCTTGGCATGAGTATAAGCCTCCTGGGGCGAACTCCATCCTTTTAGCTTTGAAATGTGCTGTGTGCCAGACTCTGCGGGTAGCTTCCTTTCCAGATGAAGAGAAACTAGCAGAACTTGGGCTGGTGAATTGCTCATGGCCAAAGAGGCCAATACACAATCCTGGGAACTTTAGTGATATGGTGAGTTGAGGAGGAGAAGCAGGGACTTCGTACGTTGAGAGTCTCACCTCCCAACATGGGATCAGCGGGAGTCCTTGAGCTCTGGTCTCCTTCAAAATAAATCCTGGCAATTGCACTTTGATCACAGGACCAATTACCTTTCCCTACTATAATCTTCTACCGGTGTAATCAGATTATGTGAAACTATAATTAACAATCTGTGAATTGTGTCTTTTCAGATCCAATTGGTCTTCGCCGGTGCTCAAAGACTATAGAAGCAATCTAGTTTTTAGTTCTTGGATGAGCTAGAACTGATGGTGACTCTACAGCAAAACTGAAACAAACTGTCATTTTATGGACAATGTCTATTTATCTTTCCCACATTATTAGAGTCAGTGGTTGAATTGGGAGGCAAGAGAGTGGCTATAGCCATAACACTGCATACTTATTGGCTGAGGAAGAAGCGAGCTGGTGTCAAATTCTCCTGTCATGTTCTTATCCTTAAGGTACATGGTGAAGCATTAAATGTTGTGGGATCCATATGATAAAAACTAGTGTTCCATACCATATACCAAGTGTCTGATGTGAATCTAGGTCTAACCTGGACACAGTGTGGAGCAAAGAGGGGAGTCATCTAATGCTATATTGTCATTTACCCCCACCGTCCCTTCTTATTCTCATGAGCAGAGAGGGTTTTGAATCCAAAAGTAGGACTGACTTGTTTGAATCTGGGGTTCTGGGTCAAGCTGTCTTTGCTATATTTTCCAAAGAGCAGGTTCAAGTCCCTAGACAGCTGTGCTGAGCAGATTCCTTTGTTTTACTAGGAATGGGGATGATCCATAATTTACCAAATTCAGAACTGCCTCTCTAGATCAGGGCCAATCCCTGAGTTAAGCTACAGAATCTCAAGTCTGAATCCCAGCTTTGCTCTGCTGCTTCTCTCAGGTTGAGAGAATTTATAAAGTTGAAAAACAGACTGTGTTACCCCAGAATAAATGAAGTTGTACTTATATTACTCCTTGGCATGCCATTCATCATAGGGTTATCTTTTTCCCTAAGGCGGGAAAAGTTTTCTGAAGGCATCCTGGAGAGAGATGCTACTTGGTAAAGAGTTCTCAGAGGTGAAAGAAGGACTGGCTGTGAGCTGTCTTCTAGAGGAATGGCTACACTGTGTTATCTTCCCCTGCTGCTTGTTTGTCCTTACAGATATCTTGACTATGAACAATAGTTTCAATAAGGAAGACAGAATGAGTTCTGACAGGAAGGTTGGGAGCTGTGACGGGCAGGAGAGGAATGAAGCCAAACAGCATGGAGATGTGTCATCACCACTGGGTTTTACCTTGCTTTACATTCAGTTACTTGTTTTTCTTTCAAAGTGCTCGGCACTTATTCAAGAAACAGCATATACGTTCTGACTTTGAAGTAAAAGATGAACTTTCTGCTGCAAAGTGTGGAAATAAGTCTCATTATTCTCTTCCCACACGAGTTCATTAATACATCCATCCATTCAAGAGTCATTTACTGAGAGCTCACTACGTGCAGTATAGTACTGCTGGTTACCAACCACTTATTTCCTATAAATTTTGTAGTAGGGAATGATTTGCCTTTATTTATTTATTTATTTATTTATTTATTTATTTATTTATTTATTTATTTAATTGACAGAGAGAGAGAGAGAGAGAGAGAGAGAGACAGCATGAGAGGGAACATAAGCAGGGGGAGTGGGAGAGGGAGAAACGGCTTCCCGCGGAGCAGGGAGCCCGATGTGGGGCTCGATCCCAGGACTCTGGGATCATGACCTGAGCCAAAGGCAGACGCTTAACGACTGAGCCACCCAGGCGCCCCTGCCTTTTTTTTTTTTTTTAACAACTTGCTTTTACTTTAAAATTTGTTTTCGTTTTATGACTCATGCTGAAGGCTTCAAGACAGGAATCCCTGAATGAATAAAAAAGGTGGTGATATTTATAAGTTTTACAACTTTTTAGATCTGTATTTCAGTAGACTTACAAAGGCATTGCCTTATCCACCCTTTGCGATATTTTGTTATTGCACACCAATGACATATAAGATGATACTGATTGGCTCTAGAGATGCCCTACTTGTTGCACAGAGGTAAAGGTACTAGCCTTCTGTGTGCTTATCTTTGTATATAACTAGCAGCACTTACAGCAATTGAACCCTTATATTTCTTTGCATGGATTTTGTGCCTATTATTATTTACTGTGTAGTGCTACCTTAACACTCGCATAAACTCACAGGCACAAACACAGGAAATGTGATAGAAAAAGGAGACTGTGGATCAAAGATGCAGCCTTGAGATAGGATGGAAACTCACTGACAAAAACATAGGAGAAGGACACATTATTGGGTGAGATGTTGGAGGAGGAGAAACAAACTGTGACCTTCAGTGAAAGGGATCATGTTACCTCTCTGATGGTTACAATGAAATGAATATAGGTAATGAGGGCCTCCAGCGGAGAGGAAGAATGGCAAACAAAGTTGACCCGTGCCCTTCCAGTTCCTGGGGACGGAGAACATAAAAACCTGAACAACCAAAGCTACGTAACAATCAAAGCTAAGTCAGTATTAGTAGAAAGGAAAGCTGTTGGTGTGGCTGTGGGGCTTGGAGAGGGTTTTCCTGGCCACCGTCAAGGCTTAGTGGAAAGAGTGTGTCAGCTACCTGGTAAAGATGTGGCTAACTGCAGATGTGGGAGGGGATTGCAAATATAATTTGCAATGATGCCCCAGGAAAGCTGGGAGGTTGAACACAGGATTACCCGGGTCTTGTGTGTCTACTGGGGGGAAGGAAGAGTGAATCTCTGGTTGTAGGTAAGGAGAGTAGGCTTATGCACTAAGGTGAGCTAGGAAGTTTTAGCATCTATGTGCAGACATCACTTACTGTCTGATTTCTGTGATAATTTGGAATTCTAATTAAACGACTTAATAAAACTTCCCTACCAAAACTTCCTGGTAAGAGGATTTATCTCCTATTTCACATGTTTCCCAAGTGCTGAGAAATGGAAATTTCCAACCGGCAGCATTTCATAATTCTGATTACCTGGGGGAATTAGTACAACCATTACAGTGATTTAGCCTATTCTCAAATCACAAATCTCCCTTGCCCGTGGACACGTCAGTGTACTTGCTTATGGCTACGGAAGGATCGTTTTCACAGAAGGTTGAGCCACAGCACAGTCTGGAGATGAACAATCTAATGTGAGTTATCTCAGTCTTCCTACATTCAAATCCTTAGAGGGTCAGAAAAACAACCTCTTAGTTTGTAAGAAACAATGAAATCTCAAGTGAAGCCTGTAGCGATTTGAAAAGCACTCTGCTAGCCTTTCTTCAGGGGTTCATGCTAATAAATGTCTTGGGCCCTCTCTTTGCTGGTGTCATGGCGTTGGAATGGTGATAATAACTGAGCCAATTAGTGCTTGTCTGAACACAATGTAATGAGAGCAGGTGCTGTGAAATTCAGAAGCCACAGTAAGACACAGGAAGACCAGTTTGTGAGGGAAGATGAATTCACCCTCAGGAATGTTTGCACTGGGAGAAATACTACGCAGTAACTATGGAAGACAGAAAAGACAGGCCATGAGCCCATTCTGAATGGCAGGAGAAGAGAAAAGCAAAGTGGGAAAGTGAGAAAAAGAACCAGCACCAAAAACCTTCATATAACAAAAACTAGATGCTGAATGACTTTTAGCGTGGAAAGATACCATTCCGATGAAACATGAACTGAAAGGATTTCTTCTGAGGGCTAATTTACATTTTTTTTCTTTTTCAGCCTTTCACGTAGTTCAGTAGATGCATGGTTCTGCATGGTTAGCATCTTTGCTTCCCTGAAAAATAAAAATGGGTCAGCCTGACACACCTGGATGAAAGCAGACAGTCATTTGACCTTTGTGAGAGCCATGACCAAAGCCAGGTCAAGCCTTATTAGGACAGGGGGCATTTGGGGGCTTGCCCTGAGTTGGTGTTTTATGATTTAGTTAATGGAGGGATTTCCCTCCCAGGCTGAGCATGGCTGACACTGAATTTGCTGCAGGGTAGCAGGACCGTCTAAGAGGTGATAAGGACATTTGTCTGATCTAGCCTAATGGTACTTGACTGGAGGACATTTGTGGTGGGCAAAATAATAGCTTCTCAAAGATGTCCGTCTCCTAATCTGGGAACTGTGAATTACATTAGTTTATATATGAAAAAGGGCTTTGCAGATGTAAGGTAAGACTCTTGACATGAGGAGGTTATTCTGGATTATCCAGGTGGGTCCAATCTAATCACATGGTTTTAAAGCTGAGAAACTGTCCTAGCTGGGTCAGAGAGATGCGATAGACCAAGGGCCAGAGAGAGGTACTGTGAGAAGGACTCATCCCACGGTGCTGGCTTTGAAGATAGAGGAAAGAGGTTATTTGTCAGAAAATGTGGGTAGACTCTAGAAGCTGGAAAAGGCGAGGAAACGAATTCTCTCTTAGAGCCTCCAGAAAGGAAGAGAGTCCTATTGACAACTTGATTTTTTCTTTTTTCTTTAAAAAAATTTTGTTATTGAAGTGTAGTTAACATACCACGTCATATTAGTTTCAGGGATACAACATGGTGATTCAACAATTCTCTGCATTACTCAATTTTAAATCAGTGTGATGCAGTTTGAACTTCTGACCTCCAGAACTATAAGATAATGCGTTTGTTTTGTTTTAAGCCACTAAGTTTTTGATAATTTATTTTAGCAGCAAAAGAAAACTACTACAATATTGCACTATGCCAACACTAGCTCTTTGTTGTCTATTGCTCGTTTTATGAATTCTGTCTAAATAATAAATAATAAAGCTGTAATGTTAGGCTAGCTCCCCAAGGAAAATCTTGAACATAGAACATGATTTTAAACACTGAATTAAGTAAATAGGTTTATCAGTAGATACACATTACTGAGTATATACTCTTTTTATTCACAAATACTTGTTGAGCCCTTATTATCAGCCAAGCATTCTATCAGGTTAAAACCTGAATGAAGAGAGATTCCATCCTGCTCTGGGAGAGGAGAAGGTTATAAACTTGTTGGGGAAGACTGACCAAAACCAACAATTTCAATGTTTGGAGTGAACAAGCTTGCTTCTCTTTGCTGTCCTCACTACAGGTATTTAGAGCTCATCTTCCTCTGTTGAACCAAGCCAGTTACCACTGCATCCAGTTTCCATCTTCCACAAATCTGTCCAAATCTGTGGTCAATTGCCACTTCCCTTTTCTTTTCATTTGTTTCTAAGGGGTTATGTGGCTTATCTCCTGTGTATTATTGACCTTCGTCTTCTTTAGGAACCTGGTACAGCATGACTCTGCATGATACCTCTGGGAAAAGAAACCATAAAACAACCCTTCCCTGTGCCCTGTGCTAAAGTAGGAGGTAGGAAATAAACCACCTTCCTGAGCTATAGCCTTGATTCCAGGTTGTGAGCTAGGTGCACACAGAACTCGCAAAATAATTTAGCATTTCTTTCTGGAGTGGTTCAGAATGAGTTAGAACAAATGATGAACAGGAATACTATAGAAAATAAAATAATTTAGGCTATATATATATTTTAATTGCTATCCATTATTTTCTAGAATTGTAGATTCTAAGGATGTTGACAGGTTAGATTTTCTTGGTGAAGCCATATCTTCCCTCTTCAGTGATCAGCTTCCTAGTTATGAGAGGTACATCTGCCCAGGCAAGTGCCTGAGCCAAGAACAACTAGATTGGCCCCCGCTACCCCCTTTGCTTGTTGGCTATGCTAACAAAAGGATGATATCAGTCAAAGGGAAAAATACATCTATTACCAAGCAAAACGTTTGGGAGTTTTAAAGCTGTAGAGTTCTCTGCCTATAAACATCTAGTCAAATATTTCTGTCTGGAGGGATGGTCTTTAATCCCCTTCCTGTGTTTTAAGGTGATGCCCTTTTCCAAATGTGGCCCTCATTTATATAGATTAAATAGTGGCTGAATTGACCAGGAAAAGACCATGAGAAATGAACGTACTGTAGCTCGTTTCTGTTGGTCCTTCCTTTTAATTTTTGACAGGGTAAGGCTCTTGTGGCAAGTCTAGTATTTGACTAACTTCTGCAGTGACTATTGGAGGGTAGCATGCAGAAGTGGCAGACGAATGACTGAGAAAGTGTATCGAGGTGATTCAGGGAGGTGATTTGTGGCCATGTGATAAAATGTACAGATGTTAATTGTTCTTCCTCTTCTCACGCATGATCGCCTTGCTGTCCTACCCAGCCTGTGTGTGCCTGCTGAGAGCACATGACAGATGTTACAAATGGGAGGGATGGAGAGGGTGTAGTGTGAGAACAAAGGCCCTGGCAGTGGGCGAGTGACAGATGAGGGGAAGAGCAGCCGGCAAGCCTGGGCAGAGAAAAGAAGCAATATTCAGGCTAGAAGGGCAGACAACCAGAGCCTGAGAATATCACAGAGCCCCAAAGGCAAGGCCATGAATCGATACGGGTTTTCCCTGTCGTCCATCTTGCACGTGAGGAAATCATCTCACCTCTCCTGAAGATTCTAGTGTCTAACCTGGAATTCCATTTGGGATGGAAAAAACCAGAATTCTTCACGCTCTAAGTGATTTGTTCATGGCAATTTTTATATTCAAGCAACGGGTCAGGTTTAGCATAGATTACATGGGTCATGTAGAGAGACAGAATTCCTAGGATCCAGCCCTGGCACACTCAAAATTTAGACGTCCAGAGGATGAAGAGTCTGCAAAGAATACGTAACAGGAGAGAACACTGTGGTGTTAGGATTGGAGAAAAGTCAGGAAAGAGCAGCTTCACAAAAGGCAAAAAAGGAGAGTTTTATGGATTAAATTGTGGGCTAATAGGGAAAATAGAATAACATGTGTGGAGAGATGTGCCTACTGGATTTGAAAACATGGAGCAACTTTATTAGCATGATATGGAAGGAAGCCAGATCAGGATGGAATTTTCATTAACTAATTCTTGATGTTTGCAAAAACTTTTTTGAATACTTAGTATGACCTGGACATTATTTTGGGTGTTGGGAATTCATTAGTGAAAAACAGACATGATCATTACTTTTATGATATCTGGGGGGAAGGACAAATAGAAGATAACAATTTATAAAGGCAGAAATAATTCTGGAAAGTTGCGGGGAGAGAAGAGAAGTCATTTCATCCAAGGCATAGTTACTGACCAAAATGGAAAAATTAAGAGAGAATATGAGACGATGAAAGGTTAAATCATATAGGGTGTTATAGACTACACGGGAAGGGATTAAAATTTCCACCTGCAATGGGAAGACTTTAGAGAGGTTTTTGCATGGGTTGTAATGTTATTTGATTTTTGTTTTAAAGAGTATATGAGAGGTGCAGAGACCGCAAATGTAGTCAGCTTCTTCAAGATAATGTACTGGATAGAGTAGTAACTAATACTTATTTAGTGCTTGCCGCGAGCCTGGCAGAATTTTAAGTATTTTTGCACATCACTAATTTATTATTTATAATAACCTAATGATGTAAGAGCTATTATTAGCCTCACTTTTCTTACAGATGAGGGGACGGAGGCATAGAGAGAGGATCCAGAATAAAAGTGGAGTGTTTTGGTTTGTTTTTACTGGCTTGTTGTTTTTCTTTGATAGGATAAAGGTAGAGTTTCTATTTTATTTTTTAAATCAAAATATTTATTGATGCATAGTTAATGCATTTATTGAGGTATATGTCTTTGAACACAAATTATTTTTATTTTATTTTTTAAAAGATTTTATTTATTTACACAAATTGTTGTTAAAAAGGCTTAGAGAGGGAGAGAAACCATGAAAGACTCTGGACTCTGGGAAACAAACTGAGGGTTTCAGAAGGGAAGGGGGTGGGAGGATGGGGTTACAAGATGATGGGCATTAAGGAGGGCATGTGTGGTGATGAGCACTGGGTGTTATATGCAACTAATGAATCATTGAACAAATGTTGGCTCATTGAACTTAATAAAACAAAACAAAACATTAAAAAAATAAAAAGGCTTAGAAGGTTTAATTATACTATTATTATCATTTATTTTTTAATCGAGTTATAGTTAATATACAATGTTGTATTAGTTCAGGGGTACAACAAAGTTATTTGACAATTCTATACATTAAGCTATGTTGTATAGTTACCGTCTGTCACCATACGATGTTTATTACAATATTATTGACTATGGTCCCCATGTTGTACTTTTCATCCCTGTGTCTTATTTATTTTATAACTGGAAGTTTGTACCTCTTAATCACCTACACCTTCATCACCCAGCACCCCAACCCTCTCCCCTCTGGCAACTTTGTTCTATTTATGGCTCTTTTCTTTTTTTTTTTTTAAAGATTTTATTTTTTGTTTATTTATTATTTATTTTAGAGAGAAAAAGAGAGCACGCAGGGGGAGGGGCAGAAAGAGAGAGAGGGAGAGAGAGAATCTCAAGCAGACTCCACACTGAGCACAGAACCTGACATAGGGATTGATCCCACGACCCTGAGATCATGATCTGAGCCAAAATCAAGAGTCAGATGCTTAACCAACTGAGCCCACTGCTGTATGGTTCTGTTTCTGTTTTTTGTTTTATTTTTTAGATTCCACATATTAGGTGAAGTCATATGGTATTTGTTTTTCTCTGTCTTACGTATTTCAGTTGGCATAATATCCTCTGAGTTCATCCATGTCGTCACAAATGGCAAGATATCCTTCTTTTTTAGGGCTGAGTAATATTCCATTATATATATGTATATATACCACCTCGTCTTTATCCATTCATCTGTTGATGGACACTTCAGTTGCTTCCATACCTTTGCTGCTGTAAATCATGCTGCAATAAACATATGGGTGCATATATCTTTTTGAATTAATATTTTATTTTTCTTTGGGTAAATACCCAGTAGTAGAATTACTGAATCATATGGTATTTTTATTTTTAATTTTCTGAGGAATGTCCATACTATTTATCACAGTGGTTGCACTAATTTACATTCCCACCACCCGGGCATGAGGGTTTCCTTTTCTCCACATCCTTGCCAACACTTGTTATTTCTTGTCTTTTTGTTGTTAGCCATTCTGACAGGTGTGAGGTATTATCTCATTGTGGTTTTGATTTGCATTTTCCTGGTCATTAGTGATGTTGAAGATCTCTTCATATGCCTGGTGACCATCTGTATATCTTCTTTGGAAAAATGTCTATTCAGATCCTCTGCCGGTTTTTAGATTGGAATATATATTTTTTTGTTTTGAGTGTATTTTTTTGAGTATATATTTTAGATATTAACCCTTTATCAGATATATCATTTGCAAACATCTTCTCCCATTCAGTAGGTTGCCTTTTTGTTTTGTTGATGGTTTACTTCACTGTGCAAAACCTTTTTATTTTGGTGTAGTCCCAATCGTTTATTTTTGCTTTTGTTTTCCTCACCTGAGGAGACGTATCTATAAATATGTTTCTAAGGCTGATGTTCAAGTGGTTACTGCCTATTTTATTTTAAGGAATTTTATGGTTTCAGGTCTCATATTTAGGTCTTTAATCCATTTTGAGTTTGTTTTTGTGTATGGTGTGAGAAAGAAGTCCAGTTTCATTCTTTGGCATGCAGATATCCAGTTTCCCAATCCCATTTAATTGAGGAGACTTTTTCCTATTGTATATTTTTGCCTCCTTTGTCATAGATGAATTGACTATATAATTATGGGCTTATTTCTGGGCTCTCTATCTTATTTTCTTGATCTATGTGTCTATTTTTATGCCAGTACTTTACTGTTTTGATTAGTATAACTTTACAGTATATTTTGAACCTGGGATTGTGGTACCTCCAGCTTCGTTCTTCTTTCTGAAGGTTGCTTTGGCTATTTGGAGTCTTTGTGGTTCCTTAAAATTTTTAGAATTATTTATTCTAGTTCTTTGAAAAATATAGGGATTGCATTGAATCTATAGATTGCTTTGGGTAGTATGGACATTTTGACAATATTAATTCTTCTACTCCACAAACGTGGTGCATTTTTCCATTTATTTGTGTCATCTTCAATTTCCTTCCTCAAGGTTTATAGTTTACAGAGTACAAGTCTTTCACCTCTCTGGTTAAATTTATTCCTGGGTATTTTATTCTTTTTGCTGCAGTTGTAAATGGGATTATTTTCTTAATTTCTTCTTCTGCTAGTTCATTATTAGTATAAAGAAATGTGACAGACTTCTGTATGTTAATTTTGTATCCTGTGACCTTACTGAATTTATTTATCAGTTTTAGTAGTTTTTTTGGTAGGGTCTTTAGGGTTTTCTATGTAGTGTCATGTTATCTGCAAGTAGTGAAAGTTTTACTTCTTCCTTACCAATTTGGATGTTTTAATTTCTTTTTCTTGTTTGATTGTTGGGGCTAGGACTTCCATTGCTATGTGGTGAGAAAGGATATCTTTGTCTTGTTCTTGACTGTTGAGAGCTTCCCCCATTGAGTGTGATGTTAGCGGTGGACTTTTCATGTGGGTCTTTATTATGTTGAAGTATGTTCCCCTTAAACCCATTTTGTTGAGAGTTTTAATTATAAATGGATGTTGAATTTTATCAGGTGCATTTTCTACATTTGGTTTTTATCCTGTTTTATTCTATTTTGTTAATAGAGCTTCTATTTTAATAAGAGGGAAAATCGGCATATAGGCCTAAGTTCAGGAAGGTTTATTGTTTGACAGAAGATATGAATTTTCCCCTTTAATGGTGTCAATTTTCTCAGTGTTTCTCAGTTGAGGAAGGAGTGGGAAGGGGCAAGGGTGGGATATTTGTGTGCTGGTAAATGTTTAACAACTTGTTTTCCTATAAAAGCTTATCCTTTACAATTGGATCTACAATCTGTATTTTTTTAGTATGATGTGAGGTAGGTAGCAAAATGCATTGTTTTTCAAGTGGAAATCCAATTAACTCAGCATTATTTATTAAAGTAATTAAGCTTTCTCTACTAAACCATAGGGTTGCCTTTGTCAATCATCAGTTGATTTTATATTTAGGCCCTTCAATCTGTCTAATTGGTTAGTTGAAAACTTTTGTTTTTCATTAAGGTTTTCAAACTCTGCAATGAAGGCTCTTGGGCCTACTTTAATAACTACCAGGAATTTTACTGAGTTCAAGTACAGATGTCTGCATAGGATATATAAGATCGCCCCCAGTACCTTCTCCAAATACAGTGTGAAGTGGATTCTCCTATAAGACAAGAAGTCTTATTTCTTTAGCTGCTGGGAATGCTGTCAACATTCAGCCCTTAGCTGCTAGTCCTCTTTGGGACTGCTGAAGAAAGGCAATTCACCCAAAGTCACATCTCCTTACTGAGGCAGCCCACATCAAATGACTCCTCCTCTTATTGCCTTCTGGTATTTTGAAATGGAAGCTGAAGGGCTCAGAAGGCAGAGGTACTGTGTAGATAAATGGGAATTTTCCTGTGTCTACTGGTGGATGTGTTCTCCTTTGGGGAACTGAGACCTCTAAACCTGCAGAACCCTGAACTGCAATAACGAGAAGCTTCAATAACTTGGGAAAACTCCTCAAGTAGGTCACCAGAAATGATGGTAAGTGTAGCTTCAACTTCTTAGTTTCTGGACCCATGTATATATACTATCAGAGACCTATAAGGAACCATATAAAGAACAACAATTTAAAGTACCATATCCTGGGGTGCTTGGGTGGCTCTGTCGGTTGGGCATCTGCCTTTGGCTTGGGTCATGATCCCAGGGTCCTGTGATAGAGCCCCACATCGGTATCCCTGCTCAGCAGGGAGCCTGCTTCTCCCTCTCCCTCTGCTTGTGCTCAATCTCTCTCTGTCAAATAAATAAATAAAATCTTAAAAAAAATAAAGTATCACGTCCTAATGGATGGCACTCCTATCCTTGTAAGGTACGGTCACTGATCTGGCATTTTAGCTGATTTTGCTTGGGACAGTATGTGATTTAACACTAGATTCCACAGTCATATACTGATTCCTGCACCTCCTGTTGTTATTGCCTTGACATGAGGTGTTGTTGTAATATGGGATGATGAGACAGTGAGTCAAATACTCTCAAAGCTAATCCCTACCTGGAATATTTGCATATTACTCTCGAAATGAATTGTTGCCTTTTCCAAGGTGGAAAGGATCTAATGTAGTCACCTTGCCACCAATTGCTTGGCTGGTCTTTGTTGTTGTGTAATAAATCTCCCTGTAACTTAAAATAACAGTTCTTTTTTCTTTTTTAGATTTTATTCATTTATTTGAGAGAGAGAGCATGGGTGGTGGGGAGGGGCAGAAGAAGAGGGAGAAGTAGAAGCAGACTCCTGGATGAGCAGGAAGCCCGATGTGGGGCTCAATCCCAGGACCATGGGATCATGACCTGAGCTGAAGGCAGACGTTTCACTGACTGAGCCATCCAGGCGCCCCTAAAATAATAGTGCTTAATAAATACAATAAAATACATAAAAAATAACAGTGACTTAAAATAACAGTTCTATTTTGCTAATGACTTCTTAGTTTAGAAGTTCAGGAAGGACTCAGCAGGCTAGTATGTCTCTCATTCACATGGCATCAGTTGGGGTGTCTGAGGCTAGAGGATTCACTTCTAAGGTGGTTTTTTTCCTCATATGTCTAGGTCGTCATGTACATTAGCTCCTCTCTCTCTTCATTCTTGAAGAATGAAGAAGTTTCATTCTTCAAGACCTCTCTGGATGGCTCAGTCTTCTCACAACATGGTCATCTCAAGGAAGAAGTCCACCTACTTATTTGGCAGCTGGCTCCTCTCAAAGAATAGTTCCAAGAGCATTCTGAAGGGTCCAGGTGGCAGTTGCAAGACTTCTTACAACTTCGCTTTGTAAGTCCCAGAATGTCTATATTTCTGTTGGTCAGTTAAGTCATTAAGGCTCAGTCTGGATTCAAAGGAAAGGAGGAATAGATTCTACCTATTGATAGGGGAACGGCATGTGCACACAGGGAAGGAAGGAATGGATGGCGGCCACACTGAAGACAAGCTACTACAGACAGTCTCATTGAAAATGCAGTAACAGATATTTGGGGTTGATCTCTGTTGTGGCTGGTAGGAGAGCTGGCATAGCAGTAGCTAGATAAGCTTTGGTAAGTGGGAGTCCATGCTTTTCAGCCCATGCACAACCTCCACTTCTGCTACCATGGCTATTTTGTTCTTGTGCCCATTGCAAGCTGGCCAATGCAAAAGCTAACCAATGTCAACCAGTCAAATAATTCTGTCTACCTGTGTGCCTTTTCTGTCATAGATTCTGTTTGGGAATCATATACAATATAATACCTTTAGACTTTGAATTCATTTTCCTATGTCTATATACATGCTCTCTATAGATTTCCTTGACCCCCATCTTTTAGTCTTCTTCCTTCCAGGACTTTAGTTGTGCTAAGCCAGTCTCCACTGGCCACTCCTTTTCCCACCTCAAGCAGATGACCATATGTACCATCCAAAGCTCTGCCTAACATGGGAATTTTCTCTCACCACTCTCTTTTAGGGCCCCCTTTCAATAGGGATCTAATTCAGTCACTGTCTACTTTGGCTTACACCCACATACCGAGCCAAATCATCCATGGACGAAGTTTAGGCATTTTACCCCTTTGTGAGTATATTAGTCAGTGTTCTTTAGAGAAACAGAATCAAAGGATACGTATGGAGAGATTTATTATTAGGAATTTGATCATGTGATTATGGATGTTGGCAACTCTAACATTAGCAGAACCAATGTTTCATTTTGAATCTGAAGGCTAGAAGTTGCTAAAGAAATAGGAAGAGAAGATGTTCCAGTTTGAAGGTCAGGTGGCAGGAAGAACTGATGTTTGGGTGTGGCAAATGTGAGGCAGGAGAGTTCTCTGATCCAGGGGACCGTCAGTGTTTTATTCTATTCAAGGCCTTCAACTGATTGGGTAAGGCCCACTTACATTATGTCAGGCAATCTGCCTTACTCAGTCTACCAATTTAAATGCTAATTTCATCCAAAAACACCCTCACAGAAACACCCGGAATAATGTTTGCCCAGTCAAGTTGATACATATAATGAACCATCAGAGTGAGCCGGTCCTAAAGTAATTGCTATGTGCTCATATATATGAACTGGTACAATGATGGTAGTTGACAGTGATATGCAGATCTAGGCTACCTACTCATGCAGCTTTCTGGAAGCTTCTGGCCCTTTTCACGCTCAATCTCAGATGTACCATTTGCATCTTATGATGGCCTGCTGCTGGGCCCACTGACCTTATGATTTTGTGGGTCTGACAGCTTATGATCTGCAGTTCTGGCTAGTTGCTCACGTGACATCTCAGAAACCATCTCTCTATCTCTATTATGGTTCAGTAGAACAGCAAGCTTGTTGTGTGTAAGATATATAATTCTCTACTGCATGGGCTATGGCCTCGCTCTTTCACTAGTACTATCATAAACTTCACACAATATCTTTTGCCACTACTTACACCTCCAATAAAATAGTGACTGCTCTGCTGGCCATATGTTTCAAGAGGCAGGGCCATTTGTACCATAACCTGGGTCTCTTTCCTACTTTGGGCCCCACAGTAAGTGGATAGAAGCAATATCCCATTTATGGAATATATTTTCTACCGAACTTGAAGAAGCCAGTTATGTGTTGTATTTCTTAGTGGGAAGTACAAAGTACAATAATCTATACTTTGGAGGAAATGTGTAACATCCTCCAAACCACCAAGCCCCTAAAAATTTAGTTCATATAACAGGCCCCTGAATATTTATAGGATTTATCTCTTACCCTGTTATGTTCTGAGAGATGCCTAGGTAGTTCAAGCAAATATATATGGTTAATATCTACTGTTGTTCATCCTAAGTGAATGTGAACTGTTTCTGATTCCTTTTTCTGATAAGATTATTTCTCAATAATGCATTTGCCAGATTAATTGTCCCAATAATATTTATGGGATATTTCTTAATTTTGCTACTTATTAAAAATGTCACTTCATACATGCCTGAGTCTGATGGGCATCTCTGGTTTACAGATCTATTTGCCTATATTTGGGTAAGGGCCACATGTCCTTAGTTTATGTAGCATTATTTTATGCTTTGATACCTGGTAAGGCATGTTTCACCACACCATTTATATGTATATATTTTAAAATTTTGCAAATTTACCCTTCCAAAAAATGTTTTGAGATTAGCTTGTGATGTTCCATAGAAGAAAGCCAGAGTGGAATTTTTGTTGGGATTCAACTAAATTTACAGATATTGTTGTTGAACACATGACTCTGAGAGAATATGAATGCATAAATGTGAAAAGAGTTAGAGGAAGTTTGAGTCATAGATGAACTGGTAATTTTTGATAGAAACAAACAGGCAAAACCTCATGTTTAAATAAATATCCTAAAACTCAGCAGCCAGATTTTTTTCTTCTGATGGGAAGTTTTTCATGAGCCACAGAGTAAATTTCCAGAATTTCTATTTTGGATCTTTCTTAATGCACTGTTTCTAAGTATTTATTTTTTCATGCTATAATTGATTTTAATGGGTCAGAGAGATCCAGTAGGAGATCCAGGAGCAAAGTGTATAGTGGACATTGTGACCAGTTGCTTAAATCCCCGTTCAGAAGCAAATTCTTATTAGCCTTTGAAAGTGTTGTCAGGAAACAGCCCTTAGCAGTCAGCCTACTCTGTGGTAAATGTCTCTGCTGACGGGTCACCTCTTCTTCCTTCCCAGGGAAGCCCACACTCAAGTGTGAAGGCCTAGGAATGTAAATGTCCTCTCATCCCAGTGTGGGACAATCCTGGCTTGAGACTTCCTCATGGTGGGCTGAGGCCTTCATGGAGACATTACTGTAGAATAAAATACACACAGAAGAGCACACAAAAAAGAGTACATATTAAGGAGGGCATGTAATGTAATGAGCACTGGGTATTATATAAGACTGGTGAATCACGGGCCTGTATCTCTGAAACCAATAATATATGTTAATTAATTGCATTTAAATAAAAATCTTTTTTTCTTTTTTTTTAAAGAGTACATAGATAAATGGGTTGTCACAAAGTAAATATATCTAGTAGCTTTACCAGTAGCTATAAACCCACCTCATATCCCCTCTCCAGCAATAGTCCCTTCCTCTTCCTGAAATTTAACACGACTCTGATTTCCAACATCAAAGATAAATTTGAAGCATGATTGTCATGTCATGAACTGCACAGATATTAAATGTACAGTTCCATAAAATTTGACAAATGCATAGACTTATGTAACCCACAACCCTATCAAAATAGAGAATGTTTTTGTCACCTCGGAGAGATAATTATATCCCTTTCCAGTCCATCCTTACTCCCAGGAGCAACTACTATTCTGGTTTCTATCACCATAAATTACTTCTGCATGTTCTAGAAGTTTATATAATTAGAGGCATATAGTATGTTTTTTTCTGGTGTGTGTATGTCTCACTTCCTTTCACTTAGCATAATGTTTTTGAGATTCATTCTTGCTGCTGTGTGTATCAGTAGTTTGTTCCCTTTTGTTGGCTGAATGGCGTGTCATTGTACAAATATACCATAGTTTATATATTTTCCTTTTGATGGACACCTGGGCTGTTTTTAGTTTTTGGCTATAATAAATAAAGCTGTTGTGAATCTTGTACAAGTGTTTTTGTCAACATAAGTTTTCATATCTCTTGGGCAAATACCTAGGAATAGAACTGCTGAGTCATAGGGTGAATGTATGTTTAGCTTTTTTAGAAGCTGACAATTTCCATTTTACACAGGCATCTATAATATATGAGAGTTCTGATTGCTCTATGTCCTTGTTAATGTTTGGATATGTCAGTCTTGTTCATTTTATCCATTCTAGTGGGAATGTAGTGGTAATCATTGTGCTTTTCTTTCTGCCATTTTTAAAAATTAAAGTATAATTGACATACAATATTAAATTAGCTTAGGTAGACAACATAGTGATTCAAAAAATTCTGTGCATTATGAAATGCTTGCCATGGTAAGTGTAGTTACCCTCTGTCACCATAAAATATCATTGCAATATTATTAATTGTATTTCTTATGCTGTACTTTTCATCCCTGTGACTTATTTATTTTATAGCTGGAAGTTTGTACCTCTTCACTTTACCTATTTCACCCGGTACCCTCTCTCCTTCCCTCCCTCCCTCTGGCAACCACCAGTCTGTTCTCTGTATTTATGAGTCTGTTTCTGTCTTTTTGTTGTTGTTGTTGTTCATTTGTTTTATTTTTTAGATTTTACATACAAGGGAAGTTGTACAATATTTGTCTTTCTCCATCTGACTTATTTCATTTAGCATAGTACCTTCTATGTCCATATATGTTGTCACAAATGGCAAGATCTCGTTCTTATTTTTATGCCTGAGTTTGAAAAATACATTCTTATTTTTTTTATGATATATATACACAATATATATCATCTTTATCCATTCATCTATTAGTGGACACCTGAGTTGCTTCCGTATCTTTACTACTGTAAATAATGCTGCAATAAACATGGGGGTGCTTATATCTTTCTGAATTGCCATTTTTGTTTTCTTTGGGTAAATACCCAGAAGTGGAATTATTGGATTATGTGGTACTTCTATTTTTAATTTTTGAGGAATCTTCATACTGTTTTCCACAGTGGCTGCACCAATTTACATTCCCACCAACAGTGCACACAGGCTCCTATTTCCGCACATCATTACCAACGCTTGTTATTTCTTGTCTTTTCAATACTAGCCATTATGACAGATGTGAGGTAATATCTCATTGTAGTTTTAATTTGCATTTCTCTGGTGATTAGTGATGTTGAGCATCTTTTCATGTGTCTTTTGGCCATCTGTATGTCTTCTCTGGAAAAATGTTTATTCAAATCCTCTGCCCATTTTTTAACTGGATTATTTATGTTTTTGGTTTTAAGTTGTATGAGTTATATTTTATGTTTTGGGTATTAACCTTTTTATCAGATATATAATTTGCAAATATCTTTTCCTATTCAGTAGGTTGCCTGTTCATTTCATTGATCATCACCTTTGTTATACAAAGTTTTTTAGTTTGATGTAGTCCCCAAAGTTTTAATATTTCCAAGACGAATGTCCAAGCAAATTACTGCCTATGACTTCTTTAAGGTGTTTTATGGTTTCAGATCTCACATTCATTTCTGGGCTCTCTATCCTGTTTTATTGATCTATATGTCTATTTTTGTTCCAGTACCATACTGGTTTGATTACTATAGATTTGTGGTATGGTTTTAATACTGGGATTGACTATTTGGGGCGTTTTTGTAGTTCCCTATAAGTTTTAGAATTTTTAGTTCTAATTCTGTTAAAAATACTTTTAGTATTTTGATAGGGATTTCATTTACTCTATAGATTGCTTTGGGTAGTATGGACATTTTAACAATAGTAATTCTTCCAGTCCATGAGCAAGGTATATTTTTCCATTTATTTGTGTCATTTTCAATTTCTTTCATCAATGTCTTATAGTTTTTAGAGTACAAGTCTTTTGCCTCCTTGGTTACATTTATTCCTAGGTGTTTTATTCTTTTTTGGTGCAATTGTAAATGGGATCATTTTCTTAATTTCTTTTTCTCCTAGTTCATTATTAGTGCATAAAAACACAACAGATTTCTTTATATTGATTTTTTATCTTGCTACTTTACTAAATTATTGGTTCTAATGGTTTTTTGGTGGTCTTTCTTTAGGGTTTTATATATGGTATGTTGTCTGCAAATAGTGACAGTTTTACTTCTTCCTTATTAATTTTGATGCATTTTAGTTCTTTTCCTTGTCTGAGTGCTGTGGCTAAGAAGTTTCCAGTACTCTATTGAATAAAAGTGGTGAGAATGGACCCTCTTGTCATGTTCTTCATCTTAGAGCAGAAGATTTCAGCTTTTCTGCATTGAGTATTATGTTATCTGTGTTTTTTTGTATATGACCTTTGTTATGTTGAGGTATGTTCCCTCTAAACCCAATTTGTTGAAAGTTTTTTTATCATGAATGGATGTTGAATTTTGTTAAATGCTTTTCTCCATCTGAGATGATCATATGGATTTTTATCGTTTGTTTTGTTAATGTGGTATACCACATTGACTAAATTGCATATATTGAACCATCCTTGCATCCTTGGAATAAATCTCACTTGATCATGATGAATGACTTTTTAGTGTATTTTTTTAACTCACTTTGCTAATATTTGTTGAGGATTTGTGCATCTATGTTCATGAGGGATATTGGTCTGTAATTTTTTTTATTTTGGTGGACTCTGGTTTTGGTAACAGGGTAACGTAGAATGAATTTGGAAGCATTTCTTTCTCTTCTACTTTTTGGAATTGTTTGAGAAGGATAGGTATTAACTTTCCTTTAAATATTTGGTAGAATTCACCTGTGAAGCCATCTGGTCCTGGATTTTTGTTTGGTGTTTTTAAATTACTAATTCAATTTTGTTGCTAGTAATCAGTCTGTTCAGATTTTCTATTTTTTTCGGATTTGGTCTCAGAAGATTGTATGTTTTTAGGAATTTATCCATTTCTACTAGGTTGTCCAATTTGTTGGCATAAAATTTTTCATGGTAGTTCCTCATAACACTTTATATTTCTGTGGTGTTGGTTGTAACTTCTCTTTCATATCTGATTTTATTTTTTTGAGTACTTTCTCTTTTTTTCTTGATAAGTCTGGCTAAAGATTTATCAATTTTGTTTATCTTTTTCAAAGAACAAGCTCTTAGTTTTATTGACTTTTTTCTATTTTTTAAGTCTCTATTTCATTTATTTTCACTCTGATCTTTATTATTTCCTTCCTTCTACTAATTTTGGGCTTTCTTTGTTCTTCTTTTTTTCAGTTCCTTTATGTATAAGGTTAGATTTTTCTTTCAGATTTTTTTTGTTTCTTGAGGTAGGTCTGGATCACTATTAATACCCCTCTTAGACTGCTTTTGCTATGTTCTAAGGATTTTGAACTGTTGTGTATCCATTTTTATTTGTCTCCATGTAATATTTGATTTCCTCTTTGATTTCTTCATTGACCCATTGGTTGTCTAGTAGCATGTTTTTTAGCCTCCATGTGTTTGTATTTTTCCTTTTTTTCCTTGTAATTTTCTAATTTCATACTGGTGTGGTTGGAAAAGATGGCTGATTTGATGATTTCAATCTTTTGTTTTTTAAAGATTCTATTTATTTATTTGACAGAGAGAAAGATAGGGTGAGCAGGAACACAAGCAGGGGGAGTGGGGGAGGGAGAAGCAGGTTTCCTGCTGAGCAGGGAACCTGATGTGGGGCTTGATCCCAGGACTGTGGGATCATGACCTGAGCCGAAGGCAGACGCCTAATGACTGAGCCACCCAGGCATCCCTGATGATTTCAATCTTCTTAAGTTTATTTAGACTTGTTTTGTGGGTTAATATGTGATCTGTTCTGGAGAATGTTCCATGTACACTTGAAAAGAATGTGTATTCTGTTGTTTTTGGATGGAATGTTCTGTACATATATATACAGATGTACATATATACAGTATATATATGTTAAGTCCATCTGGTTTAATGTGTCATTCATAGTTGCTGTTTTCTTATTGATTTTCCATCTGGATGTTCTACCCATTTATGTGAGTAGGGAATTAAAGTCTCCACTATTATCAAATTACTGTGAATTTCTCCTTTATGTTTGTTTATATTTGCTTTATATCTTTAGATGTTCCTACATTGGGTACATAGATACTTACAATTGTTATGTGCTCTTACTGGATTGATCTCTTTGTTATTATGTAATGTCCTTTTTTGTTTCTCATTACAGTCTTTATTTTAAGCCTTTTTTGTCTGATATAAGTATTACTACCCTGACTCCCCCCCACTCCCTTGTCTATTTATAGGGAATATCTTTGTTCATCCCTTTACTTTCAATCTGTATGTGTTTTTAGTTCTGAAGTGAATCTCTTGTAGGCAGCATATACCTGGGTCATTTTTTAAAATCCATTCAGTCACCCTATGTCTTTTGATTTGAGTACTTAGTCTATTTACATTTAAAGTAATTGTAGGGCGCCTGGGTGGCTCAGTTGGTTAAGCAACTGCCTTCGGCTCAGGTCATGATCCTGGAGTCCCGGGATTGAGATTGAGTCCCCCATCGGGCTCCCTGCTCAGCGGGGAGTCTGCTTCTCCCTCTGACCCTCGCCCCTCTCATGCTTTCTCTATTTCATTCTCTCTCTCTCAAATAAATAAATAAAATCTTAAAAAAAAGTAATTGTAGATAGGTATGTACTTATTCCCATTTTATAAATTGTTTCTGGTTGTTTTTGTAGTTATTATCTATTCCTTTCTTTTCTTGCTCTTTTCCTTCGTGATTTGATTTTTTTTTTTTTTTTTTAGTGCTATGTTTGGATTCATTTCAGTTTATTTTTATTACAGGTTTTTGGTTACCATGAGGTTCCTATATAACATTTTACGTACATAGAAGTCTATATTAGATTGATAGTTGGTTAAGTTCAAACATTCTTAAAAGTACTACATTACTCCCCTCTGCACATTTTGCATATATTATATCATATTTTACATTTTTTATTTTGTATATCCTTTAATTTTTTAGATATAATTTATTTTTACTATTTTTGTTTTTTGACCTTTACATTAGCTTTATAAATGATCTACTACTTTTACTATATTTTTGCTTTTACCAGTGAAATTTTTTTCCCAAAATTTTCTTTTAGTTATGGCCTTTTCTTCTCTACTTAAAGAAGTCCCTTTACCATTTCTTGTAAGGACAGTTTAGCAATGATGAACTCCTTTAACTTTTGTTTGAGAAACTCTTTAGCTCTCCTTTAGTTATGAATAATAACCTTGCTGGGTAGAGTATTCTTTCTTGGTTGTAGGTTTTTCCTTTAAGCACTTTGAATATATCATGCACTGCCTTCTGACTTGCAAAGTTTTTGCTGAAAAATCAGGTTATAGCCTTATAGGATTTCCTTTGTACCTAACTATTTGCTTCTTTCTTGCTGCTTTTAAGACCCTCTATCTTTAATTTTTATTATTTTCTTTTCTCTTTTTTTAATTTAGATTCAATTAGGCAACATATATACATCATTAGTTTTTGATGTAGCATTCAATGATTCATTGTATATAACACCCAGTGCTCATCATATCACTTGCCCTCCTTAATGCCCATCACCCAGTTATCCCATCCCCCCCGACCTCCCTTTCCAGAACTCTCACTTTGTTTCCCAGAGTCAAATGTCTCTCATGGTTTGTCTCCCTCTCTGATTTCTTTCCATTCAGTTTTCCCTCCCTTCCCCTATGATCCTCTGCGTTATTTCTTATATTCCACCTATGAGTGAAACCGTATGATAATTGTCTTTCTCTGATTGACTTATTTCACTTAGCAATTATTATGTGTCTTGGTGTGGACCTCCTTTGGTTCATCTTGACTGGGGCTCTCTGTGCTTCCTGGACCTGGATGTTTGTTTCCTTTCTCAGGTTGGAGATTTTTCAGCTATTATTTCTTCAAATAAATTTTCTGCTTCCCTCTCTCTCTCTTCTCCTTCTGGGACCCTTTATAATGCAAGTGTTATTATGCTTGATGATGTTGGAGAAGTCTCTTAACCTATCTTCATTTCTTAAAAAATCTTTTTTCTTTTTTTTTAAACACTTAATTTATTTATTTATTTGAGAGAGAGAGAGAAGGACAGAGAGAGAGGGAGGGAGAGAGAAAACAAGCTGGGGGAAGGGCAGAGGGAGAAGGAAAAGCAGACTCCTCACTGAATGGGGAGCCCAACATGGAGTTCGATCAGAGGACTCTGAGATCATGACCTGAGCCAAAGGCAAACACTTAACTGACTGAGCCTGTGAAGTGCCCCTAAAAAATCCTTTTTCTTCTTGTGGTACAGCTGGACTACTTTCCACTACCCTGTCTTCCAGATCACTGATTTTCCTCTGTTTCCTTTACTCTACTCATTCCTTTTAGTGTATTTTTCATTTCAGTTATTGTTTTCTTCAGATCTGATTCTCTTTTATATTTTCTATCCCTGCTGAAGTTCTTACTGAGTTTAACCACTTTTCACTCAAGTTTGGTGAGTATCTTTATGACCATTATTTTAAACTCTTTATCAGGTAGATTGCTTGTCTCTATTTCGTTTAGCTTTTTTCCTCTGGTTTTGTCTTATTCTTTCATTTGGAATGTATTCCTCTCTATTCTCATTTTGTCTGACTCTCAGTGTTTGTTTCTATGTATTATGTAAGTCAGCTTTGTCTCCTGGTTGTGAAATTAGTGGCCTTATATAGAAAGCATTTTGTGGTATCCAGTAGCACAATCCTTACTGGCCACCAGAATGAGGTGGTCCAGGGTTATCTCTTTTGTGGGTTCCTTACACTCTTCTTTTGTGGCTGGGCCATGACTACTGTGGGATGCTGGTGGGTGGGACTAGCCCTCAGCCTGGTTGTCTGCAGTGACCAGCTGTGGCTGCTGCAGGTGCACTGGTGGGTAGAGCTTACACCAGGCATGGCTGGCTGAGAGGTCCCACGGTAGCTATTGTGTACATGCTGATGGGTGGGGTTAGCTTTGCCCTTCCCTGGGGCAGGAGTCTCTTTGGAAGGGCACCAGTCCTGACCAGGGCTAACCACTGGGTGTGTTAGGGTGGTAGTTGCTTTGTGGGGGCTAGGGGGCACTGGTCCCTACTGAAGCTGCTCAGTGGGTGTGGTGGGTTGGGAGCTGCATTGGAGGGGTGCTTGATGCAGTGAGTTGGTTAGATGTGGTGAATCTATAGGGGAATGCTGCGGTGGGGCAGGTGGTGTTAGCAAGGTAGATGTAGGGTGTCAGAACTGGTTCCTACAGTGTCTGGGGAACAAGGTTGAGGAGGACTGCTTCTGTGCTGGGTCTTGGGCTGAGTTGTATAGTGTGCTGGCCCTTGAAGCATGAAGACTCAGTTTCCTGTAGCTCTCCAACATTCCTGAAGTTAAGGGCTGCTAATTTTCAAAGTCAGATGTTACAGAGTCTTATCTTCCTGGTGCAGATCCCCAGGGTCAGGATGCCTGGTATGGGGCTTAATCTTTTTCCTTCTCCACCCGTGTGATACCCCTCCTGCTTATGGGTTGCCTTACTGGGGATTTTGTTCCCCCTTGTGTTTCTGTCCATTTTACTCTCTTGATATGGTCTTCTCTTTATGTCTAGCTGTGGAATATCTATTCTGATCGTCTTCAGGTTGGTTTTAGAGTGAGTTGCATTACATGTAGTTTTGCTTTGGTGTATGTGTGTGGGAGGAGGTGAGGTCAGGAGCTTCCTACTCTGCCATTTTTTTCTGATCTCCCCTGTTATTTCTGTTTTTAACAATCAATAGACTTTTAAAGAGATTTAAAAATATATGTATGAATAATTTTTTGAAAAATTTTATATATTTTCCAATATATTTACCCTTTATGCTGTTTCTTTTTTTTTTTAATTGAAGTATAGTTGACACAGTGTTGTATTAGTTTCAGGTGTACAATATAGTGATTCAACAAGTCTTTACATTATGCTATACTTGCCACAAATGTAGCCGCCATCTGTCACCATACAACCATTGACTATATTCCCTGTGCTGTACTTTTATCTCTGTGACATTCATTTTGCAACTGGACACCTATATCTCATACTCCCCTTCACCCATTTTGCTCATTTCCCCATCTCTGTACCTTCTGGCAGTCACCAATTTGTTCTCTGTATTTGTGGGTCTATTTCTGCTTTTTGTTTACTTTTTTGTTTTGTTTTTTAGATTCCATATATAAGTGAAATCATATGGTGTTTGTCTTTCTTTGTCTGACTTATTTCACTTAGCATTAATATCCTCTAGGTTCATCCATGTTGTTGCAAATGGCAAGATCTCATTCTTTTTAATAGCTGAATAATATTCCATTATATTGGAATGATTTTATATATATATATATATATATGTATATATATATATATAATGGTGTGTGTGTGTGTGTGTGTGTGTGTGTGTGTGTGTGTGTGTGTGTGTATACCCCACATCTTCTTTATCCATTCATCTATCAATGGACACTTGAGTTGCTTCCATATCTTGGCCATTGTAGATAGTACAGCAGTAAACATAGGGGTGCATATATCATTTTAGATTAGTGTTTTCATTTTCTTTGGGTAAATACCCAGGAGCAGAATTACTGGATCTCTGGGATTTCTATTTTTAATTTTCTGAGGAAAATCTATACTGTTTCTCATATCGCCCCACCAATGGACGTTCTCAGCAATAGTGCAAGGATTGCCCTTTCTGCACATCCTCACCTACATTTACTGTTTCTGATCTTAGTGATGCTAGCCATTCTAACAGATGTGAGGTGATAGCTCATAGTGATTTTGATCTGTATTTCCCTAATGATTAGTATTCCAGTCTGCTTGCTGACTCTATTTCCCAAAGAATTACCTTGTGCCACCTGAATAATCCAGTAGGATTCAGAACCTGGACCTGTATATAAAGTTACCCCATTAAATACCTCCCTCTCAACAGTCATTGAGACCAATGAGGCTGCTGTTGAGAAAATATTTATTTGTTCTTTTAGGTGGAAAGAAGCTATTGAATATGAAACTTCCCATGCTACAATGCTGCTACATTTGATTTTCCACTTGATAGCTATGTCAGCTCTTTGGGCAGGCTTATCTGCTGGCTTTTAAAAATGTAACTATTATATGAAAGAAAGTATTGACACTAATAGGAAACAACTTCTAAAGAGGAAATGATGAAGGGAAAGAGGAAGCTGATGGGCACGAAAAGAATACTGTCAGCAGTTTCAAGCGAGACTAGTCTAATTAATGTCTTAAGCTTTGAGGTCACAAAGAATCCAAGAGAGAAAATCCCTTATCCATTCTTGTTCCTCTTCCCCGGCAGGACCAAAAATAATTTGGGAGCATTACTTCATAGTTTGTGGGTTAGGCGAGAAGTTTTGAGGGGGGGCAGATCTCATTTATCATTTACTGTAAGTGTGTTGAGAAAAAAATTCTAAACAGCATTCCTGCCTCCAAAACTGGGAGAATTTTTAGGTTAAATAAAGTCTGACTGTTTCAGGGCATTACTCTAGCCACAAATTGAAGAATAAAACTCTAGATAAGGCAATTTGAGTATTTCCCTTCATGGAACAGCTGGTAAGTGAATACCTGAATGGGAGAAAGTCTTTTTTGATGTACTCTTGTTAAAAATAAAAATGACTAGTTCTCTTCTCTTTTATAAAATAATGTATATTAATTGGCAAGCCCAATAAGCAACCAAAGCAAAACAAAACAAAACAGATAAATCACAAAACACACTTAGATTGTACCCAAAATAAGACTTCATGTTTAATAACAGTTTTAGCCAGGAAAAAACTTAAAGCTGGCATTTTACTGAAATGTGAAGCTCCTGGGGTTAGAAGCATGGCTATTCATCTTGGAATCCTTAGGGTCTTGCACACTGTTTGGAATATAGTAAGCTTTTTTAATGAATGTTTGAATAAACACATTGATGAATAAACTGGAAACAAAGAAGATCTAGAACTGACTATTCTATGATGGCATGTTGCCATAGTACTGTAGAGAAGTGGGAAAAGTCCCATAGTCATCATGGCCAAGTGAGTGCCTGATAATTTTGATGTTGGCAAGGCCCAGTGTTCATTGTTCCCTGGCAGTTGCCACCAACCCCACCCACCAGTGGGACAAAGAATACATAATCTAACCCTAACCTACATTTTCAGCTGTATCTGTCAATATCTCTCGCATGAACTCTCTCCTTTGTATAAACTATTCTACTCATTATTCTCTGAATACTTTATACTCTCTTGCTTCTCTATACCTTTGTTTACATTGAACATGAAATGTATTCTCTGCATATTTGCTTACAAAATCCTACCTATTCTTTCAAGTCTATCTCAAACACCAAATATTTCAAGAAGATCCCCCAATCATAACCATTCTAAGTAAGACTGACTTAGACCACCGATTATCTCTTTGACCACATAACATTGATTATATACTCTCTTGCATTGTGGTTATTTTAGAGAGTAAAGAATCCATCTTACACATCATATTTTCACTTCATAAAGCATTGAAATTTGGTGAGTTGACTGATAGATTAATTTGGCATTATGTACTAATTGATTAGTCTTATTTACTTTATAGGCATCATGAAGAATGCAATGGTACTTAAAATGTTAAGAAGTTTAAAGACTACTAAGGGAGATGGGATATATAAAACAGTGGCAGAACAATGTAAAATATAAAAAAATACATAAAGAGTTATGGGATTAAAAGTGTTGGTAACATACTTCCATGTTTGGAGATAACAGGAAAATTCATTTAAGAAGGTGAATTTTACCTGGTTTTAAAGAAAGGATAGGATAGAGGCATGAAACGGACATTTCAGGAAAATTCATTTAAGAAGGTGAATTTTACCTGGTTTTAAAGAAAGGATAGGATAGAGGCATGAAACGGACATTTCAGAGAAAAGAAAAGACATTTAGTGTAAACTAACTAGGGGCCTGGCATAGGGAAGCACTGATTTTTTGAGAACAGAAAGTATTTTAATTGGGTTTAGGCCTTTATGTTTTTAGAAATAAAGGTAGAAAGTCTGTGATATTTTATACACTAAGAAATTAAGACTTTTTGGTAATCAAAAGCATTTGCAAGAGGAGTTATTTGATCAGAGCTGTACTTCCAGATTAGACTAGCATAAATAGGACTGTGCTTTGTAGAAAGGGAGAAACTGAAGACTGAGTGGATTTCCCTAGTCTATGTAGAAGTAATGAGAGCAGTGTAGTAGCAGTGGGAATGAAGAGGAGAGGGCAGTTTTAAATACAAGACTAGATCTGATCAGCTGAAATGAGCCATCGATTGTCAGGTTGCAAGGGTGACATCAGAGTCAAAGAGTAAGGAGGCTTTGATCCTGGGTAACTGGGTAGCTAAGTATGTTATAAATTAAACTGCAGAATACAGAAGGGGATAAATTTGGAAATAAGGGTCTTAAATGTAGTCATTGACATAATTAGTGTGAGGTGTTTTATAGGGAAATTTAGGTGGAGATATCTCCCATATCAATTGGAAATGCTGAGCCTAAATGTAGCAGAGACTGGAGGGCTGCAGATAGTCAGGAGCCGTATTTCTAGAAATCAGAGTTGAAGCCATGATATTGATTGAGAATGTTACGGGAGTATAAGCAAGAACAGGCAAGAATCCAAAGGTTTATCCTTGGGGTAAGCCTGCATTTAGGGGCCAAAGGGAGAAAAAGGAGCCTGATTAAGTGGGCCGAGAAGACTGGGTTTCAGATATAGGAGGAACACTGAAAGAGTGTTGTGTTATAAATGACAAAAGAGGAGGAGACTTTCAAGAAAAGATGATCTGTTGTGTTAAATGTTACAGAGTTGTAGAGCTGAAAGAGCATTTGGTTTGTTACTATATGATCAGATAATGACCTCTGACAGTCTAGTTTCATACTAGAGTATAGTGTAATAAAGTAATAGAAGGCAAAAGTCAGATTACCAGGAATTAGTAGTGAGTCGGGAATGAGGTGGAATGGAGGTTGTAAGTATTTGAAAGAGTTTGAGGCTAAAGGAAAGGAAAGATATATAAACAACATCTCAGGAAAAAAAGGAAGGTTCCCCTAACTTTTTTTGTTGTTGTGGTGGTGGCAGTGGTTTTCTTTTGAGAATGAAGAGACTATTGACAGACTTAACTGAAGGTGAAGATACAAAAGAATCAGTTGAACAGAATGCTTTTCAAGAGGTTGCCTCATAGAGAATGTTTCTATGGCTATCCATCACCAAAACAAAACAAACCACCATGATAGAAAGTCTTTCAGTATTAAATAGAACACATAATAGTAGTACCTGAACAACTTATTTGTAAAAAGGCAAATTAAAAGCTGAAATCACTCACCTTACAAGATTACCAAAGGATTGTTAGATTGTTTCCGCTGCTAATTTCTCAAGTGTTTCTTTATAGGTCATTAAATGCTCAACAGTGTAAACAACTAAAAACTATAACATTTCAATCTACTTCTGATTAAGTATCACTGGAAATTAAGATAAACCTTTATTAAAGATCAAAAGGGGATATTTACATTTCTGGTTTAATATTATTTACTCTACCAGAAAGGAAGCTAAATCTCTCTTCTGATCTGTTCAGTATAAGATTCTTGGGATCCTGGAGGCCATCAGAAAAGTCATGTGAACCACCTGAGTGTGCTGGAATGTGGTGAGGAGATGACTTATCACTCTAGGAAGTATTGAATGCACACCATTTTCAAGAAAATTAATCATGCAACCCAAAGCTACATTTTACCACAGAAAGTGCTGAGATAAAAACAAAAATTAGGTTTTTGGTTCTATGACAGTTTTTGGAACATCATTTACTTAGAACACTCTGTGATTTTAATTACTATACACACTGCTGTAAGTAGCGTGAGGGATTAGCAACAATACAGGGCTGAGGTATTTGACAGTGGTGAGAAAATTCTTGTGTTCCTTAGCATGAAGTTAGAAGGTGTTTTCAGATATCTGAATGCTGCAAAGCTGCAGAGGGACTTGCTCCAGTTTTGATCTGAGGTTTTTTTTTTTAATTTTTTATTGTTATGTTAATCACCATACATTACATCATTAGTTTTTGATGTAGTGTTCCATGATTCATTGTTTGTGTATAACACCCAGTGCTCCATGCAGAACGTGCCCTCTTTAATACCCATCACCAGGCTAACCCAGCCTCCCACCCACGTCCCCTCTAGAACCCTCAGTTTGTTTTCAGAGTCCATCATCTCTCATGGCTCGTCTCCCCCTCCAATTTCCCCCCTTCATTCTTCTCCTCCTGCTATCTTCTTCTCCTTCTCCTTCTTCTTTTTTTTTTTTTTTTAACATATATTGTATTATTTGTTTCAGAGGTACAGATCTGTGATTCAACAGTCTTGCAAAATTCACAGAAGAATGAAACTGGACCATTTCCTTACACCACACACAAAAATAGACTCAAAATGGTTGAAAGACCTAAATGTGAGACAGGAGTCCATCAAAATCCTAAAGGAGAACACAGGCAGCAAACTCTTCAACCTCAGCCACAGCAACTTCTTCCTAGAAACATCACCAAAGGCAAGGGAAGCAAGGGCAAAAATGAACTATTGGGACTTCATCAAGATAAAAAGCTTTTGCACAGCAAAAGAAACAGTCCACAAAACCAAAAGACAACTGACAGAATGGGAGAAGATATTTGCAAATGACATATCAGATAAAGGACTAGTATCCAAAATCTGTAAAGAACTTCTTAAACTCAACACCTAAAGAACAACAAATCCAATCAAGAAATGGGCAGAAGACATGAACAGACCTTTTTTCCAAAGAAGACATCCAAATGGCCAAAAGACACATGAAAAAGTGCTCAACATCACTCGGCATCAGGGAAATCCAAATCAAAACCTCAATGAGATATCACCTCACACCAGTCAGAATGGCTAAAATTAACAAGTCAGGAAACGACAGATGTTGGCAGGGATGCAGAGAAAGGGGAACCCTCCTACACTGTCGGTGGGAATGCAAGCTGGTGCAGCCACTCTGGAAAACAGTATGGAGGTTCCTCAAAAAGTTGAAAATAGAGCTACCATATGATCCAGCAATTGCACTACTGGGTATTTACCCCAAAGATACAAATGTATGGATCCGAAGGTGTACGTGTACCCTGATGTTTATAGCAGCAATGTCCACAATAGCCAAACTATGGAAAGAGCCAAGATGTCCATCGACAGATGAATGGATAAAGAAGATGTGGTATATATATACAATGGAATATTATGCAGCCATCAAAAGGATTGATCTGAGTTCTGACCGGCACTTGCATTTGAGGAAATTATTCAGGGTTGGAAAAAATCATTTAAAAGGAGTAGATGGAAAAGTGCTCAGTATTCACACAGGGCCAGGAACAGTGTGTTCACACTAGCAAGATTTGGAAATGTCATAATTTATAGGTAGAGTACCCAAAGATTCTTGCTTCCATAGTGAGAAATAATTAGCCCTACCATAATGTGCAAATTTGTCCTGCCTCACAAATTTTAAAAGCAAAAACTAAAATGATCAAACTGTTCCCAAGTAACTTAAGTGCCTCCTAGAAGAAAGGTGAGAAGTACTTAAAAAATACCAAAATATGCAGCATTCTATGAAATAAAATTCATGTATGGCAATCCATCAAGAACTACCTGGCATGAAAAGGATCAGGGAAATATGACTCATAATGAGAAGAAAAATGAAACCAGTTCATAACTGGCACAGATGTTATAATTAGCAGATAGGTTTTCAAACAATTATTAAAACTGTATTGTATATGTTCAATAAGGTAAGTAAGGACAGAGAAATCATAAAATGTCCCAGATCAACTTCTAGAGATGAAAATTACAATGTCTGAGATAACAAATATACTGGATGGGATTAATGGCAGATTAGACATTGAAGAAAAAATAATGAACTTGAAGACATAGCAATAGAAGCAATTCAAAATGAAACACATAGTCAAAGGGAATACAAAAATAAATGGAGCATCATGAGCTGTGAGACAACTTCAAGCAGTGTAATATAGATGTAATAGGAGTTCCTGAGAAAGGGAAATACAAAAAGGTATTTGAAGAAGGAATGGTTGAGAAATTTCCAAATTTAGTGAAAATTATAAACACACAGATCCAAGAAGTACAAAGAAGATCAAACACAAGCAATTTGAAGATAACTACACCAAGGTACATCATTATCAAATTGCTAAATAAAATTGATAAAGAGAAAATCTTATACATAGTAAAAGAAAGGTACATATGTTATGTATGGAGGAGCAAAGATAATGATCATAGCAGATCTTCATCAGAAACAATGCAACAATGTAAAACAACAAAGAGATAGTGACTGAATATCTTAAAGTACCAAAATGAAAATTGTCATCTGAAAGTATATACCTAGTAAAAACATTTGAGAAACAAAGGCGAAATAAGGATTTTTAGATAGGCAAAAGCTTAAAGAATTCATCATAAACAAAGCTTCCTAACAAGAAATGTTAAAAGAAATTGTTCAATCAGAAGGAGAAAGATAGCAAATGGAAATATGAATCTAGAAAAAGAAATAAAGAACATTGGACTTGGTAATTACATGGGTAAAATATAAAATATTTTTCTTATTTAAATATTTTAAAAGAAAATTAAATATTGGGGTGGCCGGGTGGCTCAGTTGGTTGGGCGACTGCCTTCAGCTCAGGTCATGATCCTGGAGTCCCAGGATCGAGTCCCGCATCGGGCTCCCTGCTCAGTGGGGATTCTGCTTCTCCCTCTGACCCTACCCCCTCTTGTGCACTCTCTTTCTCTCAAATAAATAACATCTTAAAAAAAGAAAATTAAATATTAAAAAGATAATGACAATGTAGTGTGAAGTTTATAACATATTATGGTAGGCAGAATTCTAAGAATGGCTCCCTAGGATTCCATGTTCTAATCTCCAGCACCATTGAATATGATGATGTCTCTATTGATATGTTATTTTCTACATGTTCTGCTATGTTATGTTTTACAGCACAGTTGACCTTGGGATAGATTATCAAGTTGGACTTAACTAATCATACAAGTCCTTTAAAAAGCAGAGCTTTTTCTCTGTCTGGTAGCAGAAGGGGAAGGTAGAGAGATGAAAGCACAGGAGTATTTGATGTTTTGGCAATGGCTTTGTAAATGGAGGGGTTCATGGGCAAAGATTGGAGAGTGGCCACAAGTAGCTAAGAGTGACCCTTTGTTGACAATCAACAAGGAAATAGGAACCTCAAAGTTAAAAACACAGGAATTAGATTTTGTTAGTAATAGGGAAGAGTTTGGAAGAAAATCCCATGTTCCAGATGAGAACACAGTGGGTTGATAGCTTGATTTCAGCCTGTGAAACCCCAAGCAGAAAACCCAGCCAAGTTATTCCAGACTTCTGACTTATAGAACTGTGAAATAATAAATGGGTCTTGTGTTAAGCTTCTAAGTTTATGGTAATTTGTTATGCAGAAAACCAGTTAGAAAACTAATATACACTTGTAGAAGTAAAATGTATGACAAAAATAACAGGCTAGAAGGGGCAAATGAAAGTGCATTGTTGAAACACGTTATAGTTAACATTTTCAACAAAGGAGATAAGATGCAATCATAAAAAATATTCAATTAATTCAGAAAAAGGGAGAGAATAAAAAAGGGAACAAAGGGGCACCTGGGTGGCTCAGTTGGTTAAGCGACTGCCTTTGGTGCAGGTCATGATCCTGGAGTCCTGGGATTGAGTCCCACATCGGACTCCCTGCTCAGCGGGGAGTCTGCTTCTCCCTCTGACCCTCCCCCCTCTCATGCTCTCTCTCTCTCTCATTCTCTCTCAAATAAATAAAATCTTTAAAAAAAAAGGGAACAAAGATTATATGGAACAAATAGAAAAAAAGCAGCAAGATGATAGGTTGAGATCTAACCATATCAATAGTCACACTAATTGTAAATGGACTAAACACCCCAATTAAAAGGTAGAAATTGTCACATTGGATAAAAAGGAAGCTCTAACTATATGCTAGCTACAAGAAATGCACTTTAAATATAAAGACATGAGAAGATGAAAAATAAAAGCTTGAAAAAAGATACATTATGTTAACTTTAGTCAAAAGAAAGCTGGAGTGGCTATATGAATAACAGACCAAATCAGTTTCATAGCAAATTACTTGGGATTAAGAAGTTTATCTCATAATAAATGTGTCATTTTATCAGGAGGAAATAACATTCCTCAGTGTTCATGTTCTGAATAACAGAGTTCCTAAACACACAAAACAAAAACTGGTAGAATTACAAGAAGAAATAGACAAATCCACAATTACATTAAGACATTTCAATATAATTCTCTCAATAATTCTCTCTCAATATAATTATCTCAATAGTTGATAAAACAAGTAAACAGAAAACCAGTTAAAATAAATGATTTGAATAAAACAGTCAATCAGCCTGACTTAATTGACATTTATACAACAATTCACTTAACAATAGCAGTTTATTTTCAAGTGCCGACATTTATTTTTGACTGTGTATAGAACATTTGCAAAGATAATATTCTGGGCCATTAAACAAGTCTCAATAATTTTAAAAGGATAAAAGTAATACAAAGTGTGTTCTCTGGCCATAGTGGGATTAAATCAATAACAGAAGGATCTCTGGAAAGTCATCAGATATTTGGAAACCAAACAGCACATTTCTAAATTACTCATGGGACAAAGAAGAAATCAAAAGGGAAATCAGAAAGTACTGTGAACTGAATGAAAATGAAAACACAACATGTGAAAATCTGTGGGATGCTATTAAATCAGTAATTATAAGGAAATTTATAGCACTAACCAATGGAAAAAAAGGCATTCAGTTTGGGAAAAAAAACTGTCTTTATTCATAGACAACATGATCTTTCATGCAGAGAATCCAATGGAATATAAGAAAGCTACTGGATCTAATAAATGAGTTATACAACATTAATACACAAAAATCAATTATATATGCTAGCAATGAACAATCAAATATTGAAAAAGATCACATTTAAAATAGCATCAAAAATATGAAAATTCTTAGACTTATATTTAACAAAAGATGAGCAAGTCATATACTAAAATCTACAAATCATTTTTGAGAAGAACTCAATAATGGGGAGATATACAGTATTCCCAAGTCAGAAGAATCTATGCTGCTATGATGTCAGTTCTCCCCAAAATAATCTAAAGATTTAACACAATCTCAACTGAAATTCCCACAGGCTTTTATGTAAATTGCAAGATGATTATAAAATTCAAAATAAAAGGCAAAAGACCTAAAATAACCAACAACTTAGAAAAGAACAAAGTTGGAGGACTAAGATGATCTGATTTCAAGTCTTATAAATTATCCTAATCAAGACAGTGTGCTAATGGTATAAAGAGAGATGAATACAGTAGACAAGAGAATCCAAAAATAGACCCACTCATTAAGGAGGGCACGTACTACATGGAGCACTGGGTGTTATACGAAAACAGTGAATCGTGTGGATCACTACATCAAAAACTAATGACGTATTGTATGGTGACTAACATAACATAATAAAATAAAATAAAAAAAAAATAAAGTTGCAAAGGCAATTCAGTAGAGAAATGATGGACTTTTCAACCAATGGTGCTGAAACAAGTGGATATTTATATGCAATATAAGGAACTTCAATATACACCATATACAAAGCTTAATTCAAAATGGACCACAGACCTAAAAGAGTTAAAAGTATAAAATGTCTAGAAGAAAACATAAGAGAAAATCTTTTTGACCTTAGGTTGGGCAAAGATTTTTTAGATATGGCACCAAAAGTCCAATCTGTAAAAGAAAAAATTCATAAATTGGACTTACTCAAAATTAAAAACTTCTGCTTTTGGAAAGACACTGTTAAGAGAACAAATAGACAAGCCACAGACCGGCATAAAATATTTGCAAATCATATCTGGTAACAATCATATTCAGAATATATAAAGAACTCTCAAAATCCAACAATAAAAACCCATAAACTCCAATAAAATTGAGGAAAAGATTTTAACAGACATTTTACCTAAGATTTACAGATGACAAATAAACACATGAAAAGATGTTCAACATCATTTATTATTCAAGAAGTTGAAATTAAAATGACAAGATTTCAAAATATTAGAATGGCTAATGTTAAAATGACTGACCATAACCAGTATTGGTAAGGATGTGGAGGAACTAGAAGTCATACTGCTGCTGAGAATGTAACATGATATAACCTCTTTGGAAGACATTGGTAGCTTGAATAATGGTCCCTCAAAGATGTTCATATCTTAATCCCTGGAACCTGTGAATATGTTTCTTTTCATGGTAAAGGGACTTTGTAGATGTGATTAAGTGAAAGTTCTTGGAGATCCAGGAGATTTTCTTAGATTATCCAGATAAATACAATATAATCACAAAGGTCCTTATCAGAGGTAGGCAGGCGGATCAGAGTCAGTAGTAGGAGGTGTAATCACAGAAGCAGGAAGTTAGAGTGTTCTAAGAGGTCATGAGCTATGGAACACAGGCAGACTAGTGGGTAGAAAAGGAAAACGAATGGATTTTCCCCTGATCCTTCCAGAAAAAACACAGTCTGGACAACACCTCAACTTTAGACTTACTTTTGATCTCTAGAACTGCTAAGAGATAAATTTGTGTTGTTTTAAGCCACTTAGGTTTTGATAATTTGTTATAGCAGCAATAGAAATGGCAGATTCTTAAAATGTTAAACATATATCTGCAATGTAACCTAGTCCTTCCACTCCTAGATATTTATGCAAGAGAAATGAAAGCATATGCTCAGCCGAAAACTTGTATATGGATGTTTGTAGCACCTTTATGTGTAGTAGTCAAAACCTGGAAACAAGTCAAGAATAACAGGCGAATGGATAAACAAATCATGGTATATCCAGTCAATAGAACATGGAACAATGTAATAAAAAAGAATAAATGATTGATAATTACAACATGGATGAATCTCAGAATAACTGTGCTGAACAAAGAAGCCAGAAAAAGTACCTATTGTAGGATTCCATTTTGTAAAAGTCAATATGCAAACTCATCTACAGTGACAGGTCAGTATTTGCTTGGGATGGTGAGGAGGGAGAGAACAGAGAGGAGTGAAAGGGAAGGATTGTAAAAGGTCATGAAAAAACTTTTGGGGGTGATGGATATGTTTGTTATCTTGATTGTGATGATGATTTAATTACATCATTTATTCATTTATGTCATTAAAATGTATGGAATTGTATACTTAAGCATGTGTTCTTTGTTATATGGAAATTATACCTAAAACAACAACAGCAGCAGCCAAAAAAGAGTATTTACATTTCAGGCAGTTGTTGTGAAGCTAAATGAGATGCTCTCGATATAACGCTGTAACTCCTGGCACGTAGTATGAACCCAATCAATTCTAGCTATTATTATTTTTTAGTTTAGGGGAGGCAGTGCTAGATTGGGAATTGCCAAGGATCTTTGGAAAGAAATGTCATTTAATTTTTTCATAGAAGATAACTGGGTAAGAAAATGAGGAACAGATTTATTAAATATGACAATTAAATATACTGCACAAAGGTATGATGCGATCAGGGTGTGCTTTGATAGTGGTCTTTCTATTTTAGAGTAAGAGGTGTGAAATCCTTTCTTGTGCTTGGTATATAAAGTTTGCTTACTAAGTGGCCAGGGTTCTATCATATTCTTTTTGGACATAGAAGCTGCTTAACAAATATTTGTCACATTGAACTGAATTAATCATCACTTCAGTTCTCTAATTCAGTAATCTGAAATTCATGGCCAAGTATACCTTGTAAGTTAATTAACCTCAACTCAATTTTGGAGATTCCTTGCCTCAACATACTTAGTCTTTCTTTTCTGATGCAAACGATGTAGGTAATGATAGACAGGAAGCAGTGACTTATGAGAAGAACATGCCTGGGGAACTCCAGAAAGAATAGGGGGAAGTGTCTAGGAGAGGTGAGGTTGGGCTGGGCTGGGGTTGACAGAGTACTTTTATTTCCCATGATTTTCACATGTTCTTTCGTGAGTGTGGTAGACTCTTCACCAAACAATATACATTTGTGTTTTCTTTTTAGTTCTTATTCTTGCTGGATTAGCATTAGGAGAATTCTTTCTTCCACATTGTGCCTACCCCTGAAGTTAGTCTTTCTTTAAACATTGGCTCTGAGTAACTTCATGCTGGTTGCATGGAAAGGCTTAACAGCTGCAGCTGATTCCATATAGAGCTAGTTTTATAGAACATTATTGTCTTGAAAGTGTATTACTTAATCAATCAAATTCCAAAATACAGTTGTTTGAAACTGGTCAAATCCACCATTTAAGTGAGGATAGGGCTATAAATCTTTAGTGTTCATCAGGGTTTACTGAAAAACTTTCTTATACTAACAACATCTGGCTGTGGTATAAATTTTAATTAAAAAAGATATTTTCTGATTATAAAACCAGTATAAGAATAGGATGTTTTTCATATATAACATATGAGAGATGATCATTCCCATTAATAATCAGGGAAATGAAAATCAAAGTCATAATGAGATACCATGGTGTTGGCAAATTTTAATCTGATAATATCAAGTGTGAGTGAGGATATGGGGCAACAAGAACTTTTGTACCCTGTGGGTGGGCATCTATGTAAAGTAATGCAACCACTTTGAAAACACTGTGGTATTGCCAAGTAAAATTGAATTGTAGGTACTCTATGACGTGGCAAGTTTACTCCTATTTTCATAACCTAAGGAAATTCTTCTTGCATGTGTGTACCCGGACCTAAAGATGAGTAACAAAACACCCCAAAGAGCCCAAATGTTCATTTCAGGTAAAAGGGAGGAATAAATTAAAGTGTTCATATAATGGAATACTACAGAACAGTGAAAGTAAATGATCTATAGCTACATGCAGCAACATGAACAAGTCTCCAAAGTACAGAATTGAGGGAAAGAAAGTGGTCATGGAAGAATGGAATACGTAAGTAGAGGTTGAATTCCTTTTTGGACACGTGAAGTGTGAAGTGCTTACCTACCACCCTTGTGGAAATACCTAGATGCAGAAATGTGAATGTGAAGCTCAGGATTCAGGTAACATTTGGTGACCTTTAGTGAGGTGAAAGCTGAAGCCATTGGTGAGAATAACATAGGTAAAAGGTGATGTGGGTGATGCGAACCATTGTGATGAACTGAATTTAGTGAGTGGAGCGATGACATGGAAAAGAGGGTTAGAGATGTAGAAAAAAGAGAATATAGTGTCAGAAGTTAAGGGAAGAGTCAGGACTAACAGGGCTCAGTGCAAAATGAATATGAGATCCTGTTAACAAATTATTAAGAATTTCAAAATGAAGACAGAAGAAACCTAAACTGAGCCGAATCCTTCTAAGTGTGAGACCTCATGTGATTGCACAGATTGCAAACCTGTTAGGCCAATCCTGGGAAGAGTTTTGGGGACTAGCAATCAATAGGGTCAAATACATCGGGGGACTGAGAAAGAGAAATGAGGAAAAAAATATTTAAATACATTTTACCCTTCTGATTTTGAAAGTACTACTCATTAAAGAATATTTGGAAAAGTATAAAAATACCCATAATTTGATTTCCTTACCAGTAACCCTTAATCTGATAACATTTTGGTGTTTTTTTTTTCCCCACTCACTTTCTGAACAGACACACACATTAACATGCATATCAACACTTTAAATAATACAAATTGGGATCATACTCTAATTTCATTACTCTAAAAAATTTAATATTATGGGAATTTTCCCATGACCTTAAATGTTTTTGAGAAAGTGATTCTTAATAAAAAAGATTATATTACTAGTTGGTCATTGATGACCTTGAAGAGGTTGACCATGTTGGTCAGATGCACATAAGTCAGGAGTAAATGAAAGTTGAAGTGGAGGCATAAAGCATAAACACTTTTCCAGGAAGTTGAGTGTTGTAAAATGATACAGAGAGGGTGGTACCTTATGGCGGTAGGATGTTTGGCGGAGCCTGTATGAGTGTGGGGGACCTGGATGTAATTGTAGATTGAAGAAGAATGCCAGAGAGGAAGAGGTGGGCATGATGATGGATAAGGATATAGTCTTGGAGAGGTTGGGGAAGGAATGGACACATAGGTAGCAGAAATGCCCATCTCTGAAAAAGGAGTGAAGAAGGAGATGATGGATTATATGTGTTGAAAATTTGAAGCACAGAGAAGGAAAATGATTAAATTCACATGATATAGAGCACTATTAAGAAAACAGAAGATGGAGAGGAGAGTAGACTTTGAGCTTAGTGATAACAATTTGATATGGCAAAAGTGATAGAAATATTAGATATTTCTATATATATAATAGATATTATCCAGAAATAAACTCCAAAATCATGAACATCAGTGAGGGCCCCACTGAGGCCAGATGGTATGATTTTGGAGTGAAAAAAAAATGACCCAAGTTCAAGATTTTCTTCAAGTAATATTCAGCAACCTGATACATGATCAGAGCAAGTGAATGACAGAATTTGCTCAGAGCCGGGGCTTGCCAAGGTAAGTGTCATTGAGGAAGGAAGGCACAAGGGATTCTGGGGTACTAATAGGAATAATATTAAAATTGTTCAATTTGAGAACCAGGAGTGGATAAGGAGGTGAGTAAAGGAGGAAATAGAGGAATGAACATGCTGAAAGTGGGAAGAGGGTGACTAAGCAGCGATTTCAGTAGATGTGAAAGGGGACGAAGGATAGGTTGTGGGCAAAGAAGGGAAATTGGGATTTAAGAATCTTGGGAGGGAGCAATTCTGCAGAATAACAGATCCAGGGTAAGTGTGGGTGCTTCAGTGGAGGTGCAGAGGTGGTGTAAGAATGTGGAGGCTGGGAGGCTGGTGGCAAGGGCCATCCATGTGGATGCTGAGATTAAAAAGACATTGCCATGAATGAGTCAGGAGAAGATAAAAGCCAAAGGCTAAACTATCAAGAGCAATACTGAAGTGTTCACAGGTTGCTAGAAAACAGCAACAAGTAAGGAGCTGGGAGTCAGGGAAGGGTGTTTCAGCAGGCCAGGCATGGCTGAGAGCCATGTTAGAATGATGGTGTGGGAGTGGCTGAGAAGAAGTAAGAGTGTGTTGCTTCCTAAATCATGATAATTCTGAGGAATGGCAGGAGTAGATACTGCTGAGGAGTTTTGACCTGCTGTCAGATCAAAGTCAGGGGAGGAACAATTCAAGAGGAGACTTAGGATGTATGTGAGGTAGTTCATAATCACTTGGATTCCACAGGGCACAATATTGAGTGTGCAGTATTGGCAATAGTCAAACGGAAAGTAAGGTTTTCTTAAGCACTTTATAACATCTGTCTGCCATCTTTGATGTTCATGGGAAACCAGTCCTTTTAATTATAGCAATCAAAAGCCAGAAATAACAAAGTAAGAAGAATGAATTTTTGAACAGTTGTTAATTTTTACCTTGGGTTTACATTTAAGCACATATATTATCCATCAATGTTTGAATTGTAGGCTGCAGGTTGAATTATATTTGTCCTTTATTCTCTTATGCCAGGATGCTTTTGAGCATGGCCTCAAAAATTTTCCAGCAATGCTATGCAGTCTAGGAACAAGAATGGAGAAATTAGATGCAGGAGTTTAACAAGGGTTGGGAATTAGTAACTTTTTCTATTTAAAAGAAGTTTAGATTTCTGCTTTGCATGCATTATAACATAGGAGCATTTTAAATTTATTAGGTTGTAAAGTCTACTTTATGTCACCAAATACAATGTTTTGAAATGTGGAACCATTAAAAGAATATGTAAGTAGAAACAAACTGTGGAAGTCGCAGGTAAATATGATTTGGCATAGGTGCTGGAGCAAAGTAAGTTTACTCGATAGCTTCCCAGTAAAAGAATAAACCATGGAGCCTCTCCCTCCATATGCCAAATAAAAGTTAAACTGGTCAATGCATATGATATATATATTTTTTACAGCGCTGTCAAATAGGATCCATATAACTTTGTCAACAAAAGGCAGATTTTGTTAATTGGTAAGGCAGCTATCAGCCATCAGGTGATTCTTGTTGGATCATTATGTGATAGACATTGATCTAGAAAAAGGCCCATTTTCATTCCTGGAGGAATTTATAATCTAAGAGGGACATAGACATACACAAATCAAAATTGAGGAAAAGGCACTCATTAGGGACCCCTAACACATTGGTTTGTTTACTCAACGGGTTCCAAGAAATAGAGTCTTGGAGAGATTTCTGTTACATTTTGATCATCTCTATTGGAGGCCTAGTTTTACTGAATTTACTTTTCCATATTATTATTTGTTGTTAACTTTGGAGTTGACCATTTTTACCTTCATTTATATATGACACTTGGCATGGCAAGAAATCATGAAGTCACAGATTCTCAGAGCTTCTATAGGTTCTGGAGTCCATGTAGGTCTAGACAATATGGCACTGAGAATCCCACGGTGATGTGAGTGGCCTGAGGCCTGATAGCGCTACTAGTTAGCAGCAGAGGCAACACTTCTGCAGGGATCCTCAGTAGCACCTACGATGTTGGGCACTTGACTGTGCCTAGTGCAGGGATTGGGGTGCCGTGCTTCTGAGACTGTAGAAGAGGGGAGAAAGGGCAATTAAAGCCTCTTCTCTAAACCAGAGGAAGGACACTAGATGCTGATGAGAGGAAGCACCCTAAAGAAGATACTAAGAGGACTACATATGTGATTTGGTTGCAATTTTAAGGAATGAACCTAAATTAATGGAAAATGAGTTATCAAGATTTGGTACTGAAATAAAAACTATCAGTTAAGTATTAATAAAAAGCTACCAAAGTATTGCCTTTAGTATTTATTTTCTTTTTAGATTGTTAGCTTTGAAATGTGTGTTCTGTATATTAATTACTCATCTATTTAAAAACAGGGCTCAGCTTTATTGTACCAAATTAGAAAAACATATTTATTTCCATTTCAGGTAAACTATACCTGAAGTTTGGTTAGTGGAATGCAAACCAAGAGGCCTGATAGGGAGACTGAGCAAAAACCTTCTCTTGTTTGGTGAAACAAAAAAGTGAGACAAGATGATTTTTACCACTCAAGCCATAAAGACATCAATTTCATCTTGTGACTTCTTACCTTAAGTGCAGGCACGGTACATTAGGATGTAAATAACCTCTTGAGTGTTAATAGAAATATTAAAATCAGTAGCTATAATTTATTGAACACCCACTATATACCAGATTTTTATAACATTTGCTCTATATGCGTTATCTTTTATATTCACACCAACTACCTTGTGAGGTAGGTCTTGTCATCTTTTTTAACACACTAGTAGCTTTGACTCAGGGGCCTTCAACGATTTGTTCAAGATCAAGTAGCTAGTGGTTGAACTCCATGCACTGCAAAGTCAGCTTACTTCTGCGTCACTGTTAAAACCTAAAATGTGAAGGGGTAGCAGCAAAAACTACTTTCAAATAGTTAATTGTTTCAAATTCTTAACATCTTTTTTTTATTATTATGTTATGTTAATCACCATACATTACATCATTAGTTTTTGATGTAGTGTTCCGTGATTCATTGTTTGCATATAACACCCAATGTTCCATGCAGAACGTGCCCTCCTTAATACCCATCACCAGGCTAACCCATCCCCCCATCTCCCTCCCCTCTAGAACCCTCAGTTTGTTTCTCAGAGTCCATAGTCTCTCATGGCTCATCTCCTCCTCCAATTTCCCCCCCTTCATTCTTCCCCTCCTGCTATCTTCTTCTTCTTTTTTTTCTTAACATATAATGTATTATTTGTTTCAGAGGTACAGGTCTGTGATTCAACAGTCTTACACAATTCACAGCGCCTGCCATAGCACATACCCTCCCCAATGTCTGTCACCCAGCCAACCCATCCCTCCCACCCCCAGCACTCCAGCAACCCTCAGTTTGTTTCCTGAGATTAAGAATTCCCAAACTCTGGTTCTCTTTTTGCTAGTTAAAAGAATGTGCCATCAAATATATCAGAGTCACTCTCTATGAGTTTATACAGGGAGAGAATAATATGTTTTTTTCTCAAAGCATTCCTTTCTACCCAAAAGGTTTGGAAACTAAGAAAAACCCTCAAAAGATTAAATAAAAGGAATTGAGGATATATATTTATAAGGTATATAAATATGGGGTCATAGGAATTTAAAAATGTATAAGAAAACAAAACAACTCTTCTGAGTGGTCTCTTTAAAATGTAAATATGACCTTCAAGTTCTTGAGGTGGCTCTGGGTTTGCTGTGCAAGGAAATGGGAACCTTCTGGCTGAAGGGTGGCTGCTGATACTAGAGGAGAAGTTGTGGGAAGAAAGGGTTAATTTGTAGTGAGATTCATAAATTAACCCAATAAATATTTACTAAGAGCTTACTAGGTGCCAGGCACTATTCCAGATGCTCAAGGTATAGTAGTGAGCATAACAGACCAAAACCCCCACCTCATGGAGCTTATATTTAGATCAGTTGGTTAATTAATTTGCAGAGGGAAAATAAAACAGTGCAGGGTGAATTAATCTATTAGAGCTAGGGGAACAGCTGGCCAGAAGAGCCCAAATATTGTGGCAAGGTAGAGACAAATAAGAAATGGAGTGTCAGAACTAGGGGATTGGAGGGGGGCAGAAAATGCTGATGAAGATGGGGGGGACCCCGCTTCAGGGCCTTGAATCAGGAGGTAGGTGCTGGACCCCAGGGAAAAGCTGAGGAGAAGTTTCCAAGACAGGTTTAAACCAAGAGTGGTAGGTAAGCGTGGACCAGGCAAGGAGAGCTGGTACTACTAAATATCTAAGGATGGGGAAGAGAACACCCCAGTTCTGAGGAGGAAATAGGGAAAATGGTGATCTCCCTAAGGAATGACCATCACCAACATGCCCGAACACCTTTTGGCTGTGTGGCAGCTCTGTTCCTTGACTATGTGACAGGGATTGTCTTAGTGTGTCTTCAGCCAGGACATCATCTGCTGGTGGGTTTTCCTGTCTGCCTAACAGTCTGAAGGGTGGGGCTTGTGATACTCTCTCATGGTCATGAGGAGGGAGTTAGTGACTCACTTTCCCTCAACTGAAACCACACTGAGCCTCAGTGAAGGCTCTCGTGGTTTTTTTTACTGGAGAGTTTAGGTAGTTTTCTCAAAGTTCTGTAAGTCTGTGGGTGGGGGGAGGAAATTAGGTGCCTCGCCCACAATAAATCTCCAGAGCTCCCTTGCTCTCTTTCTTCCTCAAGGACAAAGACTCTCTGCTTAGGTTTTGGGGACAAGGAGGACTTCCCACAGGGACAATCTCTTTCTTAATGCCTCTCCCTTCTTTTATTTCCAGCATTTCTTTTCCTTTAATCCCTTCCTTGTTGGTATTTTTGACCCACCCACACATTTTTTTCCTAGGACCCTTACTATAATAATCGAATTTCTAGTCTGTCCTTTCTTGTGAATTGCAAATTTTAAGCCTCAGGCATTACTGATTGCCAGTGCTTAACATTGACTTTATATTCTTTACATTCCTTTAAACAAATAACTCTGGTTAATATTGCTAACATGGTGAAAAAACATATTGCTAACATGGTGTTCCCTGATTCTGTGACCCTGAGTTACATTACAATGTGATCTCACACTGGCTGATGATAAATGATGTCTGCTTCCAATCACTTCCCGTTAAGTGTTAGGTTCACTCCAACCCTTAGGAGCAGGGAGGAGACAAGAGTTGGTTCAGATGACTCTACTATAGTAGCTTTGTAATTTTATTATACTCTGAACATCCACTGTCCCTTCTCTGGGGAGTTTCTACCATGCACTTGAACGACTCATCTGCTGGGCATCAGGAGAAAGGATGGATGGAAAGGAATCAATGAAAAAGAATGCATGGAAGGAAGGGCTCGGATCAGTAATTGTTCTCTTAAATCTTGTGAGTAGTTTCCACAGAAGCTAAACTTTGGGCAAAGATCAATGGGGATGGTGACTGGGTAACCTGTGAGGCTACCATCTCTAGTAAAAGTCCTGTTTTGGTCTAGTCACATGCTGAAGGTCACGGAATGTGGCTGCTCATGTTTACTGGGCTCTCTCTGGGAAGAGGCAGTCAGGAGAGGGGCAGGGAGCTGTCTTTTCTTGCATACCTACTCTGTGCTCAGCATTGTCAAATACCATCTGTTTATTATTTCATCTAATTCTCAGAAGAGTCCAGTGATATGGACATTATATTATCTCATTTTATGGGGAGGACATAGATATTTAGAACCACACCCAAGTCACACAGCCAGGATGTGACAGAACCAGGATTTAAGTCAGCTCTGAGCAACTTTGATGACACTGGTAGCGCCACAAGAACTCGGGGGGTGCATTCTGAAGATGGAATAACACCCTGGCAGGACTAGCGGTTCCTTCTGGCTCCTAGACATCCATTCAGTCATGTGGTGATAGCTGCCACTCTAATGGTTTTCCACTTGTTTTGAAAGTAAGATCTTTATGCTCAAGGACAGTTAGGGGAAGTGTAGAAAGAGGAGGATAGTTTCCTTTGCTGAGCTTCTCGTTTCTTTTTGGTGCTTTCCTACCTTTATTTTACAATCAGTACTTAGTTCTCATCCACATTAAATGTCTGTAGATTTCTGAAAGTGGTGGCAGGTACATAGGCAACCAATGAATAGGGCTGTTTGGTGAATCTTTGTCCTCATTACGTTTTCTGGTCGGTGGCACACAGATATGTATGGGTCGTTCCTTAGTCCTTCAGCCCAGTTTTGTAGAGTGTGGTGTCAGTGCGCACGTCTGGAGTTCCCTTCTCCGTCATGGCAAATTTCCAGATCTCTTTGAGTGCCCAAGGGGCACGCTTCTTGAAACGCACTCCGTGGATGAACTGGTGAATGTGGATGGTGTGTTCCCTGGTCCTTGCCTCATTGACGGCAGGGTGACTCTTCTCACACCCTTCTTTGTGGGAGCCATTGTGCTGGGACGCCTCGCCGGAATGGAAGGACTCCTCTCTTGATCTTAACACAGAGGTTAGAATTTGGTAGAACTGTTTAGTAAATTTCTGTCACATTTTCTCTCCTACTACTCCCCTCAGGCCAGGCCTCTTTCTCCTGTTTTGAAATTAAGCCTTTAAAATACTTTTAGAGAGAAAATTAATAAAAAAAGGCCCTAGGAAAACAAGAACATAACAGATGATAAAGAAAGCATGACAAATTAAAGGGGGAAGGGATAAGTCAATAAATAATTGAGAGACTTGATTATGTCAAAATGCATTTGACCCCCAACCTCACACTATATGCAATAAATAAGAAATATCTTGAAAAATTAAATGTAAAAATTTTAAACTACAAAAAGATAGTGAAAGTATCAATAAATTTCTACCTGCATTTTAGCTGACAAAAGTCTTTCTAAATATAAAAGCACAGAAAAAAATTCCAAATGAAAATTATTTAAAGTTCACTATATACTTAAGTCTAAGATACAAACAATCAGAAAGGCAATTAAAGGCTAAATAACACATTGGGAAAATATAAGAGACAAATGTTATAGAGGAAGAATTGAAAAGTTAAAGATGCCACAACTTTTATGAGAGAAATACTAAAGCAAGGTTTTATTTCTTCTGGTATAAATACATTTTAAGATGTGGCTCATTTTCTCGTATTGCTGAGATTTTTTTGGAGCTAATTACAAGCCTTATAATTTCAAGTTGTGCAGATTTGATATCCATGATATCAAGGTCCCCATGGAGGTTCTCGATAAATGAGTTAAGCAGCAAAGACCTGAGAATGAGCTCTGTGTCAAGCTGTTTGAAAACTAACCCAGATGGGCATGGATCCTGAGCCTGGGGACATCAGCCAGCTGGCTCTAAGTTTAGGCACTCAGCTGTTCTGGCATCCAGCCCATGCTTCTTCATCAGTATTCGTGGAGATTATGAAAGACAGAATGCCTTATGGAATCTAGATGCACAATATTTGTGAAGTTATTTTGCTCTTTCACTAGTTGAATTTTCCAAAAATGGAAATGAACAGTTCAGATGTCTTGTTCTTAGGGCATACGTGATGCCTTCTGGTGATCCATCATTTTCCCTTTATAAGTTCACAAACTTTATGTTTATTTATGTCTTTGGTAATATTTTCATTATTAATCTAGAGTTTGTGGCTTCTAACTTCATTCCTTTTTTGAAGATGAGAACTGTAATTTGCTTTTCTTCAGTTGTCTGGCACAGCTCCCTCCTTGCATTCCCTTAAAAATTCTTGAGGTTCTTTCCCTTCCCATTCTTTAAAAAAAAAAAGAAAAGAAAAAAGAAAAAAAGAAAAGAAAAAGAAAAAAGGGAAGCATAGGTGAATTAGCAGTAAGCTTAAAGAACATTTTTTTTTAAGCTTGTATGTTTCTGATTGAGTTGCCATTTCCAAAGGAATGAATTAGTGTGTATGTGTTAGTGTGTATGGGGAAGAGGTTGGGAGAGGAAAGAAGGACAGCGAGATGACCAGTGGCTCTCCTCTAGTCTCCTTTGGGCATCTGGGGCCTCGGACAGTGGTAGGGGAATGAAGCTCCATGACTGGATCATATGGAGAATTTTACTGTGTTGAGTTTACCTGTCACTTTTTCCCTATATTTGATCATTAGTGGGTTGAGTATGGACTTTTAATAGGGGAGTCTTAAAGAAGGAAAAAATAAAGAATCTGCTGCCTTTATAGAATTCCTTTCTCTATTGCAAATTCTAGAGCATGTCGACTTCAAAACCAATTTAAATAGAAACAAATTAGACTAAATAGACAAACAAAAAGTCTCAAAAAATAACAAATATAGCTATTTCAGGCCACAAGCAGATAGATAAAAGCTTAAATGCTCAAAACCTTTGTTTTTGACAAAAATCATTACAATTGAGGATACCTCTGCCAAAAATCCAGAATGCCATAAGGCTCAGTAACTAACAAGATAGATTTTTCCCAAGTTAAAAATTTCCTCTTTAAGTGAGGTATGAATAAAAAGGACCACATAGTTTATATTTTTTTGAAAATGCCACCACATGCCTTTTTTTTTTTTAAATGGCAGATAAATGCTATTTCATAAGCCTGACATTATAAGGGTTCTTCTAAGTTAAACCCTGGGGTTTGCTATTTCAGTCTTTCTGCTAAGTGAGTCCCATGCCTTGTGACATTACTTCTGCTCTGTTTACCAATAGTGTGAGTCAGGGTTTGTGGTTGTGACAAAGTTAGCTCCACAGCAGTTTTAACTCCTCTGACTCAAGGAACACGCCAGTAGACTGGAAGGGAACATGGAAGATCCAATGGCCCTGAGACCTCATGTCTGCATGGTAACCGCTGTCCTAACGAAGCTTAGAAATTATAGTCTGGATTATCCCTGGCTTCCGCTTGAAAGACGTTTCCTGTTCATGAAATATTTCTTTTCTTTTATTTCAAGTTTTTATTTAAATTCTAGTTTGTTAACATGTAGTGCAGTATTAGTTTCATGAGGTATTTCTTTTGTGAAATGGTACACAGTCATTACTTCACAGCTGAACTTTGGTATTACCTGCTTAGCTCCTTTCTTTGCCTACTATCTTCAACTCATTTAGCATATTGTCATCAGAGGAATCCAAATTATGATTCTGATTATCCAGATGGAGACATCCCTCAACTCTTACCCTGATTATATTTGCTTCCTATACAGTAAAGTGAAGAAAAAATCATATGCCTACTTTATAATCATTGAAAATTTTCTTGACTGGAAGAAGGTTTATAGATAAATATTATTTCTTGGTAAATAAAGCAGTTGCCTTTACAGTAAGTCTTGGGTTGAGAGATACAAGTACTCAATTCACAAGGTAATTTCAAATTTCATTGAGTTGATATTTGTTGAATTTATTTCAATTTATGTCCTGAATTTTGGCATAGAAAGAATTTTCAGTATAAGCCACAATGTGTGGACCCATAAGCAAAGCAAGAATGTATGTACCACTAATGCTAAGTAAACTTGTTATTTTCTTAAACATCCCATAATGTTATCCTGAAAGAGAGAATTATTTCTTTAAAAAGATTGTAAAATCTATTCAGTTGTGACATAGAGAGCTAGTGTTCTGTTTCCTCTCATTTCCTAGTCTCCTTTGCCATTAAGTTTGGGACTTGTGACTAATTCTGGCCAGTGGACAATAAGTAGAAAAGACACATTTTCTTTTGGGCTAGAGCAAGCTGGGACGCTCCACATTCCAGATGGCGCAGGCACAGAATGGTAGCCTGGTTCCTGGGATGCTGTGTGCAGGAGAGCATTCTTCAGGCCAGTGCTGGACATGGAACTTGAGCAAGAGATAAACTTTTCATGGTTTGAGGGTTAACTAGCTACCCCATATAACCTAGCCTCTCCTAACTCATACAGAGTTTAAACAGTAAGTACCAAGTGTTAGGTACTCTTGCAACTGTATTGAAAAAAACGAAATATGAATTCCTTTCTCCTCCTCCAGTGGTTTTCTGTGCTGTGGAGAATACCTGGCTTTTTATTGACTGCCAGTTGAGATGTCCTGCTATTTCATCTTGAAGTCCTGGTCCTGAGTGTTTTCTGAACTGAGACTGAAGATGACCAAACTCTTTAGTTTGTACCTTTCCTGACTGGCAGAGTCTTGGCTGATGACGGTCTCAAGAGTAGAACTGGGGGGCACCTGGGTGGCTCAGTGGTTAAGTGTCTGCCTTCAGCTCAGGTCATGATCCCAGGGTCCTGGGATCGAGCCCCGCGTCGGGCTCCCTGCTCAGCGTGGAGCCTGTTTCTCCCTCGCCCTCTTCCTGCCGCTCCCCCAGTTTGTACGTGCGCTCTCTCTCTCAAATAAATAAATAAAATCTTAAGAAAAATAAACAAAGAGTAGAATTGTTGCTAGGCTCCTGCTCCTCCCCTTTCTGACCCACCTGCACCCTCTGAGTGCTCTCTACAAAAGTCTCAAATTTTTGCCTGACTGTCTAGTCTTATCCCAACTGCTCCTTCGGATTTAGGCCTTACCCCAACTCCTCCAGACCGATTTACTTGGATTTGCAGGACATGTCTATCTTCCTCTGGATCTTTTATTCGTATCAGGTGAGATCAGGCGCTTTCAGGATGGTGGGGTTACAGACTCTTTTAGTCATATCTTTGCTTCTGTCTAAAAGTCTTCCTTCCTTTTCAAATCCCACCTAGTCTTCAGGGTGCAACCCAAAGTTTGTTTTGAAACCTTCTATGAACCATATTAAACTTTCTACAGATTCACAATCCTTATCTTTCCTTCTAAAATCCAAGAAGCTCTGAAAACGGAAAGCTTTTAAATAACTCTTTTGGCAGCAAAACCTAAATTGATCTGAGGAAACTTGGAGACAAAACTCAAATTGACTTGTCTTTATTTATGTGTAGTTTTTATTTCATGTAGTGTATATATTTATATTCTGTTTGATTTTGATGTGCTATCCTAGACCTTTCTGGGGCTATTAATTTACAGTGTTACCTGCCTAAAATCTGAAACATTCTGAGTTCAGAAACTCATCTGCCTTCAGGGGTTTTGGCCAAGAGATTGTAGCTCTGTTATTATCCTTATGGAGAAACCACTGTATATCTCTGTTTTCAAATTTTATGATCTATCTGATTGTGCTTTAATAAAACTAACTTCTAGCATAGACTGGGATTTTTGATAACAAAAATATTCTTTTTTTGCTTTTGGGTACAAATTTCCAAAAATGATAAATTCAGTTGCACAAAAATGTGCCGACTTTATTTTCTGTAAACTTAGCTTTTACCTCAAGCCCCTTCACCTGGAGAAAACATCAGGTGAATTCAGTTAAATTGGTGATTACTCAGTCATTTAATGTTTAAGGAAAATAAGCCTGAAATTCCTGCTCGTCACAGGGCCCACCACATTTGTCCACTTTCCATGCTTCTCTTGTAGGCACAGGAAGCTTTCAGATATTTCTCTGTGGCCTTTTGGGACTCAGAGCCTTGAGTCCCTCTGCTTACACTGTTTTAACCCTGCTGTTGCCAGAACATACTGATGTGGGGTAAGTGTACTGAAATCTTCACGAAGGTTGTCTTCTTGATCTATGCATGCGAAACGAGGCCCCAGACCTAGTGGACTGATTATTCTTCCCTCTCCACTCTTAAAGGGTAGGAGTGGAGGCAAGCAGTTGAAATGCCCATGTCTTCTCTGATTCCAGAAAGGTTATTAATTAAATGTTATTTTCCTCTTCAGGTGACTAGGCAAGAATTCTTCTAAACTTATCAGGTTTTTTTAAAAGATTTTATTTCTCAGAGAGAGAGAGCGAGCGCGCGCGCGCGCACGTGCGCACAAGCAGGGCAGCAAAGGGAGAAGCGGGCTGGCTCCCTGCTGAGCTGGGAGCCCGACATGGGGCTCGATCCCAGGATCCTGGGGTCATGACCTGAGCCGAAGGCAGACGCTTAACCGACTGAGCCACCCAGGCGTCCCTAAACTTAGTTTTTGATATTTAAAAGGCCCATCTCACCATGTGACATTGGTTTACAAAAGTATATTTTGAGGCTTGAAATATGTGTAACTAGAACAAACATGACTAGAATTCTTTGCTCTCTGGCTATGATTGTTTTGGCTCTGACTCGTGGATGAAGGTAGGTGGGAGGTGGGGTGGGTGGTGAGCACCTAGTCAGTATGTTAGAAGTTCATTCTACTGCATGCATACTCCCATTTAGCATCGCTCAAATCCCAACTGAAAAAGCTGCCTCCTGTGTGAAGGTAGAAGTTTTATTTATGCTTGGTTTAGTGCGTTTTCAGAGTGGTTTCAGGAAGCAGCAGAGGAGCCGTTGAGAGAGAATTTCTTCTCACCCAGCTCGCTCATGTCAGCCTTAAGCACATCATATCCATATTTAGTTCAGCCTTTTGTGTCTTTTACATGTTGTGGATCTGTGTGGGATTTAAGTAGGGTGCTGTTAGTAAAAATATTTTGAAAAATCCCTGTATCTATATAGGATTATACAAAAGATTTTTCAAACAGCCAGTTCCCAGTTAGTAATCTGTTTCACTTATAATCAACCACTGCTTAACTAGAACAAGCTTCCATTCTCAGCTGTGAGTGAACAATTCAAGGAGAATCTTCTAATTCAGTGACAGAATCTCCCGAGTACTCATGTCTGTGTCTGTATGTTTCAGGCTCTAGGAAGTTGAATTCAGAAGGCCTGGAATCAGTTTCCTTTCAGTCCTTGCTGCCCGCATAACCCCATAGAACCTTGGTCGCTTGCTTATTAGGGCTTAGGGCAGAAAAACTTTATCATTTTTACTGCCATCTCTTTTCCTCTTGAGAGACACAGAGAGAATTAAACAAAAAGAAACCTTTCCCATGCTCACTTGAGTATTCCCCTTCCTGCTGACTGAGAGCAGACATGATCCCTTGGATGTTTTGGCCAGTTACCGTGTAACTACTCATACCGTGGCTCACACACCCCTCATTTGCCACCCGGAACCTTGCGCTAGCCTTCAAAGTGGCCCCTTTCCTTTACTGCTTCTTGATCTTGCTCACTTCTAAAATGTCACTCAAGTATTCTTTTTCTAAAATGTACATCTAATCATATTGCTCTTAAAAATGTAAAGTTTTAAAAAGATTCTGTATTAGTTTTGCATTTTTAAAAAAGACTTCATTTATTTGCACGAGCAAGAGAGAGAGAGAGAGAGAGAGAATGAAGGAGTGGGGAAGGGAGAAGCAGACTCCCTGCTGAGCAGGGAGCCTGATGCAGGGTTCGATCCTGGGACCCCAGGATTACAACCTGGGCCGAAGGCAGATGCTTAACTGACTGAGCCACCCAGGTGCCCTGGCTTTGCATTTTCAGGGGATATTCAAATTCTTGGCCTTGGATCACAAGATCTTTAATGATTTCCACCAGAATGCTGGTAATGAACAATTATTATGTGTCTCATATGCCAGTCAGTACGATAGGACCTCTCATCATCATTTCAACTTTACAACAATTCTGGAAGGTAGTAGTTTTAGCTCCACTCTCTAAAATGAGAAAAGCGGACCTTAGAGGGATGACTTTTCCCACAGTTAATGCATAGCAAAATTCCTTCTATCACTGGTTCTTTCTGTGCACTCTTAGGTACTCCAAACACTGCAGTCTTCCCTGAGACCAGCACTGAACTATTCACTGTCACCTGTCTGGCCTCTTTTCTTTCCTTGTCCCCTGCCTGCAATGCAAACAAATCTCATTCCCTGAGCAATCTTTGATTAAGCCTCCAGATCCAGCCCACCGGTTCTGACCTCTGACCATTTTGTCCCTTGAGGCACAGTTATATATTCCCTTCCTTGCGAACCAGGAACCCTCTGTGGGACAGGTCACATGGCCAGATGGTGAATCCTGGGTGTGAAAAGGGTCCTCTACCTCATGCCTCACTCAGGGACTATTCATTCCATTAGAAGACGATCATTTCAGGAAACTGAGGAAGAGTAGAACATAGAGAAACTTTAGCTTACTGTGGTATTCCCACTGTAGACCATCTAATACTTGCTGATATTGTCCTTTATTTATCCATTTTTATTTATTTGAAAGATTTTATGTATTTGAGAGAGAGAGCGTGGGCATGAGCAGAGGGAGGGGCAGAGGCAGAGGGAGAAGCAGACTCCTCTGCTGAGCAGGAAGCTTGATGTGCGGCTGGATCCCAGGACCCTGGGATGAAGACCTGAGCCAAAGGCGGATGCTTAACCGACTGAGCCACCCAGCTGCCCCTATTTTTTATTTTTTTAAATTAAAAAAAATTTAAAGTTTCCTCCTTTAAAAAAAATGTGTTTTTGCTCTGTTGACACCAATGTGCTTGCACAGGAAGGTGTTGGTGCTTATGTATTCAAACATCCAAAGGAAAGATTTCTTTTATTTTCTAGCTGTGTTTTTTTTTAATGAAAAGATTTTAATTGTGGCAAAATAAAAATAACATTAGATTTACCATTTTTATTTTCAAGTATACAGTTCAGTAGTGTTAAGCATTTTCACATTGTGCAATCAATCTTCAGAACTTTTATATCTTGCAAAACTGAAACTATCCATTGAAGAACTCCCCATACCCCCCCGCCAGCCCATGCCGGGGCCCGATGACCACTATTCTACTTTCAGTTTCTATGAATCTGACTACTCTAGGTATAAGTGGAATCATATGGTATATTTGTGTTTCTGTGCCTGATGTATTTCACTTAGCATTATGTCCTCCAGGTTTATTCATGTTACAGGGTATGTCAGAGTTTCCTTCCCTTTCAAGGCCACATAACACTCCATTGCGTGTATACACCAGACTTCGTTTATTCACTCCTCTGATAATGGACAGTTGGATTGCTTCTACCTTTTCGCCGCTGTGAAAAATACTGTTATCAACATGGGAGTGCAAATGTCTCTTTGAGATCCTGCTTTCAATTCTTTTGGGTATGTGCCCAGAAATGGAACTGCTGGATCATTCAGTAATTCTATTTCAATTTTTTTTTTTTTTTTTTTTTTTAGGAACTGCCATAATGTTTTCCGTATGGGCTGCACCATTTTACATTCTTATTGACAGTGCACCAGGGTTCCAATTACTCCACATTCTCTCCAACGGTTATTTTCAGTTTTTGTCTGTTTTTTTATATAGTAGTCATCCTAATGGGTGTGCTAGGTGTGGTTTTGAATCAAGAGAAACTCTCTCTAAAAGATTAGATACTTTGTACTAGAGGCCTCTCTGACTCAAGGGTTACATATAATACAAGATTGACAATTATTATCCTCTGCTTTTTTTATGAATAAAACCAATGTTCATAAATAAAGCACAGTTAAGTAAACAAAGAAAAGCTAAAATCTTTGTCCAAGCTAGTGGAGTTTGTGTGAAACCAGGCAGTTTGGCCACAAAACCACAGCCCATAAACTACCCCTCTCCTGAAAGCATCTTCCCCCTAGGAGCAGTCTGTGTCCAGCAGGAACTAAGCACTTGCTAGGGTGATAGCCTTGGGAATCTGACTGATAAGGTATTAGTAATTGTCAAACTCCCAAGCTAAGCCAAGGGTTTCTGGGGGACAGGGATTGTTCATGTGAATTTTTGTATCCCCTTAGTGCCTGACATTGTGCAAGGCCTGTACTAATTTGTAAAAAAAAATTACATGTTTGGTATCTGCCATGTGGCAATTGGCCATCTTGGGGGTTGGGGGGATATGGCAGTGAACAAAATAGACAAAATCTCTGCCCTCATGGCCCTTAGAATATAGTGTTGGGGACTACATATAAATACATAGGTGTGTGTGTGTGTGTGTGTGTGTGTGTGTGAGAGAGAGAGAGAGAGATAAATGCTATGGAAAAAACAAAGCAGGAGGGGAACATGGGTGTCTCAGTCGGTTAAGTGTCTGCTTTTGGCTCAGGTCATGATCCTGGTGTCCTGGGATCGAGTCCAGCATCAGGCTCCCTGCTCAGTGGGGAGTCTCCTTCTCTGTCTCCCTCTGCCCCTGCTCATGCTTGCTTCTCTCTCTCAAGTAAATAAAAATAAAAACAAAAAAACAAAAACACAACAAAGCAGGAAAGGGGAATAGTAAGTGGCAAGAGGGGGTAGTTACAGTTTTGAACTGGGTTCAAGGAAGGCTCACGGAGATGTGGCATTTAGCCACACACTCAAAGGAAAAGAGGGAGTGAGGTATGCTGATTGCTTTCTAGGGGAAGTGTATTCTAGGTAGACAGTACAAAGGCAGAAAGCCCGGGGTGAGAGAGTGTTTGATGTGCTGGAGAAGAGCAAGAAGACCAGTGTGTCTAGAGCAGAGTGAGTGGGAGGTAGAAGGGGTTGGATATGTGACAGGGAGCCAGACTACACAGGCCTGGCAGCCATTGAGAGAACTTTGGATTGGGAAGCCTTTGGGAGGGGAAAGGGTGGGTTCTGAGCAGAAGAGAGACAAGATCTGACCTACATTTACATGGATCACTCTGGCTACTGTGCTGCGAATAGAATAGGGACCAAGGGTGGAAGTAAACCTTCAAAAGATATTTATTGGTTGATGGAAGTGGAGTTTGTGTTATATGAAGGGAAGGCAGGGTTGGCAGCTTCAAAAGATGGACTACACAAAGTCAAAAGATGTCAGGCCTCAGCAAACTGTTCATGGATGACCCAGCTAAGGAAGGCATGAGTCAGAGAGTACAATGTGATGTCTCTGAGAATGGCCTGGCACCTTCAGGGTGGTGCCTGCTGTCTGCTTTGGGGTTAAGGCAGTCAGTCTACTATAGGCCCTGTGATCTGAGCAACATATTGAGGTTAGCAAAAAGGACAGCTGCCTACAGAGGAGCTCTTTCTTTCTGAGTGAATGGGTCAGACCCACTTTTGACAAATTTCTGCAGACCCTAGGTCTGAGAAAATTTGAGCAAAATGTCATCGGGTTTTCAGCAGTGGCCATGGGTGGTGGAACACAGCTGGGTGGTTCCCACCAGAGAAATTCTTTATTCCTTCATTGGTGCTGATGAAACTCACACTGGTGAAGGGAAATCACGTGATGAGACCACAGCTATTTCACCGAAAGTGCTACTCACTTGAACGGCAAAGCTGTCTGTAACCTTTTTTTTTTTAAATTTTAAATTTTTAAATTTTTTAAAGATTTTATTTGTTTGCCAGAGAGAGAGGGAGCACAAGCAAGGGGAGTGGGAGAGGGAGAAGCAGTCCTCCCGCCGAGCAGGGAGCCAGACGTGGGACTCCATCCTAGGACCCTGGGATCATGACCTGAGCCGAAAGCAGATGCCCAATGACTGAGCCACCAAGGCGCCCTGTCTGTAACCATTAATCTTGGGCCTATGCCTCAAGGAAATAAAACCCAAAGAAACAACCAGAAAGGTAACTTGTGCGGGAAACTTTTGAATTTAAAAGGGCGTTTAACAGAGGACGTTCCAAATGTTTGAGAAGAAAAACTAGTTAAACAAATTGTCAAACATGGTACTTTAAGGAGGCAGAATGCTACAAAGAAGTAAAAGCTCTATTTAGGTAAATAATACACCACACAAAATAAAATATTTGTACAGTTTTACCTGTACCCACCAACAAATGGGTTTAGAGAAATGGAAATAAGAGTTGGTGAATGAATTTAGAGAAACAAAAGTGAGTTTAAACTCATTGGGTTCTTTTATGTAAAGTGATTAGATTATAAGCATAAGTATAAAAAAGTCTCCAGAGGCAATTGGGGGTAGGCACTGAAGGTGCAGAATAAGGCTGCTGGCCTTTTATCCTCTTACACTATTTAGACCTTTATTGCCATTCAATCTCATTCAATCCCATCTTTATCCTTAAATATGGCCCATTCACTGTGTGCTGAGAAGACAAGGAAGAAGCAGATAAAGGTGAGGGTCCCCGACAGTCTCGAAAGCCCACCAAAGTTAGGGGGAAATTCCTGGATAGTCTGTGTGCTTGGTCACTGATGAGTTGCCTGTGGTCCAAAGACCATGTACAGCCCATGGCCAACTCTAAGAACAGCCCTGCCACTTGACTTCAGGATGAAAGATGTGAAAGTTGCCTCTGTGTGGCTACTTGGTAAACAAGCCAAGATATTTACATTCTGGCAGTTAAAGGTAGTACCAAATTTTACTAGCAAAATTCCCCTTTTGAGTAGAAGACAGTTATACACACACGCACACACATACTTTTGTTCTCTAAGGCACTCAATAACCTTGTTCAGAAAATGTTTCCTGTAATATTTAAAATATAGACCACCAGGGATGTCGGGATTTATAGTTAATTTTACTTTCTTCTTTAAATATTCCTGTACCATTAAAATTTTTAAAAGCAATGAATATATTATTTTCATAACAGAAGGTAAATTTGTTCTATTTGAAAGAAAAAAAAAAGGTACCTAGTCAGTATTTTTATTTTTCTCAAACTGGCCCTTGTAAAGATTACTAAATTGATTACATAGCATTAAAAGTCTCTATGTGACAACCCGCCTCAACCCCCACCATAAGCAATATTGAAAGGTGACAAAGTGATAGGGACTATCAGTTCGTATCTCTAATACAAAAAGATATTTTATAAATCACTAAGAAATGATGAGAAAAGTTCCAGAGCTGTAAGTAGACAATTTACCATAGGAATGGCAATAGTATGAAAAAAAGGTTAACCTTATTTGTGATTAAATCAATATAAATTATAAGACTAGCTATTGGTTTTCATCTCTTGACGTAGGAAAGATTAATTGCTAATATTATTTGTTATAGTCAGAGACTATAGGCATTCTCATACACACTAGTGAGAATTAAAATTGGTACGAATTGAGAACAATAGCTATTAAAGTTTTAAATGCGAATATCCTTTGACCCACACATTATACTTTTGATCAATTTCCTAAGGAGGTTAACTGTAAAGTTTTACACAGGTTTTATGATTAGATTGCTTGTTGTAGAACTGCTACATTATACAGCCATTAAAAATGTATTGAGAATTACAAAATTGAATGCCACAGCTCAAGATCTGAGGGAGAAGAGAGAGTGGTGGTTGTGGGGAGACCTTGAACAAACACTCTAAGCCCAAAGAGTGTTGTTGCCCCTGCTCAGTGGTTGCCTGCAGGACTGGGCTCACTGTTGCCAGACCTTCTACTTTTTCAAGATAGGGCCAAAATTCGGATTTTTACATAACATTTTCCATATTTAAAAATGTGAGCCATTTAGTCAAAACTAAATGGTTTTGACCATTTAGACCAACATGGTATGGACATCTAGACTTGGGTCAATCTCTTTCAACCCTTGATGTATATCTACCTTCTTATATATTTTTACTTCTAATATTTGTGTAAAGTGTGTACAGAAGGTTAAAAGTAACATGTCATGTTTAAAAAATAATTTCAGAAAACCCCAATCATGTTACTATTACCCACCTTGAGAAAGACAATTACCGAAATCTGTGTGCTCTATTGCAATCACATTTGACTCACTTTGCTTCAGAGAAAGTCTGCTTTGAATTTAGTTTTAATTCCTGTTTTTCTTTATATATTTAGCACCTATTTCTATAAACATTATATTGCTTTTTTTTTTTCTTTGTTCTCTTGCCTGAAAAGCTCTTATTTCAGTCCATTCCTGCCTTGGCCCTGTGGAAAGCAAGTCCTGCTCTCTGGAGGCCCCAGGGAGGCAGAGGGGGAGAGAGGATGTCCAGATGCCAGTCCAGCTGTCTCGGGTGGCTTGTAAACCAGGTTGTCCTTCTCCATTTCTGGCCCTGGGAATACCTGCCTCAAAGCTCTTAACATGAAAACTGAGGTCAAAGCTACACTCCCTCTCATTTTTTTCAACCTGACATTTGGACTCTGATTTTCCTTAGGTAAAATGTTTATATTTGAAAAATAAACCCACTTCTGTGCAGCACTATTCTCATCCATTTTAGTCTTGATCTTTGGCATGTTAGTGTCTGAGGAATATTTCCTTGCCTTGCCTACCTCCCTGCCCATGATGGTGCTTGGACAGGAGGCCCATTGTGGAGTGTGCATTGGCCTGGGCATCAACTGAAGGTGCTTCTCCCTTCTCCCTCCCTTGACAAGCTGGGTGGAAATGTGATTGACACATAGGAGGTGCTTCATAAATGACTGCTGAGGGGGTGGAGGGAAGCTTATTGTCTGGACCTATCCACAAACACGCAGTTCTGCCAACCTGCCCAAATTGGTATATTTACTATGTTCACAGAGGTGTAAATATAATAATATTCATAGTAATACTCCATGCAAGTGAGCATGTACTCTGTACTAATCTCTTTTAATGCTCATGACAATCTTGTAAGGGAGGTACTACTATATTACTCCCATTTTACAGATCAGGAAATAGAGGCACAGGGAGGTAAAGCAATTGTACAAGGTCACAGAGCTAGTTGGTTGCAGAGATAGATTGCAAACTCAGTTCCTTTTGACTCCCCAGCCTGAACTTGTAACCACTGTGGGATGCAGTCTTCTTTCAGATCATTTGAATCCCCTTGGCATTAAAGGCTCTCATTGTAGGACTGCGCAGGAGTTCTACTCCTACCCACCCCCCGCCCCCAGCCCAGGAGTAGCTTCCTTGGCTTTTCCAGTCAGAGACTCTCTTTCCTCCGAAACTTCTGCCTGGGGCACTCACTTGCCCCAAGTCTCTTCCTGGTACTTTTCATGGACACCCGTCTGGTTTCTCCTCGGCATTTTCAGCATTGCTAAGCAGAGGCCAAGGCTTTAACTTTGGGAACATCAGTCATGCCCAGCAAAATGCTTCCACTAGTAAGCCTGATACAGGTTATTTCCTCCTCCCCTCACCCACCGTACCCCTTTTTTTTTCAGTGCCAGCTCCCATACTACACTTGGTGTATTATTGATCTATTGCCATGTAACAAATCACCCCCAAACTTAGTGTCTTAGAATCACAGCCATTTTATTAGCTCATGGATTCTGTGGTCAGCACTTTGGGCTGGGATCCCCTGAAGTTACTTTGCTGCGGCAGGTATCTGAACCAGCGCTGGATGCTTGAAGATGGCCTTGCTCACTGTTGGAGCAGGCTGTCAGCTGGGTAGGCTCAGGGGACTCAGCAGGAACAGTTCTTCTCCACTGGCCTTTCTTCCTCCAGGAGGCTAGACTGGACTTCTTTAATTGTCAGTCTTGGGGCTGTGTTCCAAGGGAGCAAAAGAGAAAGCATTTAATTCTTCCCCATTCTGTTGGATAGGGCAAGTCAAAAACCAGTCCAGAGTCAGTGAGTGGGAAACTGTTCTGCCTCTTTTATTTTTTAAAACCTTTCACCCCCTTCACTTGTTTCTCACCCCATTCATTCCCCATTTCTGGCAAATACCATTCTGCTCTCTGTAACTGTGAACTTAGTTTTTTTTTTTTAATTCCCCAAATAAGAGCGATATATAGCGATTCCTATGTCTAATTTACATCACCTAGCATGATGCCCTTGAAGTCCATCCATGTTGTCACAAATGGCAAGATTTCATTCTTTTTTAATAGCTGAATAATATTCCACTGTATATATAAACCACATTTTATTTACCAATTTATTCACTGATGGACACTTACGATGTTTCTGCATCTTAGCTATTGTAAATAATGCTGCAATGAACGTGGAGGTGCATATCTGTTTTTGAGTTTGGCAGCACCAATTTACATTCCTGTCAACAGTGCCCTTTTATCCACATCCCCTCCAACGCTTATGTCTTGTCTTTTTGATAATAGCCATTCTAACAGGTGTGAGGTAATATCTCACTGCATTTTTAAGTTGCATTTCCCTGATGATTGATGATGTTGAAAATTTTTTCATATACCTGGTGGCCATTTGTATGTTTTCTTTGGAAAAATGTCTGCTTAGATTTTCTGCCCATTTTTAAATCAGATTTTAATTTTTTTTAACTATTGAGTTGAATGAGTTCTTTATGTATTTTAGATATTAGCCTTTCTTCAGATATATGATTTAAAAAATTTCCTCCCATTCAATAAGTTGCCTTTTCATTTTAGGTGGTTTCCTTTGCTTGTAGAAGCTTTTTAATTTGATGTAGTCCCACCTGTTTGTTTTTGCTTTTGTTGCTTTAGCTTTAGGCTTAGGATTAAACAATCATTACCAAGACCGGTGTTAAGGAGTTTACCATGTATGTTTTCTTCTAGTTTTATGGTTTCAGGTCTTACATTCAAGTCTTTAATCCACTTTGAGTTAATTTTTGTGTGTGGTGTAAGATAATGGTTGAGGTTCATTCTCTTGCATGTAGCTGTCCAGTTTTCCCAACACCATTGATTGAAGGGACTGTCCTTTCTCCACTCTATATTCTTGGCTCCTTTGTTATAAGTTACGTGGCCATATATATATGTTTATTTCTGGGATCTCTATCCTAGTTCATTGATCTGTGTGTCTGTTTTTATGTCAATACCATACTGTTTTAGTTATTATAGCTTTGTAATATCATTTGAAATCAGGGTATATGATGCCTCCAGCTTTGTTCCTCTTTCTCAACATTGCTTTGGCTATTCAGGTTATTTTGTGATTTTATACAAATTTTAGGATTATTCTATTTCTGTGAAAAATGCCATTTGGAATTTTGATAGAGATTGCACTGAATCTGTAGTTTTCTTTGAGTAGTATGAACATTTTAACAATATTGATTCTTCCAATCCATGAGCACAGAATATCCTTTCATTTATTTGTGTCTTCTTCAATTTCTTTTATTAATGTGTGATAGTTTTCAATCAACATGGTTAGTCTGTGGTGTCACAGTCTTCTTTTTTTAAAAAATTTTTATTGTTATGTTAATCACCATACATTACATCATTAGTTTTTGATGTAGTGTTCCATGATTCATTGTTTGTGCATAACACCCAGTGCTTCATGCAGTACGTGCCCTATTTAATACCCATCACCAGGCTAACCCATCCCCCCACCCCTCTCCCCTCTAGAACCCTCAGTTTGTTTTTCAGAGTCCATTGTCTCTCATGATTTGTCTCCTCCTCAGATTTACTCCCCTTCATTCTTCCCCTCCTGCTATCTTCTTCTTCTTTTTTTTTTCTTAACATAGATTGCATTATTTGTTTCAGAGGTACAGATCTGTGATTCAACAGTCTTGCACAATTCACAGCGCTCACCATAGCACACACCCTCCCCAATGTCTATCACCCAGCCACCCCGTCCCTCCCACCCCCCACCACTCCAGCAACTCTCAGTTTGTTTCCTGAGATTAAGAATTCCTCATATCAGTGAGGTCATATGATACATGTCTTTCTCTGATTGACTTATTTCACTCAGAATAACACCCTCCAATTCCATCCACATTGTTGCAAATTGCAAGATCTCATTCTTTTTGATGGCTGCATAATATTCCATTGTATATAAATACCACATCTTCTTTATCCATTCATCTGTCGATGGACATCTTGGCTCTTTCCACAGTTTGGCTATTGTGGACATTGCTGCTATAAACATCAGGGTGCACATACCCCTTCGGATCCCTACATTTGTATCTTTGGGGTAAATACCCAGTAATGCAATTGCTGGATCATAGGGTAGCTCTATTTTCAACTTTTTGAGGAACCTCCATACTGTTTTCCAGAGTGGCTGCACCAGCTTGCATTCCCACCGACAGTGTAGGAGGGTACCCCTTTCTCCGCATCCCCACCAACATCTGTTCTTTCCTGACTTAATTTTAGCCATTCTGACTGGTGTGAGCTGGTATCTCATTGAGGTTTTGATTTGGATTTCCCTGACGCCGAGTGATGTTGAGCACTTTTTCATGTGTCTTTTGGCCATTTGGATGTCTTCTTTGGAAAAATGTCTGTTCATGTCTTCTGCCCATTTCTTGATTGGATTATTTGTTCTTTGGGTGTTGAGTTTAAGAAGTTCTTTATAGATTTTGGATACTAGCCCTTTATCTGATATGTCATTTGCAAAAATCTTCTCCCATTCTGTCGGTTGTCTTTTGGTTTTGTTGACTGTTTCTTTTGCTGTGCAAAAGCTTTTTATCTTGATGAAGTCCCAATAGTTCATTTTTGCCCTCGCTTCCCTTGCCTTTGGTGATGTTTCTAGGAAGAAGTTGCTGTGGCTGAGGTTGAAGAGTTTGCTGCCTGTGTTCTCCTTTAGGATTTTGATGGACTCCTGTCTCACATTTAGGTCTTTCAACCATTTTGAGTCTATTTTTGTGTGTGGTGTAAGGAAATGGTCCAGTTTCATTCTTTTGCATGTGGCTGTCCAATTTTCCCAACACCATTTGTTGAAGAGACTATCTTTTTTTCCATTGGACATTCTTTCCTGCTTTGTCGAAGATTAGTTGACCATAGAGTTAAGGGTCCATTTCTGGGCTCTCTATTCTGTTCCGTTGATGTAGGTGTCTGTTTTTGTGCCAGTACCATACTGTCTTGATGATGACAGCTTTGTAATAGAGCTGGAAGTTCGGAATTGTGATGCCACCAGCTTTGCTTTTCTTTTTCAACATCCTCTGGCTATTCGGGGTCTTTTCCGGTTCCATACAAATTTTAGGATTATTTGTTCCTTTTCTTTGAAAAAAGTTGATGGTATTTTGATGGGGGTGCATTGAATGTGTAGATTGCTCTAGCTAACATTGACATCTTCACAATATTTTTTTTCCAATCCGTAAGCATGGAAGGCTTTTCCATTTCTTTGTGTCTTCCTCAATTTCTTTCATGTGTATTTTATAGTTTTCTGAGTACAGATCCTTTGCCTCTTTGGTTAGATTTATTCCTCGGTATCTTATGGTTTTGGGTGCAATTGTAAATGGGATCGACTCCTTAATTTCTCTTTCTTCTGTCTTGTTGTTGGTGTATAGGAATATCACTGATTTCTGTGCATTGATTTTATATCCTGCCACCTGAATTCCTGTATGAGTTCTAGCAGTTTTGGGGTGGAGTCTTTTGGGTTTTCCACATAAAGTATCATATCATCTGCAAAGAGTGAGAGTTTTGACTTCTTCTTTGCCAATTTGGATGCCTTTTATTTCTTTTTGTTGTCTGATTGCTGTGGCTAGGACTTCTAATACTATGTTGAATAGCAGTGATGATAGTGGACACCCCTGCCGTGTTTCTGACCTTAGGGGGAAAGCTCTCAGTTTTTCCCCATTAAGAATGATATTTGTTGTGGGTTTTTCATAGATGGCTTTTATGATATTGAGGTATGTACCCTCTATCTCTATACTCTGAAGAGTTTTGATCAAGAAAGGATGCTGCACTTTGTCAAATGCTTTTTCTGCATCTATTGAGAGGATCATATGGTTCTTGTTCTTTCTTTGGTTAAGGTATTGTATCACATTGATTGATTTGTGGATGTTGAACCAACCTTGCAGCCCAGGGATAAATCCCACTTGGTTGTGATGAATAATCCTTTTAATGTACTGTTGTATCCTATTGGTTAGTATTTTGGTGAGAATTTTTGCATCCATGTTCATCAAGGATATTGGTCTATAATTCTCCTTTTTGATGGGGTCTTTGTCTGGTTTGGGGTTCAAGGTAATGGTGGCCTCATAAAATGAGTTTGGAAGTTTTCCTTCCATTTCTGTTTTTTGGAACAGTTCCAGAAGAATAGGTATGAATTCTTCTTTAAATGTTTGGTAGAATTCCCTGGGAAGCCATCTGGCCCTGGGCTTTTGTTTATTGGGAGATTTTTGATGACTGCTTCAATTTCCTTAGTGGTTATAGGTCTGTTCAAGTTTTCTATTTCTTCCTGGTTCAGTTTTGGTAGTTGATACATCTCTAGGAATGCATGCATTTCTTCCAGATTGTCTAATTTGCTGTCATATAGTTGCTCATAATATGTTCTTAGAATTGTTTGTATTTCTTTGGTGTTGGTTGTGATCTCTCCTCTTTCATTCATGATTTTATTTATTTGGGTCATTTCTCTTTTCTTTTTGATAAGCCTGGCCAGGGGTTTATCAATCTTGTTAATTCTTTCAAAGAATCAGTTCCTAGTTTTGTTGATCTATTCTATTGTTGTTTTGGTTTCTATTTCATTGATTTCTGCTCTGTTCTTTATTATTTCTCTTCTCCTGCTGGGTTTAGGCTTTATTTGCTGTTCTTTCTCCAGCTCCTTTAGGTGTAGGGTTCGGTTGTGTATTTGAGACCTTTTTGTTTCTTGAGAAAGGCTTGTGTTGCTATATACTTTCCTCTTAGGACTGCCTTTGCTGTATCCCAAAGATTTTGAACAGTTGTGTTTTCATTTTTATTGGTTTCCATGAATTTTTTAAATTCTTCTTTAATTTTCTGGTTGACCCATTCATTCTTTAGTAGCATTCCCCTTAGCTTCCATGTGTTTCTTTCCGACTTTCCTCTTGTGATTGAGTTCTAGTTTCAAAGCATTGTGGTCTGAAAATATGCAGGGAATGATCCAATTCTTTTGGTATTGTTTGAGACCTGCTTTGTGACCTAGGATGTGATCTATTCTGGAGAATGTTCCATGAGCACTAGAGAAGAATGTGTATTCCATTGCTTTGGGATGGAATGTTCTGAATATATGTGTGAAGTCCATTTGGCCCAGTGTGTCATTTAAAGTCTTTATTTCCTTGTTGATCTTTTGCTTAGATGATCTGTCCATTTCACTGAGGGGGGTATTAAAGTCCCCTACTATTATTGTATTGTTGTCGATGTGTTTCTTTGCTTTTGTTATTAATTGGCTCCTCCCATGTTAGGGGCATAGATATTTACAATTGTTTGATCATCTTGTTGGATAGACCCTTTACATAGGATATAGTGTCCTTCCTCATCTCTTATTACAGTCTTTGTTTTAAAATCTAACTTGTCTGATATAAGGATTGCCACCCCAGCTTTGTTTTGGTGTCCATTAGCATGGTAAATGGTTTTCCACCCCCTCACTTTCAATGTGGGGGTGTCTTTGGGTCTAAAATGAGTCTCTTGCAGACAGCATATCGATGGGTCTTGTTTTTTAATCCAATCTGATAGCCTGTGTCTTTTGATTGGGGCATTGAGCCCATTTACATTCAGGGTAACTATTGAAAGATATGAATTTAGTGCCATTGTATGGCCTGTAAGGTGACTGATACTGTATATTGTCTGTGTTCCTTTCTGGTCTATGTTGCTTTTAGGCTCTCTCTTTGCTTAGAGGACCCCTTTCAATATTTCTTGTAGGTCTGGTTTCGTGTTTGCAAAGTCCTTTAGTTTTTGTTTGTCCTGGAAGCTTTTTATCTCTCCTTGTATTTTCTTTTTTTTTTTTTTAAAGATTTTATTTATTTATTTGACAGAGAGAGACAGTGAGAGCAGGAACACAAGCAGGGGGAGTGGGAGAGGGAGAAGCAGGCTTCCCGCTGAGCAGGGAGCCCGATGTGGGACTCGATCCCAGGACCCTGGGATCATGACCTGAGCCGAAGGCAGACGCTTATCGACTGAGCCACCCAGGCGCCCTCTCCTTGTATTTTCAATGACAGCCTAGCTGGATATAGTATTCTTGGCTGCATATTTTTCTCATTTAGTGCTCTGAATATATCATGCTAGTCCTTTCTGGCCTGCCAGGTCTCTGTGGATAGGTCTGTTGCCAGTCTAATGTTTCTACCATTGTAGGTTACACAGCTCTTCTCCTGAGCTGCTTTCAGGATTTTCTCTTTGTCTCTGAGACTCGTACGTTTTACTCTTAGATGTCGGGGTGTTGACCTATTTTTATTGATTTTGAGGGGGGTTCTCTGTGCCTCCTGGATTTTGATGCCTGTTTCCTTCCCCACATTAGGGAAGTTCTCTGCTATAATTTGCTCCAATATACCTTCTGCTCCTCTCTCTTTCTTCTTCTTCTGGGATCCCAATTATTCTAATCTTGTTTTGTCTTATGGTATCACTTATCTCTCAGATTCTGCCCTCGTGATCTAGTAGTTGTTTATCTCTCTTTTTCTCAGCTTCTTTATTTTCCATCATTTGGTCTTCTATATCACTAATTCTTTCTTCTGCTCATTTATCCTAGCAGTTAGAGCCTCCATTTTTGATTGCACCTCATTTTAATAGCCTTTTTGATTTTGACTTGGTTAGATTTTAGTTCTTTTATTTCTCCAGAAATGGTTTCTCTAATAACTTCCATGCCTTTTCCAAGCCCAGCTAGTATCTTTAAAATCATATTCTGAACTCTAGTTCTGACATTGTACTAATGTCTGTATTGATTAGGTCCCTGGCAGTCGGTACTGCCTCTTGTTCCTTTTGTTGAGGTGGTTTTTTCCCTCTTGTTATATTGTCCAGAGGGGAATAGATGAATGAGAGAACAAAATGTCAACAGGGTAACAACGACCCCAGAAAATATACTCTAAACAAATCAGAAAAGACCTGAAACTGGGGGAAAAGAATGGAAAAGAAAGAAAAAAGAAAAAGATAAAAACAAAAAACCAGAACAAAACAAAAAAAACCAGAATATGATCAAATATGATCAGGTTGGTGCCTAGATCTGTGCCACACACTAGATTTTGGTTTTATTTTGGTCTGTTAGAAAAAAGTGCCTCCCAAAATTTTAAAGAAAGAAAAACTTATATATGTACAAAAATAAGGGTTAATACGATGAAAGGATGGAATATGACTGTTAAGATGAAAATTATAAAAAATTTTATAAAAGGAATTGATAAGAAGTTGTTTGAAAAAAGAAAGAAGAGGATTTAAAAAAAAAAGAAAAAGGAGAGAATGTGATCAGGCAGGAGACTAGAACAAAGCCATACACTAGAGATTTAGGGTATATTTTGATCTGTTAGAGGAAACTGTATCTCAAAATTTTAAAGAGAGAACAACTTATATAAAAAAATGCAAAAAATAAGGGTAACTACTATGAAGGGATAGAATATGACTCTAAAAATGAAAAATAAGAATGTTTTTTAAAATAGGGACTGATAAGATATTGGTTGAAAAAGGGAAAAAGAAAAATTCAAAAAAAAAAGACAGTTAAAAAAATAAAATTAACTTTGAAAGACTAAAGAATCATGGGAAAAAAGCCATGAATTCTATGTGCAGTATTCCCCTAGCGCTGGAGTTCTGCCGTTCTCAGTGGTCGGTAAACTTGGTCTTGGCTGGCTGTTCTTGCTGATCTTCTTGGGGAGGGGCCTGTTGCCGTGGTTCCCAAATGTCTTTGCCGGAGGCGGAATTGCCCCGCCCTTGCCGGGAAATGGGCTAAGTAATCTGCTTGGGTTTGCTCTCGGGAACTTTTGTTCCCTGCAAGCTTTCCGTACAGCTTTGGAGGACAAGAGTGAAAATGGCGGCCTCCCAATCTCCGCCCAGGAGGAGCCGAGAACTTGGGGACCCCACTCCTCAGTGAGCCCCCAGAAAAAAGCAGTCAGTCACTCCGTCTCCCCAGTCTCTGGCCGCACTCAGTGCTCACCCGGCCTGTGACCGAGCGTTTCTATCTCTGGCACCCGACCCCGTGTGGAGTCTCCAAACCCAGCAGATCCCTGCGGTGCGCTCCTGCGCTGCTCCTCCAAAGGGAGGATGGGGAGTCTCCCTGGATCTACCACTTGTTGGGTCCCTGCTGGAGGAGCAGTGGCCCGACAGTGCCGTGGATTATGGTTTATGGCAACCCTGAGCTGAGAGCCTGCTCCTTGGCTCCGTCTCTGCAGCTGGCTTCCCTGCTCTGATACCTGGGAGCTCTGCTGCACTCAGGCACCTCCAGTCTTTCTGTGACCTCACGGGTCCTGAGACCACACTGTCCCACGAGGGTTCCACCCCCCCGCTTAGCCACTGGAGCGACGTCCCTCAGCGGAGCTGACTTCTAAACGTTCCGATTTTGTGCTCCGCGGCTCTATCACTTGCTGGTAGCAGCTGACGGAGGCCCCCTCCCCCGCCGTCTGTCTTCCCGAATATCACCTGGGATTCACTTCTCCACCCATCCTACCTTCCAGACAGTGGTCGCTTTTCTGTTCAGAGTTGTTGCTATTCTTTTCTTTGATCTCCTGTTGAGTTCGTAGATGTTCAGAATGGTTTGATCCCTATCGAGCTGAATTCCTGGGACCAGAGGAAATCCAGGTCTCCTACTCCTCTGCCATCCTGCTCCATCCCCATATCACAGTCTTTTAAACAGGTGTGTGAGTGTGTGTATATTTAAGTTAGTACTCTGTTATATCTCAATGTGAATAATTGTTTTGATGATTTCCTGAGATCTGACTTTGAAAAGGAAGGTTAGACATATTGCTAGGAGTTGATCCTTATGGGGGAAGCTTTATAGAGACAGTCTGATAAGGCTTTTGGCATAAACTCAGGAGTCACATATTGGGTAGTTAAGTCAACTCTAGGGCAGGCTAAGAGGGAAAAAAGAAAGAGCGAGCTGATTGTGATACTTTGAATTCATCTGGATCCAGATTTAGACTCTTAGATTGTTCTTGAACCCAACCTGTCTCTCTTACATTTATGACCTTTAAATATCGAATGATGATTTTTTCTTGGTCTGTCTGTATAAGTACTTTGTTCAATAAGTATTTACACAAAAATCTGCCTGCCTTAGGCAATTTTAGATCTATATTCTTGTTGGGAAGTTACTAATAGTTGAGTAAAATGCTGTTTTGGTTGGCAGTGCCGTAGAATAACAATAGCTGAGAAACATGGTTCTGAGATCAGGAACAGATCTTCAAAATCAAGGGCAATGCAACTGAATCCTAAAATTTGAAATGTAATAGTTGAAAGTAATTTTTTCTGCTTATTTGACAAAATCTATTTCTAGGGAGCAAATAGCTACTGATATAATGCTTACATGACTATTATTTGTGAGGCACGCCATCCTTAAAAGCAGTGATTTATTAAGCATTCACATTAGTAAAACCAAGTTTACCAAGGTTTCTCATTGGATTGGTAACAGAATATATCATCAGGGTTTTATATTTTCATTATTATCCTTGCAGACAACTTTGTGGGAAGCAAGTATATTGAAATTACTCTTTCATGTGCCAAAAAAAATTATTTCTGTTGAAGACAATTTTGATAACAAAAGGGTTTGGATGTTCCCTTCTTAGATACCTTTTATCATGAGGCATTAAAACACTTTTGGTAGAGATGAATCTAAATGTAGTGTCACAGTAGTGTGGATTGCAAAATCTTGATTTGTGTTTTAGGTTGAATTGTGTCTCCCCGCCACTCTCCCCAATTTTTTTTAAGTTTTTTATTATTAGAGATAGAGAGAGAGAGATGCACACAAGCTGGGGGAGGAGCAGAGGGGAAAGGAGAAGGAGAGTGAGAATCTCAAGCAGATTCCATGCTGAGCATGAAGCCAGATGCAGGGCTTGCTCTTACAACCCTGAGATCATGACCTGAGTTGAAATAAAGAGTGGGATGCTCAAATGACTGAGCCATCTAAGCACCCCCACTCCCCCCACTTTCTTGTGTTGATAACCTAATCCTTAGTACCTCAGAATGTGACCTTATTGGTTGAAATAAGATTGTTGCAGGTATAATTAGTGAAGACGAGGTCATACTGGAATAGAGTGGGTCTCTAATCCAATATGACTGGTGTCCTTAGAAAATGAATGCCATGTGAAGAGATAGAGACATGCTTTGAGGAAAGATGATATGAAGGCACAGGGAAGATACCATCTACAGGCCAAGGAACATTTGAGACTACCAGAAGCTAGGGGAGCGGCATGGGACAGATTCTGACTCACTGCCCTCAGAAGGAACCAACACAGCTGACACCTTGATCTTAGACTTTAGCCTCTAGAACTGTGAGACAACATTTTTCTGTCATTTTACTCACAGCAAAGTTTGTGGCATTTTGTTATGGCAGCCCTAGTGAACAAATATAATTGAGAAGCCCAGTGGAAAAGAAATGCACTCTTTGAAAACTGTGAGTGGGCAGGAGAGAGTGGTTGTGGCAAAATGGTGGCAGATCCCAAAATCTTGAAATAAAAAAGATGAATTTTCATTTATAAAGGCTGTGGTCAGAGACCTTGAATATCCAGATCTTTTTTCCCTTTGTTTCTTCCTAGTGTTCTTCCTCACCTCCTCCCTCTCTTTTTCTTGGTGCCACACATGGTGCATTCAGTAAAACACCCTGAGTTTCTGCCATGCCTGGCCCAGGGCTGGGTAGCGAGGCATGTGTGGCCCAGCCCTCATGGAGCGCACAGTGCAGTGGGCAGCGGGGAGCAGTCTTGCGACCCAGCTCTCAAGCACAGTGTGCTAAGTACTGTCATGGAGTAAAACTACATAGGGGACTTAGGCTGCTTTCTGGAGGGACAACTAATCTGAATTTTGTTAATCACGGAGAGCTTCCTGGAGGAGTTGACTCCTAGGGTTGTTGAGACCTAAAGGATGAAGGCAAAAATGGGTGGGGAAAAGTGCTCCACACAGAGCAACCAGCATGTGAAGAAGTCTGGAGGTGAAGTTCATGGCTGTGTCTTGTAAATTAGGAAACAGTGAGAGATGAGTCTGTAGAGGTTGGCAGAAGTCAGCCCACAAAATCTTTGAAGCCGTAATAAGTTTTTTGACATCCAAAAAATGTATGGGAGGGGACTTAATGTTGAAGAGACCAGTTGTATTTGTGCTCTGACTCGTCTCTCCATCTACTTGGAGATGGCAACTTGAGCACAGGAAGAAATGCTCCCTTCCACTCTGAACATAGACAAGTGATACCAATATCTTAAAACTGTATTATTAAATACATTTTCGTGCTTGAAAACAAAAAAGGAAGGGAAATCTCAGTAAGTCAGAAATCCAGAACTTTGCTAAAAAATTAGGGAAGAGGCGATAGAAACCCACAGCAGCAAGAAGGGGCTGAAGTTGTTAGGCTTTTAGGGGACCAGGATTGTGGGCCTGAGCCTTCCAACATCTAGGAGCAGGGCTGACTTATTCCATCTGTCCAGGGCTGGGGCTGAGAGGGGCCACCTGCTCTCAGCAGAGTCCTGGAGTTCCTCTGTCACAGAGGAACAGGTTCTGGAAATGTGATCCTTCGTGTGCCAGGTCCAGGCTGTCCCTGATGCAGGACTGGGGATGAGGCCACTGAAGGACCAACCTTCACGAGACTGTCACAAAATCATGTTAGAATTAGAATCTAATAGAACTCTAGTTGGAAATTTAAAAGTATAGTGGGAGATAGAAATAAGGTTATACTTCAACAACAAGAAAAAAAAACCAAATAGCTCAATTAAAAAATGGGGCTTTGAATAGACATTTCTCCAGATAAGGTATACAAACTTCCAATAAGCACATGAAAAGATGCTCAGAATCACTAATCATGAGAGAAATGAAAAATCAAAATCTCCATGAGATACCACACATTAGGGTGTCTACTGTCTAAACCCCAGAAAATTTCCAGTGTTGGTGAGACCATGGAGAAATTGGAAAACTTGTGTGCTGCTAGTGGGAATATAAAATGACACAGTAGCCATGGAATCAGTATGACGAATCCTCAAAAAATTAAAATTGATCTACCAGATGACCCAGCAGTTCTGCTTTCAGGGACATATCAAAAAGATTTGAAAGCCGAGACTCGAAGTGATATTTGTACACTCATATTATTCATGTAGCCCAAAGGTGGAAGCAACCCAAATGTTTATCTACAGATAAATGGATAAATAAAATGAAACCTAGACATATAATGGAATATTATTTAGCCCTAGAAAAGAAAACAAATTCTGAACATACTACAACATGAATAAAACTTGAGTGCATCATGTGAAGTAAGCCAGTCACAGCAAGACAAATACTATATGATTCCACTTATTTGAAGTACCTAGAGTAGTCAGACTCCTAGAGACAGAAAATGGAAGGATGGCTGCCTGGTGCTAGGGGGAGGAGGGGATGGGGGGTTATTGTTTAATAGGAGAAGAATTTCAGTTTTGCAAGATGAAAAGAGTTCTGTGGATGGATGGTAGTAATGGAGGAGAACGTATTTAATATCACTGAACACTTAAAAATGGTTAAAGTGATAGAGTTTTTTGTGTATTTTACCACAATTAAAAAAAATGAGACTACCCTTGATGTCCTTGGAGAATGGCTTAATGGAGCCAAACATAGGATGAAGAAAGACCAGATGGAAAAATTTTCTGCAAATCCGGCAAGAGATAATGGTAACTTTAATTCAGGTAGTATGAGTGAGGTTGAAGTCAAAGGGAGGGATTGAGAAATAAGGAGAGGGTAGGAACAAAAGTTTCAGTGATTGAGCAGATGTGGATGGGAAGGGAGACATAAGCGACTTTTGATCATTGGTTTCAGGCATGGACAAATGGATTGATGTTGGAGACATTTACTGAGATAGGACACCCTGGAAGAGGGCCAAAAGTGGGGGGGCAAGATGGTGAGATTAGTTTTGACTAAGAGGAGTTTGAGATGTCTGTGAAACACCTCAGGGACCAACTTTTTCTTCAACTGCTTCACACTCTATTTACTTCTACCACTAACACACGTACTTGGCTTTCTTTCTAGGTAAACTTTACACAAAGAAACACAGTTTTGTTCACCTAAGGAGTGCTACCCCATCACTGCAGCAGAGATTTTAGCGGTAGATCCTGGGGTTATGCAAATATGCGCTTGCATCAAATAGGATCTATTTCCCTAAGGTCAAAGAATGCTGAAAGCAATCAAACAGATTGTATTTCCAGTGGACTCTCATATCCCAGTGGCAGAACACCGACACGAAGCTTGCATAGGCACAAGGCCAGTTCATTTTGTTCTCACTCACCATAATGCAAACCTAGAATTGCACTGATGGTATATAGATAAGAAGATCCACAGCTGTCTCTGGGACCTGCCAACAGTTCTCTCATCTTCTGTTTTCTTTCCTGCACATAAAATGTTTTTGTTAAAGTAACATAATGGTTTTCGAAATGTGGCTTGTTTATGTTTAGTGATGAACTGTGATCCTAAGAGAGCTTTTTCAGGACACAACACTTAAAGTAGAATCCTAGCGAATCAATCATGTTGATGTTGTCCATTTGCTAGCAGGTACCGTGGAAGATGTTTTTCTTACACAACAACAAATATAATTGTAAAAGTGAGGGCCCTGCCTTTGGCTGAACTGGGTGCGGTATTGGCCAACTGTGGGATCTTGGATGGGTAAATTAATAGCCTGTGAACCTCAGCTTCTTAACCTTTAATTAAAAGGCAGATTAAAAACACCTGATTTGTACAGTTGCTGTAAAGACTAAATGAGATATATACAAATGTACTTATCATGGTACCTAACGTGTAGCAGGCATTTAACAGATATTGATTTCTCTCCTCTGGTGAACTGTTTTATGATTAAATACCACATTTCCCCAGGCCATCCCAGCCTGAAGGTAAGACAGAGGACCACAGCATAGCATAAATGTTCCCACTACCTTATGTGGGGCATTATAAACTCCCTTCAAAGAAATCCTCCCAAATTTGTAGAGTCTCCAGGACTATCTCACACATGCTAATGAGCACAGTGTTTTCAGCTCACACAGTTTGCCATGTTCTTCTCTGCTTTGGCTGTACTGATGATTTGCTCCTGGGACTGTTAATTCTGGTGAAGTAAACAGAAAAGGTGCCAAGAACCTTCTGGTGACTTTGGGAAGATGTTGGGAAAACCCCTCCCATCACTGCCAGCTTCCACCTTCCATCATTGAGGCTACGCAGTACATAGTGCCAATGTCACTCACATGGCCCACATTACCATGATTCCTTCCTCAGCACACGAAAACCACTTCATTTTCTTCCCTGATGTGGTGAGCATCTCTTTTCTGTCTTCATATTAAGCATGATTCTTTTTCTTTGTATGTTTAACCCCCTTTACCTTGGGGACTCCATTATGAGTCCATGGGGATTGGGCCAGAGGAAAATTTGACTAATTGAAATCATACTGAAAAGTCTGTCCTTCCAGCTAACACTGAAGCTTTATTATCAGGCCAAGTTTTTATGTGAAGGCTTCTCTTCTCTGAGGATGAGTTATTTTACAAAAGTTATTTTCAGTCTTTCATGCACACCCCTCCCTTCTCCCACATCCTTTAGGGCTACCTCTCCAGTCTTGTAGATACTCTAGAGTGAATACTTATGCTCTAGTTGAGAATCTTGCTATGGTTTTACACATGGGTAAGACAATTTTTGGAGGACTTTTTCCTCTGAGGAGGAAGAGGGAGACTAGAAGGAAGAAAAAAGAGCATTATGAAATGACAGTGTTAAGTTAGAATGTGATAGGAGGGGCTGAATTTGGGTGGTCGTCATGGAAAGGAAGGGGCAGATGGAGGAGGCTTGATGAAATAACAGACATATATAATTAGTGGCTGGACTGGAGAAAGAGGCCCTGATGGTCGTCATGGATGATTCTGAGTTTTCTGGAAATTTCTGAGAAATTTGATTTGCTTGCAAAGTAAAAATTAAAATTCTAGATCCTTAGTGGAAGTTTTCAAAACCCTGTACTCCCAGCCCCCTACCCTGCCCTAAAACCACAGACTCCTTTAAATTACTCAGTGTCTACATTGGAGACCCCCCTTCTTTGCTGTTCTCTAAGCATCAGGCTTGTGAGTCAGTTGCAATAACTTGTCTGCTCACCTCATGTGTGCTGGTGACAGGGACATGCTAGTCCTCACGAACCCGCTGGTGAGTTGGACTCCCAGGGCGGTATTGCCTATTCTCAGCTAGAGATGGAAAGAAGACCCCTGGGATTCCCATGTGACTGAAGACAGACATTGTTCTCAGCATTCAAATTTGCTTTGAATGAGCATTCTTCACACCCCTTTGTCAGGGACAGCTTATGGGGTGTTGGGAACCACAAAGTTGATTGGATTTTTGTTTTGCTTTGTTTTCCTTTTTTTCCCCTTTATTATGTTATGTTAGTCACCGTACATTACCTCATTAGTTTTTGATGTAGTGTTCCATGATTCCTTGTTTGCATATAACACCCAGTGTTCCATTCAGTACGTGCCCTCCTTAATACCCATCATTGGGCTAACCCATCCCCCCAACCCCCTAAGTTCACTGGATTTCCCCGCAATCTATTGTTTAGGCTCTAGCCTATTAAAATATTAATTTAAGAGGCATATTTGGCACATTTCTTTTTATTTTATTATGTTATGTTAATCACCATACATTGCATCATTAGTTTTTGATGTAGTGTTCCATGATTCATTCCTTGCGTACAACACCCAGTGCTCCATGCAGTACGTGCCCTCTTTAATACCCATCACCAGGCTAACACATCCCCCCACCCCCTCCCCTCTAGAACCCTCAGTTTGTTTCTCAGAGTCCATAGTCTTTCATGGTTTATCTCCCCCTCTGATTTCCCCCTCTTCATTTTTCCCTTCCTACTATCTTCTTCTTCTTCTTTTTTTTTTTTTTTAACATATAATGTATTATTTGTTTCAGAGGTACAGGACTATGATTCAACAGTCTTACACAATTCACAGCACTCACCATAGCACGTACCCTCCCCAATGTCTATCACCCAGCCACCCCATCCCTCCCACCCCCCACCACTCCAGCAACCCTCAGTTTGTTTCCTGAGATTAAGAATTCCTCATATCAGTGAGGTCATGTGATACATGTCTTTCTCTGATTGACTTATTTCACTTAGCATAATACCTTCTAGTGCCATCTACATCGTTGCAAATGGTAAGATTTTTTTGATGGCTGCATAATATTCCATTGTAGATGTATATACCACATCTTCTTTATTCATTCATCTGTTGATGGACAGCTTGGATCTTTCCACAGTTTGGCTATTGTGGACACTGCTGCTATAAACATTGGGGTGCACGTACCCCTTTGGATCACTACATTTGTATCTTTGGGGTAAATACCCAGTAGATTTGGCACATTTCTGAAATAATCTGAACTTTTAAGTAAATGAACAGGAACAGGGATGGTTTTGGTCAATTTTCTGAGAGGGTCTTCAGCACCCCTGTAGTTGGCCCTTCATCAGTGTCCTCATGCTGGCCACTGCTTGGAGTTCTTCACGGGGTCTTCACTGCTTGGGGCTTCAAAACCTCTGTGGCTAAGCTTTCTTTCCTTAGATCCAGTATCAGATTGTCATTTTCCTAGAAGTCTGAAAATAATAGGTGGTTTAATAAGTATAATGATAGATGGGTAGATGATAGATAGATAGATATGGTTTATTAAGTGCCTGGCATTGTGCTTTTCACTTGTTATCTCATTCAGTCCTTATACCAATCTTAGGAGACAAGGTAATGGTCCCTCTTTACAAATGAGGAGAGGCTTATAACATACATGCAAAGTAATGAGCTTTCAATTTCTTAATTGAAGTGAGTAATGTCTCATGGGGATTTCAGGAATCAAGGCAAGCTCTCAGAGGCTCTTTCTCTGATAAAGGCTTCATCCTGGTGGGGCTTTATTCTCTTAAACTTGCTTTTTAATGAAGTAAGCTCTTTGCAAAGGTCTCTTTAGCAGAGAGAAACCACATGTCCTAGTTCAACTTGTTCTTTGAAATCTCATAATCTGTAATTTTTTTTTCAGAATTTGGGGGCAGGTGAACTATTTATTTTAAAAAATATTCAAAACTTTTTTTTTTTAAACCTAAATCCTTACCACCTCTCGGTAAAAGTTATTTAATCACATGGATTAAAAAGAACGATGCACAAGTGTCTGTAAAAATATTTGCCATCTTTGTCTTTTTGGTTTCCTGATTCTGAGTAACCCTTGTTGTCAGACTTCTCTGTATCTGCACAAGCACAGAGCCCCTCTTACTGACTGGGCCCCAGCAAAATGGTGGAAGTGGCTGAAGTTTGAAAACAAGTACAGCATTTTTTTTTCTAGTCTTTTCTCTGCCTTTTAAAAACAATACAATAAAATGCAAACAAGACGAACTTTCCCTTTCCCCTCAATCAAGAAGGGATCTTCAGACATACTTTTGTATGATTTAAAGTAAATGTGATTTTTCAATCTCATGGTATTGGCATTTTCTGTTCTATCTTTAATCCTAGAACAGAGGTTTTTGCAGGGGAGGGGGGATGGTCTCTGATTAAAGAAGTTTCAGGTTAAGGAGCCTTGAGGGTGAAGTGATAGGGGCACAGAAGGAAGAAATTTGGATAGGATGAGCAGCATATCCTTCCTCTTCTCCCTAAAGTGGATAGGCTTCATGAGAAAAAACTTGAAGGTAGCCATTTCTTTACTTACTTTTTTCCTTTGGTGGATTTTGGCAGCTCTGCTCTGTCAGATGATACTAAGCCCCTCCTCCCCCTTTCTCCCTCCCACTGCATGGAAAGGCAAAGAATGAGGTTTAAAGGAAACAGAGCTCTTCTCTGCTCCTGGCTTGTTGATCTGGGCAAGGTCCTTACCACTTAGGGCCCTCAAGGGATAGAGGGAGCTAGTTCCTGCTAAAATTCTGATAAGGGTTTGGAGAATGAATCAAAGTTTACAAAGTACATTAATTGAATAGTCAAATTTTTAGAGAAAGTTTTTAACATATAAAATATTATTAAAAGTTCAAGGGAAAGGTTTTTTTTTTTAACAAATATTAAAACTCAGTGCTGGTTATGTGGACTAGCCTAGATTTGAAAAAGTCTCTTAAAATTGAATTATTTTTTCCTCTGATTATAAAAACACTTCAATGCAATGCAGAACAAGCTCTTCTCTCCATCTCACTCTACCCCCATTGTACAGAAGTAGAAGAGAATAGTACCAAAATGGCAGTGATGGCTTGTTTGGGGTACCAACAGGAAGCTTGCAGTATTATGCTGTCCACCCTATGATTACTTCATCAGGAAGCTCACTCTTATGTTCTTGCCTAGTCAGGCCTCCCTACCTCCTATCTTCTGGCTGGACTATGAGTTCTATGCTAGCTTGGAGCTTCACATCTCTTTGGATCATGTGGAAAAGAAATCCCATGTAATTGCCATTGAGCCTTTCTTCATGTTCATTGAATTTATTGAGATGTGAGGTCTCCCTCATATAGGGGGCTATCATGGGGAAATCTATTATGATCTCATCCTTGTGTTTCATGGTCACAGCTCACTGTTCATCACTCTTTTCCTAATGTGCACCTTTCCCTTTACCCATCAAAATAAACTGGCTTACCGCATGATCATCCTACAGCAAAGTCTACTGTCAAGTCTTTAATATTTTCAGAGTTTCTAATCAGCTTTTCAGTGTCTTAAATAAGTCCCTCTTAAATGTGAGATCCCCAGATATTTGAGGAAAAACTAACATGAAATGAAGACAGAGGAAGCAAGGACAATGTGGGAAATAAAGAAAAAAGAGAAGATCAAACAGATTCTCTTAGAGAAGATAATAAATCCATGAACAAGAACAGGGTACAATAAAAGTGATTTTAAGAAAATAATAAAGAGCTCTATAAAAATTATGACAACAAAAAGAAAAAAATTAAGCCAAAGGTTTAATTGATAGAAAACTTGAGTAAAGTCACAAACTGAATTGTGTCCTCCTGCCAAATTTAAAAGTTGAAGCCCTAACTCATAGTCCCTCAGGATATGATTGTGTTTGGAGATATGGCTTCAAAGAGGTAATTAAGTTAAATGAGGCTCTTAGGATGTGCTTTAATTCAGTGTGACTGGTGTCCATATGAGATGAGATTAGAACATGTAGAGAGGTGTGTGTGTATAGAGTGACAGCCCTGTGGAGTGGCACCTACAGGGTGGCCATCTGCAAGCCAAGGAGAGAGGTCTCAGAGGAAACCAACCCCACCAGCAACTCGACCTTGGACTTCCAGCTTCCAGAAATAAGTTTCCATTGTTTGAACCATGCATTCTGTGGCATTTTTTTATGGCAGCCCTAGCAAGCTAATATAGTAAATTTCCCAGAAGATAGAATAACAACAACAAAACCCACATGAACACACCACAACAAGAAGATGGGAAACATGGGACAGCCAAAGAAATTAGACAAATCCACGTGGTTCCAGATCTCAAAAAGAAAAAAAACAGACACATGGAATGAAGAAAAGTATAGAAGAAATAATATAGGAAAATAAGGTTAAAAAGTTTTGCCAAGTACCTGAAATAACAATGAAAACAAACTACATACCAAATCATGTCATTGTGAAATTTCAGAAGCCTGGGAATAAAAAGAAGATCTTAAAATCTTCCAGAGAATATGAGAAAGACAAAGGTCAAAAGTTAATTACATGTACAATGAAACAGAAACCAGAATAATGTTGGATTTCTCAAGAAGAGAATGTGTACGTGAATGATTGCAGATATCTTAGGAAACTTCAAGGAACTTTTCTACAGATGTAAGAATGACTTATTTTGTGTCTCACTCAAATTATTAAGCACCATTATGGCTTAGTAAGTTGTGGCAGATTCTGCATCAATGCTCAATAAAAGTTAAAGGAAAATAAGATGATGGACAAAATTTGATGCATGTCAGCAGGCTTTATGGCCACCAAAGAAATATATCATTGTTTTGGTCAGAAGAAATTTAGAACTGGATTGTGTTCCTTTTTTTTTTTTTTTTTTAATTGAAGTATAATTAACATACTGTGTTACATTAGTTTCAGGTGTATACTATAATGATTCAACAATTTTATAAATTTCTCAGTGTTCATCAAGATAAGTACATTCTTACTTCCCTTTATCTGTTTCACACCCTCCCCTCTTCCCCTCTGGCAACCACCAGTTTGTTTTCAGTATTTAAGAGTCTGTTTTTGTTTGTCTCTTTTTTTTCTTTCTTTGCTCATTTGTTTCTTAAATTCCAAATATGACTGAAATCATATGGTATTTTTCTCTCTCTGCCTTATTTCACTGAATACCCTCATTAATACCCTTTAGGTCCATCCATGTTGTTAATGAATGGCAAAATTTCATTCTTTTTTATGGCTGGGTAATATTCCATTACACACACACACACACACACACACACACACACACATCTTCTTCATCCATTCATTTATTGATGGACACTTGGGTTGCTTCCATATCTTGTTTATAGAAAATGCTGCAAAAAAATAGGGGTGCATACATCTTTTCAAATTAGTGTTTTTTTTCCCCTTTGGGTAAATACCCAGGAGTGAAATTACTGGATCATATGGTATTTCTATTTTTCATTTTTGAGAAAACTCCATGTTTTCCACAGTGGCTGTATGAATTTACATTCCCACCCACAGTCACAAAGATTCCTTTTTCTCCACATCTTCTCTAACACTTGTTATTTCTTATCTTTTTGATTTTAGACTTTCTGACAGATGTGAGGTGATATCTCATTGTGGTTTTGATTTGCATTTTTCTGATGATAAGTTATGTTGAACATCTTTTCATGGGTCTCCTGGCCATCTGTATGTCTTTGGAAAAATGTGTATTCAGGCCCTTTGCCCATTTTTGATTGGATTGTGTTTTTGGGGGGTTATAGAAGTTCTTTATATATTTTGGATATTACCCCTTATCAGATATAAGATTTGCAAATATCTTCTCCCATTTAGTAGGTTACTTTTTAATTTGGGGTGGTTTCCTTTGCTGTTCAAACCCTTTTTATTTTGGTGTAGTCCCAATAGTTTATTCTTGCTTTTGTTTTCCTTGCCTGAGAAGACATATCTAGAAAAATGTTTTTATGGTTGATGTCAAAGAAATTACTACCTATGTTTTCTTCTAGCAGTTTTATGGTTTCAGGTCTCACATTTAGGACTTTAATCCATCTTGAGTTTATTTTTGTGTATGGTTTAAGGTAATGGGCTAGTTTCATTATTTTGTGTGTAGCTGTCTACTTTTCTCAGCACCATTTGCAGAAGAGACTGTGTATTCTTGCCTCCTTTGTTGTAGATTAATTGACCACATAAGTGTGGCTCTATTTCTGGACTTTCTATGCCATTCTATTGATCTGTGCCTATTTTTGTGCCAGTACCATAATGTTTTGATTACTGCAGCTTTGTGATATATCTTGAAATCTGAGATTGTGATACCTCCAGCTTTGATATTCTTTTTCAAAATTGCTTTGGCTATTTGGGGTCTTGTATGGTTCCATACAAATTTTAGGATTATTTGTTCTAGCTCTGTAAAAAATGCTGTTGATATTTGCATAGGGATCACATTAAATTTGTAGGTTGCTTTGGGTAGTATGGAAATTTTGACAATATTTGTTCTCCCAGTCCATGAGCATGGAATATATCTCCATTTCTTTGTATCATCTTCAGTTTCTTTCCTCAGTGTCTTATAGTTTTCAGAGTACATGTCTTTCACCTACTTGATTAAGTTTATTCCTTGGTATTTTATTATTTTTGGTATAATTGTAAATGGCATTGCTTTCTTAATTTCTCTTTCTGCTACTTCATTATCAGTATATAGAAATGTAATGGATTTCTGTAATTGATTTTGTATCCTGTGGCCTTACTGAATTCATTTGTCAGTTCTAGTAGTTTTTGGTGGAGTCTTTAAGGTAAGGTTTTCTACATATAGGATCATGGCACCTGAAAATAGTGAAAGTTTGACTTCTTCCTTACCAATTTGGATGCTTTTTATCCCCTTTCATTGTCTAATTGCTGTAACTAGGACTTCCAGCACTATAATGAATTAAAGTGGTGAGAATGGACACCCTTGTCTTTTTCCTGATCTAAAGGGGAAAGCTCTCAGTTTTTCATCACTGAATATGATGTTATCTGTGTTTTTTCATACAGGGCCTTTGTTATGTCAAGGTGTGTTCTTTCTAAACCTACTTTCTTGAGGGTTTTTATCATGAATGGATATTGTACTTTGTGAAATGATTTTTCTGCATCTATTGAAATGATGATATGGTTTTTATCCTTTCTCTTATTGTTGTGATGTATCATGCTGACTGATTTGTAAATATTGAACCACACTTGCATCTCTGGAATAAATCCTATTTGATTGTGGTGAATGATATCTTTAAGGCATTGTTGGGTTTGGTTTGCTAATATTTTGTTAAGGATTTTTGTAGCTATGTTCATCAGAAATATTGGCCTGTAGTTCTGTATTTTTATAGTGTTTTTGTTTGGTTTTGGTATCAGGGTAATGCAGGCCTCATAGAATGAATTTGGAAGCTTTCCTTCTTGGATTTTTTTGGAATAGTTTGAGAATAATAAGTATTAACTTTTTAAATTTAAAATCAATTAATTAACATATAGTGTATTAGTTTCAGAGCTAAAGTTTAGTTCTTTATCAGTTGCATATAACACCCAGTGCTCATCACATCATGTGTCCTCCTTAATGCCCATCACCCAGTTACCCCATCACCTCACCCACCTCCCCTCCAGCAACCCTGTTTGTTTCCTATAGTTAAGAGTCTCTTATGGTTTGTTTCCCTCTCTGATTTCATCTTATTTTATTTTTCCCTCCTTTCCCCTATGTTAATCTGTTTTGTTTCTTAAATTCCACATATGAGTGAAATCATAGAATATTTGTCTTTCTCTGACTGATTTCACTTAGCATAATACCCTCTAGTTCCATTCACATTGTTGTAAATAGAAAGATTTCATTCTTTTAATGGCTGAGTAATATACTATAAAGGAGGAGCTCTGATATTCTGTGGTAGTGTGCTTTGCCTATTTGTTGGGCTGATCATGGAACCAAACTATTTTGTTATCAGTCATATACACAAGAAACTGTTCTTCACAATGAAACCCAAGAAAGCTGAATTTTATTGGTTTGTTCTTATATTACTCAAAATGTAAAAGTAATATAAGAACAAACTATAATAAGGTAGAGTTTTGTTTTGGTTTAGGTTTGTTTGTTTCTAGTTTTGTTAGCAGTTAGTATAAGCATCCCTCTTACAGGAAGAGTTGCTTTTGCTGGCAGAATGGCTTAATAAGCCCATATGGAGTGTGAGCTAAGGCTCCTGGGCCTGGGCATTGGGTGGTGACAAAACTTTGAAGAAACCGATCACCCTGTGTAACTGAAAGAAAAGAACTGGGGGCTCCAGGGGGAAATTCCAGGAAGTTGGGGTCAAAAGTAAAGAAAGGAGGGAAAGAGGCCAAACAAAATGATAGATTGCCATGTATAATGTAACCCTTCTTTAGTCCCAATTATACACAGTCTATATAAAATAGACTGTCTACAAAAAATTCTGTAATAATTATTCATTACATTCTTGTGGAGTCTGGTGAATTGGCTTCATTTAAAGGCATGATAAGGAGGGCACGTGTTATAATGAGCACTGGGGGTTATACACAAATAATGAATCATTGAACACTACATCAAAAGCTAATGATGTACTGTATGGTGACTAACATAATGTAATTAAAAAAATAAAAGCATGATAGCTTTATAAAATTATCATTTCTAAAATAAATGAGATGTTATTTCTATCTTCTTAAAAAATGCCAAATTAATGAAGGGGATTATCTAAGTAATGATGGTAATGTACTTATATTTTATCTAAACTGAGCAGAAAATTAAAGAAAGGTATGTATTGTGTCTAAAATATCTAGTTTTTCTGCTGTAACTTAATTGCAATATACCATGTATTTCTTCAAGATTTTATTTATGTGCATGTTTTAAAACTGACCCAAATGCCAACTAACTTTTAGAACTTTTTATGTATAAATGTTGTTTATATTCAAAATGTGAAATTCATTTCCTATTCCTGGACTATCAGAACTTCACTTAGCAATTATCTCTAGCTACCAAGCTCATATGCCTCTTGGGGCAGGGAGTTCACAGTCCAAACCATCCTAGACAAGGTAAACATGTGAAATAACTCTCTCCTTGAGAGTTCCTAAGACTTTAACAATCTCCTGAAGTTTAATTCTAAAATTTACAGAATAAATTTGCCTTATTAAACTAATTCACACTGAGAGATTTGCTGGGGGTGAGGGGAAACTGAATTCTAAAGTAGATTACTGGGAATGAGCAATGCTGAACATAAAGGCATGAATCATAAATAAGAGAATGCCCAGTACCAGGAGCAGGCCAATGTAAGAAACATATTTGAGTAGGTACCATGATGGCAACTGCCTGGTCTCTTTATGCCTATGTCTAATCTTGATCCTTTGGGCATCCCTTTTGCCTCAGGGATAATAAGGAAGGAAATATTTGTATATGAAAGATCAGAATTCTCTAGAATGAACAAAAATTCCTCCTAATTCCCTTATACTAACTGCTATGAAAACTAGAAACAAACAAACCTAAACCAAACAAAACTCTACCTTATTGTTGGTATGACAAAACTTTGGCATTAGCAGGAAATAGCAAAGGATTTCACATTTAATTCATGTCCTCCATTTAGTAAAAGGACTTTATTTTTTAGCTTTAAGTCAGTGAATTTATTATGCATATTTTAAAGTTGATTTTTTAAAAAGTTCTTATTTAAATTCCAGTTAATATAAAGTATAATATTAGTTTCAGGTGTACAATTCAGTGATTCAACACTTCCATATAACACCTTGTGCTCATCACAAGTGCCCTCCTTAATCCCCATCACTTATTTAATCAATCCCCGTACCCACTTCCTCTCCAGCAACCCTCAATTTGTTCTCTATAGTTAAGAGTCTGTGAGAATTTGTTTTGTTTCTTCAATTCCACATATGAGTGAATTTTTTTTTCCTATGAGAATTTGTTTTGTTTCTTCAATTCCACATATGAGTGAAATCACATGGTATTTGTCTTTCTTGGACTGACTTATTTCACTTAGCATAATACACTTTAGCTCCATTCACATTGTTGCAAATGGCAAGATTTCATTCTTTTTATGGCTGAATAGTATTCCATTGTATATATATGCCACATCTTCTTTATCCATTCATCAGTTGATTGGCATTTGGGTTCTTTCCATAATTTGGCTATTGTTGATCTTTTAATCCAAGTTTTTATTCAATTCTATTCCAAGCATTTGAGCAACATGGTCAATTTGAATATTTGTATGCCATTGGCATTGAACAATAAGTTTCATGGGGAAAAAACCCTCACAGATTAAATAATGAAAAAGCCAATATATTCTTTTTTTTATTGTGGTAAAAGACATATAACATGAGATCTACCCTCTTACCAAATTTCTAAGTATAAGTTCAGTATTATTAACTATAAGCAGAGTGTTATAACAGCAGATCTCAAGAGTTTTTCATCTTGTATAACTGAAACTTTATATCTGTTGAACAACAACCCCCCCCTTTTTTTCCTGCCCCCATCCCCTGGCATGTATCATTCTACTTTCTGCTGCTATGAGTTTAACTACTTTAGATATCTCATGTAAATGGAATCATGCAGTATGTCCTCAAGGTACATCCATGCTGTCTCATGTGACAGGATTTCCTTTTTTAATGGCCGAATAATATTCCATTGCATGTATATACCAAATTTTCTTTATCCATTCATTTATCAATGGAAATTTAGGTTTCTACCATATCTTGGTTGTTGTGAATAATGCTGCGGTGAACATGGGAGTACAGAATTCTCTTTGAGATCCTGATCTCAATTCTTTTTTCAATTCTGAATATATACCCCAAGGGGGGAGTTGAATTATATGGTAGCTCTATTTTCACTTTTTTGAGGAACCTCCATACCATTTTCCATAATGGCTGTGCCACTTTATGTTCCCACTAACAGTGAACAGAGTTCCAATTTTTCCACATTCTTGTAATACTTGTTTATGCTTTGTCTTTTTGATAATAGCCATCTAACAGGTGTGAGGTGATATCTAATTGCGTTTTTTTCTTATTTTTTTCTAAATTGTAGTTTTTGATTTGTATTTCCCAGAAAATCAGTGATGTTGAGCATCTCTTCGTGTACTTGTTGACCACCTGAACGTCTTCTTTTGAAGAACTTTGCTCATTGAATTTTTTTTTCTATTGAGATGTAGGAGTTCCTTATATATTTTGGATATTAATCCTTTATCAAATATGTGGATTGCAGATATTTTCTCCCATTTATTAGGGTGCCCTTACACTGTATTGATTGTTTCCTTTGCTGTGCAGAAACCTTTTGGTTTGATGTGATCCCATTTAACTATTTTTGCTTTTGTTTCCTGTGCTTTTGGTGCTTTCTCCAAGAAATCATTGCTAAGACCAGTGCTATAAAACTTTTCTCTTATCAGACTTGGAGTTTTTTGAATTATCAATTAGTGTGGACAATAGACATCATGACACTATTATTTCTATTCCTATTATTCCCTATTCTTGAATCTTATTTCTTCCTTGACCTCTACCCATGACTGACATCCACCAGCTTGAATCAGGGTTGCCTATGTGCATGGTGTCCCCTAGGTTGGGCACTGCATCACCTGTATTGCTTTGAAAAATGGCCTCAAATGGAAAAAGTTTTGATTTGTATTCCCCTGATGATGAGTGATGTTGAGGATCTTTTCATGTGTCTGTTAGCCATCTGTATGTCTTCTTTGGGAAAAGTCTATCCATATCTTCTGCCCACTTGTTAACTGGATTATTTGTGTTTTGGGTGTTGAGTTTGATAAGTTCTTTATAGATTTGGGATACTAACCCTTTATCAGATATCATTGGCCGATATCTTTTCCCATTCTGTAGGTTGCCTTTTAGTTTTGTTGATTGTTTCCTTCAGCGTGCAGAAGCTTTTTATCTTGCTGAAGTCCCAGTAGATCTTTTTGCAGATGACATGATATATATGTAGAAAACCCCAGAGACTCCACCCAAAATTGCTAGAACTGATATATGAATTCAGTAAAGTTGCAGGATACAAAATCAGTGTACAGAAATCTGTTGCATATCTATACACCAATAATGAAGCAGCAGAAAGAGAAATCAAGGAATTTTCCCATTTACAATTGCACCAAAAACCATAAGATACCTAGGAATAAACCTAACCAAAGAAGTAAAAGATCTGTACTCTGAAAACTGTAGAACACTTATGAAAGAAATTGAAGATGTCACAAAGAAATGGAAAAATATTTCATGCTCATAGATTGAAAGAACAAATATTGTTAAAATGTCTATATGACCCAAGGCAATCTACACATTTAATGCAATCCCTATCAAAATGCCACCAGCATTTTTCACAGAGCTAGAACAAACAATCCTAAAATTTGTATGGAACTAGAAAAGACCCGAATAGCCAAAGCAATCTTGAAAAAGAAAAGCAAAGCGTAGGCATCACAATTCCAGACTTCAAGCTATATTACAAAGCTGTAGTCATCAAGACAGACACATAGATCAATAGAACAGAATAGAAAACCCAGAAACGAACCCACAATCATATGGCCAGCTAATCCTCAACAAAGTGGGAAAGAATATCCAATGGGAAAAAGTCTGTTCAACAAATGGTGCTGGGAAAACTGGATAGCAACATGTAAAAGCAAGAAACTGGACCACTTTCTTACACTATACACAAATTAAAAATGGATGAAAGACCTAAATGTGAGGCAGGAAACCATCAAAATCCTAGAGGAGAACACAGGCAGTAACCTCTTTGACATAAGCCATAGCAACTTCTTACTAGATAGGTCTCTGGAGGCAAGGGATCCAAGTTATTTTTAAGTGTGTATACACACACACACATACACACACACACACACACACACACACACACACACACACACCTGTGAGCTCAGAACCAGTCTTTACAAGAGAATTTGCCCAGAGTTTATTTTGACTTGGGCAATACAAGTCAACTGCTCTGAAATTTGAAGTCCATACCTATGTAATACAATAGAAGGTAGAAACGATCTAACATTTTGTTTACCTTTCACTGAGAATAATTTCCTTGTGTTAACTCGACTGCCATTCATACACCTAAATTCACTCAGCCTACATCATTCTATTAACTGCTCCCAATATATTGGATTAGGCAATTTCTAGACTTATAAATCCACTTTGTTGTGTGTATAGTCTCCCCTCCCCCCCAGTAATACCAGCCACCAGGTAGAACCTCCAAGGTACCACCTGTCTGCACAATTTATTTTGATACTTTTTTTTAAAGGATTTTATTTATTTATTTGACAGAGTGAGAGCACAAGTAGGCAGAGTGGTAGGCAGAGGGAAAGGGAGAAGCAGGCTCTCCACTGAGCAGGGAGCCGGATGTGGGTCTCGATCCCAGGACCCCAGGATCATGACCTGAGCCAAAGGCAGCTGCTTAACCGACGGAGCCACCCAGGCGCCCCTATTTTGATACCTTAAAAGCATTATAATTTTTCACACAGAACATAAACTAGATATATTATAGTACAGAGATGTTAGGTTGGTTAATATTTCTATTTCTTTTCTACTCAGTGCTCCCATGGTGAAATAATATTTCTTTATTCTTATTTGTTCTGACTAAAATACCGTGAATTATGACTCTGCTCCAAAGTTGGTGAGTTATTCAGCCATAATTCTGCTCACACACAAATAAAGTGTGTATCTCTATTTGGTCTTTGGACATGACTTCACTGGGGGAAGATCTCAAGAAATCTCAGATCCATGAGCTGTATCAGATGTGCCAGAGGATCTGTCCACATGGGATTTCTAGACTGATTCTAGGTTTAAGATTTTAATAGGCCAGGAATGTACAAAAGTTGGGGCCCTTTTCCCTTTCCATTGAGTTAATCACTTTTGCCTGCAAGTGTATTTAAGTTTAAGTGTGACTGGAGAGAGGAAAAAGCCTCCCAATCAAGAGGTACTGTGGTTGCTGTTAAATTCCAGAGGCAAAGATGGCTAGTGACATTAGCTTTTGACAAGTGACTTCAGACTATGTTTTTAGAAATCAAGATAAACAGAAGGCTGCTATAGTTAACTAGATATTCAAACAATTGGATTGATTTTATTGAATTTTTACCAAATTGTATGGACTTTTAGTTTAGAGGATATTTTTCAGTAGTTTCAAACTGAAATTCCTCAAAAACAACTAATGCAAATTTAACAAGAGAAATAAAATTTTTCTCTAGGTGTCTCTACATAATTTATTTTATATTCAGAGCATGAGGTTTTATATATATTGCCCATGGCTGGTCATAAGAGTCATAGTCTACTGGGATTTAGTGTATTGTGTCGTTAACAGTTGACTGCCTCTGAAGTCTAGAGGGCTATTTTTATGGTCCTGACATGAAAGACCACAGTGCAGGTTTATCTGTGAGGCAGTTACAGGAGGGCTATAAAGTGATTTCAGTTGACTACTGTGCCTTCCATTGACATCAAGAGTATTTCATAGTTTGGTGCTTGGTAAATTTTAGATTCTAAAGGTACAGTTGGTATGTTTGGGAGCATTAATCTCTGACTCACAGATTTATTGTTAACCCTTATCATTTGTTTCGAATAGAAGAACAACTATAGGATGGCAAAACTCTTCCCCTGTTCTGAGTGATCTTTTGACTTTGAAAAAGAGGTCATTAAATATTTCACTCACATGCTGTGAAATTAGGGGCCTTTAGTAATTAATTTAGAAAGAAAATGTGATTGGGGACAAGAGCAGGGGATATGGAATCCTACAGTACAAGTACAATGTACTATATTTATATATATTCTTCAATTCTTTGTATATATATATTCATATATATATGGATATCTATAAACCATATGAGGGCTATCTTTCAAAGTCATAATCTTAAGAAGGTATATCCTAACTCCGATGGTGGAACCTTTGCTTAACAAATATTTAGATTACAATTTTAAAATGTCAAAGTTTCTAATGTTTGGCTTTAATTCTGTAAGGCAGTTTCTATCTTTCTGCATCCACATGTGTCCTGTATCTTTTCAAACTGGGGTTTGAAAGATTGTTCAGTAATAACTCAGCATGCCCCCACTTTCATCCCATTTCATTATGTGAAGAACCAATTAAGATACTTGATGGAGAGAGCCATGGTGTGGGAATCCAAAGGGGGTTCTTATTTCTGGTCTTACAATATGATTTGTATGACCTCAGGTAAGTCATTTAGCTCCTGAGCCAGAAGTGAAAGAAGGAAATAATGTTTGCCCCTGGGAAATGCTATGGATTTCTTTGATAGTCACAGAGGAAAGGTTCATGTAAAAATACGTTACAATATTTGTCTTCTCAAGAATCTGATATGGCTAGTCTCTTGTGAAATAAATGGCTAGATAGTTATCAGCTGAAAATGATCTCCCTGAAGTATTTACACTTTGTTTTGAAGTTTTACAGCCATTTCTAAGACACAAGATAATGAAGATTTAACACCATTACCATTGAGAAAAGCTCTAGGCCTGGGGGAGGAAGGGAGCCATATAATGGGCTAGACACCTTATTTTGCAGGGGTAAGGGCAAAAAAAAAAAAGGTACTTCTGGTTGTAATAATTTCTCTATTTACTTTTAAGAGAGTAGAGACCTTAGTGTGTCATGCCAATTACTTACTAGTGCATATCTGACCACACAACATGGAAGGTTAGATAGACTTATGTAATAACTCTTTCATAAAGTCCATCAAATTGTATATCACTCAAAATTGACTGGTTTTATCTTGGTAGAAGGCTATTCCAATATTAAGGTTGCTTCCTTAATATATCTCAACTTGAGATTTTTCCCTCAGAGAAATGGTTTGTATGGTATTTCTCATATCCCTCCTCCCTATATCCAAAAACTTCCTAAAGAAATAAGTAATAGATGTGAGAAGGAAACAAATTCTATATGATAAAAATACTAAATCACTCTTACTTATTGAGTGCTTATTGTGTGATAGTGTCTGTTAAGCATTTTATTTGCATTATTTCATGTAAGCCACACAGTAAATATATAAGGTACTTACCATTGTTATCTTCCTGGTTTGCAGGTGAAGAAATAGGCATAGAGAGGTTAATTAACTTACACAGGGTTGTAGATCCCGCCTTTATGCAGCAAGCACATACTAAGAACTGTACTCTACAAAGTAGTAGCTAATAAATAATAATTAAAGGACCAAATCTATCATTTTGTTCATACTGAGCCAGGTTTGCACAGGACCTCGATTCCCAATGGTCTGTAGGCATGGCTGGCAGCTAAGGCCAGATCTGCCAATGCCTTGACCCAAGGTGGGCTGAGCAAGCTAGCATAAGGTAGCCATCAGATCATAGCTATCCCTTCTCACATGTTGGCTGGAGAAGTGCAGAAGCAATTTGGCCGGACCAGCCATGGTCTGGAACCCTCAGGGGGTATGTGACCGGGAGTGTTGGAGAACTGTTGTCTGCCCAATCTAATGGTCATTTCTCCCTTGGAGCTCAGGCTGCCCTTTGCTTCTGAGATGCCTTCCTGGGAAGGTCTTCTGCTATTGGCATTAGACAGCTTCAAGGGCAAGTCGCCCATTTATAATCCTAAACCTGGATGTTGAAGATGATAAGAAGGAGTGTGCACTGTTTGGTATTCTAAATTATGCTCCCCAGAGCTCCTGCGAGGGCAGGCACTGAACCTCTCATTCCTGCCTCAACCTCTACAACAACTCTTCCTTCTATCTAATATGTGCTTTGGGGTTGAGTGTGAGATTTTATAGGCATAACCTATTTCCTGGTAAAAATACATTTGTAGTCACTAGTGTGGTATTGAGGCATATTCATTATTCCATCAGGGAGAAGATGCACTCTCAGACCCAAAGAATGCATTTATTATTGTATCCTTTCAAAGATCCTTAAAAGAATTTCATGAAGGATATAATTAATAATAAGATATGGCACTTTTGTACCTGACAGATCTGAATCACTATCCTTGTTAGCCTAAATCTAAGAAAAATTCGAAGAAATTTAGAATGATTTTTAAAAAATTCCTTTAGAAGAAAGGAATGTTTTACACCCTTTTACACCCTTTCTTTACACCCTTTCTTAAATGGGTGTAAACGGAAAAACTTTGGCTCTTATTCTGGAAACAGAATCATGCATGGAAAATCCCCAATTAAAAGGTCACTTTTAACTGAAACTGAAAGAAACAAGTTCAGAGTCTAAAACCAGAGAAAGAAGGATAAGCTAATATTCTTTAAGCTGAAAAGAAATGTGATACTTTTCTAAAGCGTTACCTTTGAGAAAGTTATGAAGTCCTTTGTTATTTTTTCTTGATCCAAGTTATTTGATAATCCAGAAAACAAAACTAAATATTTCTAAAGAAACTTGAGGAGAATGATTCTAGCATTCCATAAAAAGAATCCTCTTTTCTTTTTGGTGTTCCTTTAATGGGAATTTTTATTGTTGAAGGAAATGTCCCACTAACATTTTATATAAAGTTCCCTTGAGAGTGGGTCTTAGTGGTGGGGATTCTATGGTATTAATGTTGGCTGTGAGCATTTTTTTTCCGTAATTTATCCATAGAGATTATATCATCTTCTGGGGTCACAGAATGCCTAGGCAGATGATTTGCATGTGATTGAAAGTTGTTGCATTCTTAGAGTTGTCTCAGAGACAAAAAGTATATTCCTGGGTTCTCTTCTGGCGAGAATGGAGTTTGGAGGTTTGCTTACCTGATAGAGTAATCCTAGTATTAGAATTGTCTACTGGCCGATGGACTCTGAAAAACAAACTGAGGGTTCTAGAGGGGAGGGGAGTGGTGGGATGGGTTAGCCTGGTGATGGGTATTAAGGAGGACACGTTCTGCATGGAGCACTGGGTGTTATGCACAAACAATCACGAAACACTACATCACAAACTAATGATGTAATTTATGGTGATTAACATAACAATAAAAATTTCAAGAAAAAATAAAAAATAAAAGATAATGAAAAAAACAAAAAAAAGAATTGTCTACTGGCATTTGCAGCCCTACGTCCCTTGTAAATGCTCCCCTATAATGCTTCAGGTGGAAGCTTGGGAGCTATGTTTCTTGGGCTATTTTGGTAGCAGGGTTCCAGGATGGCGGGGCTCTGCCACTGAGATGCTTTCACATGGGATTGCAAAAGTGGAAGAGGGGCAAACATTTTTTCCCCCTGTCCTCTGGCAGTGGGGTGAGCTGATGAGTAGGCTTGCCAGATGTCCAGATGTGCGTGGTTGCCCTTTCACCTGTGTTGGAGCTTTGAGAAGCTGAGAAGCTACTTCATGGTTTGGATTTGGGGGGCATGGCAGCCTCCTCTCTTTTTGTGACCACAAACCTGAAACTTATGCAGCTCCTCCTGACTTTTGCTCCTCTAGTCTTTCCAATCGTTTTATACGTACCCAGTTGAATTGAATTATATTGAATCCATGCCTGGTTAAAATATGTGGCATACTTTCTGATTTCCTGGCTGAATCCTGACTAACACAGGGGATTTTTCTCAACATTTACGTTTATCCAGTGAAGAAAGCTTTCATTTCTTGTTGCTGGAGTCCACTAAACTTTGGAAGAGAAGGTTCCATCTTTAACAAGTCCATGAAATTTGGTTTCATTTTGTGTTTTAAAGTCAATTCAGGGGACAGCACAGTTTTTTAATAAAGATGACATATGGTTAGTGAAATCTCTTTCTAGCTAAATTTATAATCCAGTTTATACATGACAGTATTTTGAGGAGTTAATTAGGCTATAAATACTAATATAGTTATAAAACATATTTAAAGGAAGGAAGTTTGTTATATCATCCCTGTAGTTCCCTTTTCAGCTGTGTGGTTATTGTTAACAATAAATAGGAAAAATCATATCATCTGAGACCATCACTAATTAGTAATGCCTATTTGAACCTGACCCAATGATAAGATCATCTTATTTACAGCCTGTGGTTTCAGGGTAGAGAGTACAAGGTTGGCAGAGATGAGAGAATCCTAGGGCTTTGTCATGGTTGGTGTGGGGGCTTTGTCCAGAGGGGCCCTGGATTAGAGAAGTTTTTTCCACCCATAGCCCCAGGCTGCACTGAGGATTCTAGGAGTTTTTCTTCTCAGCCTCTTGGCTTTGGCTCATGAAGCGTCTCTCTTAAGCCATTTATAGTTTCTGTTATTGCAGACAGAGAATGAGGGCCAGCCTGTTCTTATTGCAGGTTGGGAAAGGGACGGCCTTTTGTCCTCCTCCCAGAGGAAGTAGTGTATCTAGGGGGTCATAGAGTATGGTCCCTAGAGTGCAGCTGAGCAATTTTTAGTGCTGCATCTCAACTTCCAGGTAAGTTCCCGGGTAGTAGGAGAGACAGGTGGAAGTAAGGTAGCACTGAGCACCTGTTAGTGATGGACATGTAATTTACATAAATTAGATATCCCCAGAGGAACACTATGTAGATGATCTTACATGTTTCTTTCAACTCTGAAAAACTATGGATTGATAAGGAATGGTTGGATGTAGAGGGAGGACCATTTCATTAAGAGGCCAAAGACCCAAGTTCTGGCTCCTACTTCATCTCAGAGGGGCCTGAGGAGGTTAATATTCCTTCTGACTCTTGTGGCTCCATGCATCAAGTGCTTTTGCTAGCAGGGGACTAAACTGATGATCTCTGAGGTTTATTCTGGTTTAGGTTCTATAGTCTGTGATATCATAAATGTTTGGGTATACATCCAAGGTCTTGTATTTCATTCCTAGTTTTGTTACCTTATAGTAAATGTATTAATATATATACAGTGCTTAGAAGAAGGACCGGCACATAAGAAGATCCACATAAATGTTTGCTAAATAAATCATCTCTGCTGATTTAGGCAAGTCAAGTGATAAACTCTGCTTCATTTCCACATCACCCAAATGATGTTCTGGTAATTTCCAGCCTTTTGGTTAAAGAATGGAGTAGATCCTGAGCTTCAGTCTCAGAAAGGAATACATTGTCATTTGCCTTGGGTTGGGTACCAGTGGCCTTGGTTGCCATCACGGTGCCAGGGAAATACTTACTGTCTTAGCCTTGACTTTTAAACTCAGCAAATGTTGAGAGGGAGAGATGAAGTGTTAGATCAGCAGTTCTGTTAAATTAGCAGTTCTGTCCCTACCAAGTCAACTGATTCCCTTCTCTTTTTCTTCAATCAGTACAGGGGACTTGGTCTAATAACTCAGGAAGTCAGAAGGGGAGCAACGAGATTCTGAGTAACCCAAATAGATGTTACGAGGCCCTTCCATTAAGATCTGTATTCTTTTCCTCCCTCTAGCTTTATTGAGCTATTATTAAGAAATGAAAATTGTATATATTCAAGGTATACAGTGTGATGTTTTGATATATGTATAGATATATTATGAAATGATACATATTGTGAAATATGTATATTGTAAAATCACATATATTGTGAGATACATATATTATGAAATGATTACCACAATCAAGCTAATCAATGTATTCATCATCTCTCATAGTTACCTTTTTTTTTTGGTGTGTATTGTGAAAACACTTAAGATTTACTGTCTTAGAGCATTTCAAGTGAAAAACACAGTTTAATAACTGTAGTCACCATGCTGTACTTTAGAACTTATTCATTATGATAACTGAAACTTTGTACTGTTTGATGAACATCTCCCTTTCTCCCCTCCTTCCCTTCTCTTGCCCCAAGTCCCTGGCAACTAACATTCTACTCAGCTTTCATGAATTTAACTTTTTTCAATCCAACATATAAGAGAGATCATTTAGTATTTATCTTTTTGTGTCTGGCTTGTCTCATTTAGCATAGTGTCCTCCAGGTTCATTGCTGTTGTTAAAAATGGCAGGCTTTCCTTAATTTTTATGGCTGAGTAATATTTCATGGTATGTGTATTCTATGTATATATTCACATTTTCTTTATCCATTCATTTGGTGGACACTTAGATTATTTCCATATCTAAGCTATTGTGAATAATGCTGCAATAAACATGGGAGTAGAGATATTTCTTTGAAATACTGATTTCATTTCCTTTTGGTATATATGCACAGTGGGATTGTTGGATCATATGATAATTCTATTTTTAATATTTTGAGGAATCTCTGTATTGTTTTCCATAATGTATGTACCAATTTACTTTCCCACCAGTAGTGTACAAGGGTTTCCTTTTCTCCACATCTCACCAATTGTTATCTTTTGTCTTTTTGATAATGCCATTCTAATTGGTGTGAGGTGGTATGTCATTGTGATTCTGATTTGCATATTCCTGATGATTTGTAATTTTGAGGACCTTTTTAATATACCTGTTGCCTATTTGTATGTCTTCCTTTGCAAAATTTCTACTTAGTCCTTTGCCCAACTTCTATTGGATTATTTATTTCTTATTGTGTTGTAGGAGTTCCTTGTATATTTTGGATATCAATCTCTTATTAGATGTATGGTTTGACAATACTTTCTTCCATTCCACCTGTTGTCTCTTTATTCTTGATTGCTTCCTTTGCTATATAGAAGCTTTTTAGTTTGATACAATCGTATATTTTTGCTTTTGTTTCCTGTGTTTTTGGGTTATATCCAAAAAAATCATTGCCCTGACTAATGTCCAGAAGATTTTCCCTTATATTTTCTTCTAGTAGTTTTAGAGTTTCAGGTCTTATGTTTAAGTGTTTAATTCATTTTGAGTTGATTTTTGTATAGGTATGAGATAAAAGTACAATGTAATTTTTCTGCATGTGGATATCCAATTTTCCCAACACCCCTTATTGAAGAGACTGTCCTTTCCCCATTGTGTGTTCTTGGCATCCTTACTGAAGGATGCCACAAGAAAAGAAAGTTACAGGCCAATATCCCTGAATAACATGGTGCAAAAGTCCTCAACAAAATACCAGCAAACTGAGTTCAACAGACACATTAAAAGCATTATACACCATGATTACGTGGGATTTATCCCAGGATACAAGGATAGTTCAACCTATACAAATCAATAAATGTGATACATAACATTTATTGTTATGTACATAACATGATAATGTTATGTATCATAAAAGTTATCTCAATGGGTCCAGACATGATATTTGAGAAAATTCAACTTCTTTTCATGATAGAAACTCTCAACAAATTAGGTATAGGAGGAATGTACCACAATATAATAAAGGGTGTATATGAAAAAGCCTGCAGATTATATCATACTCAATGATGAAAAGCTAAAATCTTGTTTAAGATCAGAAAAAAGATAAACATGTCCAGTCTTTCCACTTCTGCTCAATATAGTACTAGAAGTCCTAGCCAGAGCAATTAAGCAAGAAAAAGAAATCCAAATTGGAAAGGAAGATGTAAAATTGCCTGTTTGCAGATGACAAGATCTTTTATATATAGAAGCCCTAAAGATTCTACCAAAAAACTGTTAGAACTAATAAATAAATTCAGTAAAGGTGTGGAATACAAAATTAATACACACACAAAATTAACACACAAAAATCATTTGAATTTTTATACACTAACAACAAACTGTGAAAGAAATGCAGAAAATAATCCCATTTATAATAGCATCAAAAACAATAAAATACTTGGGAATAAATGTAACCAAGGAAATGAAAGATCTCTTTACTAAAAACTTTGAGACATTGATGAAAGAAATTAAAGAAGACACAAATAAATAGAAGGTTATTTTGTTTTCATGGATTGGAAGAATTAATATTGTTAAAGTGTCCATACTACCCAAAGTGATCTATGGATTCAATGTAATCCCTGTCCAAATTTCAATGGCATTTTTCACAGAAATAGAACAAACAATCCTAAAGTTCACATGGAACCATAAAAGACCCCAAATAGCCAAAGAAATCTTAAGAAAGAAGAAAAAGGCTGGAGGCACTATGCTTCCAGATTTCAAAAATATATTACAAGCAGTACTGGCATAAAAATAGACACATAAATTAGTGGAACAGAATAGAGAGACCAGAAATAAAGCTATACACTTATAGTTAACTCATCTTCTACAAGGCCTATCTTCCTTTCAAATAGGAGTTCCTGGTTAGTTTCTGAGCCCATTTACTCCTATTTTACTTACAGATTAAATGAATATTATTACTTTTACAATCTTTAGTGGATTAAAAGCAAATTGGAAAGGTATTGCTAAAGGCAAGCATACTAAAAGCAAGAGGTGAAAATGACAACAAGACCCATGGAAAATATAAATTAATCAAATTGGATGACAAAACTTTAAAAATAACAGTATGGGGTTAGTTATTTAATGTGGGGATACACTGATCTCATGCATTAAAAGTTACAAAGAACATCACTATATCACAGTAAGTGGTGTTCACAGTGGGGATTCTGAATCATCAAAAAAATGTTTAGAATTTCTTCATGTTGGTCTATAAAAGCAGTCAGAGAATGTGTCATACATTTTCACAAATTTTCAGTACAAAGAACTGTACAAATTAAAATTTGATGCATGACAATATACTTTAGATTTTATAAAATAAATGTACATGTCAAACATTTTATTTTTTAAGAATGCTAATTGGCTAGCTACTGCTGGCTCACATTCTTAGAATGAATATTAGGATTTTAGATTCTTGGAGTTAACAGGTATGTTAGGCAACATTCTGTTAAGCTTTTTCTAGCAGTGAACAGTTACAGCAAAGCAAGAGTATGTCATAATTTCAGCATTAAGTTCCTTAGAAGTGAAACAGAGCCTATGTGGCTAGTAGTAAAGAACTGAAGCCCTGAAGCCAGATCTAGATGGGAAGTCAGTTCCACCAAGCATTAGGTGAGGAATCTTGGGGGCCTCCTTGGACTCCTCCAAGGCTATTTCCTCAGTTATAAGTTGGGGTAATAAAATCTAAGAATTAAGTAGTTAATGTATATAAAATAGCATAATGCCAGTCACTAATAAAGTACCTGTGTGTGATCATGTATTTATCTCATGGCTATTTATCATCATTATCATTATTATATCACACCTATTGAAAATTCATAATATATTTTTCTGTGTTGGAAAGCCCACTTTTTTGTTAAGGCCAGTAAGATTGTCATGATAGAGACAGGTGAGTGTTTTCTGTGTTTTAGTTTGTTTACCTGTGTTTGCTTGTGGACTGAGCATTCAGAACCAGGCATGTTGGGCCACAAAAAATAAAGGCTGGAAGTGATAAAGATGAAATGTGGGGCAGATTAAGAGAAGATTAAGTTATAGACAGTTGGATAGTGAGCAAAGGGAAATGGCTCAGTATGGTCCCATAAGCCCTAAAAAGGAAGTAGATCCAGTCCAGCAGGCAGAGACATCAGAAATGCAAGTGGCAGTTGAGTACTTAAGTCAGGTGAACATCACCACCGAGGTTCCAGAAAATGTGACCATTCTTTAGTAGCTGAGAGTGAAGGAACTTGCAAGAGCTAGGCAATGTATCAGGTCTTGGCAATCAGATAAGACAAAACTCTTGTTCTATTAGCAATTAGTGAATTGGAATGCAAGGGAGTGGAGGTAGAAATCTAATCAAATGTAGGAAAAGAAACCCAATCAGATGGGATGGACAACCATTTCCAGAGTGGTGCAGGCTTAGCGGCCCTGGAAGTCCTTGCGGTCTAAGGTAAATACACTGAGTACCAGGTGTCCTTAGCTGTTCAGGCCGCTCTAACAAAAATGTCACAGACTGGGTGACTTAAACAGCAGACACTTATTTTTCATAGTTCTGGAGCCTGGGAAGTCCTATATCAGGGCACTAGTATGGTCAGGTTTTGGTGAGGATCTTTTTCCTGGCTTGCAGAGGGCTGCCTTCCCCCTGTATCCTCAGGTGGCAGAGAGAGCTGGTGTCTCTTCCTTTTCTTATAAGGGCATTGATCCCATCATGAGCTCTACCCTCATGACCTCACCTAAACCTAGGTATCTCCTAAAGCCCCACTTTTTTTTTTTTTTTTTTTTTTTTTTTTTTAGAGAGAGAAGGGGATGGGGGAGGGCCAGAGGGAGGGAGAGAAAGAGAATCTTAAGCAGGCTCCATGCACAGCACAGAGCCTGATGTGGGGCTCGATTTTACAACCCTGAGATCATGCCCTGAGCTGAAATTGAGAGCCAGATTATTAACTGACTGACCCACCCAGGCATCCCTCAAAGGCCCCACCTTCTAATACCATCACTCTGGGAGTTATGCCTTCAACATAAACATTCAGTTCATAACACCAGCTCTAAGTCAGTAAGACATTCCAGGCCTTCTCAGTTGGCTGACCAGGGCTACTAAGTGATCTGTTTTTCTCAGGCATGTTTCAGGCATTGGGCAGCGCTGAACCCAAAAGCAGATTGTGTCAGGTCAAGGCAGGCAGGAGCTTATATTCAACAGAACACTCTTAAATTTCTAATAATTGCAAATTTGAATCCTCCAGGGGTCATGGTATGTTGCAGAGATGTTCTTTTTGGTTTCTTTATTAATTACAGAGTCATTATGGTGTGGCTCTTTGTAATGGTTGTAGCTCAAGGAGAGTTGAATGTAATGAAAAATTAACTGCAGCTGAATAAAAAAATCATAAGTGTGACAGTAATTGCATGAGAATGTTAGGTTAGTTGTTTTTAACTGCTGTGTGAGAAGGACATCCACACTGGACCTGAGGAGATGACATCTATAATGTTTGTAATAATTGTAAGAGGTCCAAAAGAAGGACAGTGGAAGTATAAAATGTCATACAACTCATGTTAAAAGTTTTTTTTTTTTTTTTACCCAGGTTTTTTTCTGGAGAGAGTTTTAGGGAGTTGATGCATTTTACATATCTCTAGAGCAGGTTGAAGTCTAAAAAAGTTACACGCTTAAGGGCTTCAGTGAAATCACCATAAGGTTTCCAGACTGTATTTCTAAGTCTTGTACTCCAACAACATCAGCTTTGCTAGAAGACCTCTCCCTAATCCTCTATTTCTCTCTACTTAAAATTTCCCCTTAGAGACATTTAACATTTGAGAAGGTAGAAAGTTACTTCCACTTCCATTTTTTGGTGAAAAGCACCATTTTTTTTAAAAGATTTTATTTATTTGAGAGAGAGTGAGAGAGAGCACATGAGAGGGGGGAGGGTCAGAGGGAGAAGCAGACTCCCTGCTGAGCAGGGGGCCCGATGCAGGACTTGATCCCGGGACTCCAGGATCATGACCTGAGCTGAAGGCAGTCGCATAACCAACTGAGCCACCCAGGTGCCCAGAACCATTTTTTTTTTAAAGAAGGGAACAAATTTACTATATAGTTTTTGGTAAGAAAGTAAAAAACTTTAAAATTTTTGGTAAAATTTTTAAGATTTTTTTCAAAATACAGATTGCCTGGTTTTTATTTTTCTCAAGTGTAATTTTAAAAACAAATGCATTGTCCCCAAATCTTCTGCTGTGTTGCCAGCATGTCACAAGTCAGTTTATGGAAGAGTGAAACCTTTATATAAGTCAGCCAGCTGTTTGGGCTACATTATGCCAAACAATGAATTTGATCATTTTTCCTAATGACTTGATTAACTTTGGTAACATGACTGATAATTGCTTAGAAATTAAAGTTAAGGTGGTGTCAATTTATAATTTTAACCGAAATTCCATTTCAATAGGATAGGTGCTTATTTATTCCTTTAGAGTAAACAAACTAGGTTAATATTTTGTTTATTAAATATTTGGAATAGATATATAATTGAAGGCAAAATTTTTGTTATGTACGTCAATGTCAGGTTTATATATATATATATACATATATATATATATATATTTTATTAACATATAATGTATTTGTTTCAGGGGTATAGGTCTGTGGTTCATCAGTCTTATATAATTCACAGCGTTCACCATAGCACATACCTTCCCCAAGGTCCATCACCCAGCCACCCCATCCCTCCCACCCCCCTCCACTCTAGCAACCCTCAGTTTGTTTCCTGAGATTAAGAGTGTCTGATGGTTTGTCTTCCTCTTTGGTTTCGTCTTGTTTCATTTTTCCCTCCCTTCCCCTATGAGCCTCTGTCTTGTTTCTCAAATTCGTCATATCAGTGAGATCATATGATAATTGTCTTTCTCGGATTGACTTATTTCGCTTAGCATAATACCCTCTAGTTCCATCCATGTCATTGCAAATGGTAAGATTCCATTTCTTTTGATGGCTGCATAATATTCCGTTGTATGTATATACCACATCTTCTTTATCCATTCATCTGTTGATGGACATCTAGGCTCTTTCCATAGTTTGGCTACTGTGGACATTGCTGCTATAAACATTGGGGTGCATGTGCCCCTTCGGGCCACTACATTTGTATCTTTGAGGTAAATACCCAGTAGTGCAATTGCTGGGTTGTAGGGTAGCTCTATTTTCAACTTTTTGAAGAACCTCCATACTGTTTTCCAGAGTGGCTGCACCAGCTTGCATTCCCACCAACAGCGTAGGAGTGTTCCCCCTTTCTCCACATCCTCACCAACATCAGTTGTTTCTTGACTTGTTAATTTTAGCCATTCTGACTGGTGTGAGGTGGTATCTCATTGAGGTTTTGATTTGGATTTCCCTGATGCCGAGTGATGTTGAGCACTTTTTCATATGTCTGTTGGCCATTTGGGTGTCTTCTTTGGAAAAAGGTCTGTTTATGTCTTCTGCCCATTTCTTGATTGGATTAGTTGTTCTTTGGGTGTTGAGTTTGATAAGTTCCTTATAGATTTTGGACACTAGTCCTTTATCTGATATGTCATTTGCAAATATCTTCTCCCATTCTGTCGGTTGTCTTTTGGTTTTGTTGACTGTTTCCTTTGCTGTGCAAAAGTTTTTATTTTGATGAAGTCCCAATAGTTCATTTTTGCCCTTGCTTCCCTTGCCTTTGACAATGTGTCTAGGAAGAAGTTGCTGCGGCCAAAGTCTAAGAGGTTGTTGCCTGTGTTCTCCTCAAGGATTTTGATGGATTCCTGTCTCACATTTAGGTCTTTCAACCATTTGGAGTCTATTTTTGTGTGTGGTGTAAGGAAATGGTCCAGTTTCACTCTTTTGCATGTGGCTGTCCAGTTTCCCCAACACCATTTGTTGAAGAGACTGTCTTTTTTCCATTGGACATTCTTTCCTGCTTTGTCAAAGATTAGTTGACCATAGAGTTGAGGGTCCATTTCTGGGCTCTCTATTCTGTTCCATTGATCTATGTGTCTGTTTTTGTGCCAGTACCATACTGTCTTGATGATGACAGCTTTGTAATAGAGCTTGAAGTCCGGAATTGTGATGCCTCCAGCTTTGGTTTTCTTTTTCAACATTCCTCTGGCTATTTGGGGTCTTTTCTGGTTCCATACAAATTTTAGGATTATTTGCTCCATTTCTTTGAAAAAAGTTGATGGTATTTTGATAGAGATTGCATTAAATGTGTAGATTGCTCTAGGTAGCATAGACATTTTCACAATATTCTTCCAATCCATGAGCATGGAATGTTTTTCCATTTCTTTGTGTCTTCCTCAATTTCTTTCATGAGTATTCTATAGTTTTCTGAGTATAGATTCTTTGTCTCTTTGGTTAGATTTATTCCTAGGTATCTTATGGTTTTGGGTGCAATTATAAATGGGTTCTACTCCTTAATTTCTGTTTCTTCGGTCTTGTTGGTTTATAGAATTGCAACTGATTTCTGTGCATTGATTTTATATCCTGCCACTTTAATCTTTCCATGCCATTAATTTTTTTAACTAGAAAGAGAAGAAGATATTAATAAGAAGTGTTTTCTAAGCTTGTTGGCCTAGTCAAGCTCAGAATGTAAGCTCAGAATCATCGTACCATGAGAAATCAGCTTCCTTATGAATTACTCCAATTGACAAGGACTCACAATTAAATTAGGACTAGGAGAAACAGTGTGGTTTGGGAAGAGCTGGGATTCCACTGAAAAGAAAGATTGTTAGAATCTTAGAGATGATAAAAAATTCACACACTGTGAGGATGTAGCTCTGTAGTTGATGTTATTTTGGGCTGCAGTAAGACTGAGAGACCTTTTATGTAAATGTTGGCCAAGGGCGTCTAATGACCTGAGAACCAAAATGGTCTTTGACCATCACAGCGAGTCAAATCAAACTATTACTGTTTATCATTAGGCTCTAGGTGAAACCCTGAGCATGATGAATTTTCCCTGGATGTGATTTTTGTAAAGACAAGAAAGAATGGGTAAATATCAAAGAGTGCTTTCTTTTTCAAATGTAGTAGTGAAGGAAAGGATTAGAAGAAGAAAAATGAAAACAAGAATAGTGGATTTTCTGATCCAGATGGTAGGAAATATAACTTCTGTTGTTAAATCAGGAGAGGCGGTAGATATGGTAAGTAGAATGTCAGTGGGAATTCCTGTTAGGTGGACTAACCAGGGTAGTTGGGGTGGAGAGACAACAAACATTTTTATATTGTTCACTGCCTGGCTTGTGAAGCCCAGTGGTATTACTCTCATTATTTCAGCCAAGTGGCTTAGAGCCTCTTGGGGAAGGAGGGATATTTGTGGCAGGGGTTTGGAATCAGCAGCAGCATGTAATCTTCAGGGCCTGTGTGAGTGAGGTCCAGTCAGCTGAAAGACAATTCAGCCACTAGGGTCACTCCACCCTGATATTATACTAGTTCAAAACAGAAGCAGGAAAATGAAGTGATTAAATCATACAATTTCCCAGTGCTACTAGGAATTTTTCCAGGATTTCCATTTCATACCAAGCTATATTAATTAATATAGGATTAAGTAAACAAAATACAGAAGATTATGAAGTGGGAGAATGGTAAACTGCTTGATAGTGTTTTATTTACCAGTATAGTAGTAAAAATCTTTTTCTGTGGGGTTTCTCTCTCTCTTTTAAACAAAAAAGGAGTATATTACAAATAAGTACTTGTAAGTACTATGAGTGTTTGCTTTCATATAGTATAATCAGCTCTATTTCATATTAAATTCTTTGAAGATTCTATGTATACTGAAATACCAATATTTTCTGGAACTTAGTAACATACGGGATACTCTTTTGGAAACTAGCCACTTGGGATTTTATTGACACTTTTCACTTTCTAGAGAAGCAAATATTACATAGAAGTCCTGATATTTAGCCTCCTATATGTAGTCATAATTTTGGGTGTGATCTCCTTCACCTACCCAACGAATATTTATTGGGCACTTAGTATGTACCATGGACTGTGTTCAATTTTGAGGATGCCAGAATAATTAGATATGAAATCCCTTACAAAGCTGTTAGATAATCTCCAGGCTTGAGATAAGCAAGTGTGTGGGGTCACTGAGAGCTGTCACATTCAGAAAGAGTTATAAAAGCTAAAAAGAAATACAATTATTGAGTACATCTTCTATATCAGGCAGGAAGCCCAGAGTTTTAAATTTATTTAATTTATGTGTTTTATAATCATGGTAACATTCCAGACTTGAAACTTTTAATATATTAATTTATCTGTTAATAAATAGTAATTCTGTATTTCTTTCATCTGTTGATTCCTTTTCTGCTGTGTATTATTGATTCATCCCAACCTACAATTTCACAGTCCCCTGGATTCTCTTCTCTTAGCACGGCGATACACTATTGATGATTTGTGCTGGGACTATCTATTTGGAACAGTCCAGTAGAAAGGTGATGTGAATCACACATCTAATTAAAAATTGTTAGTAACCTTAAAAGAGTACAAAGAAATAGGTGAAATTAATTTAATAATACATTTTATTTAATCCACCATATCCAAATATTATTTCAACACATAATCAATAAAAATGTATTCATGAGATTTTTTAGATTCCTATTTTTCTGAGACCAAGTCTCTGAAATCTGGTGTGTATTTTATACTTATACTACATCTCAGTTTGGACCAGCCACATTTCAGGTGCTCAATAGCCACATGTGGCTAGTAGCTTCCATATTGGACAGTGCAGATCTAAGGGCATCTTTTTTACTCTTCTTATTCCTGGTGAAAAAATGGTGATAAATTGTCAAACAGTAAAATTCCGCTTTCAACAATCTCCAGTCACCCATTAGCCTCAATGGTTTTCAGATCTTGTTCCTAGTGAAATGAATCTGCTTGCTCTATCATGAAAATGACTTCTTTCTCTTTTCGGCTTTACCTCTTTTCACACCTCCCACCCCTCATCCACCAACCCGTCAGCCTTACCTGGTGCAACATTTCAATCCACTTCCTCCATCAGGAAGCCTTTACCAGATTTTGCTCTCTGCTTTGCTTTGTGCAAAGGCTGATAATCAGGTTACCAATTGATATCTACATGTGGATTAGTACCCTGTTCATATCATTTCATGTGTGGACTTTCAACAAGAATCATTTGATTCTTTTATAGCCTCTCTTCATAAGGAGTCAAAATGAGTGTTCATTAGTTGGCTGACCAAGATTTGGTATGCTAATTTTATAGAAGCATAAATAAATTAAACTACTGAACCCTATTTCTTATTCTGTGTAATTTCACTGGTTTATTCATTCATTTATCTACCAAATATTTATTGAGCACTTATTAGGAGTCAAAGATTGGGCCAGACAGTGACAATACAGTATTACCAGTATGTCATGCACATCTTTCAGTGTCAATACATAGTCTCCTGTGATTTGAAATTTATTTTACTCTGTTATTCCCTGCTTTTTATACACAGAACTATTTAGTGTTCACACTCTGAATCTGACTGATGTGGGAACTGAAGTTTATACAGGTTAAATGATTTAGCTGGATTGTAGAGTTTATTAATGGTGGAGCTAGGACTAGAACTCAGGTCTTACTTTTTCTCTAGTACATTATGCTTCTTCTGCATTATAATCATTGGAACAAGCACACAAATTTACAAATCTAGGTTTTATAGCAAACAACACCTTTAACACTTGCATACTGGAACCAATTTTCCACTTGAAAAATTTCTTTTGTCATAACCATTTTTCCTTCTTATTACTTGGCAGATTGTCAACAGTGCTGCAGTTTTCATGAACAAATCTTAACTTGTGGGTTAGAGGAAAACAAGATGTTCCCAAAGGTTAATTACATATTTCATTTTTCCATAACTTTCTGCTTCCAGGATTCTGACTCATCAGTCAGTAAAACTGTAGGTGTGCCAGTCACCAACATGAGGGTCTACAAAGGAAATTTGATTAATACCACTTCCAAGGATAAATTTCAGTTTAGCATAGAGCTAGACCTCAGATGATAAAAATCCAATTTCACGATATTGTCTTATACTCTAACCACTGACAGAGTAAACAGTTTGTAATGTTGGCAGATGGAAGTAGTGTATATAATATTCTTTAATTAACATCCGAGTCTCTATATGCAGAGATGACATTTCTTTTTTTTTTAAAGATTTTATTTATTTATTTGAGAGAGAGAGAGAGAATGAGAGATAGAGAGCACAAGAGGGAAGAGGGTCAGAGGGAGAAGCAGACTCCCCGCTGAGCAGGGAGCCCGATGCGGGACTCGATCCCGGGACTCCAGGATCATGACCTGAGCCGAAGGCAGTCGCTTAACCAACTGAGCCACCCAGGTGCCCCAAGATGACATTTCTTAAACAGAAAATATATTTAACTTTTTTTCTCTTTTGAGTATTTTAAAGCGTATTCTTTTTATTAATAGTAGTGATGAGAGCACTATTATAAAAGCTATCATTGTGGTAGAATATTATCCGCATAAAATGCGTTTATTGCATTATTTAAAATGATATATTTTAAAGTGTAGTCTGTACTACTGCATCTGAATAACTTTAGGTGCTTATTGCTGGTACTCACCCTAGACTGACTAGATTTGCATTTTTTAAAAATTGCTAACAGCCAATGGATTTGCATTTTTAATAAATACTTCAGATAATCTTTATGTACATGAAATTTTGGGAACCTCTGATTTGAATGCAGAGAAGACTATAAGTTTAAAAATATTACTGTCCTTCAGGATACCTACATTTTCCTTGCCAGCTCTTTTCCCATATTTTGTTACTAGAAGTAAGATCAACTGCTATCCATTAAGTTAATGGACATGACGAGGTATTCTGAAGATTCTAGCTCAACCATTTGTTTAGTTAAATAGATGCATTTGTTTAGTTTATTTGAATTTCAGTTAGTTAAGTAATCAATAGTTTTGGAATAGCTACTGGAGCAAGGATCTGTATAGCATGACCAAATGTATAAGCTTGTTAATGCCTCCATCTGGCAGTGGTCCCATTGTATTTACTACGTTCCTCTGTTGCTTTGTCTCTCTGCCTGGATGTGAATTCCCTGGTGGTCAGGCACCAAATCATACTCATTTTTGTGTCCCTAGCTCCTTGGACCATGCTTGGTGTGTAATAGTCACCTATTATATGCCTGTAGTTGAATTTTGAATGAACAAATAAACCACAGGGACAGTCCCAGGAATGGTCAGGATAGAATGATCAAGTAGTTGAATTTGAAAGCAAGGATGTTACCACAGGTAACTCTAGGGAAATGTTCAAGGAAGGAAGTATAGGTGGGTTTCAATTTATGCTTATTATTTTAATTAAATGTAATGAAAATATACTCTACTAAATATTATTTTATTTTTTTATTTATTTTTAAAGATTTTATTTATTTATTTGACAGAGAGACACAGCGAGAGAGGGAACACAAGCAGAGGGAGAAGGAGAGGGAGAAGCAGGCTTCCACTGAGCAGGGAGCCCAATGTGGGGCTCGATCCCAGGACCCTGGGATCATGACCTGAGCGGAAGGCAGACGCTTAACGACTGAGCCACCCAGGCGCCCCATCTACTAAGTTTTATATGATACTTTTCCACATATTATTGTGTAAAGATTTCCCAATGCTATTAACAATTCTCTAGGCAGCATTAATGATTGTATAATATTTAATTGAATGTATGTATTTTGTACTAATCCCTTCAGGATTTGTCCCAATATTTTCTTTTGCTTATATAAAGAACGCTGCACTGAACATCACTTTGCACAAAGTTCTTTTCTGTCTTTTGAATTATAGGGAGTCAAATAATGTTCACATATTTTGAGGTTATTTAAATATATCAAATTACTTAGAAATTTCTATATATGAATTGAATATGAATAAATGAATATGGTATTTCTTGAACTGCCACGAAATATAGCAATTTCTAATAGAAGTGACATTCTAAACTGCAGTTGGGTTCCTAAGTTGCTTTCTGAATTTTATTTTTTCCATAGAACTGGCTAAAATATCACTTATAACCCCAAATCCTAATTTATTTTAAGATTCAAATATTGAAACTCAGATTTGATCGCAGAATACAAGTCAAGTCTAGAGGCCTCATATTCCACATCCTTTGAGACTTAAAACATCTTTAAATCTTTACTTCCTTTGAGCCCCATGGGAGGAAAGGGAGAGAGGATGGCTGGTGGGCGGAATCTCTCAAGCCTGGGTAGTCCTGGTCCCACAGCAGCTTTTGAGGAGGGCCTGGTAGTGGAGTGTGTGTTTAAGTATCTCTAGTGGCAGATGGGTAGAGTGGTTCTGTCTGCAAAGGGTCCACTCATGTTGGTAACCACACATCCTAAAAAAATAAGGTGGATTATATTGGATGTTGATTATTGTCCTGACAAATCTGGATTTATTGTGTAGCAGTGGGGTGCTACTGAAAGTATTTTCTCTTTGTATTTATGTATGGTTCATAACATAATTGAAATGAAATTGAAAAGGAAAAAAATTCAACATGTGGATTCTGTTAATGATCTACCCAGATTCCCTTTGGTCCCTTTTACTACTGTACACTACTCCCTAGCTTTTCTGAGCTTTCTCTTCTTTTTTCTTTTAACAGTTCTATTGAGAGATCTTTGACACATAAAAATTGTATATATTTAAAGTACACACCTTGATGTTTCAATGTGTGTATACATTGTAAATACTATAATTGATCTGATTAACATACATATCACCTCTACATAGTTAGCACTGTGTGTGTGTATATATATGTGTGTGTAGGACACCCTGCACCTGCCACTGTCTTCAGAGGACTGCCTTGGGGCTGTGGGAGCTGCTTTGCCACAGTCGCAGGGTATCTGGAATACCTGGGAGGTCTCCCTCACACTCCCAACTCCTTAGGCAGCTATTAGATAATGACTGACTGGTGCTAGAATATGAAAGCTCAGCACTCTTGCCTTGAGTAGGAAAAACTGAGGTGTAATTTGTGTTGGTTCATAAACTTCCCCCTGTACAGAGGACAAGAAGAGACCAAAGAAAGGCATGCCATTCCTTGTTGGTAGGTGGCAAGTTTAATAAGCAAGGGAACTTAACGAGGGTTGTCTTGGGCAGCTGCAAGGCAAGTAGATCTCTGCCCCTGCCCGCTAGGATCTTAGTAGTTATATAGCAGCTTTACCTGGGTTCAGTGACGTATATAGTCCAGACAGTTTCCACAATGCATTGCTCTCTCAAGGCTGTGTTCTTGGAACAGCCCCCACAGTGGGAATGGCTGGCAGAGTGTTGGTCTAAGGACAGGGCAGGGGGTGAGGAGCTTCCATTACCTGGGCTAGCTGTGGATCAACCACCAGTCAGTCCTCTCAGGGAGCTACAACAATTTGCACTTTCCCCCCCACAGGATCAGGCTGAAACTGCCTGTGAGAGACTTTACCTGAAAGCCACACCTCGCTTGGCCCCTTCCCTACCCTTAGCTACTTCCCCAAATCTTTTACCAATGTCTGCTGGCAGCACTTCTGTAATAAATTATTCACATGCAAATCCTTGTTCCAGGGTCTGTTTTTGGGGAACCCGACCTAAGATGCCCTATCAAGTGTGTTCAGGTTTTTATACTCTCTCCCTTTCTCTTAATAATTAAAGACGTCTTTACGCAGTTGAAATCATGCCGCAGGCACACACAGACATTTACTTTGATCCCATTCAGTATTTTTTCAACTATGTGACTAGTTGCTACATAATCTTCCACTGGTGTCTGAGTTTAATATGCATTTTTGAATTGTCAAATATTTATGCTGTGGCTGTAACTTTATAAAAAAATGCTCCGATGAGGGGGTAGAGGGAGAGGCAGAGAAGCAGACTCCCTGCTGAGTATAGAGCTCAATGCTGGGCTCCATCTTGGGACCCCGAGATCATGACCTGAGCCAAAATTAAGAGTCTAATGCTTAACTGACTGAGCCACTCAGGCACCCATGAATGAGATCATTTTAAGCATTGTTCATATCTTACATGGTAATAACCATGGCATCAATAATCATACTGACAACTATTTATCAAGCACTTACTTTGTGTTTGGCATTTTATTAGGTGCTTTGCCAAGATTAGTTTATTTAATCCTTTAAGCAACCTTGTGAGGTGGTTATGATCATATGATGAGGGAACTGAAATTGAGAAATGTAAACATTTTGCAAGGATTTTATGACTGGTAGGTGGCCAATATAGGACTTGAGGTAGGAGTCTGACTGCAAACTTGTGCTCTCCATTGATTCTCTAACTGCTTCTTTGTTTAATCTGTTTAATTTTTATACTATGTTAAGCATTTACTCTATTTGTAAATTATATCTCTTCTTGTATGAATTCTTGTATGAATTCTTGCCAGTTTATCGATTGGAATATTGATGGCTTTTCTTGCCATTTTGTATGATCTTTTTATATACTATAGATGGGAACCCTCTGAATAATTGTTGAAAATACTGGTGTCTATTTTATTTTTTAGATTGTTTTTATTATAAATATCAAGTTCTTTTATTACTGCTTTTTTCTCTATATAACTTTTTCAAATTAATCAAAGCTTCAAACAGGATTCTACCAAAAAGCTGATATGCTTTCCTATGTTTTAGAATTTCAATGTTTAGATTTTTAAAATATTTAATTAATATAGATTGACTATATATTGTACATGTATATAGTGTACATTTGGTCTAGTGACTATTTTGAAGGTGAAAGAGTGAACTGATATAGTAATGTATTGCTTTGGCAAATGAATATGGAAATTGGATGGCTTTGTGTGAGGGAAGGAATTAACATGTATGGAATGTGTGGTATGTGCTAGCATTTTACATATAGGCATGGAATCTGGTTAGACTTTTCTATTAACCCACTCTTATTATGACAGGAGTCTAAAGTAGGGTGTTTGCAATAAAGAAGAAAAAAGAAGAGAGCAGTCAGACAGTCTCAGATATCAACATCTCTCCTTTTCTCTTTATGTCACCCATTGAGTGTCTAACACTATATCAGGGGGAGCATATTGAAGAATTTCCAATAATTTTGGGTTTTACATAGAAAACATTATTTTCTGGTAAAAAATAGTTATGTGAGCAATTCAAGTAAAAGGTTTATTTTTTGGACCCACTTGTGGGTTTTTAGAATTGATTTTAGCTGAACAGGCTACTAATCATGAGATTATTGTCTGCTGAACCAGAGGAGTCACTTTGGCATCTGTCTATTGTGAACTTAAGTATCTTTATGGATGTAGTATGACTGGGAGTAAATTCTGCTCATCTGCTCTTTAGCTGTCATTGATAGCTGTTTGCTCATCTTCTAGTTTCTGTGACTTGTTCCAAAGGCACTTCTTGTGGTGTTAGAAATAGGAGAACAGAGTACAACCCACAACTGGCCTCATTTAAAACTAGGCAAACTAGTTAGCCCAGTTACTTTTACAGTTTGGGTAACAATGTTTTATAATATTTGAAGAATATAAGGAAGCAGTAAATATAATAATGGCTGACATTTGAATAGAAGGTTACTGTTTACACACCCTTTTGCAACACATTATTTAATTTTCATAATAGCCAAGATAGAATTATCTTGAACCTAGAACCTGACTTGAGTTTTCAAGTCTTACATGATGCTGGAATCAGTAGCAAAGAGGCTTAGAGTTGTCTAATGACAAACTTCAGATATAAATGGTTGTGGCATGAAAGAGATTCTCCAGCTTAATTTAAGAAGGGAAGGAAACAAATGGGTAAACAGGAGAGGAGCAAAAACTGAAAAAGTGTATCTGAGAAGAAATTCTTCAGAGTGAAGACTGAATGTCTGAAGGAAATTTCAGCTTTTCTACGCTGGTTTGAATCTACTTTTTAGAATGATTTGTAAACATTTAAGCCTAAAGGCAGAAGTTAAATAATTGACATCCTCAGATCATGTGAGAGATTTTTAAGTAGTGATTCTCTACTCTTCAAGGTTGATGATGATGATGAAAATTAATGTTTACCGAAACTTACCATGGATCACATACTGTGCTGAGAGACTTACCTGAAAAATGTCATATTAACCTGATGAAACAAGCCCTATAACCCTCATTTTCAAACAAGGGAAAAGGAAGCATAAAGAGATTGAATAACAGCTAGAAACTAAGTGACTGAGCTGTGATTAACATAGCCAAAGTTTGCATATTTAGTGGTTATACTCTACTATAGGACAGATATTAGAGACATCCTAGCAGATCTGCCTGAACAAAAACATTGCTATTCAGGAAGGGAAAAATGAAGGGGGGAAATCGGAGGGGGAGACGAACCATGAGAGACTACGGACGCTGAGAAATAAACTGGGGGTTCTAGAGGGGAAGGGGGTGGGGGGCTGGGTTAGCCTGGTGATGGGTATTAAGGCGGGCACATTCTGCGTGGAGCACTGGGTGTTATGCACAAACAATGAATCATGGAACACTACATCAAAAACTAATGATGTAATGTATGGTGATTAACATAACATAAACAAACAAACAAACAAACAAAAAACCATTGTTATTTAGCAGTATATTCTAACCAGGTGAAATGCTCAGTCAAATTTCACACAATAGTCAGTGGTTATTTATGTTAGTGGCTCCTTCATGAAGCAGACTGGAAAACCTCTTATGCAGGCTGTTGGGTCAAATTCTGTTCTCCACTGGATCACTGAGAAAAAATGCCAGGTGCCCTCATGAGGGAGTCAACATGAGAAGTGGAAAGGAGAGCTGCCCACCCAGTTGCTGCTCCATCATCTCAGCATTTGGCTTTGCTCTATTATTAATCATGCCTCTTTTATAGATGAGAAACCTGAGGTTCCGAGACATTTGTTGATTGTTGTTTGTTTATTTATTGTTTATTCTTATTGGATAGCAGGGAATGATGTTTTGGATTTGAAGAGGGTCTCCTTAAACATACATGGTGTTGAAAGATAAAGGCCTGAAGACACTCTCCTTTGGAAAGCTACTCTGGAAACTCAGTAGACTCCAGAATATCAATCTAGATAATTTCTTTTTTTTCTCTAAGTTTTTAATTCCAGTTAACATACATTGTTTTATTAGTTTCAGATATACAATATGGTGATTCAACACTTCCATATATCACCTGGTGCTCCTCACAAGTGCCTTCCTTAATCCCCATCCCCCACCTACCATCCCTCGTAACCATCAGTTCTTCATAGTTAAGAATCTGTTTCTTGTCTTTTTTTTCCCCTTTGCTTATTTGTTTTGTTTTTTAAATTCCACATATGAGTGAAATCATATGGTATTTGTCTTTCTCTGACTGACTTATTTTGCTTAGCATTATATTCTCTAACTCCATGTCATTGCAAATGGCAAGATTTCATTCTTTATGGCTGAATAATATTCCTCTGTGTGTGTGTGTGTGTGTGTGTGTGAGAGAGAGAGAGAGAGAGAGAGAGAGAGAGAGAGAGAGATCTTCTTTATTCATTCATCAATCAATGGACACAGGCTGATTCCATAATTTTGCTATTATAAATAATGCTGCTATAAACATTGGGGTACATGTATCCCTTTGGTTTAGTGTTTTTGTATATTTTGGGTAAATACCCAGTAGTGTGATTGCTGGATCATAGGGTCGATATATTTTTAACTTTTTGAGGAACCTCCATACTGTTTTCCAAAATGGCTACACCAGTTTGCATTCCCAGCAATAGTGCAAGAGGGTTCCTTTTCCTGCACATCTTTCTCAACACTTGTTCCTTATGTTGTTGATTTTAGCCATTCTGACAGGTGTGAGGTAATATCTTGTAGTCTTTTTTTTATTTTATTATGTTAGGTTAATCACCATACCTTACATCATTAGTTTTTGATGTAGTGTTCCATGATTCATTGTTTGTGTATAACACCCAGTGCTCCATTCAGTACGTGCCTTTTTAATACCCATCCCCCCACCCCCTCTGCTCTAGAACCCTCAGTTTGTTTCTCAGACTCCATAGTCTCTCATGGTTTGTCTCCCCTTCTGCTCTCCCCCCTTCATTTTCCCTTCCTACTATCTTCTTTTTTTAACATATAACGTATGATTTATTTCAGAGGTACAGGTCTGTGATTCAACAGTCTTACACAATTGACAGTGCTCACCATAGCACATACCCTCCCCAATGTCTATCACCCAGCCACCCCATCCCTCCCACCCCCCCACCACTCAAGTAACCCTCAGTTTGTTTCCCGAGATTAAGAATTCCTCATATCAGTGAGATCATGTGATACATGTCTTTCTCTGATTGACTTATTTCGCTTAGCATAACACCCTCCAGTTCCATCCACGTCATTGCAAATGGCAAGATTTCATTCCTTTTGATGCCTGCATAATATTCCATTGTATATAAATACCACATCTTCTTTATCCATTCGTCTGTCGATGGACATCTTGGCTCTTTCCATAGTTTGGCTATTGTGGACATTGCTGCTATAAACATTGGGGTGCACATACTCCTTCAGATAACTACATTTGTATCTTTGGGGTAAATACCCAGTAATGCAATTGCTGGGTCATAGGGTAGCTCTATTTTCAACTTTTTGAAGAACCTCCATACTGTTTTCCAGAGTGGCTGCACCAGCTTGCATTCCCACCAACAGCGTAGGAGTGTTCCTCTTTCTCCGCATACCTGCCAACATCTGTCGTTTCCTGACTTGTAAATTTTAGCCATTCTGACTGGTGTGAGGTGGTATCTCATTGAGGTTTTGATTTGGATTTCCCTGATGCCAAGCGATGTTGAGGACTTTTTCATGCGTCTGTTGACCATTTGAATGTCTTCTTTGGAAAAATGTCTGTTCATGTCTTCTGCCCATTTCTTGATTGGATCATTTGTTCTTTGGGTGTTGAGTTTGATAAGTTCTTTATAGATTTTGGACACTAGCCCTTTATCTGATATGTCATTTGCAAAAATCTTCTCCCATTCTGTCAGTTGTCTTTTGGTTTTGTGGACTGTTTCTTTTGCTGTGCAAAAGCTTTTTATCCTGATGAAGTCCCAATAGTTCATTTTTGCCCTCGCTTCCCTTGCCTTTGGTGATGTGTCTAGGAAGAAGTTGCTGTGGCTGAAGTCAAAGAGGTTGCTGCCTGTGTTCTCCTTTAGGATTTTGATGGACTCCTGTCTCACATTTAGGTCTTTCATCCATTTTGAGTCTATTTTTGTGTGTGGTGTAAGGAAATGATCCAGTTTCATTCTTCATGTGGCTGTCCAATTTCCCCAACACCATTTGTTGACGAGACCATCTTTTTTCCATTGGACATTCTTTCCTGCTGTGTCAAAGATTAGTTGACCATAGAGTTGAGGGTCCATTTCTGGGCTCTCTATTCTGTTCCATTGATCTATGTGTCTGTTTTTGTGCCAGTACCATACTGTCTTGATGATGACAGCTTTGTAATAGAGCTGGAAGTCCGGAATTGTGATGCCTCCAGCTTTGGTTTTCTTTTTCAACATTCCTCTGGCTATTCGGGGTCTCTTCTGGTTCCATACAAATTTTAGGATTATTTGCTCCATTTCTTTGAAAAAAGTTGATGGTATTTTGATAGGGATAGCATTAAATGTGTAGATTGCTCTAGGTAGCATTGACATCTTCACAGTATTTGTTCTTTCAATCCATGAGCATGGAACGCTTTTCCATTTCTTTGTGTCTTCCTCAATTTCTTTCATTAGTATTTTACAGTTTTCTGAATACAGATTCTTTGCCTCTTTGGTTAGATTTATTCCTAGATATCTTATGATTTTGGGTGCAATTGTAAATGGGATTGACTCCTTAATTTCTCTTTCTTCTGTCTTGTTGGTGGTGTATAGGAATGCCACTGATTTCTGTGTATTGATTTTATATCCTGCCACTTCACTGAATTCCTGTATGAGTTCTCGCAGTTTTGGGGTGGAGTCTTCTGGGTTTTCCACATAAAGTATCATATCATCTGCAAAGAGTGAGAGTTTGACTTCTTCTTTGCCTATTTGGATGCCTTTTATTTCTTTTTGTTGTCTGATTGCTGTGGCTAGGACTTCTATGTTGAATAGCAGTGGTGATAATGGACATCCCTGCCGTGTTCCTGACCTTAGGGGGAAAGCTCTCAGTTTTTCCCCATTGAGAATGATATTCGCTGTGGGTTTTTCATAGATGGCTTTTATGATATTGAGGTATGTACCCTCTATCCCTATACTCTGAAGAGTTTTGATCAAGAAAGGATGCTGTACTTTGTCAAATGCTTTTTCTGCATCTATTGAGAGGATCATATGGTTTTTCTTTCTTTTATTAATGTATTGTATCACATTGATTGATTTGCAGATTTCGAACCAACCTTGCAGCCCAGGAATAAATCCCACTTGGTCATGGTGAATAACCCTTTTAATGTACTGTTGGATCCTATTGGCTAGTATTTTGGTGAGAAATTTTACATCCATGCTCTTCAAGGATATTGGTCTGTAATTCTCCTTTTTGATGGGGTCTTTGTCTGGTTTGGGGATCAAGGTAATGGTGGCCTCATAAAACGAGTTTGGAAGTTTTCCTTCCATTTCTATTTTTTGTAACAGTTCCAGAAGAATCTTTGGGGTAAATACCCAGTAATGCAATTGCTGGGTCATAGGGTAGCTTCTTTAAATGTTTGGTAGAATTCCCCTGGGAAGCCATCTGGCCCTGGGCTTTTGTTTGTTGGGAGATTTTTGATCACTGCTTCAATTTCCTTGGTGGTTATAGGTCTGTTCAAGTTTTCTATTTCTTCCTGGTTCAGTTTTGGTAGTATATACATCTCTAGGAATGCATGCATTTCTTCCAGATTATCTAATTTGCTGTCATAGAGTTGCTCATAATATGTTCTTATAATTGTTTGTATTTCTTTGGTGTTGGTTGTGGTCTCTCCTCTTTCATTCATGATTTTATTTATTTGGGTCATTTCTCTTTTCTTTTTGATAAGCCTGGCCAGGGGTTTATCAATCTTGTTAATTCTTTCAAAGAACCAGTTCCTAGTTTTGTTGATCTATTCTACTGTTGTTTTGGTTTCTATTTCATGGATTTCTGCTCTGTTCTTTATTATTTCTCTTCTCCTGCTGGGTTTAGGCTTTATTTGCTGTTCTTTCTCCAGCTCCTTTAGGTGTAGGGTTAGGTTGTGTATTTGAGACCTTTCTTGTTTCTTGAGAAAGGCTTGTATTGCTATATACTTTCCTCTTAGGACTGCCTTTGCTGTATCCCAAAGACTTTGAACAGTTGTGTTTTCATTTTTATTGGTTTCCATGAATTTTTTTAATTCTTCTTTAATTTCCTGGTTGACCCACTCGTTCTTTAGGAGGATGCACTTTAGCCTCCATGTATTTGAGTTCTTTCTGACTTTCCTCTTGTGACTGAGTTCTAGTTTCAAAGCACTGTGGTCTGAAAATATGCAGGGAATGATCCCAATCTTTTGGTATTGTTTGAGACCTGATTTGTGACCTAGGATGTAATCTATTCTGGAGAATGTTCCATAGGCACTAGAGAAGAACGTGTATTCCGTTGCTTTGGGATGGAATGTTCTGAATATGTCTGTGAAGTCCATTTGGCCCAGTGTGTCATTTAAAGTCTTTATTTCCTTGTTGATCTTTTGCTTAGATGACCTGTCCATTTCACTGAGGGAGGTATTAAAGTCCCCTACTATTATTGTATTGCTGTTGATGTGTTTCTTTGTTTTTGTTATTAATTGGCTTATATAATTGGCTGCTCCCATGTTAGGGGCATAGATATTTACAATTGTTAGATCTTCTTGTTTGATAGACCCTTTAAGTAGATATAGAGTCCTTCCTCATCTCTTATTACAGTCTTTGGTTTAAAATCTAATTTGTCTGATATAAGGATTGCACCCCAGCTTTGTTTCGGTGTCCATTAGCATGGTAAATGGTTTTCCACCCCTTCACTTTCAATGTGGGGGTGTCTTTGGGTCTAAAATGAGTCTCTTGCAGACAGCATATCTATGGGTCTTATTTTTTTTTTATCCAATCTGATACCCTGTGTCTTTTGATTGGGGCATTTAGCCCATTTACATTCAGGGTAAGTATTGAAAGATATGAATTTAGTGCCACTGTATTGCTTGTAAGGTGACTGTTACTGTATATTGTCTCTGTTCCTTTCTGGCCTATATTACTTTTAGGCTCTCTCTCTGGTTAGAGGACCCCTTTCAATATTTCTTGTAGGTCTGGCTTTGTGTTTGCAAATTCCTTTAGTTTTTGTTTGTCCTGGAAGCTTTTGATCTCTCCTTGTATTTTCAATGACAGCCTAGCTGAGTATAGTATTCTTGACTGCATATTTTTGTCATTTAGTGCTCTGAATATATCATGCCAGTTCTTTCTGGCATGCCAGGTCTCTGTGGATAGGTCTGTTGCCAGTCTAATGTTTCTACCACTGTAGGTTACAGATGTCTTGTCCTGAGCTGCTTTCAGGATTTTCTCTTTGTCTCTGAGACTCGTACATTTTACTCTTAGATGTCAGGGTGTTGACCTATTTTTATTGATTTTGAGGGGGGTTCTCCGTGCCTCCTGGATTTTGATGCCTGTTTCCTTCCCCAAATTAGGGAAGTTCTCTGCTATAATTTGCTCCAATATACCTTCTGCCCCTCTCTCTCTTTCTTCTTCTTCTGGGATCCCAATTATTCTAATATTGTTTCACCTTATGGTATCACTTATCTCTCAAATTCTGCCCTCATGGTCCAGTAGTTGTTTATCTCTCTTTTTCTCAGCTTCTTTATTTTCCATCATTTGGTCTTCTATATCACTAATTCTTTCTTCTGCTCATTTATCCTAGCAGTTAGAGCCTCCATTTTTGATTGCACCTCATTTTAATAGCCTTTTTGATTTTGACTTGGTTAGATTTTAGTTCTTTTATTTCTCCAGAAAGGGTTTCTCTAATATCTTCCATGCTTTTTTCAAGCCCAGCTAGTATCTTTAAAATTGTCATTCTGAACTCTAGTTCTGACATCTTACTAATGTCAGTATTGATTAGGTCCCTGGCAGTCGGTACTGCCTCTTGTTCTTTTTTTTGAGGTGATTTTTTTCCGTTTTGTCATTTTGTCCAGAGGAGAATAGATGAATGAGAGAACAAAGTGCTAACAGGGTAACAACAACCCCAGAAAATATACAGTAAACAAATCAGAAGAGACCTGAAACCAGGGGACAAGAAAGGGAAAGAAAGAAAAAAGAAAAAAGAAAAAGAAAAAAGATAAAAAAAAAGAATATGATCAAATATGATCAGGCTGATGCGTAGATCAATGCCACACATTAGATACTGGGTGTATTTTTGTCTGTTAGAAGAAAGTGCCTCCCAAAATTTTAAAGAAAGAAAAACTTACATATGTACAAAAATAAGGGTAAATACAATGAAGGGATGGAATATGAGTATAAAGATGAAAATTATAAAAGATTTTATAAAAGAAGTTAATAAGAAAAAGAGTTGGTTAAACAAAGAAAGAAGAGAAATTTAAAAAAAGAAAAAGGGAGAGAATGTGATCAGGCAGGAGACTAGAACAAAGCCATACACTAGAGATTTAGGGTATATTTTGGTCTGTTAGAAGAAACTGTATCCCAAAATTTTAAAGAAAGAACAACTTATATATATATATATATATATATATATATATATATATATATATAACAAAAATAAGGATAACTACTACGAAGGGATAGAATTTTACTCTAAAAATGAAAAATAAAGATTTTTTAAAAAGGGATTGATTAGATGTTGGTTGAAAAAGGGAAAAAGAAAAATTCAAAAAGAAAAGTAAAACAAAATTAACTTTGAAAGACTAAAGAATCATGGGAAAAAAGCCATGAATTCTATGTGCAGTTTTCCCCTAGCTCTGGAGTTCTGCCATTCTCATTGATTGGTAAACTTGGTCTTGGCTTGCTGGCTGTTCTTGCTGATCTTCTGGGGGAGGGGCCTGTTGCCGTGGTTCCCAAATGTCTTTGCCAGAGGCGGAATTGCCCCGCCCTTGCCAGGAACTGGGCTAAGTAATCTGCTTGGGTTTGCTCTTGGGAGCTTTTGTTCCCTGCAAGATTTCCATTTGGCTTTGGAGGACGAGAGTGAAAATGGTAGCCTCCCAATCTCCGCCCTGGAGGAGCCGAGAACTCGGGGCCCCGCTCCTCAGTGAGCCCCCAGAGAAAAGCAGTCAGTCACTCCCGTCTCCCTGGTCTCCGGCCGCACTCCATGCTCACCTGGCCTGTGACCGAGCGTTTCTATCTCTTGCACATGACCCCGTGCGGACTCTCCAAACCCAGCAGATCCCTGCAGTGCGCTCCTGCACTGCTCCTCCCGGGAGAGGAAGGGGAGTCTCCCCAGATCTGCCACTTGTTGGGTCCCTGCGGGAAGATCAGTGGCCTGACTGGGCTGCGGATCTCGGTTTAGGGCAACCCCGATCTGAGAGCCTGAGCCTCGGCTCCGTCTCTGCAGCCAGCTTCCCCGCTCCGATACCTGGGAGCTCTGCCGCACTCAGGCACCCCCGGTCTTCCTGTGACCCTGAGGGTCCTGAGGCCACACTGTCCCGCGAGGGTTCCACCCCCTGCTTAGCCACTGGAGCGACGTCCCTCAGCGGAGCCAACTTCTAAAAGTTCCGATTTTGTGCTCCGCGGCTCCATCACTTGCCAGAAGCGGCCGACGGAGGCCCCCCTCCCCCACCCTCTATCTTCCCGAATATCGCCTCGGATTCACTTCTCCGCATGTCCTACCTTCCAGAAAGTGGTCGCTTTTCTGTTCAGAGAGTTGCTGCTACTCTCTTCTTCGATCTCCTGTTGAGTTCGTAGGTGTTTGGAATGGTCTGATCCCTATCCAGCTGAATTCCTGGGACCAGAGGAGATTTAGCTATCCTACTCCTCTGCCATCTTGCTCCTCGAATCAATATCTCATAGTTTTGATTTGATGGTCAGTGAAGTTTAGTATCTTTTCATGTGTCTGTTGGTTACCTGGAGTCTTCTTTGGAGAAATGTCTGTTCATGTCTTCTGCCCATTTTAATCAGATTATTTGTTTTTTGGGTGTTGAGTTGTATAAGTTTTTAGTATATTTTAGATACTAACCCTTTATTGGATAGGTCATTTATAAATATCTTCCTCCTTTTAGTAGGTTTCCTTTTAGTTTTGTTGATTGTTTCCTTTGCTGTGCAGAAGCTTTTTATTTTGATGTAGTCCCAATAGTTTATTTTTGCTTTTGTTTTCCTTTGGAAACATATCTAGACATGTTTGGACATATCTAGAAAAAAGTTGCTATGGCAGATGTCAAAGAAGTTACTGCCCATGTTCTCTTCTAGGATTATTATGGTTCAGGTCTCACATTTAGGTCTTTCATACATTTTGAATTTATGTTTGTGTACGGTATAAGGAATTGGTCCAGTTTTATTCTTCAGCATGTTGCTGTCCAGTTTTCCCAACACCATTTGTTTGAAGAGACTGTCCTTTTCCCATTGGGTATTCTTTCCTGCTTTGACCATATAGTTGTGGGTTCATTTCTGGGTTTTCTATTCTGTTCTATTGATCTATGTGTCTGTTTTTTTGCCAGTACCACACTATCTTGATGACTACAGTTTTGCAATATAACTTGAAGTCTGGAATTGTGGTGCCTCCAGCTTTGCTTTTCCTTTTCAAGATTGCTTTGGCTATTTGGGGTCTTTTGTGGTTCCATACAAGTTTTAGGATTGTTTGTTCTAGCTCTGTGAAAAATGCTGGTGGCATTTTGATAGGATTGCATTAAATGTGTAGATTGCTTTGGGTAGTACAGACATTTTAGCAATATTTGTTCTTTCAGTGTCTCTCTACTTTCTTTCATCTTCAATTTCTTTCATCAGTGTTTTATAGTTTTCAGAATACAGATCTTTCCCCTCTTTGGTTAGGTTTATTCCAAGTATCTTATGGTTTTTGGTGCAATTGTAAATGGGATCAATTCCTTGATATCTCTTTCTGCTTCTTCATTATTAGTGTATAGAAATGTAACAGATTTCTGTACATTGATTTTGTATCCTGTGACTTTACTGAATTTGTTAATCAGTTCTAGCAGTTTTTTAGTTGAGTTTTTCAGATTTTCTCTATGTAGTATCATGTCATTTGCAAATAGTGAAAGTTTGACTTCTTCCTTGCCAAGTTGGATGCTTTTTATTCCTTTTTGTTGTCTTGATTGCAATGGCTAGGACTTCCAGTAATATTTTGAATTAAAGTGATGATAGTGGACGTCCTTGTCTTATTCTTGACCTTAGGGGAAAAGCCATCATTTTTTTTCCCATTAGGGATGATGATAGCTGTGGGTTTTTCATATAAGGCCTTTATTATCTTGAGGTATATTCCCTCTGAACCTGCTTTGTTGAGGGTCTTTTATCATAAATGGATGTTGTACTTTGTCAAAGGTATTTTCTGTATCTTTTGAAATGATCATATGGTTCTTATCCTTTCTCTTATTGATGTGATGTATCACATTGATTGATTTGTGAATATTGAACTACCTTTGCTAACCCAGGAATAAATCCCACTTAATAATGATGAATGATTTTTTAATGTATTGTGGGATTAGGTTCGCTATTATTTTGTTGTGGATTTTTGCAGCTATGTTCAGAGATATTGACCTATAGTTCTCTCTTTTTTTGCAGTATCTTTATCTGATTTTGGTATCAGGGTAATGCTGGCCTTGTAGAATGAATTTGGAAGCTTTCCTTCCTCTTCTACTTTTTGGAATAGTTTGAGAAGAATAGATATTAACCTTTTAAATGTTTGGTAGAATTTTCCTTTGAAGCCATCAGGTCCTAGACTTTTGTTTGTTGGGAGTCATTTCTTTCCATTTCAGTTTTGGTAGTTTATATGTTTCTAGGAATTTATCCATTTCTTCTAGGTTGTCCAATTTGTTAGCATGTAGTTTTTCATAATGTTCTCTTATAATTGTTTGTATTTCTGTAGTTTTGATTATTTCTCCTCTCTCATTTGTGATTTTATTTATCTGAGTCCTTTCTCTTTTTTACTTGATGAGTCTGGATAGAGGTTTTTCAATTTTATTGATTTCCCCCCGCAAAGAACCAGATCCTGGTTTCATTGTTCTGTTCTATTGTTTTTTTTTTTTTTTTAGTTTCTATAACATTTATTTCTGCTCTAATCTTTATTATTTCTTTCCTTCTGCTGGTTTAGGCTTCATTTGTTGTTGTTTTTCTAGCTCCTTTAGGTGTAAGTTTAAATCGCTTATTTGAGATTTTTCTTGCTTCTTGAGGTAAGCCTATATTACTAGAAACTTCCCTCTTATGACTGCTTTTGCTGCCTCCCAAAGGTTTTGGACTGTTGTTTTCATTTTCAGTTGTTTTCATGTACCTTTTTATTTCTTTTGTTCTTTCCTGGTTGACCCATTCATTGTTTAGTAGCATGTAGTTTAACCTCCATGTTTGTGGTCTTTCCAGTTTTTTTCTTGTGGTTGATTTCTAATTTCATAGCATTGTGGTCAGAAAAGATGCATGGTATGATTTTGATCTTCTCTAAATCTTTGAAGCTTGTTTTGTGGGCTAATATGTGATCTCTTCTGGAGGCTGTTCCATGTGCACTTGAAAAGAATGTGTATTCTGCTATTTTAGGATAGAATGTTCTGAATATATCTGTTAAATCCATCTGTTCCAGTATGTCCTTCAAAGTCATTGTTTCCTTGATGATTTTTGTGTTTAGACGATTTGTCCATTGAGGTAAGTGGGGTATAAAATCCCCTACTATTATTGTATTATCGTTGATTAGTTTCTTTATGTTTGTTATGAACTGTTTTATGTATTTGGGTGCTCTTATTTAAACAGTTGTTATGTCTTCTTGTTGGACTGCCCCCTTTATTATTATGTAGTATCATTCTTTGTCTCTTGTTATAGTCTTTGTTTTAAAGTCTATTTTGTCTGATATAAGTATTGCTACTGTGGCTTTCTTTTGACATCCTTTAACAGGATAGATGTTTCCCCATTACCTTACTTTCAACCTGCAGGTGTCTCTAGGTAAAAAAATGAGTCACTTGTAAGCAGCATATAGATGGGTATTATATTTTTATCCATTCTTTCAACCTATGTCTTTTGATTGGAATGTTTAGTCCATTTACATTCAAAGGAATTATTGATAATATGTATTTATTGTCATTTTATTGTTTTGTGGTTGTTTCTGAAGATTCTCTCTGATTCTTTCTTATCTTTCTCTCATGTTTTGCTGATTTTCTTTAGTGATATATTTGGATTGCTTTTTCTTTATTCTTTGAATATTTATTTTTGGTTTTTCTTATATGGTTACCATTAGACTTATATATAAAGTCTTCTGCGTATAGTAACCTATATTAAGTTGATGGTCATTTAAGTTTGAACCCATTCTTTACTCTTCTCCTCCCCACATTTTAGGTATATGTTATATTTTATATCCTTTTATGAGTTCCTTTACTCATTTTTTAACAGAAATATTCATTTTTACTGCTTTCATATTTTCTTTTTTTTTAAGATTTTATTTATTTATTTGACAGAGAGAGAGACAGTGAGAGCAGGAACACAAGCAGGGGGAGTGGGAGAGGGAGAGGCAGACTTCCTGCCAAGCAAGGAGCCTGATGCGGGGCTCGATCCCAGGACCCTGGGATTATGACCTGAGCCGAAGACAGACGCTTAACAACTAAGCCACCCAGGCACCCCTGATTTTATGTTTTCTACCTTTATGCTGTCACTTTTCATTCATTCATTTATGTTATCCTTTCCATTCAAAGAGTCCCCTTTAATATTTCTTGCAGGGCTGGTTTAGTGGTCATGAACTCATTTAGTTTTTGTTTGTCTGGGGAACTCTTTATCTCTCCTTCTTTTCTGAATGGTAGCCTTGCTGGTTAGATTATTCTTGGCTGCAGATTTTTTCCCCATTCAGCACTTTCAATGTATCATGCCACTATCATCTGGCTTGCAAAGTTTCTGTTGAAAAATCTGCTAGCCTTATGGGTTTTCCCTTGTAAATTACGTTTCTCTTGCTGCTTTAAAATTTTTCTTTATCACTATATTTTGCTAACTTAATTGCAATATATCTTTGTGTGGATCTGATGGAAGTTCTCCATGCCTCTTGGATCTGGATGTCTGTTTCCTTCCCCAGATTAGGGAAATTTTCAGCTATTATTTCTTGAAGTAAATTTTCTGTCCCCTTTTCTCTCTCTTCTTCTTTTGGGACTCCTATAATACAAATGTTATTACATTTAATGGAGTCATTGAGTTCCCTAAGTCTATTATTATTTTTCATAATTCTTTTTCTCTCTGTTGTTTTACTTGGTTACTTTCCATTATTCTCTTCTAGGTCACTAATTCATTCCTCTCCTTTTTCTATCTTGCTGTTCATTCCATCAAGTGTATTTCTTATTTCTTTTTATTTTTTTAAGATTTATTTATTTATTAGAGAGAGAGTGCACATGTATGAGTAGGGGAAGGGGCAGAGAGAATCCCAAGCAGACACCACGCTGAGCACAGAGCCCAACCTGGGGCCTGATCTTGTGACCCTGAGATCATGACCTGAGCCAAAATCAAGAGTCAGATGCTTAACCAACTGATCCACCCAGGAGTCCCTGTTTCTCATTTCATTTATTGAGCCCTTTATCTCTGCTATGTTATTCCTTGTCTCTGTGTTGAGGGTCTCACTGATGTCTTCCACTCTTTTCTCAAGTCCAGTGAGTATCTTTATGGTCATTGCTTTAACATCTCCATCAGGCATGTTACTTACAACTGTTTCACCTAGATCTCCAGCCATGGCCTTGTTGCATTCTTTCATTTGGAACAAATTCCTCTGTCTTCTCATTTTGTCTAAGTCTCTTTTCCTGCTTCTCCACATTAGGAAAGTCAGCTACATCTCCTGTTTTTGAGGGTAATGTCCTTATGAAGAAGAGGTCCTTCAGTGTCCTGCCATGTCATGTCCCATGTTCCCTAGGACTGGTGCTCCAATGTGTGCTGAGTGTGCTCTGCTATTTTGTTCTGTCTGCTTTATCCTTCAGGCCATTAGTCTGCAGAGATTCTCTTTGCCTGATAGGGGCAGTGTTTGGTCCCTGGCTTGAATGTGGTGCCTTTTAACTAGGTGTGCTCTGGTCTGTTTGTGAAATGAAATCTGTTCCAGTGCCACTGGAACTGAGGCTCTGTAAAATTCCTGCATTGTGAGACACAGTGTGAGCAGAAGTTTGGGCTGATCTTCTTGGGGAGCAGGTCTGCAATGTTGGGACTGAGGCAAGTGAGACTGAGAAGGGCAGTTCCACCAGAGTGCGAGGGCAGAGCTTGGTGTAAGCAAGTTAAGTAGTGACTGTCCATGTTGCACTGGTTCCTACAGGTGGCCCTGTGCTTATGCTGAGGGGCAGGGGAGGGAAATGGTGTGGGCCAGTTCCTTTGTTCTCAGAGGGGTCTCTCTGTGAATGCTGTCTCTCTGGGACACAATATGTGCCTTAGGCACTCTTCAGATGCTGTTTCCATGCTGTATATTCTGAGCTGTTTGCCTGCCTTTTTCCAAGAGCAGTCCCAATGTTGTTTGAGCTCTCCCAGAGCCAAGCATGCTGGCCTTTAGAACTCCAGGCTCTAAGCCCCACTGGTTGTAAAAACTCATGACATTTGGCCCCTCTTGCTTTCCAAGCCAATTGCTATGGGGATTCACATTCCCCAGGTGGGCTCCCCTCTGTGCTAGTTTGTCTCTTCCCTTCTCTGTGACCACAGCTTCCTCCCCACTGTGGCAGCCACGATCCATTTTGTCCCAAGCTGTGTCTTTGCCCTTCCTACCTTTTTCCATGTGGCCTCTTCTCTGCTTTTAGTTGTGGAGTTTTGTCTGCCAGTCTTCAGGTCAATTTCTGGGGGTATTTAGGATGATTTGATAGTTATCTAGTTGTATTCAAGGGATGAGGCAAGCCTAGTAAAAACCTCCTATTCTGCCACCATCTTCCAACCCATTCCATCTAGATAATTTCTTTAGAGAGTAAAAAATTTTCTATATTTGGTTTGGTTCTAAAAATACCAGGCTCTAGGGATGCCTGGGTGGCTCAGTTTGGTAAGTTCTGCTTTAGGCTCAGGTCATGATTTGGGGTCCTGGGATCGAACCCCACATTGGGCTTCCCTGGGGAGTCTGCTTCTCCCTCTCCCCCTGCTCCTCCTCCTTGCTGGTGCTTTCTCTCTCAAATAAATAAAAAAAAAAATACCAGGCTCTAGTAGAGACTGAGTTATTTCTATGATAAGAAAATCTATTTTTTCTTATAATGGTTACTTCCTGTTTCTTGCCTTTTCAGAGAATGTGTGTTCTGTCAGCAGCTAAGAACACAGATCTGGGTGCTGATCAAGAATCTGAAGTGAGGCCTGAGAAAATGCAGAACTGAGGTAAAAATTTCCAGGAAACACTATAAAACCTATCATGATATTTTGTGGTATTTCAAGTTCTCAGAGAAAGGTGAACCTGAGGTGAATATGAAAAAGGTAAAAGCTCAGCTTAGTTTGAGAAACAGAGAAGTCTGAAAAGCAAAAATGTGACTTTTTATTTTCAGTGTAATATAAGGATGGCTTTTCACTTTTATTAAAAGAGGAAAGGTTAGTGAACTTGAGTTGGATGAAACCTAAATCCTTTATCATGATTCTTTAGCTTTGTCATTTGGCTTCACTGATCACATCACCTACCATTCTCCCCTCACAGTGCTGTCATGGTGCTGGCCTTCTTTAATTTCCTAGTACACTTACTTTGGCCTAAAGATATTTACATTTGCCATTTCCTCCACCTGAAATGCCTTTTCTGCTGCTGTTTACTTGGTGGCTTCATTCTTATCATTTCTGGTCTCAGCTCAAGGATCATCTCCTTAGAAAGCCTTTGCTAGACCACCCTAATCAACCTTTGTACTCCCTACACCTCCCCACCCCCCACCATCTTGGATGCTCATCCATGGCTCTCCTCTCCTGTGGGACACATGAAAGTTGATAATTTCCTGATGCCTATACAATTGGGTAGGGCTCTAGGACAAGTTTTCGCCATTAGGATAGATGAAAGTGATGTGGTGGTGTAATCTCATCAGCTTTGGTGCTCTCCATGTGTGAGGACAACATGTAGCAGAGCCCTAATGATGTATAATGTATAGGGACATGCATAAGGAAAAGACTTCAACTTGTCTTAGGACGCTGAGGTATTTAGGATTATTTGTTATTGCAGTGTAACTACCCCCATCTGGCCTAAAGCATTATCATCTTTATTTTCTTTGTAGCACCTTTTAAATGATCTCATTTATTTATTACTAGTCTGCCCCCACTTCCAAACATTGCCAGGTGCATTAGTAGTATACAATATACTAAAGGATTAACTTTCTATGTTGTCTGTGGAGCCCCATTAATCTTATTCAAGTCTTTCAGGAAAGCCCTTAGGTCCTCTGCTAACTGCTTTGGCACAAATCTGGTAAATGGGACTTATCTATGAATGGCCCTTGCTGAGCTAGACTAGGTAGGTTCTCACTATCTCAATCTCTCCCTGTTCCAGCTCATTTCTTCTGATGGAGGGAAGTAAATAACTTATTCCAGAAAGACTATGGAGTAAGCAGGATCAGACAGAATGGATATGGTTTCATGTCCCTGACAAGGTTCTCCCCTCCAAACATGTACAGAGGAAAGAAGAGGGTGGTGTTTCCAGAGGCTACACAGAATCTATTCTCCCTAATCCTCACCCTATTTAGTTAGGTAGAACTGATCTCCTCATAGGGAAAGGGAATATGGTGACCTTTACTTTGCAGCTCACCAGCCCTGCCTTGGATATGTTAATTCAGTGTAAAAAATCTTTGAGGAATGTGTCCATTTAGAAAATTAAGGGGTTGCACTTGCTTAGCAGTTTCCAAACTGTGTTCCCTGAGGCGCTTGCAGGGGTTGGCAAGAGAAACAGAGTGATTATTGTAGGTCGACTTTTGTCTGCTCTCCCCTCTCTTGCTTCCTCTTCAAATCAAAGCACCTCTATTTAAAAAAAAGTCCATTTTAGGGGCTTTTATGTAGTTTTTCATTTGAAAGGGATTTGATACTTTTAAACAAGTTTCAAAAATTGAACTAGGTATTTTCTAAAGCCACCTAGGCTTCTAATGTTTGGAGACTAGAAGCCTGTTATGTTCAAGGTACTGTGCTGGGCACAGGACACAGTGGGGCACGTGAAAGCAAAGAAGACCTCCACCCCTCATCTCCTGATTTAGCAGAAGAAAGAGACTCTTGCATGAATAATAGCAGGGAATGAACAAAGGTGAGGGAAGGAGGGAGGAGAGCAGAGTACTAAGTGTGGGCTGTCTATGAAAGTAACCGTCGTAGGTAAGCCCTGCTGTGATGGGCCCTTTCCAGCTCCATCCCGGCAGCATGGTTGATGATGGGGAACCTTCTCCAGGTCTTGGCAAAGGGCCTTTGTTACTTCTAAAATGACTTTGGTACCCCAGTTCCCCAGTACTCAGCTTCTGATTTCTTATTCATCAGCTTCTGATTTCTTATTCATTCATGAGATTTTTTTTTTTTTTGGTCTGATATATTCTATGCCCTTAGCAACTTTATTTCATATTAAAAATGTTGGTGACAACATAACTTGGCAATTTCAATTAGAAGTCAAACACTTTTATAAAAGACATAAATTCACTCCAGTGTCAAGAGCTTCAGAGATAAGAAATATTGACAGCTAAGGAATATCAAATTCATAGATTTCAGTGTCCCTGGCTACCCTACTACCTTTGATGACCTGGATATGAAAGTGTTACTGTGTCTCATTTCAACAGAGTTGTCCGATTCTTCAAGGTTCCAATGCAGCCTCTGCCACCATCTTTGGATTTTAGGTTATTATTTTCTTCTCTTGACTTTAGTTTCTTCTGTGCACAAGAGGTTAGATCTTATTATCTTTATTGTATTTTAATATTTTTCTTCTTTTTGGTCATGCATTTCTTTATTGAAATTTCTAATTTTTAATATATGCAATATATTCATATGCCTTAAAATCCAAATGCTACAGACATATACAGTAAAGCTTCTCACTTCCACTCCCGTCTTCCATTTGCTCACTTTCTGCACCTAAAAACTTATCTTTTCTGTAGATAGAATGTACCTTTATCCCTTTGAACATCTGGTTTGCATTCCATTTTATTGATACAGTTTATTTAACTAGTCTCATACTGTTAGCTATATGAGTTGCTTCTTATCTTTTACTATTATAACTATGTTGTAGTAAGTTACATTGTGCATGTGTCATTTCTAATGTATACAAATGTATCTGAGAATAAATTCTCAGAAGTGGGATTGCTAGGTCCAAGGGTGTATAACCCTTGTAAATTTGTAATTTTAATAGCAATTGTCAAATTGCCCTCCATTGGCATTGCATTACTTGACCCTTTCACTAGGATTGTATGAAAGTGCCTATTTCCCCATAGCCTCGCCATCAGAAGGTACTGTCAAACACTTGGATTTATGCCAATCTAGTAAGTTAGATATGGTATCACAATGTAGTTTTGATTTGCATTTCTCTTTTTATGATTTAGGTTAATCATCTTTTAAATGTCCAAGAACTATTTATATTTTAAGTTTCTGGTCTTGATCCTCAGATTTCTCATTGGCTTATGGTAAAACAACTCTTCCTGGTTTATCTATCCACAGCTTCATCAAGCCATGTCCCCAAACTATGGATGCTCAGTGTTTTCTCCAGCCTTCTGATTGATTTTATACTTGGAAACACTATTCTTCATCTTCCCCTATTCATCTCACTTTAATTCAACATTATGCATTTCTTTGGTCTTTGTATGAAATTGCTTTCCAGTAGTAATTCTTCTAGCCAAAGAACTTGCTGACACATTCACCAGGATTATCTTATCACTACATAGTTCCTTATGGTCTTATTAACCATAAAAAACAAAACAAAACAAAGCAAAAGCAAAACAAAAAACAAGCAAGAACAAACAACTAAGACTTTTCCCTCTTTTTGTTCAAATCCAAGAAGACTGGATATTCTTTCATTGAAGAGAGAGTGATCAGTCTCATCAATTTGAGGAATTTTCCTATGGCTTTTGGGCTGATGACTATTTGCACATAGACACTGTGTAAAGGCATTTTTTCGTACCTGGATACAAATTCACAATGAGGATGTAGAGAGACTTGGCAAAGAGGATTGATATGTAAGAGTCCTTAGCAAAAAAGAATGCATGCAGAAAGAGATTGTGGGGTGTGGTGCATCTGTCCCCCAAATCCTAATGTAGATCCCTCTCTTAACTTTGTTGTCTTTAAAATGTCTGGCTTATGTGATATTGGACATGACACAATATTTATATCTTCTGGCTAAGGGCTTTCAAAGATTAAGCACGGCACCTTAGCTTTCCTACATAGTAAGCACACAGTCACATTATTTAGATAGTTAATAGCACAATGCAGATAATTTTTACAGGATAGATGTGACCCAGGGCTGGCTTGATGGGCATGTGAACTGAGTAATCACGTAGGGCCCCATGCTCAGTAGGGCCTCTGCTTTGTTGATGTTCTGCTGTCATCATGATGAAATTCTTGAAGAAGGGGCTAGTCCCTCATTTTCATTCTGACTGAGCCCCACAAATTAAAAAGCTGGCCTTTCCTCATGTGACTGGAGGTTAGATTGCCTGGAGAATCAAGTCTGTTCATAGACCTGAGTCCAGTGTATTAGTGTTACTCGTGAAGCATCTGTGAATATATTTCCTTCCACAAAGGTGACTGACACTTCTGTTTGTAATTTTGATTGGAAGTGACAACAGAAAAGCATTTATATTTATTTTAATCTTTTATATCTTACTTTAGAAAGCAGACAAGATACAGCCATGAAGAGCAAATGGATGAGTGCAATATTTTCCTTATGCTCCTGTGCTCCAGACAACACCATTAAGATCTGTTTCAAAACTGTATTAAGAATAGCCATTTCTTTCCCACATAGACATGCTAGGTCTCATTCTTACCTATACATTTAAGTATAGAATCTTAATTCTTGCAAAGTTACTTGCAAAGAAGATACCAAAAAGGCTTGAAAATTCAAATTTTCTTCTTGAGCCTAGAGTTTTAATCATCATTTGGTAAGTGGTTACAAAACAGTCCCAATAGTAAGATAACCTTCCAAATTAAGACACTCAATAGTTTAACCTGAAAGTATTCTAAATGATAAGTTCATTTCCCTTCTTTGAATCTACAAATTTAAGAAAAGTGAATAATCTGCATTCAACAGGTAAAACTCAAAGGAGACCTGTGTTGTCCTGGGTTAGGACGAAAAAACAAACCCTTTAGAAGCAAAAACACAGTTGGGCTAACTTCAGTGTTAGGGATGCTATTACACAAGCAGCTCACTGTGTCAAATTTGGAAGTGTGAGAACCTGTTTACTAAAGAAAACTCTCATCTATCTAAGAGAACTCTCATCTCTCTTGGAGCCCTAGAGAAGGGGGAGGAGCACATGCAAAGTCATTTTTCTTTCTGCCTACCAGGACCTCTTGTTTTGGGTACAACCATTGTGCTACTGCATATGATAGATGACAGTGATTTATAATACACTTATGGAGCATGCTTTTTTGCTGCATAAGATTAAAAACCATCACCCCTTTGAACCAGAGAGATAGTTCAATAGTTCAATCCTGTAATCAGTGCTTCTAGCTCTGATGTGATATTTCCTTTGAAAACTTGTCAAGTAAATATTGCTGGAAATCCTAGAGAGCTCCCTTTACACAGTGAACTGAAAGCGTAGGCCACTTGTCTTCATCTACAAAGGCAACATGGAAGTATGGTTGAGGTATTGTCTTTAGAAGCTGATCTCTTTTATCCATCTAAATAATTTTGAATTTAATCCATTTTTCAATTTGGTTAACTTACCTTCTTAAACTTTAATACATTTCAATTGGCAAAGTTTTTATTGTCTTTTGTTATCTCAACAAAAGATACTGCTTTTCAATTTCTTGTCATTTTTAGACACATCTAAATAATCAGTCGAGTGAATTTGTTCACACATCTGATTCTACCATGCTCTGTTTATAATAATAATAATTAATTTATTGCTTTATCCTTGAAGCTGGCTCAGTCAAATAGGAGCAGTTAATTTAATCTGAGAGTGCCCTGAGTCTTTTCATTATTGAGAATCTGTTTTTGAATAAGATTACATTTGCTAGGTTATTTCAGTGAGCTACTCTTGGGGAGAACTCGACCAAATAATCACTGTCTTCCATCAGTCTGAGGTAAAGTTGGATAGCAGGTAGAGGGTGTTGGGGTGGTGGGAAGCCCTGTAAGTATTATGAATTTAACAAGTTATTCAAAATCTAATGCATACCGTTTGTGGCATTTTGGAGGTTTCTTGTGCACGTTAAGTCCTTTACGTACATGTGTTCATCTAACTGCCAAAACCCCTCATATAGTATTCTTGTCAGAGAGTTTAGAACTTGCCTGAGCTCATAGAATATAACAGTGTTGAAGTTGTGCCTCCAATGGAGGTCTGACTCCAAAAATCTAGGCTTTTAGCCCCTTGTCACTTAAAATTTCTAATATGAAAACCAAATAATTGTTGTTAGTCCTATTAGGGTGCAGTTATTCCCTTCAGGCCTTTTGGTAAATAAATAATAACTTTGTATCATAGGCGACTTAGGTTCCATGTAGTGCTGTCTTCAGTGTTTTTTTTTTTTTTTTTTTTTTTACCCCTTGGCTTGTTCTTCTTTGTCTTTTCTAAAAGACAGACACTCTGCATATTTTGCTTTCAGGGGGAGAAGTATACTTCTTGGTAATGTCAGTTTTTACTTATTACAAAGCACAAAATATGACCACCACTAATTGTACCAGAAGATCATTTCCATTGGTAGATATAGTAAGTTTACGGGCAGTTATGCTATTCATATCATCATCATCATCAATAATAATAACAGCTTTTATTGAGAATTTGCTTTGTACTCAGGCTTTATTCTAAGTGATTTATAAATGTTGCATTTGATCCTCACAAAGCCTGTACAAAATAGATATACTAATGTTCCTGTTTCATAGTGGTGAAGCTGAGATTCAGAGGTAAGTAAATTTGTCCAAGTTAATGGAGAAAACTCATGTCCTAGAGTTGGACATCCTGGACTCACACATAACTCTGTATCCTACTAACTTCTAACTCTATAGCATCAGTTACTTTGTCTACCATCTCTAGGCTTATGTTTTTGCATTATGAAAGTAATAAATTTTGATGAAAGATAATTTGAAAAATATATAAAAATTACTGGGGACAGAAAAATAGCTACCTAGGTCCTACTAACCAAACACAATCCTACTAACCTACTAAAGTCCTACAAACCAATCACAAACACTGTTATATGTGGTTAACTTTATTTATATATTTAGATCAGAATTGTTTTCCTTTTTCTTTTCTGTAAAAATAAAGTTGTAATCTCACCATTCATAGAATGTTTAAAGATAGACTTTATTTTCTAGAACTGTTTTAGATTTACAGAAAAAATTTTGGAAGATAGCAGAGAGTTCCCATATACCCCACACTCAGTTTCCCCTACTACTGACATCTTACATTAGTATGATATATTTGTTATAATTAGTAAGCCAATATTAATATATTATTATAATGCCCACAGTTTATTTATACTTCCTTATTTCTTCTTTTTTTTTTTTAAAGATTTATTTATTTGAGAGAGAGACAGAGTTCATGTGAGCAGGGGGAGGGCAGAGGGAGAGAGAATCTCAAGTAGACTCCATGCTGAACATGGAGCCAGTTGTGGGGTTTGATCATGAGGTCAAACCCTGAGATCATGACCTGAGCCAAAACCAAGAGTCAGAGGCTTAACTGACTGAGCCACCCAGGCACCCTCCTTATTTTTTCTAATGTCCTTTTTCTGTCCAGGATCCCATCTGGGGCACCACATTCCATTTAGTTGTTATGTTTCCTTAGTTTCCTCTTGGTTGCAAGAGTTTCTCAAACTTACGTTGTTTTTGATGATCTTGGCAGTTGTGAGGAGTACTAGTTAGGCATTTTGAAGAATTTACCTGGCTTTTTTTTTTTTTTTTCCCTCATTAGTAGACTGGTATTATAGGTTTTTGGGAGGCAGACCACAGAGGTAAAGTGCCATTTTCATCCCATCACATCCAGGGTACACCCTATCAATGTGCTGCTGACCTTGATCACCTGGGTGAGATAGTGTTTGCCGGGTTTCTTTCCTTTAAAGTTAGTCTTTTCCCCTCTTTCCATATCATATTTTTGAGAAGGAAGTCACTTTGGTACAGCCCATACTTAAGGATTGGAAACATCTATATAAATAATTTTATTTATTTTTAAACATTATTATTATTTTCCATGTTGTATACTTGCATAAACATTTTTTTTTAATGCCTGCGCACCATCCTGTGGCTTACTAAACTTCTTCTTTGCAGCTGGACATTTAGGTTGTTCCTTTTGTTTCTTTTAGAAAAGAATCTTACAAGTAGGATTACAGGTGAAAGATATAAATATATTGAAATTCTTGGTGCATACAGTTCCACCAAGGAGCTGAACCAGTTTACACTTCCTTTAGTACTATACGAAAATGGGTCTTTTGCTTGCCCCTCTGCCCGTTGCTTATTATTATTTACCTTTTTGGTTAAGTTTTTGGCAAAATGGAATTTTACTGTTATTTTAATTTCTATTGATATTATGGTTACTAAGGTAGACAATTTCCCCATGTATTTGACTAGAGTTTCATCTTATTCACATGAATGACTAGGATAATGATCTTTATCATATGTGAAAGAACTTTTTAAGCTCTGAAGTCCCAGACAGAGACCAACCATCAGCCATTATAAGAAAGCTTCCAAAGCCCCTTTCAGGCCTTGAGGTTTTGAATTGTCACCAAGAGTTTGCCAAATCTAAATGCTGGCAATAATTTTAAGGTAGGAGAGTTCCAATTAGGGCTTGGTATCACACCAACATTATTTGATTTGGGGAAGGATGTGGTAGGCTGAGGTTATTAAATAGATGACAGTTATTAAGTGTGTCTAGTAGATTGTGAAACTGGTAGTTCATATAAGAATATACTTAGAACATATGTAAAACAGTCTATGTGATCAACAAAAACTAAAGTGTGGGGCTTTCAGAGCCTAAGTCCTTCCTGTTTTACTCATGGGACATATTTGGGCACTGACTGTTTCACTAACTATCGCCACCCCAATCTTTGACGAGATAAAGGGCAAAAGTGGCATGAGTAGGTTTTCTCAAGAAAATTAATCACAGAAAATGGGAAGTACATTCCTCTGGGGTCTGTATGCTGTAAGGGGGTGCGCTCTACTAGAGGTGTTCAGTATAATTGATGTAAACATTTTAAAGTGTAGTGTGTTTTGTCACACTGTTGATCTTATTGATACACAGACACTGGCATCAAAAAGACTCAGAAGGATAAATTAATTAAACTTAGGCTGTTATAGTTGCCGTGTGGAGAGAGGCCACAGAAATAGTAGCTGATCCTCTTTAGGATGCAGCAATCATGTCTCAACTCAGGCTCTCAAGCAACCATAGACTGGGTGGCTTAAACAATACAAGTCTATTTCTCACAGTTCTGGAGGTTGTAAGTCTAAGATCAGGGAGCTGGCAAGTGTCATTATGAGGACTCTTTTAGCTTGTAGGTCCTCATGTGCTCCTATGATCTCTTCTGTGTGTGTATATGTGTGTGTGTGTGTGTATGTATAGAGGGAGAGAGGAAGCTTTCTGATGTCTTTTGTTGTAAGGGCATTAGTCCCACCACAAGGGCCCCACCGTCATGACCTTATTTAACCCTAATTATGTCCCAAATGCCCCATCTCTAAATACCATCACACTGGGAGTTAGGGCTTCAGTATATGAACTTTGAGGGGACAACATTCAGCCTATGATATCATCTGAAAGTTAATGTGGTGTACTTATGGATGTGGGTACACACCACACAAATACACATATTGTGTACACAAAAGGAAAAATACACCATAGATCATGGGCAGTATATTAGTTACTTTGGTTATTTCCCCTTTAGGCTAATATATCAGGTTTTTTTGTTTTGTTGTTTGTTTGATTAAGTGCATTTATTAGTGCACATGAATGTTAGTAATTAACTAAATAGTGATTTATTTTTTCCTGTGACAAGAAACCCAGAGGTAGATGGTTGCTGGGTTGTTCAACAGCTTGAGGCTGTTGGGGCCAAGGCCTTAATAATTCTTTTGTCTTTCTTTCATGGTTGCAAGGTGATAGCTGTAGCTACTTTTCCAGCTCTCACACCCACATTCCAGACAGGAGAAAGGAAAAATGGAAATAAGCACAAAGGTGTATGTTAGCTGAATCTTTTAAGGACTTTTCTGGGAGCCCCAGTCCATGACTTTGGCTTACATTTTATTGACCAGAGCTATGGCTACCATCATCTGAAGGGAAAACTGGGTAATAGAAGTTTCATTTGGGGACTTAATATGCCCTCTAACATGTGGGTTCTGTTAATAAGCAAGAAAAGAAACACAGATACTGGGTTGGAAGCTAACAGTATGTGCTATAATGACATCCCAAGAGCTAAAAAAAAAAAAAAAAAAATGATGAATTAACAGACCCTCCGTCAATGGGTAGATAGTCCTCTCACAAAGCAAAATGGAAGCTTAGGAAATTCCTACCCCAAAGAGATGTTTAAGTAGTATATCTCAAAAGGAAACTTTTTTGAGGGATTGAGGAAGAGAGTATACTTTAGACACTGGAGTCTTCATTCAGAGGACAGCCACGAGTTTAGTTCAGTTGCAACCTGAGGACATTTTGGGGTAGTTGGCAGATGTGCTGCTTCAAGACTGCCTTTTGACTCTCATGGTGATTCCTGCTTCTGACTTCCTGTGGTTGAAGCACACTGTTTTCTTTCATTCAGAAACATCTTGTTCTTGTCTGAGTCACTACACCATGACTCATCTTGTTTTGGCTCCTTGTTGGAGTTTCATGAGGTTATCCAAAGAGTTGCAGGGATGTGAGAAACACCAAACTGCTGAAGACTAAGAGTAGGGAGTTAAGAGAGATGGACCATTTGTACTTCTTTCACGGTCATACTAACCAAGCAAGTCAAGGTTGTTTTTTTTTTTTTTTTTTTTGTAAATTGATGAATTGCTGCTCCACTTTCTGCTATAAGAAAGATGTAAAGGAAATCACCTGCTTCTTTAAAAAGCTAGGGTTCTAGATCACTGTGGTTGCAATGTATGACCTGAGTTGTGTGGAGGGTGGAAAGAAGACAGCAATATGCAGAAGGACATTATAGTAATGCAGGTGAAGGTTGTGAGAGAAAATAGTGATTCTTGTAAGACACACAGCTGAAACTGAAGGTACAGGATGTGGCTATGAAATGGATGCACAAGAGGTCGAAGAAAAGTCAGAGGGATAAGTCAAAGTCGATTCAGGCTTCAGGACTCTGAGTCTACGAGAATGGAGCTGTCACAGGGGACAAAGAGACTCAGAGTAGGATCTGTTCAGTGGTAACAGTAGGGATGATGTGTTCTGTCTGTGTTCCCTCATACACTTTGTGGAGGAGGTGGAGGATGGAAGTCTGACTGAATAGACTGACTGAGAACAAGGTCTAATATGGTTATTAAAGTGCTTAGTTGCAATTCTTCCCAATCACTTCGTGACAGTATTTGATTTGAATTTTGCATTCAGAGCCACTGGGCAATGTGCCTAAAACTCATTTTACATTAAAACACAGTGAGAATTTGTATTTCCTCAGTACCCCTCTCTTCCCATCTCTCCCATATCCTTGAGCCTGGATTATCATGTACTCCAGAATGAGGCAAATTAAGCTTAAGGTTTTATTTATTTTATTTTATTTTATTTTTTAAAAAATTTTATTTATTTATTTGACAGAGAGGGAGAGGGAGACAGCAGAGCAGGAACACAAGCAGGGGGAGAGGGTCAGAGGGAGAAGCAGGCTTCCCGCCGAGCAGGGAGCCTGATGCGGGACTCGATCCCAGGACCCTGGGATCATGACCTGAGCCGAAGGCAGACGCTTAACGACTGAGCCACCCAGGCGCCCCTAAGCTTAAGGTTTTAAATACATTTTTCTTTATTGTCTATTTCAGGTTTAAAGACACATCTTTTATTTATTTAATCATTCATTCATTTATGAGAGATTGAGAGAGAGAGTGCATAGAGTGGAAGGGAGAAGGATAGGCAGATTCCTCACTGAGCACAGAGGCTGAGAGGGAGCTTGATCTCAGGACCCCGAGATAATGACCTGAGCCAAAACCAGAAATCAGAGGTTTAACCTACTGAGCCCCCAGGTGCCCCTAAAAGGAAACCTTTTTTGTGTTTGCCAAATTGCCACCCAGCAATTTTCTTTACCAATGCAACAGTTTCCAACTGGCTCTGATCACTGTGGAGAAATTGCTTGCATGGCAACCTACATACATTATTCTGATGATGATTCTTTAATACATTCACTTTGCAGAGTGATTTCTATTAACAATTATGGAGCCATTCCTAAATGATATAGGATATTTAAGATACACTGCATCAAAAACTCATGATGTAATGTACGGTGATTAACATAACATAATAAAAAAATCAATAGCAAAAAAAAAAGATGTTTGACTCCTTTGATAAGCACCCATACTTTGCTCTCTCATGGTTGTATATTTAAGTTGGTCCAAGGAGTTTCAGAGAATGTGACGAGTCAGGGAAACAGAATTGAAGTTGATTTCTTTACTTTTTTACTCTTGTCTCATCTTCTGATAGTCCTTTGTACACCGGCCATGAAGTGGGGCAGGAGCTATATGCTTGGCTCCATCACAGTTGTGCACTTAGACCATACAGAGGCTAACATTAATATCATTTTTCCTTGTCCCATCATTCCTGCCAGATTAAAGCACATCAGAACAGGAGTCTCTCTCTCTCTGAGGACCTTTAACCTCCCTATGTGTAGTCGAGCTAGCAAGTGTTTATGTCTTGCTCCGTGAGCAATATACATGTTTTTCAGCTCTATCTTGGTTCTATTTTATGTTCCCATCCTTGTTTATTTAAATTTATTTTAAATAATATTTTAGAGATCACATATCTCCCTATAAGCTTCCTTAAATGATTTTTGGAACAGGAAGTACCTGTATATGTATCAGTGAATCCCAGTAGAAGTCCTAGAAGCTCTCTCAAGTTTGATTGTGGAAGTGTATTCAATGTTAGTGATAGAAATCTTTTCTGTTGTTGGTGAAGATATTATTTCTTTCACATATTTTCTTAGATATCACCAGTCAGTGGGTACACATATTAGTCAGAAAACAACAAGAAACAAACTTAACATTTGTTGAGTAACTTTTATGTGCTGGGAACTCCTCCAAGCTCTTTTCTTACTTAATCTTCACAACTCTGTACGTGCTGCTATAATCCTTATTTCACAGAGGTGAAAATTGAGACCAAGGCTTGTTAGTGGATTGTTCATACAAGTTCACATAGCCAGTTAGTAGGGAACCTGAGTTTGAGCCCAGGATGTTTGATTTTTGAGCCCACGTGACTAAAGAGAACATGGTACTGTCTCATTATAACAGAAATAACACCAATTACATTGGCCCTGACCCCTTGGTTCTCACAGAAGCTTAGTTCCTTATAACCTGTTCCAGAATTTTTTTTGCTAATAAGGATTGTGTCACATGTGCTCACAAACCACTTCACTTTTAAAGCGCACACTGCTGGGTACTTTCATGTCCTCCACCACTGATGGATCTTGGAATCCTTGGGAAGCCACTGCTGTGGGGTGGGGCAGGCTGTGACAAAGAGGAGAAAAGCCTTTTGCCCACAGTGCCGCACTGTGGCCTCAAAGCTGTGTTCAAGTCTTACTGGGTTTTAAGCCCCTTTTCAGATTTTTACTTCCAGTTTCCCTCCTCTAAGACCCAAACAGGTATCTAACTGGGGACATATCAGAGTAACAGCCACCATTTTGTGCTTACACTTCCCCATCCATTCTTTCATAAAGCTTTCTTTGTGATTAGTCAAGCTCATTATGCGTGACTCTTTTTCAACATGAGTTCTTTTCTTAGAGGATTCTCAGGCCCATGAGAAATGGGCTTCTATTGGCCCATCTCTCAGTTTCCTAAACATAGTGGGACATGTCTGAATCCCACAACAGGCCCATCTTGGAACATTCCATGAGCCACCACTGGTTGTCACAAATTACAGCCTGCCTTCTGTCTTAGACTCCCACAACTGCCATGTTCTTCATCTAGCCCAGAAGGGTGGGGAAAAATCAGCCTGCTTTTCTGACTTGACCTACTCAAGCCAGGGTCTAGAGGCTAAGACCCATCTCTCTCTGGGTTTCCTCTGACAGGGAGATTAAGATCAATCTACTTTGCTCCCCATCCTAACCTGGTAGCAAAGACTTAAGTACATGTGGCTCACTGAGACTTGAGGCTTCATCTTGGGGAAAGCAGGGTTTCCTTCATTCCCAAATCTTTCACTTGTTCAAAGAGCGTTCTTAGATTTCTCAACCACATTCTCATCTGTCCATCCTACAAAGGCATGAGTGATGGTTTTGCTGAGATTAGGCAATTTTCATTTTTAAGATAAAATCCAAGATGGCCACTCTCTCTTTACCTCCATGTACTGAGTAGCCTCACCAGGGGTGAGAATCTGCTGATTCTTCCTGCCTCCCTGGAAGCTGAGCATCCTCACAACAGTTTCACTGTGAACACCCTTTACAATCCTTTGATCTAAGTGTATCTCATCTACCTACAATTTTGCTGCCTCCTTGCTTCTTTTTTCCTTTGACTATGTTATCCTTAGCAGAACTGGAAGCATTTTCTCCCTGCCTTTTGTTTTGTATTTGAAAAGGTAACTTCCTGCTTTGTTTCCCAACAACCATATGAATTAAGTGGCATCTTTGGTCCTCTGTGCTCTCAAGTACCAAGGCCATGACACACTTTTTTATCCTCCTCTTTTTGCTCACTTTCCATTAAACTCCATCACACTTCACCCTACACTAGATGCCCGGTACAATGTGGACTGCTATCTGTCCATAGCATTCCTAGTTATTGGCCAATCAGGGAATTCTTCAGGGGCAACTGGGATGGTTTTGGTACTTTTTAGATTAACCCAGCTTTGCCTGCCAAGAATCTCACACCAGTTTGAAGAAGCATACACTATTTTACAAACTCAATGCCCATAGAGGAGGGCTTAAAGGACTTGCTTTTCACACTCTTTGGGAAGGAACTTGCAGTATTTTGCAATCATTGGCAGGCCATTAAAAACTACACAGATCATCCTGTGGATATAGCTGGATACACCCATCCCTGTGGGTTCCAATGGCTCCTGTAGGGTAGTTTCCATAACTTCTTCTCACTTCCCTGGTGATAACACAGCCCAACATGCATCTCTTGGCATTGCTTGGCAAGTAATTTGGCAGGTTGTTGAGGAGGAACTGACAAGCTATAATATTAAGAATAATAATAAAATAGGATCTAAAAATGGCTATATTTCAAAAGCATCTGCCATGTGCCACTCTATCAGACACTCTGTACATTATCTCATTTTATCGTCCTATAACGAGAGGTATTTTCCACATTTTACATATGACAAAGCTCAGATTAAGTAACCTGTTCATGGTTACCCAGTTTCCAAACACCTCAACAGGTGTGACTCTAAAGCTTGTGCAATTTCCACTATGTTCACCTCTACTCATTGGAACTTGGATAATGGAGATGTGCAGACAAACCACCTAGCAAGCCCAGGAATTAACAGTGGTGTTCCATTAAAGTGCTCTCAAATCATAACCTGAATTTTGGTTAGGTGATGCTGCTGGGAAATAGCCGTTTGTCTCAAAAACCCAGCTTGAGTCTTCCACCAATTAGATGGGCCTTCTGAAAACTGAAAACTAATAGGCTGATAAAATGGAATCTACTGGACTGGGGACAGTTTTTAAGGGGCCACCTTGATACCTCTTGTCAGCAGCTATTTGGTCTTTCTTTTTCCTCCTCCTTCTTGAGTTTTCCTAATGAATATAAACTTAATGAACAAAGGAACTTTGTTCACCACTGCATAGCTAGACAAGACAGTTCCCATAGAAGATCCTAATAAATATTTGTTGAATGATGAAGAATTCGGTGAGAAAAATCTTTGCCAGCCCTCTGAGAGCCAGCTACTCCTGACATTGCATCTGCCAATTTCCTAGAGATTCAGGTAATCTATTGTTTATCTGTTGATTGGCCTGATCTTAACCATTGCTGTGCAATAGGCAAATCCTGCCTTTTCTAGACAGTTGGTGAGACCCCTAAAAATGCAAAGAGACAAAGACACCTGCAGGGCTTGGGCTGGAGGGTGACAGGGTTGGCCTCCTGTACCTGTTTTCATCTCTACGACTTGAACTCTTCCTGATTCCTCTGTAAAGAGGGGGTATTCATCATGTCTTGATAGGAGATCATTCTCTATGAGAAGTACCGTGTCCTTGCAGTTAATCCCAAATTTGCTGAGGATTTTGATTCTTTGTTTCCTCATTCTGTAAGAACTAGACAGATCTTACTTCTAGCCTTACTTTTCCTAAATTGAAAGTTTCCCTTACTAAAAACCAAAACAAAACCAAAAAAAAAAACCCAAAATCAAACCCATCAATAGTAAAATATAGATGCAATCGTATTTCTGCACCGTGACAAGAAGTAAAAGTCCTATGGTAAAAGTTTTCTTATTGTCTGGCTGTACTCATTAGACAAGAATCCTGATTTCCACAGGATTTCCTGTGGATGAACTGCTTCTTTGGCATTGAGAGAAAACAGATGCATTCCCCCATAACTTAAATGAAATAAATTTATAAACTTCAAATAGTCACAGGAAGGAGATGACAAATGCATTCTTTAGATTTTTATGTATTTACCTTTCTATAGAAACTTGTATATATGGTCACTAGGTTTTTGACGTGCCAAGTTCTCTTTCACTATCGAGTTGGCTTTTAGGAGAATTTTATAAAAGGACATAAGCAATAGATATACTTACATCTGTTGGTATGAATGAATAGAGCCTTCTGGAAGAAGGGCTCTTGATGAGTTATCTCTGAGCCTTAGGCTGGGATACCCTCGTCTGCCAAGCCAGGCTCCTAGACCTGGGGTTGTAGACTAGGTCCCAATACTGGAATGGTTGGCTTTGCAGGTCAAGCGGTAAGTTTCCTTGGTTTCTTCCTGTAAGTGTAGTGCTGAAGATGGCTATTGAAAAGACAACATGAGAAACAGCTTTCAGGAAGAATGAATGGTTGGTGTTGGCATTACCTAGGGAAAGACTCACATAGCACATTACTTGGCCCATAGTAGAACAATAATACATGTTTGTTGAATAAATAAACAAAAGAATGAATACATGGGTTTGGAAACTGAGACCATTGGAGTCATTGACAACACAAGCCTCTATATGGATGCTACTTTCTTTTAAAAAAAAATATTTAAATTTTAGTTAACATAGAGTGCAGTATTGGTTTCAGGAGCAGAATTCAGTGATTCATTACTTGCATGCAACACCCAGTGCTCATCACAAGTGTCCTCTTTAATACCCATTACCCATCTAGCCCATCCCCCTCCATCCATCAACCTTCAGTTTGTTCTCTATCATTAAGAGTCTCTTATGGCTTATTTCTCTCTTTCCTTTTTTTTTTTTTCCTTTTCCCCTTTCCCATATATTCATCTGTTTTGTTTCTTAAATTCCACGTGTGAGTATTCGTCTTTATCTGATTGACTTATTTTGCTGAGCATAATACATTCTAGCTCTGTCCATGTCATTGCAGATGGCAAGATTTCTTTCTTTTTGATGGCTGAGTAATGTTCCATTGTATGTGTGTGTGTGTGTGTGTGCGTGTGTGTGTGTGTGTGTGTGTGTGTGTGTATACCATATCTTCTTTATCCATTCATCAGTGAATGGACATTTGGGCTCTCTCCATAGTTTGGCTATTGTTGACTAATGCTGCTATAAATATTGGGGTGCATGTACCTGTTTAAATTAGTATTCTTGTATTCTTTGGGTAAATACCTAGTAGTGTAATTGCTGGATCATAGGGTAGTTCCATTTTTAGTTTTTTGAGGGACCTCCATACTGTTCTTCAGAGTGGCTGCACCAGTTTGCATTCCCTCCAACAGAGCAAGGGGGTTCCCTTTTATCCGAGGATGCTAGCTTCTTGCTCTCAATTTTGTTATCATTTGGAAAGCATTTCTTTGAGTAACTTAATGGTTGGGGGTGCAGAAGGAAGAGCAATTACTTTGCTGACTGAATGAAGAGTTTTGAGGCAGTGTGTATGTATCTGTGATGGGCAGCATAACAACAGACACCTCAGGGATGCTGATTTTTCTAGTTTGTGAGTGAGTTTGTCTTTATGCTTGAGTGAAGTGGGCTGACATGCAGAGTATATAGCAGTATGACTAGTTTCAGTTTATTGGTAATGTGAACGTAGGAATAGAAATGCTTTAGTTTTTATGACATATGGCTTTCAAAATATATTTAATTTTTACATATTTAACATTTCTTTTATTCACACACTCATTCCATCTTGCCTTTCTCTCTTTCATTGGTTTTGCTGTTCATATTGATACACAAAATATATCAAGTTCTTCAACAATGGAAATAAATTGTTTTTATCTTTCTCTGCACACACGGTGATCATGAATGTACTTCAAAAAGGGAAAAATAAAGGGGAAATTAATCAAAATCTGTTTGTTTCCATGGCACTCATAAAGCATGGACTTTCCGTGGAGAAAACAAACTTTAACTTAAATCCTCTTCCCTTGAGAGATATCAGTTAAGGTCAACCATACAATTCCCTGCTGGAAAGCAGACCTGGGTTACTGCTACCTGTTTAGGACATTTATGAAATCATATTGTCAAGATTTGCATGGTACTGTTGGATGGCGGGTTTCTACAGCTAGGAGTGAAACCCATGCTTGTCCTGGTATAGAAAGTTAGTCATGTTCACCATCTATCAGAGATCTGTATTTTTCTGCTATGAGGCAGAAGAGGCTATGGTCTGCCAGCTCTTCAAAGGTATAGCAGAGCATATAGTTCTTGGCACATAGTTTTTCTCTCACTTTTCCACTTAAGTATTCTAAGAGCAGTGGAATTTGTATTTCTCGGGCACTGGTGAGGTCTGTGGGTAAATTTAGAAACACCTCATGGCACACATGACATTTTTTTGCTATTTTATCTTGAAATTCATTTGTATTTTTTGTTCTAAAGAATGATGTACTTTTTTAATTAAAAAAATTCGGATAAAATCAATGTCCTTGAAAGATGCACCAAGTTTACATAATGGCTTTGGGCACCTACTGGCCCACCATCATGTATTCCCGGAGGTACAAATACTTCAGGTCTAAAAATAACTAGAAACTATTTGTCATTATCAGTTCAGGCTGCTCTACCAAGAATGCCACAGATGTGGTGGGTTGGATAACATCATTTACTTGTTATAGTTTTGGAGGCTGAGAAATCTGAGATCAGGGTGCCTGTGTGGTTGAGTTCTGGTGAAAGCCCTCTTCCTGGTTTTCTCAAGCAGTGGATAGAGAACTCTGCTTTCTTCATCCCCTTTTAAGGGCATTAATACCATTCACAAGGGCTCCATCCTCAGGACCTAAGGACTTCTGAAAGACCCCATTTCTGAATACTATTATGTTGAGTATTTGGGCTTTAACATATGAATTTTGGGGAATTCATATTCATATGAATATTGAACAAATATTCAATCCATAGTAGTATTCAAGAAATACTTAATGAACTGACTACTGAATGAAAAAATGATAGCAACTTCAGAGTTGGGAGGACATGTAGCATCTTCTTTGTCATTCAAAACTTCCTTCTGCCCTGTTCCTGACAGTTGTTCTCTCAGCCTCTACTTACTGTGACAGGCAGATCACTACCTCCCAGCAAAATATTTTTGGTTATTAATTTTTTTAATAGGACTTCTAAGGAGCAGTTTAAGGTCATAGCAAAACTAAACAGCCTTCCCCAAACACACCCACAGTCTCCCCTACCATCAACAACACTCACCAGAGTGTGACACTTGTTAAAACTGATGAGCCAACCAATGTTGACACATTATTATCAAAGTCCATAGTTTAAATTAGAGTTTACTCTTGATGTTGTACATCCAACATTGGTGAGTTTGGACAGATGTATAACAGTGTGTATCTATCATTATAATATCAGACAAAATAATTGTATTTCCCTCCCCTCCCTCCCCATTAACCCCTGGCAAACCTTGATCTTTTCACTGTCGCTATAGGCTCACCTTTTTCAGAATGTCATATATTTGGAATCATACAGTATGTAACCTTTTCAGATTGGCTTCTTTCACTTAGGAACATGCATTTCAGGTTCCTCTATGTCTTTTCATGGCTTCATAGCTCATTTCTTTTTCTTTTTTTTCCTTTTATTAACATATAATTTATTATTTGTTTCAGGGGTACAGGTCTGTGTGATTCTTTAGTCTCACACAATTCACAGCACTCACCATAGCACATACTCTCCCCAATGTCCATCACCCACCCAACCCATTCCTCCCACCCCCTCCAGTCCAATAACCCTCAGTTTGTTTCCTGAGATTAAGAGTCTCTTATGGTTTGTCTCGCTCTCTGGTTTTGTCTTGTTTCATTTTTCTCTCCTTTCCCCTATGATCCTCTGCCTTGTTTCTCAAATTCCACATATCAGTGAGATCATATTATAATTGTCTTTCTCTGATTGACTTATTTCACTTAGCATAATACCCTCTAGTTCCATGCACATCGTTGCAAATGGCAAGGTTTCATTTTCTTGATGGCTGCATAATACTCCATTGTGTGTGTGTGTGTGTGTGTGTGTGTGTATATCACATCTTCATGTATATATATATATATATATATATATATCTCACATCACATCACATGTGATATATATACATATATATATGTGTGTATATATATCACATCTTCTTCTTCTTTTTTTTTTTAGAGATAGGACCTGCTACCAATACCAGTACGATTTTATTGGAATATGGAATGTAAACAGATGTTTTCAAACAAACAATCTAACCTTATAAAAATGTCTGGCATTATTAAATAGCTAACTAATAAAGAAATCCTATGGTCTGATGTGGGTAGACACCTTGAGCTCTAGCCTAGCTGTAAAGTCCCCACAGCTGTGGCATGGCTCTGCCACTGGGGGAGGGGACTGCTTGCAAACCAGACTGGTGACAAGTCCCCAAAATGAAACCAGCTTGACTGTTTTCTTTTTAAAGCAGAATCTAGCTTCCTTTGCTGACATGAAGGCTGGCACAACGGATCCCGAGCTTTGACACTGGCTCCAGGAACTCCAACTAACCCCCCAGGCCCCTCGTATGATGCTCTGCTCAGTCGTCGGGGAACAGGCTGGCCCTGCACACATGACCCCAGTGCCTGCACATGAGAAGGACAGCTCTGCCATCACATTCACACATGACTTCTCGAGAGTGTCAAAATGCAGCTTACCCTGATTACAGAGGGAAATTGCTTCCCGTGGGGATAAAAAGAGGCAAAAAATGTACCACATCTTCTTTATCCATTCATCTGTCGATGGACATCTTGGCTCTTTCCATAGTTTGGCTATTGTGGACATTGCTGTTATAAACATTGGGGTACATGTGCCCCTTCAGATCACTACATTTGTATCTTTGAGGTAAATACCCAGTAGTGCAATTGCTGGGTCATTATGGTAGCTCTATTTTCAACTTTTTGAGGAACATCCGTACTGTTTTTCAGAGTGGCTGCACCAGCTTGCATTCCCATCATTCACAGTGTAGGAAGATCCCCCTTTCTCTGCATCCTTGCCAACATCTGTTGATTCCTGACTTGTTAATTTTAGCCATTTTGACTGGTGTTGGGTGGTATCTTATTGAGGTTATGATTTGGATTTCCCTGATGCTGAGTGATGCTGAGCATTTTTTCATGTGTCTATTGGCCATTTGTATGTCTTCTTCAGAGGAATGTCTGTTCATGTCTTCTGCCCATTTCTTGATTGGATTATTTGTTCTTTAGGTGTTGAGTTTGATATGTTCTTTATATTTTGGATACTAGCCCTTTATCTAATATGTCATTTGCAGATATCTTCACCCATTCTGTCAGTTGTTTTTTGGTTTTGTGGACTCTTTCCTTTGCTGTGCAAAAGCTTTTTATCTTGATGAAGTCCCAATAGTTCATTTTTGCCCTTGCTTCCCTTGCCTTTGGCGATGTGTCTAGGAAAAAGTTGCTGTGGCTGAGGTCGAAGAGGTTGCTGCCTGTGTTCTCCTTTAGGATTTTGATGGACTCCTGTCTCACATTTAGGTCTTTCATCCATTTTGAGTCTATTTTTGTGCGTGGTGTAAGGAAATGGTCCAGTTTCATTCTTCTGCGTGTGGCTGTCCAATTTCCCCAACACCATTTGTTGAAGAGACTGTCTTTTTTCCATTGGACATTCTTTCCTGTTTTGTGAAAGATTCGTTGACCATAGAGTTGAGGGTCCATTTCTGGGCTCTCTATTCTGTTCCATTGATCTATGTGTCTGTTTTTGTGCCAGTATTTGATGATGACAGCTTTGTAATAGAGCTTGAAGTCCAGAATTGTGATGCAACCAGCTTTGATTTTCTTTTTCAACATTCCTTTGGCTATTTGAGGTCTTTTCGGTTCTGTACACATTTTAGGATTATTTGTTCCATTTCTTTGAAAAAAGTTGAAGGTATTTTGATAGGGATTGCATTGAATATATATACTGCTCTAGGTAGCATAGACATTTTCACAATATTTGTTCTTCTGATCCATGAGCATGGAATGTTTTTCCATTTCTTTGTGTCTTCCTCAATTTCTTTCTTGAGTGTTCTGTAGTTTTCTGAGTACAGATTCTTTGCCTCTTTGGTTAGACTTATTCCTAGGTATCTTATGGGTTGGGGTGCAACTGTAAATGGGATAGACTCCTTAATTTCTCTTTCTTCTGTCTTGTTGCTGGTGTATAGAAGTGCCACTGATTTCTGTGGATTGATTTTGTATCCTGCCATTTTACTGAATTCTTGTATGAGTTCTAGCCGTTTTGGGGTGGAGTCTTTTGGGTTTTCCACATAAAGTATCATATCATCTGCAAAGAGTGAGAGTTTGACTTCTTCATTGCCGATTTGGATCCCTTTTATTTCTTTTTGTTGTCTGATTGCTGTGGCTAGGACTTCTAATACTATGTTGAATAGCAGTGGTGATAGTGGACATCCCTGCCGTGTTCCTGACCTTAGGGGGAAAGCTCTCAGTTTTTCCCCATTGAGAATGATATTTGCTGTGGGTTTTTCATAGATGGCTTTTATGATATTGAGGTAAATGCCCTCTATCCCTACACTGTGAAGAGTTTTAATCAAGAAAGGATGCTGTAATTTGTCAAATGCTTTTTCTGCATCTATTGAGAGGATCATATGGTTCTTCTTCTTTCTTTTACTAATGTATTATTTCACATTGATTGATTTGCAGATGTTGAACCAACCTTGCAGCCCAGGAATAAATCCCACTTGGTCATGGTGAATAATCCTTTTAATGTACTGTTGGATCCTATTAGTCAGTATTTTGGTGAGAATTCTCCTTTTTGATGGGGTGTTTGTCTGGTAATGAATCAAGGTAATGCTAGCCTCATAAAATGAGTTTGGAAGTTTCCTTCCATTTCTATTTTTTGGAACAGTTTCAGAATAGGTATTAATTCTTCTTTAAATGTTTGGTAGAATTCCCTTGGGAAGCCATCTGGCCCTGGGCTTTTGTTTGTTGGGAGATTTTTGATTACTGCTTTAATTTCCTTACTGGTTATGGGTCTGTTCAGGTTTTCTGTTTCTTCCTGGTTCAGTTTTGGTAGTTGATACATCTCTAGGAATGCATCCAATTCTTCCAGATTGTCTAATTTGCTGGCATATAGTTGCTCATAATATGTTCTTATAATTGTTTGTATTTCTTTGATGTTGGCTGTGATCTCTCCTCTTTCATTCATGATTTTATTTATTTGGGTCATTTCTCTTTTCTTTTTGATAAACCTGGCCAGGGGTTTATCAATCTTGTTAATTCTTTCAAAGAATCAGCTCCTAGTTTCGTTGATCTGTTCTACCATTCTTTCGGTTTCTATTTCATTGATTTTTGATCTGATCTCTTTTATTTCTCTTTTCCTGCTGGGTTTAGGCTTTATTTGCTGTTCTTTCTCCAGATCCTTTAGGTGTAGGGTTAGGTTGTGTATATGAGACCTTTCTTGTTTCTTGAGAAAGGCTTATATTGCTACATACTTTCTTCTTAGGGCCGCTTTTGCTGCATCCCAAATATTTTGAACAGTTGTGTTCTCATTTTCATTTGTTTTCATGAATTTTTTAAATTCTTCTTTAATTTCCTGGTTGACCCATTCATTCTTTAGTAGGATGCTCTTTAGCCTCCATGTATTTGAGTTCTTTCCGACTTTCCTCTTGTGATTCAAAGCACTGTGGTCCGAAAATATTCAGGGAGTAATCCCAGTCTTTTGGTACCAATTGAGAGCTGATTTGTGACCTAGGATGTGATCTATTCTGGAGAATGTTCCATGGGCACTAGAGAGGAATGTGTATTCTTTGGGATGGAATGTTCTGAATATATCTGTGAAGTCCATCTGGTCAAGTGTGTTTTTTAAAGCCTTTATTTCCTTGTTGATCTTTTGCTTAGATTATCTGTCTATTTCAGTGAGGGGGGGCTTGTTAAAGTCCCCTACTATTATTGTATTATTGTTGATGTGTTTCTTTGATTTTGTTATTAATTGGCTTATATAATTGGTTACTCCATGTTAGGGGCAGATATTTACAATTGTTAGATCTTCTTGTTGGATAGCCCTTTTAAGTATGATATAGTGTCCTTCCTTATCTCTTAGTATAGTCTTTGGTTTAAAATCTAATTTGTCTGAAATAAGGATTGCCACCCCAGCTTTCTTTTGATGTCCATTAGCATGGTAATGGTTTTCCACTCCCTTACTTTAAATCTGGAGGTGTTTTTGGGTCTAAAATGGGTCTCTTGCAGACAGCATATCTATGGGTCTTGTTTTTTATCCAATCTGATACCCTGTCTTTTGACTGGGCATTTAGCTCATTTATATTCAGGGTACCTATTGAAAGATATGAATTTAGTGCCACTGTATTTCCTGTAAGGTGACTGTTACTGTATATTGTCTCTGTTCCTTTCTGGTCTGTGTTACTTTTAGGCTCTCTCTTTGCTTAGAGGACCCTTTTCAATATTTCTTGTAGGCCTGGTTTGATGTTCGCAAATTCTTTTAGTTTTTGTTTGTCCTGGAAGCTTTTTATCTCTCCTTCTATTTTCAATGACAGCTTAGCTGGATATAGTATTCTTGGCTGCATATTTTTCTTGTTTAGTGCTCTGAAGATATCATGCCAGTCCTTTCTGGCCTGCCAGGTCTCTGTGGATAGGTCTGCTGCTAATCTAATGTTTCTACCATATAGTTTACAGACCTCTTGTCCCAAGCTGCTCTCAGGATTTTCTCTTTGTCTCTGAGACCTGTGAGTTTTACTATTAGATGTCGGGGTGTTGACTTATTTTTATTGATTTTGTGGGGGTTCTCTGTGCCTCCTGGATTTTGATGCCTGTTTCCTTCCCCAAATTAGGGAAGTTCTCCACTATAATTTGCTCCAATATACCTTCTACCCCTCTCTCTCTTCTTCTGGGATCCCAATTATTATAATATTGTTTCGTCTTATGGTTTTATCTTTTCTCTCAAATTCTGCCCCCATGATCTAGTTGTTTATCTCTCTTTTTCTCAGCTTCTTTATTCTCCATCATTTGGTCTTCTATATCACTAATTCTCTCTTCTGCCTCATTTATCCTACCAGTTAGAACCTCCATTTTTGATTGCACCTCATTAATAGCCTTTTTGATTTCGACTTGGTTAGATTTTAGTTCTTTTATTTCTCCAGAAAAGCATTCTCTAGTATCTTCTATGCTTTTTTCAAGCCCAGTTAATAATCTTTATAATTGTCATTCTGAACTCTAGTTCTGACATCTTACTAATGTCTATATTGATTAGGTCCTGGCAGTTGGTACTGCCTCTTGTTCTTTTTTCTGAAGTGAGTTTTTCCATCTTGTCATTTTGTCCAGAGGAGAATAAATGAATGAGAGAACAAAATGCTAAAAGGGTAATGATGAACCCAGAAAAATATACACTAAAGAAATCAGAAGAGACCTGAAACCAGGTGGGAAAGAAAAAAAAAAGAATATGATCAGGCTGGTGAATAGAACAGAACCACACACTAGATTTTGGGTGTATTTTGGTCTATTAGAAGAAACTGCCTCCCAAAATTTTAAAAAAAGGAAAACTTATATATATATAAAAAAATAAGGGTAAATATGATGAAGGGATGGAATATGACTGTAAAAGTGAAAATGAAAAAAGATTTTAAAAAAGGAATTTGTAAGTTGGTTGAAAAAAGAAGAAAAATTAAAAAAAAAAAAAGAGAGAACGTGATCAGGCAGGAGACTAGAACAAAGCCATACACTAGATTTAAGGTATATTTTGGTCTATTAGAATAAACTGTATCCCAAGGTTTTAAAGAAACACACACACACACACACACACACACACACACACACACACACACACACACATTTGGTTAAATACAAGGAGAGATAGAATGTGACTGTAAAAATGAAAATTAAAAAAGATTTTAAAACAGGAATTAATAAGATGTTGGTTGAAAAATGAAAGAAGAAAAATTCAAAAAGGGGGCCCTGGGTGGCTCAATCATTTAGCATCTGCCTTCGGCTCAGGTCATGATCCCAGGGTCCTGGGATCAAGCCCCACATTGGACTCCCTGCTCAGCGGGAACCCTGCTTCTCCCTCCTTGACTCCCCCTGCTTGTATTCCCTCTCACGCTGTCTCTCTCTGTCAAATAAATAAATAAAATCTTTAAAAAAAAAAGAAAAATAAAAAAAGAAATAGAAAAAGAAAAAAATGGAGAAAATTAAAAAAATTAACTTTGAAAGACTAAAGAATCATGGGAAAAAAGCCATGAATTCTGTGTGCTGTATTCCCCTACCACTGGAGTTTTGCAGTTCTCATTGATTGGTAAACCTGGTCTTGGCTGGATGTTCTTGTTGATCTTCTGGGGGAGGGGACTGTTGCAGTGATTCTCACATGTCTTTGCCAGAGGCAGAATTGCCCTGCCCTTGCTGGAAACTGGGCTAAGTAATCTGCTCGGGTTTGCTCTTGGGAGCTTTTGTTCCCTGCAAGCTTTCTATATAGTTGTGGAGGACAAGAGTGAAAATGGCGTCCTCCCAATCTGTGCCCCGGAGGAGCCGAGAGCTTGCGGCCCCACTCCTCAGTGAGCCCCTAGAGAAAAGCAATCAATCACTCCCATCTCCCTGGTCTCCGGCCGCACTCTGTGCTCACCTGGCTTGTGACTGAGCATTTCTATCTCTGGCCCCTGACCCCGTGTGGAGTCTCCAAACCCAGCAGATTCCTGTGGTGCACACCTGTGCTGCTCCTCCCAGGGGAGGAACGGGAGTCTCCCCATATCTGCCGCTTGTTGGGTCCCTGCTGGAAGACCAGTGGCCCGACTGTGCCACAGATCACAGTTTCTGGCAACCCCCAACTGAGAGCCCACTTCTCGGCTCCATCTCTGCAGCCGGCTTCCCTGCTCCAATACCTGGGAGCTCTGTGGCATTCAGGCACCCCCAGTCTTTCTGTGACCCTGAGGGTCCTGAGACCACACTGTCCCGCGAGGGTTCCACCTCCTGCTTAGCCCCTGGAGCGACGTCCCTCAGCGGAGCTGACTTCTAAAAGTTCCGATTTTGTGTTCCGCTCTTCTATCACTTGCTGGTAGCGGCTGACGGAGGATCCCCTCCCCCACTGTCTATCTTCCCGAATATTGCCTCGGATTCACTTCTCTGCACATCCTACCTTCCAGAAAGTGGTCGCTTTTCTGTTCATAGAATTGGTGCTATTCTTTTCTTTGATCTCCTGTTGAGTTCGTAGGTGTTCAGAATGGTTTGATAACTATTTAGCTGAATTCCTGAGACCAGATGAAATTTAGGTCTCCCACTCCTCCACGTCTTGCTCCTCCCCAACTCAGCTCATTTCTTTTTAGCACTGAATAACATTCTATTGTCTGGATATACCATAGTTCATTTATCCATTCACCTATTGAAGGGCATCTTGGTTGGTTCCAAGTTTTGGCAATGATGACTAAAGCTGCTCTAAATATTTGTGTGCAGGTTTTTGTGCGTCTGATGTTTTTACTTGCTCTTTTTCCTTCTGCTAAGTGGAAATCTGACCTCCTATAACTTCTCTGTATCAGATATGCCGTCTAGTCCCTCTTTTGTATATAAAGATACCTATCTGGGAATTTCTAAGGTTTTTCTATTTTAGGTCAACAAACACCAGTTCTGCCAATTTTTCTCATGTTGTAGGATTTTCAGTCCCTTCAGTTTCCTGGTTACCCACTCTGGATAAATGCCATGGTATAAAACAAAGAGAGTGGTGAGCAGATATGGCTGATCACCCTCAGAGTACACAGGGACCATCACTCTTCCTGTTCTGGACAAGATATCCTGTTGATGTAATTTGTTTGTATTCACTCTTTTGGATATTGTGCCACTTAATTTATTTAAAAACTTTGTGTTTATTTACCAAACGTATTGTTAGGGCAGTCTTCTCCAAACTGTACTTTTCCAGAGGACTTAAAAGCTAGATGTTCTCTCTTTACTTATTAAGCTTCTTCTTGTTAATTGTGGTTCACTTTTCTAGCTTGTTGAGTGTGTTTTGTTCCTTTTGAATATTGGTTTTTTTAATCAAATGTATTATTCATTGCTCCTTGTTCAAAACATTGTTCTTATGATAAAGAATCATCTATTCATGACAGAACTTTTAGAAAGTACAGAAGAGCTAAAAGCAGAAAGCAAAGATGTTCCTTAACTCATTATCAGAGATAAATATTAACATTTTAGTACATCTGTGTAGTCTTTTTTATGCAAATATGTATATCCTGCATGTACACATATAGTACATATAGGCATTTATTACCAAACTCTATATGTGTGATATATATGATCATACCATATAGTTTTATAATTTTCTCTTTTCCTCTGATCATTCAACATTTATTTGAGGGCGCCTGGGTGGCTCAGTTGGTTCGGCAACTGCCTTTGGCTCAGGTCATGATCCTGGAGTCCTGGGATCAAGTCCCACATCGGGCTCCCCGCTCAGCGGGGAGTCTGCTTCTCCTTCTGACCCTCCCCCCTCTCATGTGCTCTCTCTCTCTCTCTCTCATTCTCGCTTTCTCAAATAAATAAAATCTTAAAAAAAAACATTTATTTGATATATTTTTAAAAATACCCACAAAGTGCACAGTATTGTAGGGGGTACTGGGAATACAGTTGAATCAAAGCAAATATACTATGGTTTTAATCAGTCTTCTATTATTTGACATTTAGGTTTTTCCAAATATTTTGCTATAATTAGCACACATGTAGTTAAATCTTTGCAAACATCCATGACTATTTCCTGAGGAAGTGGAACTGTGAGTCAAAGAGTAAGTAAAATTGTCAAAGGTTTTGATATGTTTTAGCAAATTGTCTTCTAGAAAGTTATGAAATAATTTGTGTCATTTAGTTATTTGAAAGCTGGATAAATGCCCCTACCCAGCAAATTGTTGATTAAAAACATGGAGCAAGGGAGGACCAAAGACAAGATTTTAGAGAAAACTAGTAAATCAGTCTTCCCCAACTTATATGTTTGATAGTCAACATTCTGTGGGAACAACGGTTTGCTCAATTGTATTATATCTTGTTCATATTTTTAAAAAAATTTTATCAACTAAGGTTTCTTTTTTTAAAGATTTATTTATTTATTTATTTGACAGAGATAGAGAGCACAAGCAGGGGCAGTGGCAGGCAGGCAGAGGGAGAAGAGAAGCAGACTCCCTGCTGGGCAGGGAGCCCGATGTGGTACTCAATCCTAGGACCCTGGAATCATGACCTGAGCCGAAGGCAGATGCTTAACCGACGGAGTTACCCAGGTACCCTCAACTAGGGTTTCTTTCTTTCTTTCTTTCTTTCTTTCTTTCTTTCTTTCTTTCTTTCTTTCTTTCTTTCTTTCTTCCTTTCTTCCTTTCTTCCTTTCTTCCTTTCTTCCTTTCTTCCTTTCTTCCTTTCTTCCTTTCTTCCTTTCTTCCTTTCTTCCTTTCTTCCTTTCTTCCTTTCTTCCTTTCTTCCTTTCTTTCTTCCTTTCTTCCTTTCTTCCTTTCTTTTCTTCCTTTCTTTCTTCCTTCCTTCCTTCCTTCCTTCCTTCCTTCCTTCCTTCCTTCCTCTCTCTCTTTCTTTTTCTTTCTTTCTTTCTTTCTTTCTTTCTTTCTTTCTTTCTTTCTTTTCTTTTCTTTTCTTTTCTTTCTTTCTTTTTTAAGATTTTATTTATTTGTTTGACAGAGAGAGCGAGACGGTGAGAGTGGGAACACAAGCAGGGGGAGTAGGAGAGGGAAAAGCAGGCTTCCCGCCGAGCAGGGAGCCTGATTCGGGGTCAATCCCAGGACCCTGGGATCATGACCTGAGCTGAAGGCAGGTGCCCAATGACTGAGCCACCCAGGTGCCCCTCAACTAGGGTTTCATAAGAAATTTGGCTGGATGTTTTGTTGAAATCAAGATAGTCTGTATCTCAGTACTCTGTTTCCAACGGTGTAACAGTCCTACAAAATGATAAAAATTTTATTAGTTCAGTGTGACATTATTTGTAAATTATGCTTGTTCCTACTGTTTACTACTTTCTTTAGCAGCACTTTTCAATGTTTTGCCAGAATGGAAATATTCTTTTATCTATGCTGTCCAACAGGGTAGCCACATGCCATAGATAGCTATTGAACATTTACAATATGGTTAGTGTGACTCAGGAACTAATTTTAACTTTTTTTTTTAATTTTTTTTTAAGATTTTATTTATTTATTTGACAGAGAGAGAGAGAGAGAGAGCACAAGTAGGCAGGCAGGCAGGCAGAGGCAGAGAGAGAAGCAGGCTCCCCGCTGAGCAGGGAGCCCGATGTGGGGCTCGATCCCAGGACCCCGGGATCATGACCTGAGCCGAAGGCAGACACTTAACCGACTGAGCCACCCAGGCGCCCCTTTTTTTTTAATTTTAAAGAATTAAATTGGGGTGCCTGGGTAACTCAGTCAGTTAAGTGACTGCCTTTGGCTCAGGTCATGATCCCAGAGTCCTGGGATCAAGCCCCACCCATGTCAGGCTCTCTGTTCAGTGGGAGCCTGCTTCTCCCTCTGCCTGCTGCTCCCCCTGCTTGTACTCTCTCAGTCTCTCTCTCTTTCTGTCAAATAAATAAATAAAATCTTTAAAAGAAAAAAAACCTTAAAAAATTTAAATTTAAATAGTGAGATGTGACTAGTGGTTATCACATTGGACAGCACAAGTTTACCATATCTGCTGAACCACCTGTTTAATAACTATTATATAATTTAATTGGAATTTTTAATACTAAGTGGAGAAACTCATGGTTCCTGGAATGCATTGGTTTTTCTCTCTTACTCTGTTTATAAGTTGCAATTTTTTTTTCACTGCACCAACTCGTAATTTCCTAAAGATTTCTGACATTGATTTTATGTCACTGGTTCACACCAGCAAGTTGTTTTTAGACTGGGATATAATCGAATTGAGACTGAATAATCACTTCTTTCAAATCAATCTTTATTTTGAGATTTTATTTATTTATTTGAGAGATTGAGAGAGTGAGAGAGTATAAACAGGGGGAGTGGCAGAGGGAGAGGGAGATATAGGCTCTCCACTGAGCAGGGAGCCTGACTCAAGGTTCCATCCCAGGACCCCAGGATCATGACCTGAACCGAAGGCTGCTGCTTAACCAACTGAGACATTCAGGTATCCCTCAACCTTTTTTTTTTTTAATCACTTCCTTTAATAAAATTTTTCTCCTCCTTATAATGTGAACATCATTTTCCTTGATAGAAAAAGATGTAAGCAAAAATGTTGAGTAATTTTGTTTTCTACTTTTCATTTTTGACATTATTTCCATCTTTCCCAACAGTTAGCTTTCCCTTTACTTACTCTTCTTGAAGTTGATGTAGCTAATGGGGCCCTTTCTGTTGTCAGTAGTGTTTTTGTTTTCAAGCCCAGATGATTCTGGCTATAGCATTTTTACTAGAATACTTGTAGCTATATACTACTCTTGTATGTCCATCTATAACCATGAGCTTTTTATTTCCTCCCTAGTTTTTTGAAGTCTCCATTTTAAAATTTGAGTTTGGCAGAAACATGAGTAACATATAAATTTCTTTAACTGCTGTTCTTTTTGCATCCCCTGAATCAGATTTGATTATATTTTAATCCAGTTCAACCCATCTGATGGTGTTGACTGACCTTTAAGTGCCAGGCCCTGAGATCGAGGTGGAGATTCCTAGGTGATTTAGACTTGGAACTTTCCATCACAGAGCTTACACTCTACTAAGAGAATCAAACTTGTGTACTACAAGTCACATGCAGTGAGGTATATGTGTATTAATAGTATTTGTAATGTCCTGGGGGAGCATAGCAGAGGGACAGGGTTAATTCTGCTTGCAGGGCATGTAGAATGGGAAAGGAGGTTATAAAGAATCAGAGAAGCCTCTCAAATAAATGATGTTTGAGTAAGAATGAGTAAGAGTTTGCAGAACAGGGAAGCTGGGTAACATGGTATTTATTCATAAATGAATAACATGAACAAAAGCCTGAGTGGATGATATGTTCCAAGCTTCCTAGCTAGTTTTGCAGCTAGAGTGTAGAGTGCTTCTTGGGGGAATGAAGAGAGATGAGGCTGAAGCCAAACAGTGGCTAAATGGTGAGGGACTTTTTACGTTACGCTAAGGAATTTGAATAAACTTGAACGTTCTTGAACAAGAGAAGTGAAATAGATTCCTCTTTTATTTTTTAATTTTTTAAAGATTTATTTATTTTAGAGCACAAGTGGGGGGAGGGGCAGAGTGAGAGAGAGAGAGAGAGAGAGAGAGAGAGAGGGGGGAAGCAGACTCCCTGCTGAGCAGGGAGCTGCAGGCTGGCTCAATCCCAAGACCCCTGGATCATGACCTGAGCGGAAACCAAGAGTCAGACACTTAGGATGCTTAACCAACTGAGCCACCCAGGTGTCCCTAGATTCCTCTTTTAGAAAAACAATTCTGGTGACATCAACTTAGGATATGTTAGACTTGGGACAACTTGTGAAGGGGAAATCATTAGTCAAGAGGAAGAAGAAAATACCAGCTAGAGGGGAGGGGTTCTAAGAGAGCAACATTTAGGATGCAGCGCTGATAGAATTGGGTGGCTGATTGGCAGTGGGGGAAAGGAAGAGGCAGGAAGATGATTCAGAAGTTTCTCATATGTTTTGTTGTTCTTATTAGGGTCCACTTTTTCTCCTGAATCACTTTCCCTTCGGGATCTCTGCATCTGAGGTCATGTCTGTCTTTTCTCTGAACTTTTGGAAACTTGTCCAAATGGTAAGTGAGTGTGTGTTAATTTTATCCAGTGTTCCAGTCTTCCTGGATTCCAGGATGTGCTCCTCTTATTTTTTTAAACTTCTCTATTTTGAGATCATTTTGGGACTTACAGGAGAATTGCAGAAATAGTCCAATGACTTTCCATATCCTGTTCACCCCGATTCTCTTTCACATCTTACATAACCATAAAACAATGATCAAAACTAAGAAATTAACCTTAGAACTAAATTACAGAATTTATTTGGATTTCACCAGTTTTCCCACTAATGTCCTTTTATCTATTCCAGGATCCATGAAGGATCACACATTGCATTAAGTTATCACATTTCTGTAGTATCTTCTAATCTGGGACAGTTTCTTAGTCTGTCCTTATCTTTTAAGACTCTGACACTTTTGGAAAATACTGGTCAGTTATTTCTGTAGAACTCCCTTCAACTTGAGTTTGTTCGATGTTTACTCATGACTAGATTGAGGTTATGCTTTATTGCAAAGGATACCACAGAAATGATGTGCCCTTCTCAGTACTTTATATCAAGACGTATATGATATTGATAAGTATTACCAGAGATGTTAACTTTGATCACTTAGCTAGGATGATATCTTCCAGTATGCCCACTACAAAGTTAATATTTTTGCTTCTTATTACTCAGTATTTTGTGGGAGACACTTTGAGAATATGCAAATAACCCATTTTTGCTTAAGCTCTCACTAATTTTAATATCTTTTTTTTTTTTAAAGTGACCAGCTTAACCATACCAAAGTATATGGTCAATAGTGTTTTTTTTTTTAAAGAATTTATTTATTTATTTGACAGACAGAGACATAGCGAGAGAGGGAACACAAGCAGGGGGAGTGGGAGTGGGAGAAGCAGGCTTCCCACAGAGCGGGAAGCCTGATGCGGGGCTCGATCTCAGGACCCTGGGATCATGACCTTGGCCGAAGGCAGACACTTAACAACTGAGCCACCCAGGTGCCCCTAATTTTAATATCTTTGAAGTGCCTTGCCTACAATAATTATTACTGTAGTGTTTTTTTTTTTTTTAAGATTTATTTATTTGACAGACAGAGACACAGCGAGAGAGGGAACACAAGCAGGGGGAGTGGGAGAGGGAGAAGAAGGCTCCTTGTGGAGCAGGGAGCCCGATGTGGGGCTCGATCCCAGGACCCTGGGATCGTGACCTGAGCCAAAGGCAGACGCTTAACAACTGAGCCACCCAGGCACCCCTGCCGTGGTGTTGTAATGGATATTTTCTATTTATTAATTGAAATCCTTATCTTTAAAAAAAAAAAGCTGATTTAAACCAAACTTAAGGAGATAAGGTTATGCCTTTTTCCCCCAGTTTTACTGAGATGTTATTGACAAATAGCATATGTAAGTTTAAGGTTGTGAACATGATGATTTGATATCCATATATATTGTAAAATAATTATCACAATAAGGTTAGCTAACACTTCTATCCCCTTACATAATTATCATTTTTTTTAAAGTGTGTGGTGAATATATATACCATATCTTCTTTATCCATTCATCTGTCAATGGACATCTTGGCTCTTTCCGTAGTTGGGCTATTGTGGAATATTATGTAGCCAGCAAAAGGAATGAAATCTTGCCATTTGCAAAGATGTGGCTGGAACTGGAGGGTATTATGCTAAGCAAAATAAGTCAATCAGAGAAAGACATGTATCACATGATCTCACTGATATGAGGAATTCTTAATTTCAGGAAACAAACTGAGGGTTGCTGGAGTGGTGAGGGGTGGGAGGGATGGGGTGGCTGGGTGATAGACACTGGGGAGGGTATGTGCTATGGTGAGTGCTGGGAATTGTGTAAGACTGTTGAATCACAGACCTGTACCTCTGAAACAAATCATACATTATATGTTAAAAAAAGAAGATAGCAGGAAGGGAAAATTGAAGGGGGGAAAATCGGAGGGGGAGACGAACCATGAGAGACTGTGGACTCTGAGAAACAAACTGAGGGTTCTAGAGGGGAGAGGGTTGGGGGGATGGGTTAGCCTGGTGATGGGTATTAAGGAGGGCACGTACTGAATGGAGCACTGGGTGTTACACGCAAACAAGGAATCATGAAACACTACATTAGAAACTAATGATGTAATGTATGGTGATTAATGTAACATAATAAAATACAAAAAAATAAAGTGTGTGGTGATAATATTCAAGATTTATTCTCTTAATTTTCAAGTATATAATACAGCATTATTAACTATATTCACCATGCTGTATCTTAGATCCCTAGAGTTTATTCACTTTATAGCCAGAAGTGTGTACCCTTTGACTGACATTTCCCCATTTCCTCCCTCCCCTCCTAGTCCCTGGAGACCACCCATCTACTCTATTTCTAGGAGTTTGGCTTTTTTAGATTCCATATATGAGAACATTCCATATCTGTCTTTCCATGTCTGACTTGCTTCATTTAGCATAATGCCTCAAGGTCCGTCCATATTGTCACAAAAGGCAGAATTTCCTTTTTTTTTTAAATGGCTGGAATATATCTGTACCTATCTATATTTATATCATCTCTCTATATCTCATGTTTTCTTCCTCCATTCATCCATCAGTGGACACTTAGGTTGTTTCCATGTATTGCCTATTGCACACAATGCTGCGGTGAATGTGGAGGTGCAGATATCTCTTCCAGATAGTGTTTTCATTTCCTTTGGATGCGGCCCCAGAAACGGGACTACTGGACTGCGTGGAATTTCTATTTTTAATTTTTTGAGGAGCCTCCATACTGCTTTCCATAGTGGCTGCACCAGTTTGCATTCCCAACGGCGCACAAGGGTTTCCTTTTCTCCACATCCTCCCGGGTTTTTCTCTTGTCTTTTTGAACATAACCATTCAAGTAGGTGTGAGGTAATAACTCGTGAAATGCTTTCGTAAGAAGAGTTGTCTCTTTTTTCCCATTTATGTATTTATTCAATCATATATTTACATTAGGATAGGTTCACGGATATTAATTTTATTATTGGGGTTATTAGCCTATATTACTATTATTTAATTTGCCGATAAACTTTTTCCAGTTATGGTCATTAAGTACTCTTTCAGGCTCCTGTGCCTTTTTCACATGGCTGCATCCTTTATTTTTGAGCACTTCCTTATTTTCCCCCACCACAAGTAGCTTTATGCTGTACTTGTATTTTCCCTGCCCCAGCTCTGGAATCACCCAGTTTTCGAAGGAGTGCTCACAGCTTTTTAGCATGTTCCTATCACCTCTGCTTCATGAAGCAGTTCTTCATTGTTGATTGGAATCGAGTGAACAATAGCAGAATGACAGATAAAGGATTCTGTTTTGTGCTTCCTCAAAGTTTTGAGAGAGAAAAAGTTTCCATAAGGTATGTTGAATTCACATTCAGCAAATATTTATCAACAGCCCCCTCTATGTCGGAGCTGGGTTAGGGATGAGGACGTGCCCTCTGGCACGGGACAGAGTGTTCTCTAGGCAGCTTATTCCATGTTTTGATAGAAGAGTTAGTAGAAGAGCTCTTATTTAACCTGAGTTTTGCTTTGTCATGCCACATCTGATAACAGAGAACTCCATTAACCTAAAATGTCCCCCAACTTTCAAGGTGTTGAGGTGTACTCAGGGGATGTCTCCTATGGCTCACAAATAAGGCCAGTGAGTCATGCTCAGTTACTGTGAAGAGACCTCTGTTTGTTTCTTGTCTTGTTGCTTTGGTGCCCTTCCTCTTTTGTGAGTCACTAGAAAAAATATTTTCCCCTTTAAATAACTTTTGGTTAGCATGGCTCCAATGCAGGGCAGCTTTGCCCTCAAGTCTTACAGATTGTTAGTGTGAAAATGGTACTTTTGGTTGCTACTTATGGCACTCACCTCTCTATCTACCCAGTTCTCTTTCTTAGGATCTGTCGTGAGTCCCTCATGGGCTGGATCAGGAGATGTCACCATGCACTTCTTAGAGTCCACTATCTCCCCAGCTAAAGAAGACTGTGTTCATGAATCAACATCTTTGTGTCCACTGTCCTCCTCACTTACAAGATAATATCCGGGAGGTGCCTTGGTGTCTTTTGTTAATAAACTTGGATGAGCCCCTTTGGTTCACCAGGCATGTCTGATCTTGCAGTGGTGAATTGGACTTGAGCTCAACCTGGGACACAAAGCATGCTTATATTGAGCTGAAAATATTCACTCTGCACTTATTATCCAAAAGGTTCTTATTATACTAAGGGTACATGGAACAAGCATAATTCCCTTCTGTTATGTCCACCCCTTAAGGCTGAAGCCAGCTCTTTTCCTGCTCCTCTCAAAATTCTATTTTTTTTAGGTTAAGCACACCCAGAACTTACTTTTTACCATTCTTCATATGATGCATTTCGTGTTTTCTCACCATTTGGGTCACTTTCCTCTGAAAATGCTCTGGCCTGTCTGTAACCTTCCAAAAATGTGAGATCAAAGAGACTATTTGGTTCAACTGGAGAAGATTAGACTGGACTATCCCCTGTTTTGTTCTACCTATTCTGCATCTTGTGGTGACAAAGCACATGATTCTTTAAATTGGATTTATAGATAAGCCATATATCTACAAATCTGAGTTCAGAATTTATAAGTCATTATTTAATAATCAAAGATGTGATGAAAAATAACCAGACTGATTTTGACATGTACTTCTAAAAATAACAGAATTACCTAATTATGCATAGCTACATTTCTGAAGACATAAGGCTTAAAGAAGAACAATAATAAAAACTAACAAAAAATGGAAAGGGTATGAAAGGTAAGTTATATAACTTCTGGATATCCTATAAATTTAGGCATGTTTTCTTGAATGTTTTCTCAGCACAAATTAAGTGTGAGTAGCTTTGCAGAGGCAACCAGCATTTATCCAGCATCCTGTAGGAGAGGATAACAAAAGAAGGAAATGGAAGGGTTATAGCCTTCTACTTTGTATAGCCTGACTCTGAGAATTCAAGAATTAAGTTGTTGGTTATTAACTTAATATTTCATCCATACTAAGCAGCATTATTCTTTGGGGTTTTTGCTCTTGAAGAGCAAAGTGGTAAGAGTTCTGTTTGGGAATCAGAAGACCTAACTTTAAATTCCATAACTTCTATTTCCTTGATAACATTATTAATGTTTTTGAATCTTATAGTTCTTTACCTAATAAGAGTAGCTGCCTCATTATTTGTGAGGAGGCTTCAGTGAGATGGTGCGTGTAAGGTTCTTAGAATGGAACACTTTCCATTAGTAAGCATCCAGTAATGGTAGCTGCTGTTATTTTGAGTTATTGCTTGCTGAAATAATAACTAGGATTTTTCCTTTACATATTTAGAAGAATGTTCACATACCTTGCCATCTCACTTGTTTCTTGTGACAACTTGTCAAATAGGTAGGTAGACGTTGTTATTACAGTGTGATTTGACTTAGTTTATAAGTGGAAGAACAGAGACTAGAACCCAGCCTTCAGACTCAGAATCCCTTGAGACTTCAAATGAATTACAATACCAATGTAAACTCTGTCCATGGGGAACAGACAGAAGAGCTAATGTATAGTAGAATTACTAATATTAGAATCTGACAAAGAAATAGAAACACAAAATGAATAGAGATGGTGTTTTTTGGGGAATACCCTGAAGATGAGATGAAGGAGAGTTTCTTTCTGTATAGTGTGTTCTTGTTGCTAAATGTGAAGGTGATTAATGAATTAAGAGACTTTTTTTGGCAGAAAGAAATTGTGACTCAAAGTAAATACCTTTTAAACTACTTCAGGGATTGAGTAACTAGAACTAGGTTCTGGGTTGAAAGAAAAATAGTTATTTCCTTCCTGGATTAGTGAGTATTGTTAATTTAATGGACCTAAGTTATGGAATGATGATAAAAAGATACAGAAGTTCTAGTTAACCATCCTATGTGGGGTGTTTTGGCTGTGGAGTTACTTTCTTTACAGTTTCTATCTCACTTAAGGGTAACTTGATCTGAAACGGACAGGGGGATAAAACTTCTTTGGGGCAATAAGATGTAATTAGAAGATTAATGTTTACTCGAAGGCTAGAGTGCTCCAAACCATTCAATTTAAAGGTTATCTTCTTTTAAAAGCCTTCCAGAGAAGGAAATTCAATAGGAGAGCCTAAGTAGTTCACTAACTAATTGTTAAAAAACAATTTCTCTGTATCTCCATTTTTCTTTAATAAAATAGGAGGGTTATTCTGACATAAAACCTGATAAAGTCTACAAAAAGACAAGACAGCTGATTTCATGCAAAAATCTAAGTGAAACAAAATGTATGCAACTAAATGATAACCAAATATTCCAAAAATAATACACAAGAACCAAGTAGGATTTAATTTGGGAATGTGGAACAATAAAAAGTAATCCAATAAGAGATTACAGGAGGAAAAACATACTAATAATATACAAAAGGAATTTGATTTAGTTCAATATATACTGTTAAATGCTTGGTACAGGAGGAATAGAAGAAACAGCCTTAGCAAAATAAACAGAAGAGAGTTTCATGGACCAATAATGAGAAATGTGTCATGAACCCAGAGTTTTGATTAGTTGAATTTCATGCCCTAGTTTGAGAGAAAAGAGGAAACATGTTAGAAATCAGTTTTTAAAATCATATTAGCTGTTTGAAACTTAAAGATACTCTTACTAATGTCTAGAGTAGGACAAAAATATTTCCATTATCAATGCAATTTTGGAGATTCTAGTTAATATAATAAGCGTGAAAATAAGAAATATGGATTCTAGGCAGGAACAAAAAAAGCAGTCATTATTTTCAAATGACATGATTTTATATCTAGAAAAGCCAAGAGACTACATTAAAAATATTAGAGGTAAAAAGCAGCTCAGTTCATTGGTGTATTTCAAGATTTTGGCCAGATAATTCTTTGTTGTTGGGGCTATCCTGTGCACATCAGGGTTTTTAGCAGCATCACTGGTCTCTACCCACTGGATGCCATTGGAAGTCTGCATCCTCACCTCCAAGTAATGTCCACGAAAAATGTCTCCAGACAAAACTGCCTGGAGGTGAAAACCATTGCCATAGATTTAAAAAGGAAAGGAGATTTTAAATGACACAGAAAAAAAAAAAGGCACCTGTTTTTGTATCCTGACTTATACAAACCAACTATAAAGAAGAATTATGAGAAAATTGGTAATATGTCATCAATAACTGGATATTTGATCATATTTAGGAATAACTGTCAAATTTGGATGTGTAATAATGGCATTATATTTTTTAAAAGACTTTTTTTAGTGATGTGTATAGACATACAGTTAAAATGATGTATCTTGTATTTGCTTAAAAATACAGCTGAGGTGGGTAGGTGAATAAAAACTGAGCAGGTCTGGCTATTCTCTTTCTCTCTTTTACCTTTTTCCTTGAACACGATAAGAGGAATAGGGCCTTCCATGGAGGTGGGGATTTCTCTTGACTTCCTGTAGTTTGTGGTAAGCAGACAAGGAAGAGCTGCCCCCAACCACAATGCGCCAACCCCCCTGCCGCCCTGCACAGTGAATGGACCCACAGGGCAGCCTGGAATCTGTCTGCACATCATCTCTTACTTAGGGGGTGAAAACTATTTTCTTTTCATTCCCACTCCCTCCTTTTTTATGTCTCCTGGCTTAAGCTGCATTCACCATTTAGTTTTTATAGAGCCTTAAGTTGGGGAAGGAGGGAACATTTCCCAAACTATTACTAAGAACCTCATACTGTCTCTTATTTTGCTGTTAATGTTGTTTGTGTGATGCCTTGGCAAACATTCCAAGATAGACAAAGTGTAAAGGATTATGATACAAAAACCCCACCCTGAACTCTAACAGTTTTCATAGTTACAAGCAAAACAAACATATTTCTTTTGACCTATTCCTATTCCTTGTCAGGTGCATAACGCTGCCTCTTTTGTGGTAACAGTTAGTGACAGCCCTGTACTCTTAGGAGACAAAACAACATAGTGAGCAAAGCCAGTGTTGGCGGATAGGCCAATAGGATATGTGCTAGGAAAGGTGTTCTGAAGGCTTTTGCTTTTTGAGACCTGTTCACTAAAGTCTCCAGGTTACTGTGGTGCTTAAAGTCACCACTTTTATTTTTTTATTTTTTAAATATTTTATTTATTTATTTGAAAAAGAGAGAGTGAGCGAGCAGGAATACAAGTAGGGAAGAGTGGGAGAGGGAGAATCAGGCTTCCCCCAGAGCAGAGAGCCCGATGCGGGGCTCGACCCCAGGACCCTGGGATCATGACCTGAGCCGAAGGCAGACACTTAACGACTGAGCCACCCAGGTGCCCCTAAGGTCACCACTTTTAAAGTCAACTCCTTATGAAAATGCATATCTCCAGGAGCTTTCTGCTAAAGTAGAAATGTGTTACTTTGGAGAAAGTACATACCACATTAACTCTGTACATCCACAGAGAGCCCAAGTGCAGATTAATTTATCAAGTTAATTAATTTGAAAGGAAGTTCCTTAAGAAAGGAATTACAAAATAGTACTTTCTATGGGGGCACGATGTGAAAGCTCAGGGAAGCTCGGAAGGTAAGAAAAGTGTGAGGAAGAACATGAAGAGATGCTTGGGAAGGCATGGCCTGGGTAGGGAGAATCCTTGCCAGACAGGGGATAGCAAAAACTAAGTCTAGACCAGCGTTGTGCACTGGAACTTTCTTCAGTAATGAAAGTATTTTATATCTGCACTGTTCAGTACAGTAACTAGCCATAAGTCACTATTGACTATTGAGTGCTTGAAATGTGACTGGTGTGATTGAAGAAATGAATTTTAAAATTTATTTAGTTTTACTGATATGAATTAAAATTTAGATAGCCATAGGTAGATAGTGGCTCCTGTATTGGATGAGGCACATCTGGATGAAGGACAGGGGGGTGGGGAAAAAAAAATCACAGAAAGCAACATATGGGGGAATCAGAGACACATTTCACATGGTATCACTTTATATTTCTAGGCAACAAGTAGTTTACAAATTACAAGTTATATTTGGCAAATTAACTTGTCTCATGAAATATTTGTGTAGATTAAATAGACTGACTATAGTAAGCTATAATGATTAGATTTGCCATGTCCTTCATAATCTTATTTTACTTATATGAACACAGTGGAATGAAGGAAAGGAGACCATTGAGAATGATCAGAAAGGGGAATATTCAAGAGAGGTTGTAATTGCTTTTACAAATATGTAATTGCAAGTTTTGTTATACATTTTTCTTTAAGAATTTTGATTGTTTCTCTTGGCTGCTAATGCCTCGATCAAGACATTTATAGGGACTGCAATCACAGTCACTGAACCTCAACTAGGGTGGAACCCAGGAACATTCTCCCCATTGCCCTCACAAATTTTGGCACATTTTAGAACAAGCAGTCAATCAAACAAACAAACCCAGCAACCTCTATTGTAATGATAGTTGAACATATTGGCATAGAGATAGAATTTTCCTTCCTGGTATTACTAATGTACTTAATGAAAGTATTTTTTGATTGGTTACTTTTTTATCAAGCCTAAGCTGTTCAGAAAGTATTAACTGGCACCAGAAATTTCGCCTAAATCACTTGGTGGCTGTTGGGGGCCATGAAACCTACACAAGAATGAAAATAATCTCTCTTTAAAAAAAAAACAAAAACAAACTTTATTTGAGAGAGAGAGAAAGACAGCACAAATGGGTGGGGGAGAGAGAGAGAGAGAGAGAGAGAGAGAATTTCAACTAGACTCCATGCTGAGCACGGAGCCTGATGCCGGACTTGATCCCAGGACCCTGAGATCATGACCTGAGCCAAAACCAAGAGTTGGATGCTTGACTGACTGCGCTACCCAGGCATCCTGAAAATAATCTCTTTAAGATAGCCTAAGCCAGAACAATCTTTTGGTATTGTTCAGGAGAAAGGATTCACTTTGGAATTTTGAAATATCCTCCTAATTAATGTGGTGATATCTAGCATGTCATTCCTATGCCAGATGGTTATCCCAGAGATAGAATTTGGTCAACAGCCTGTTTCATGCCATGTGAAACCCTTCTGCCCCAAGATTTCTGCATATTTCTGGAGTTCTTATACTCCTGTGGTCACCCATGACTCTGAAATGCTGTTTCCTCTGAATTAATTGGCTTGGATCATGAATCATCTTGTCATCTTGTAGCTGGTGTTTCTGTTCTGTACCATGTCAAACCAAATGTGAAATTTATTCCTTTACTCTGTTTTCACAGATTCCCACCATTACAAAGCATGTGCATCAGAATTAAAGATTTTATTTATGCATAAATTATGACCTAGGACTCTCTGAAAATTGCCTTGAGGTCAGTGGAGGATACTGTCTGGTGACTTAACAGCTGTCTTCATAAACTGTGCCATCACTCTTGTACTACCTTCATAGGTTCACCATGGAGTTCTTGAGAAGTTCCACCTATTCTCAAACCCAAAGTCAGGTACTAGTCCAAATATCAGTTTGATTTTTTCTACTTCATCTGGTTTCTTACAAGTTCCTACTGGACTTGTTTGAAATTTTCTTGAGATGCTACTTCAGAATATTTATGAGGTTAGAAGAACCCTAAATTAATCCCAGAGCCCAAATTAAAAAAAAAGAAATTGTGTTTGGGCCCTTGGATGGCTCAGTTGGTTAAGCATTTGCCTTCAGCTCAGGTCATGATCCTAGGGTCCTGGGATGGAGTCCCACTTTGGGCTCCCTGCTCAGTGGAGATTCTGCTTCTCCCTCTCCCCCTCCCCCCTGCTCATTCTCATTCTCTCTCAAATAAATAAAATCTTAAAAAAAAACTGTATTTAACTGTACAAGTAATTAACATAGTTTCAATGGAAAAATAGTCTAGAAATTTGTTTTCAGAGTATGTAATTTCTTAGGGAGGACAGGTAGGGTAGCTTATTATGGAATGAGAATATATTTTTGGCATGTTCAGTAATGAACTATGGAAAGGATTTAGATGTGTTTGTAATAAGGAGCTTAGAGTCTAGACTCCAAGGTTTCTAGAAGCAGGAACAGATTTCTAAATAATCTTTAAGATATATTTTATTTATGGTAAAATTCACAGATCTTAAGTGTAAAACTGAATGGGTTTTGATGAATGAAACCATTGTATAACTACCACATAAATCAATATGTAGAACATTTCCATCACTCCTGAAAGTCCCATATGCCTTTCAGATAATCACTACTCTGTAGGCAACCATTGTTCTGAGAAATGGATTAATTTTGTAAATGGAATAATAAAAAATGTGCTCCTTTATGTCTGATTTCTTTCATTCAACATGTTTTAAAAATTCATCCATGTTGTTGAATGCATCAGTGCTTTGTTCTTTTTAATTGCTGGGTAATATTTGTCATATATTTCCATTTACCTAACACTCCCTCTATTTTTTCATCAGTGATCTGCAGTGTTCTGCATGCAGATTCTACACAATTTTTTAGAGAATTATACCTGTTTCTTTCATTTTTATTTGTTGGAGCTGTTGTATAAGGTATTTAAAAAAACTGTAGTGTCCGATTATTTATTATTACCATTTAGAAATACTATTATTATTTGAATGTTGACTTTGTCTCTCTCTTTGTCTTGTTAAATTTATGTATAATTTTTAGGAGCCCCATACCACCTTGAAAAAAATTTCTTCAAATATTCTAGCAATCATTTCATTTGTAAAAAGGAACAATTTTATTTCTCTGTTCTTAATTTTAATGTTTAATTTCTCCCTCTCTCCCTCTCTCCTTCCTTCCTTCCTTCCTTCCTTCCTTCCTTCCTTCCTTCCCTCCCTCCCTTCGCTTCCCTTCCCTTCCCTTTCCTTTCCCTTCCCTTCCCTTACTCCCTTCCCTATTCCTTTCCTTCTCTTATTCCTTTCCTTTCCTTCATATTGCACAGGCTAGAACATACACTACACTACTGAATGGGAATGGTAAGAGTGGAAGTCTTTGTCTTGTATCTAATCTTAGAGGAAAAACATTCAGTCTTTACCAGTGAATATGAGTGGGATTTTTTAGATAACTTCTGTCAGGTTGAGAATGTTCCCCACTTTTCCTAGTTTGCTGGGAGTTTTTATCATGAAAGACATTTGAATTTTGTCAAAAGCTTTTTCTACATTAATTGATGTGATCATGTGGCTTATGTGTGTTTCTGTGTATGTGCATTTTAGCTGGTTAGTATGATGGATTACATTGATTTTCAAATAGTGAATCCAACTTACAGTTTTTAAAAAGATTTATTTTTTTAGAGAGAGAAAGAGAGAAGGGGGGAAGGGCAGAGGGAGAGAATCCTCAAGCAGACTCCCTACTAAGCATGGAGATGATGTGGGGTTCAATCTCATGACCCATGAGATCATGACCTGAGTCCAAACCAAGAGTTGGATGCTTAATTGACTGAGCCATGCAGGCGCCCCCAATGTTACATTTTTGGAATGAACCCTACTTGGTAGCGGTCCATTTTTCTTCTTATATATCACCAGATTTAATTTGCTAATATTTTGTTAAGGATTTTTGTGTTTATGTCCATTAGGTATATTGGTCTGTAATTTTCTTGTACTGACTTTTTCTGGTTTTGGTATCAAGTTAAGGCTGGTCTTGCAGAAACAGTTGGGAAATGTTACTTCCTGTCTATTCTCTGGAAGATACTTGTAGAATTGATGTTATTTCTTTTTCAAATCTTTGATAGAATTTACCAGTGAAATCATCTGGAGATTTATGAACTGTGAATTAAATTTCTTTGGTATAGAGTCGTTCAAATTATGTATTCCGGGATAGGTGAGTTGTAGTAGTTAGTGTTTTTTAAGAAACTGGTCTATTTCATCTCTTTTGTCCAATTTATATGCATGGAGTTTGTAGTATTCTCTTATTATTCTTCTGGTGTCTGCAGAGTTTGTAGTGATAGCCCTTATTTTGTCTTTGGTATTGTTATCATGTGTCTTCTTTGTCAGTCTGGTTAAAGGTTTATTAATTTTATCAGGGTTTTCAAAGAACCAATTTTGGTTTGGTTTATTTTCTGTGTTATTTTTCTGTTTTCGATTTCATCAATTTCTGCTCTTTATTATTCCTTCCTTTTGCTTGCTTTGGGTATATTTGGGTATTTTTTTTTCTAGTTTAAGGTAAACTTTTTAAATTTTTGATTTGAGAAATTTCTTTTCTAATATGTTTTGAAAGTCATAAATATCCTTTTACATACTTCTTTGACTGCATCCCACAAGTTTTAATATGTTGAATGTTAATTTTTGTTCAGTTCATAAATATTTTCCAACTTCCCTTATAACTCCATCTTTGATCCATAGATGATTTAGAGTTATGTTGTTTAATTACCAGATATTTGGAGATTTTCTAGTTATCCTCCTCTTATTGAATTCTAGTTTAGTCTCATTATGATCAGAGAACATATTTTGTATGGTTTCATTAGAAAAAAAACTTTTTTAAGGTTTGTTTTGGCCCAGGATATGGTCTGTCTTGGAATATGTTTCATCTATATTTGAGCAGAATGTGTATTCTGTCATTTGGTGGATTTTTAAAAATGTTAACTAGTTCTAATTAGTTAAGAGTATTGTTCTGTTCTTTTATATCTTTGCTAAGTTAAAAAATCTATTCTATTGATTACTGGATGAGAATGTTGAAGTCTTCAACTACAATTGGAAGTCTCCAATGGTAGACTTCTCTTTTATTCATTTTTTATTTTTTTAACTTTAAATTTTTTATTGTTATGTTAATCACCATACATTACATCATTAGTTTTTGATGTAGTGTTCCATGATTCATTGTTTGTGCATAACACCCAGTACTCCATGCAGAACGTGCCCTCCTCAATACCCATCACCAGGCTAACCCATCCCCCCACCCCCTCCCGTCTAGAACCCTCAGTTTGTTTTTCAGAGTCCATTGTCTCTCATGGTTTGTCTCCCCCTCAGATTTACTCCCCTTCATTCTTCCCCTCCTGCTATCTTCTTCTTCTTTTTTTCTTAACATATATTGCATTATTTGTTTCAGAGGTACAGATCTGTGATTCATCAGTCTTGCACAGTTCACAGCGCTCACCATAGCACATACCCTCCCCAATGTCTATCACCCAGCCACCCCGTCCCTCCCACCCCCCCCCACCACTCCAGCAACTCTCAGTTTGTTTCCTGAGATTAAGAATTCCTCATATCAGTGAGGTCATATGATACATGTCTTTCTCTGATTGACTTATTTCACTCAGCATAATACCCTCCAGTTCCATCCACGTCATTGCAAATGGCAAGATCTCATTCATTTTGAAGGCTGCATAATATTCCATTGTGTATATATACCACATCTTTATCCATTCATCTGTCGATGGACATCTTGGCTCTTTCCACAGTTTGGCTATTGTGGACAATGCTGCTATAAACAATGGGGTGCACATACCCCTTCGGATCCCTACATTTGTATCTTTGGGGTAAATACCCATTAGTGCAATTGCTGGATCATATGGTAGCTCTATTTTCAACTTTTTGAGGAACCTCCATACTGTTTTCCAGAGTGGTTGCACCAGCTTGCATTCCCACCAACAGTGTGGGAGGGTTCCCCTTTCTCCATATCCCTGCCAAAATCTGTTGTTTCCTGACTTGTTAATTTTAGCCATTCTGCCTGGTGTGAGGTGGTATCTCATTGAGGTTTTGATTTGGATTTCCCTGATGCCGAGCGATGTTGAGCGCTTTTTCATGTGTCTGTTGGCCATTTGGATGTCTTCTTTGGAAAAATGTCTGTTCACGTCTTCTGCCCATTTCTTGATTCGATTATTTGTTCTTTGGGTGTTGAGTCTGATAAGTTCTTTATACATTTTGGATACTAGCCCTTTATCTGATATGTCATTTGCAAATATTTTCTCCCGTTCTGTCAGTTGTCTTTTGGTTTTGTGGACTGTTTCTTTTGCTGTGCAAAACTTTTTATCTTGATGAAATCCCAATAGTTCATTTGGAGTCTATTTTTATGTGTGGTGTAAGGAAATGGTCCAGTTTCATTCTTCTGCATGTGGCTGTCCATTTTTCCCAACACCATTTGTTGAAGAGACTGTCTTTTTTCCATTGGACGTTCTTTCCTGCTTTGTCAAAGATTAGTTGACCATAGAGTTGAGGGTCCATTTCTGGGCTCTCTATTCTGTTCCATTGATCTATGTGTCTGTTTTGGTGCCAGTACCATACTGTCTTGATGATGACAGCTTTGTAATAGAGCTGGAAGTCCGGAATTGTGATGCCGCCAGCTTTGCTTTTCTTTTTCAACCTTCCTCTGGCTATTCGGGGTCTCTTCTGTTTCCATACAGATTTTAGGATTATTTGTTCCATTTCTTTGAAAAAAGTGGATGGTATTTTGATGGGGAGTGCATTAAATGTGTAGATTGCTCTAGGTAGCATTGACATCTTCACAATGTTTGTTCTTTCAATCCATGAATATGAAACGTTTTTCCATTTCTTTGTGTCTTCCTCAATTTCTTTCATGAGTATTTTATAGTTTTCTGAGTACAGATCCTTTGCCTCTTTGGTTAAATTTATTCCTAGGTATCTTATGGTTTTGGGTGCAATTGTAAATGGGATTGACTCCTTGATTTCGCTCTCTTCTGTCTTGTTGTTGGTGTATAGGAATGCCACTGATTTCTCTGCATTGATTTTATATCCTGCCACTTTACTGAGTTCCTGTATGAGTTCTAGCAGTTTTGAGGTGGAGTCTTTTGGGTTTTCCACATAAAGTATCATATCATCTGCAAAGAGTGAGAGTTTGACTTCCTCCTTGCCATTTTGGATGCCTTTGATTTCTTTTTGTTGTCTGATTGCTGTGTCTAGGACTTCTAATACTATGTTGAATAGCAGTGGTGAGAGTGGACATCCCTGCCACGTTCCTGACCTTAGGGGGAAAGCTCTCAGCTTCTCCCCATTGAGAATGATATTCATTGTAGGTTTTTCATAGATGGCTTTTATGATATTGAGGTATGTACCCTCTATCCCTATACTCTGAAGAGTTTTGATCAAGAAAGGATGCTGTACTTTGTCAAACGCTTTTTCTGCATCTATTGAGAGGATCATATGATTCTTGTTCTTTCTTTTGTTAATATGTTGTATCACGTTGATTGATTTGTGGATGTTGAACCAACCTTACAGCCCAGGGATAAATCCCACTTAATCATGGTGAATAATCCTTTTAATGTACTGTTGGATCCTATTGGCTGGTATTTTGGTGAGAATTTTTGCATCCGTGTCCATCAAGGATATTGGTCTGTAATTCTCCTTTTTGATGGGGTCTTTGTCTGGTTTGGGGATCAAGGTAATGGTGGCCTCATAAAATGAGTTTGGAAGTTTTCCTTCCATTTCTATTTTTTGGAACAGTTTCAGGAGAATAGGTATTAATTCTTCTTTAAATGTTTGATAGAATTCCCCTGGGAAGCCATCTGGCCCTGGGCTTTTGTTTGTTGGGAGATTTTTGATGACTGCTTCAATTTCCTTAGTGGTTATAGGTCTGTTCAGGTTTTCTATTTCTTCCTGGTTCAATTTTGGTAGTTGATACATCTCTAGGAATGCACCCATTTCTTCCAGGTTATCTAATTTGCTGGCATAGAGTTGCTCATAATATGTTCTTATAATTGTATTTCTTTGGTGTTGGTTGTGATCTCTCCTTCTTCATTCATGATTTTGTTGATTTGGGTCATTTCTCTTTTCTTTTTGATAAGTCTGGCCAGAGGTTTATCAATCTTGTTAATTCTTTCAAAGAACCAGCTCCTAGTTTCGTTGATCTGTTCTACTGTTGTTTTGGTTTCTATTTCATGGATTTCTGCTCTGATCTTTATTATTTCTCTTCTCCTGCTGGGTTTAGGCTTTTTTTGCTGTTTTTTCTCTAGCTCCTTTAGGTTTAGGGTTAGGTTGTGTATTTGAGACCTTTCTTGTTTCTTGAGAAAGGCTTGTATTGCTACATACTTTCCTCTTAGGACTACCTTTGCTGTATCCGAAAGATTTTGGATAGTTGTGTTTCCATTTTCATTGGTTTCCATGAATTTTTTAAATTCTTCTTTAATTTCCTGGTTGACCCACTCATTCTTTAGTAGGATGCTCTCTAGCCTCCATGTATTTGAGTTCTTTCCGACTTTCCTCTTGTGATTGAGTTCTAGTTTCAAAGCATTGTGGTTTGAAAACATGCAGGGAATGATCCCAATATTTTGGTAGCGGTTGAGACCTGATTTGTGACCTAGGATGTGATCTATTCTGGAGAATGTTCCATGAGCACTAGAGAAGAACGTGTATTCCGTTGCTTTGGGATGGAATGTTCTGAATATGTCTGTGAAGTCCATTTGGCCCAGTGTGTCATTTAAAGTCTTTATTTCCTTGTTGATCTTTTGCTTAGAGGATCTGTCCATTTCAGTCAGGGGGGTGTTAAAGTCCCCCACTATTATTGTATTGTTGTCAATGTGTTTCTTTCCTTTTGTTATTAATTGCCTTATATAATTGGCTGCTCCCATGTTAGGGGCATAGATATTTACAATTGTTAGATCTTCTTGTTGGATAGACCATTTAAGTAGGATATAGTGTCCTTTCTTGTCTCTTATTACAGTCTTTGGTTTAAAATCTAGTTTGTCTGGGTGCGCCTGGGTGGCTCAGTCATTAAGTGTCTGCCTTTGGCTCAGGTAATGATCCCAGGGTTCTGGGATCGGGCCCCACATTGGGCTCCCTGCTCTGTGGGAAGCCTGCTTCTCCCTCTCCTGCTCCCCCTGCTTGTGTTCCTCTCTGGCTGTCTTTCTCTGTCAAATAAATAAAAATAAAATCTCTAAAAAAAAAAAATCTAGTTTGTCTGATATAAGGATTGCCACCCCAGCTTTCTTCTGGTGTCCATTAGCATGGTAAATGGTTTTCCACCCCCTCACTTTCAATCTGGGGGTGTCTTTGGGTCCAAAATGCTTCTCTTGCAGACAGCATATTGATGGGTTTTGTTTTTTTAATCCAATCTGATAGCCTGTGTCTTTTGATTGGGGCATTTAGCCCATTTACATCCAGGGTAACTATTGAAAGATATGAACTTAGTGCCACTGTATTGCCTGTGACTGTTACTGTATATTGCCTGTGTTCCTTTCTGGTCTATGCTGCTTTTAGGCTCTCTCTTTGCTTAGAGGACCCCTTTCAATATTTCTTGTAGGCCTGGTTTTGTGTTTGCAAATTCCTTTAGTTTTTGTTTGTCCTGGAAGCTTTTTATCTCTCCTTCTATTTTCATTGACAGCCTAGCTGGATATAGTATTCTTGGCTGCATATTTTTCTTGTTTAGTGCTCTGAAGATATCATGCCAGTCCTTTCTGGCCTGCCAGGTCTCTGTGGTTAGGTCTGTTGCTAATCTAATATTTCTACCATTATAGGTTACATATCTCTTCTCCCGAGCTGCTTTCAGGATTTTCTCTTTGTCTCTGAGACTTGTAAATTTTACTATTAGATGTCGGGGTGTTGACCTATTTTTATTGATTTTTGATAGGGATTCTCTGTGCCTCCTGGATTTTGATGCCTGTTTCCTTCCCCACGTTAGGGAAGTTCTCTGCTATAATTTGCTCCAATATACCTTCTGCACCTCTCTCTCTTTCTTCTTCTTCTGGGATCCCAATTATTCTAATGTTGTTTCATCTTATCATATCACTTATCTCGAATTCTGCCCTCATGACCCAGTAGTTGTTTCTCTCTTTTTCTCAGCTTCTTTATTTTCTATCATTTGGTCTTCTATATTGCTAATTCTCTCTTCTGCCTCATTTATCCTAGCAGTTAGTGCCCCCATTTTTGATTGCACCTCATTAATAGCCTTTTTGATTTCAACTTGGTTAGATTTTAGTTCTTTTATTTCTCCAGGAAGGGTTTCTGTAATAACCTCCATGGTTTTTTCAAGCCCAGCTAGTATCTTTAAAATCATGATTCTGAACTCTAGGTCTGACATTGTACTAACATCCGTATTGAGTAGGTCTCTGGCAGATGGTACTACCTCTTGTTCTTTTTGTTGAGGTAATTTTTTTCATCTTGTCATTTTGTCCAGAAGAGAACAGATGAATGAGAGAACAAAATGCTAACAGGTTAACAATGTCCCCAGAAAATATACTCTAAACAAATCAGAAAAGACCTGAAACCAGGGGAGAAGAAAGGGAAAGAAAGAAAAAAGAAAGAGAAAAAAAAGAAAGAAAAAGAAAAAGATAAAAACAAAAACAGAACAAAACAAACAAACAACCAAACAAAAAACCAGAATATGATCAAATATGATCACGCTAGTGCATAGATCAGTGCCACACACTAGATTTTGGGTGTATTTTGGTCTGTTAGAAGAATGTGCCTCCTAAAATTTTAAAGAAAGAAAGACTTATATATGTACAAAATAAGGGTTGATACAGTGAAGGGATGGAATATGACTGTAAAGATGAAAATTATAAAAGATTTTATAAAGGGAATTTATACGAAGTTGTTTGAAAAAAAAAAGAAGATTTAAAAAAAAGAAAAAAAAAGGGAGAGAATGTGATCAGGCAGGAGACTAGAAGAAAGGCATACACTAGTGATTTAGGGTATATTTTGATCTGTTAGAAGAAACTGTATCTCAAAATTTTAAAGAGAGAACAACTTATGTATATATGCCAAAAATAAGGGTAACTACTATGAAGGGATAGAGTATGACTCTAAAAATGAAAAATAAAATTTTTTTTAAAAAAGGGATTGATAAGATGTTGGTTGAAAAAGGGAAAAAGAAAAATTAAAAAAAAAAAACAGTTAAAAAAATTAACTTTGAAAGACTAAAGGATCATGGTAAAAAAGCCATGAATTCTATTTGTAGTATTCCCCTAGCGCTGGAGTTCTCCCGTTCTCATTGATCAGTAAACTTGGTCTTGGCTGGCTGTTCTTGCTGATCTTCTGGGGGAGGGGTCTGTTGCCATGGTTCCCAAATGTCTTTGCTGGAGGCGGAATTGCCCTGCCCTTGCCGGTCCGGTCTAAGTAATCTGCTCGGGTTTGCTCTCGGCAGCTTTTGTTCCCACAAGATTTCTGTTTGGCTTTGGAGGATGAGAGTGAAAATGGCGGCCTCCCAATCTCCGCCCCGGAGGAGCGGAGAACTCGGGGCTCCACTTGTCAGTGCGCCCCCAGAGAAAAGCAGTCAGTCACTCCTGTCTCCCCGGTCTCTGGCTGCACTCCGTGCTCACCTGGCCCGTGACCGAGCGTTTCTATCTCTGGCACCCAACTCGGTGTGGAGTCTCCAAACCCAGCAGATCCCTGCGGTGCGCTCCTGCGCCGCTCCTCCCCGGGGAGGAAGGTGAGTCTCCCTGGATCTGCCACTTGTTGGGTCCCTGCCGGAGGAGCAGTGGCCCGACTGGGCCGCAGATCACAGTTTATGGCAACCCCGAGCTGAGAACCCACGCCTCGGCTCCGTCTCTGCAGCCGGCTTTCCCGCTCCGATACCTGGCACCCCCAGTCTTTCTGTGACCCCGAGGGTCCTGAGGCCACACTGTCCCGCGAGGGTTCCACCCCCTGCTTACCACTGGAGCGACGTCCCTCAGCGGAGCCGACTTCTAAAAGTTCTGATTTTGGGCTCCGCGGCTCTATCACTTGCGAGAAGCGGCGGAGGGAGGCCCCCTCCCCCGCCATCTATCCTCCTGAATATCGCCTCGGATTCACTTCTCCGCACGTCCTACCTTCCAGAAAGTGGTTGCTTTTCTGTTCAGAGAGTTGTTGGTGTTCTTTTCTTCTATTTCCTGTTGAGTTCGTAGGTGTTCAGAATGGTTTGATCCCTATTCAGCTGAAGTCCTGAGACCCAACGAAATCCAGGTCTCCTACTCCTCCTCCATCTTGCTCCGCCCCCCTAATAGACTTCTCTTTTAATCTATCAATTTCTGTCTCATGTATTTTAAGGCTCTATTGTTAGATAATATATATTTAGGATTGATATGTCTTCTTGGCAAAGACCCTTTAATCATTAGGTAATGTCTCTCTTTATCCCTGGTAACATGTTTTTGCTCTCAGCTTTCTTTTTTCTGATATTAATAGGCAGTCTAACTTTTAAAAAAAATTGTATCTGTATGCTGCATCTTTTCTATTCTTTTATGTCTAATTTACCTGTTATTATATTTGAAGTGGGCCTATTGTAGCATATAGTTGTGGGTGGTTTTGTTTTGTTTCCATGGTACATTCTGAAATCTCTATTTTTGACTTGGTGTATTTAAAGCATTTACTTTTAAGGTAACTGTATGTTTGGATTTATATATATGTTTAAAACAGATAGGTTGGGGCACCTAGGTAACTTAGTTATCATCTGACTTTGGCTCAGGTCGTGATTTCGGGCTCGTGGGATTGAGCGTGTCTGGCTTCCCACTCAGTGAAGGAGTTCCTCTGTTTCTAATTTCCTGTCTTCTTTTGTAATATTTGAATATTTTTTTGGTATTCTCTTTTATCTATTGAGTTTTCAGCTATACCTCTGTGTGTGTGTGTATTTTAATGGTTGCTCTAGATATTGGAATATATTTATTCTTAACTTTTCACCGTCTACTTAGAATAATCTTGTTACCCAATGGATTCCTTACTGATGTAATTTTCATATGTATTATATCGACATACATTGAGACCCCATGGGACAATGTTATCATTTTTGCTTTCATCTATCATGAATATTTAAAGAACACAGCAGAAAAATAGTTTCATATTTACCCAGATAGTTACCATTTCTGTTGACTTTTCACTTGGTGTAGTTTCAAGTTTCCCTTTTAGATCATTTCCCTTCTTTCTTCAGATGTTCTGTTGGCATTTCTTCCATAGTAAGTCTGCTGTTGACAAATTCCTTTAGTTTTTAGTCATCTGATAATGTTTTATTTTCATCTTCATTTTTGAAGGATATTTTCACTGGATGTAGAATTCTGAGTTGACAGTTCTTTTATTTCGATGCATTATGTCCTTTAGGCATTCATGGTTTCTCATGAGAAATCTGTGGCTCTTTAAATTGTTGTCCCCCTCCATGTAATGCACTGTTTTTCTTGAGCTGCTTTCAAGAAACTTTGTTTTTAGTTTTTAGAAGTTTCATGATCATATGTCTGAGCATAAATTTTATTTAGTGTATCCTGTTTTGGGATTCACTGAGCTTGAATCTATAAGTTTATGTCTTTTTCCAAATTTAGGAAGTTTTCAGTCATTATTTATTCAAGTATTTTTCTTTGCGTATTATTATTGCAAATTCCCTCTTCTCTTGGAATTTAAATGGCCTGAATATTAGATCTCTTGATCTTGTTCCATAGGCCCCTGGAGCTCTGTTTATTTCTTTAAATATTTTTTCTCTTTTTGTTCAGGTTTGGGTAATGTCTATTGATCTGTCTTCAAGTTTATTAAGATTTCCTCTATCATCTCCATTTGTTATTGAGCTCATCAAGTGAATTTTTTTATTTGGTTATTATATTTTTTGTTCTAAAATTTCCATTTTTTTTTACATATTCTGTTTCTATGCTAATATTCCATCTTTCTGTTTCCTGAATGCTTACCTTTACTTCTTGAAACATGGTTGCAATAGTTGCTTTATAGGTGTTAATCTGATAGTTTCAACATCCATGTCATCTGAGGGTTAGCATTTGCCAATTGCCTATTCTTTTCAAGATGTTGAGATTTTCCTAGCATTTTGTATGTGATCAAATAATTCTGGAATATAATTCTATTATGTGGCTCTGGGTCTTGTTTAAATCATATGGGAATGTTTTTTTTTCCTTTAGCAGACCATTTACTTGTTTGGGTTCAGGTCCTACTCACCTGTGGACTTTGGCTCCATGCAGATTAGTTTTCAAAGCCTGCATAGTGCTTTTCAGATCCATCCTGTGTGAGTACCACCAGTAGCCAGTCTGGAATCTAGTTTATGATCTACCTTATAGTTCAGTTCTCAAAACCTTTTGTATGCTGTTTGGAGTTAGAGCCATGAATTCACAGCTTTAAAGTAGCCTAAGATTTTACACACAACTTTATGGAATCATTTTCTCTTGCTCCATCCTATCTTTAAAGTCCCTGACCCTTTCTGGTTTCTTCTCCCCTTTCCTTTGGCAGGAAAGCTAGAGGTTTATTCTCCTCAGTTTGTTGCACATTTCCTACAACTGCCTCTCCTCTGCCTCTGGGGTTAAGCAGTGATTGGATAGAGAGGGAAAATAGGATTCCTTGCACATTCTTGTCTCCACTTAGGATCAGGCCATCTGGCCAGAGAGAAGGGTTCCCTTCCTCTACCCAGCCATTGCTGCCATCACCACCACCACCACCACCGTGAGATTGCCTGGGTGCTGCGGTGATTTGCACACTTAGAAATTTAATTGCCTGATAGAAAAACAAATCAACATGCTTCAGAGGAAGACAATAAAGTCCAGAGTCTCTATATCATTCACTATGTTTAGTATATAATAACATAGCAGGCAATTAAATTACTGGATGATAAACTGAAATTTAATTTCAAGTTTGTCAGGTAGAAAATTAGTTTTCCGTTTGTTTGTGTGAACATGTCAATTTATCCTGTGTTATAACAGCCTACACAGATTTGCGGAATGTGTATATGCAATCATTGGGATGCTTAAAAATATTTGGAAAGAGAAGCCTGTAGAAGATTGAATATCATATTGTATAAATGGAATGAGAGCCTTTGATTATTGCTATTTGGGGAACAAAGGGAAGACTCCTGAAGTCTGGAGTCCTTGTAATGTGCTTAATAAAAAAGGCAGAAAAAAATCAGTTTTCTCCTGAAGCACAAAACAACCACCCCCAAAATTATTAATCTCACTATTTAATTTCAGATATTGCATTGAGCATTCTGAGAATGCTCAATGCAATATCTGAATTGCAGCAGGTATTTCCACAAATGAACTTCCTATAAAGTCATAAAATTGACAGTGCTTTACTCCCTTAATTGGGTTCAAGTTCTGGGTAGAGGTAATAAGTCCATATTTAATAACACTAGGGCCAACTGCAGATCAAAAATTGCCTTAAAAAATTGGAATTCAGCAGGAGGAAAGAAATGTTTACTTTTCAAATATCTTTTAAATTGGAATGTACATTTTTCAGTTAAATGAACTACAAGCACTTTGTGGTGGATCCTACAGCAATTTTTAAAGCTGACTATTTCATATTGTAGTCATGTAGTTTTCAAGCATTAGTGCCTAATGTTCACATTTTCAGGATGTAGTAATGAACACTTCTGGATGAAAATCTTAGGGCCCCAAGGGTTTATGACTGAGAAACAAACAAGCAAAAAAACCCTCAAAATAGTGATTTTAATTTTTGTTTTAAGGTAAATGAATTGCTCTTTATTAAATGAGTTTAGAATCATTAGTTTCTTTTCCATCTGATTTCCATGGTATTCATGATTTTAATTAAATCAGATCATTATATCCAAACATTTCTAAAAAATTTCTTTTCCTCATAGAAGAGATGAACATTTCTTCTCATATGATATTATTTAGATTTACAACTATGTACAGAAAGTTTGGCTATAGATTCCATTGCCAGAATATTTACTGGTCATTAGATTTTTGAAAAAAAGCAGTTTATTACTATTTTTATGTCTCAGGGACCTCATCATTTAAACTCAGTTTTAAATCTTTCATATAACAAAAAGTTAACTGATTGGAAGCTTATGCTGCCTAAGATTTAGATTTTTAGTAACTCTCTTACAGTTTATAAATATTATAATAAGAAAAACTATGGCAGGCTGGCAAAAGATAAACATTGATTTTGTGGGGAAAAAAAAGGAAAAAAAAAAAAGAAAAGCTGTGGCAGACTGGCTTTAATCTTTAATTTATAAGCAACAACTGTGAGGATCCTTGCTATGCTCTGGAGGAAGTTTCCATTGCTTTTTTTCTGTTAGGAAATACAAGTTGATGATCTAGACATTATACTACAGTAATGCTCATTGTCCTTGAAGTCTTAGGTTCTGATAAAGTTTTGATTTTCTTGAAGTATCACTAGTTGGTCAGTTTGTTCATTTCCTAATTGCTGTTTAAGGGAGTAATTAAAAATGCCCTGGTCATTTGACAAATTAATCAGTTAATTTCAGACAGAGATACAGTTATGATGAAAATAACTCTGTATGATGAGATGCAGAGTGACTAGGTGGCTCCAACTGACAGTTGTTGTTGCAGACCTCTGAAGAGGGGACATTAGAACTGAGACATGAGTACCAAATGTGAGGTGATCTGTCAAAGAAAGAACTGAAGGAAGAGCATGGCAAGAACATGGGAACAGAAAAGAGAAAGGTCCTGAGGTAGGAAGAGGCTTTGTGTGCTTGAGGAGTAACAAGGAGACCAGGAAGTGGGATGAGTAAAGGGGGGAGAAGTTTCAGATGAGCTTGGAGAGGTAGGAAGGGCCAGATCATGCTTAGCTTTGCAGGAGTTCTATATTTATAAACATGGAACAATGCTCAAGATGTGGTTGAGTAAAAAATTTCGTTTCAAACAGCCTGAGTAGAAAGATCCCCTTCATATAAAACTGCTTATTTATTTCCATATATGTCTATAGGCACAGAGAGACTTTGGGATGTATGTTCAGCAAAATGTTAACACTGGAAATTTCTGGGTGCTGCACCTCAGGCGATATTCATTCTCCTTTTTATATTTTTCTGTATTGCTTCAATTGCTTACAAAAACTAGCAGGGACTTATCAAATATACATTCAGGGAAAATATGCTATGTTCCTTTTCGATGAAGATTTAAAGTTAAAACAACATTGACATTATTGTGGCTTAGAAACTCATGCAAAGTGGAAAGAAGGGATTTATAAAAAAGATTTTATTGAATTTCATTAACAAATGTAGTGATAAAATGACCTATACATTTTTGGGGTTTTCACTGAATATGGAAGATAGAAAAAAAGCTAAAAAAAACTAGAATGCATAGAATACAAATAATCAGTAAAAACTCCCTCATTATGTACTGTTAAAAACAAGACAATGTGCCCAAGTATAACTTCCTTGTTCCTGCTCCCTTCTGTCTATGAAAGTCTTCATTTTGTACAGCTCCTCAGAGCTCTTTTCTATCTGCTAGATGGGATGCTGCCCAATTCATTAATGGTTGAATAAAAGCCGATAAGATCTTTAAAATGTCCTCAGTTGAATTTTGTTTTTTAAGCATACCAAAATAGAGTTGTCCACATAGAACCTGCAAAGTGCAAAATGAATGGTAAAACATTAAACATTAAAAGGATAACTAAGGAAGGCAGTGGAAAAGTAAAAAGGATAAATAATATTCAAGCTACACATTAATTTGATTACTCATTCTTTTAATACAGATATTTAACATAATCTATACCAAGTAAACAAGGGTTGCGTACAAGAAGTGCAGTTGGATTTAATTTTCATGGGTGTAAGAATAAAGTGTGACCACGAAGGCAAGCAGCTTAGGCAGAAAGACAGGGCACAGTGATGGCTGCCTTCATCACAGCAGGGTCAGACTCAGCGAGTGTTTCAATATTCTACCAAAAAATAAATGGGAAAGTCCTCCTTGGATCTATATCTCCTATTAAACTTTTTCATTGTTTTCTTCTTTGTTACTTCTTTTCACTTCTCCACAGTTATCTTTTGTTCCAATCCTCATGTTTCTGTGGTATCCATGGAGTTCTGGTACACAGGATTCACTTGAACCAGTTTTGTATTTGGCATGTAACCAGTTCCATGGAAAACCACTAGGATAGTGTTATTCCAGTGTTGGCCTACTTCCATAATCTGATGGTAATTTAATTTTTCCTGCCTATAAAAAGGTAGCTTGGATTTCATTCCATATATGGAGAATAGACTTTCCTGTCTCTATTCAATTAAGCAAATGCCTGTCTTTTGGCAAGGAAAGAAGAAAAGCATTAATCATTTCCAGTTCATCCATATCAGGATGTTTGTTCTGGAAAGACAAAGAATCAATTCATATAATGCTTATTATGACCTCCAGATATTTTCTCTCACTGTGGATGATTCTAGAAAACCTCAGAAGAGGTTATTTGTAGATACATTCTGCCTAGAAGACTAGCACATGGGCAATAGCATAAGAAGCTTTGGCAATGGTTGCAGATAACCTGCTGTTTGCATTTGTCTACCATGACTAGAGGCTTCCATTTCTTAAAATCATGTTTGATGGTGGTCTTTGAGGCTTCTGCATGTTTTTGCCCTCCTTCCCAGTCTCTGTCCCTCCAAAGGTACCACATTGTTGTTGGGGTTGTATCTTGTTTCTGGCCATATTGAAATTCATCCTCAACTCCTTGACCTTTAGCTCTGTTCCTCCATCCTGTAGGATTGAACCTAACTGTTTGCTTACCTGGGTTTCACAGGCTTAGATTTGACTCTCAGTTCTTGCCCCAGTAGCCACTACAGTTGGCTTGGCAACCATCATTAACCTAGTTCTCTCTTAGACTCTGTTTCAGCAATAGCATAAGTAGAGCTGAGGCTGGCACCCACACTACAATGGGGAGATCCAGGTAGAGGCTTGATTAGGCTATGTGTGGAAGAGGTAAAACTGTAAGGAAAAGAGAATAAAAAACATGAAAATCCATAAGTCATTGTGTGTGTGTGTATATATATATATATATATATACATATATATGTATAGTCTTCAATAGAAGACAAAGGTCCATCCTTGTGAAGAGCTGGACTGGTTACTAGTGACTTTCTGTGAATATACATACTGTCCACCTCAGCATCAAGATGAGACAGAATTTTCTCATCAAATGCCACATGTGTTAACTGAGTATGCCTTTTTCCCAGCCAGTTCTGACCACTAGTTAACAATCTTTTTTTTTTTTTAAGATTTTATTTATTTATTTGACAGAGAGAGATAGCAAGAGCAGGAACACAAGCAGGGGGAGTGGGAGAGGGAGAAGCAGGCTTCCCGCTGCGTAGGGAGCCCGATGCGGGGCTTGATCCCAGGACCCGGGGATCATGACCCGAGCTGAAGGCAGATGCTTAACGATGGAGCCACCCAGGTGCCCCCACTAGTTAACAATCTTTAAAGGGACTGTGATATCTGAAATTACTTGTTAGCATTTCTGACTTGCAGATTCTGTTTTCAGCAGATTAACTCACTTTTTAATTAAACTAGTTAGACTCTCATTCTTTTAGTGGTGGGGTACCTTCATTATATTCTGGAACTAGGCATAATACTTGTTCAGACCAATGAAAAAAATGGTTCACTCATATCTTCTAGTATGTTCGTATCTCTGTGTATGTGTGTACCTGGGTGTACTTTCAGATCATAGTCTTCAATACATTTTTGGAACACTAGTTCCACAAGATGATTTCTGAACATCATGCTGGTCTTATGAAATTTCCCTTCTTGAAGATCTGTAATTCCTATTATCATGTTGAGGACTCTAGAAAGTCCTAAAGAGATATTTCAACTTTGTGTGGCCCAGAATTTCTCCAACTTCATTTGACCATGAAGTCCTTTCTTCAGGTAATGATTAATAATATCTCAGTTCTGTAAACATATTTGGGAAATACTGAATTAAATGATTTTTTCTGAAGGATTTGGATGTCTATAATGGCCTAATGTACAGAGATGTACAGAGGAATGTGAAAATGTAGGCTGATGCCAGTTTCAAAGTTTTTCTTGCCTTTTAAAATTTAGCTTAGTCAATTCCATTTCTCAAAGCCTTGATTTGCTGAGGCACTTTTAGGCCACCAGAATATAAAATTCTTTCTATGCAAGTAGCAGATAACAGAGGGGCTTACTAAGATTTTTTTTTTTTAAGCATAACTGGCATGTTCCTTTTCCTGAAGTAAGTTGACTAGCCAGTTCTATCAAGCAAATCAGTAAAGTTACTTCTGCCATCTTCTACCATTTCATACATGGTGAAGTTGGGACCAAAAATATATTTTGTTTACAAAAACATATGCTCATTTCAGGGAAAAATAGAAATAAAAAAATGTTTCTTAGGTATCTAAGGATTCCAATCTTTGGTGGTATTTGCAAAAGACAACAAGCAACATTTTATATGACAAATCCTTCTGGTGCCTTAAATTACTCAGTGAATAGAAATTTGGGGCTATTTTGATTAAAGCTAAAGGAAAAAAGTTGTGACTCTGATCTTTGCCTCATGGTGGAAAAAAGAGTAGAGGAAGGACAGAGTTATTAATTAATTTCTGTAAAAGACACTATGGTTCAAAGCTAAATTTAAATTAGGGCCAGATGTGCTGTATAATTAAGTGCTTACCTATATTATCACCAGGATATCTTGACAGGAAATTTATTAATCCAAAGACTACTTCTGATCCCCTTTTCCCTTCCTTACCCCTTCCTTTTTTTAAAAAAACATAAGATACAACAAACAAACACCAAAGAACTGGTCTGGGATGAAGCTGAAATCTTTATTAAGGACATAATGTAAATAATTTTAGTTTGTTTGAAGTTAAAACCCTAGATATCTTCTCCAGGTTATGCTGTACATCTATAGCTTTCTGACTCACTTAATAGAGAACACAACAGCAGTGATTTGGAGTAGTCTGGATTAAATCAAGTGGCATAGGCTGGTGATCTAGATAATATGAATTCCCTTCCCCCCCTTATTTGTCATTTCAGGCAAATACCTTGTTTGGAGATCAGCTATATGAGAATAACTGTTGCCGTAAAAGAATTTTCTTTTAGAATTTTTAGTGTAGAAATGTTTTAGCATACAAAAGTGTAGGGCATAGTATAATGAGCTTCTGTATACTAATCCAACAATTATCAGTAGTTTGCCAATCTTAGGATTTCCTCTCCATTCCTCCTTTTTGCTCTTGAGTATTTCAAAGCAAATCCCAGAAATCATGTCATTTTGTGGCATGCATCTCTGATAAGGCTTTTATATTTCATAACAAGCATGCCATTACTCAATCTGACAAAATTGAAAACAATTCCTTCATATCATCTAATACTGAGTCCATATAAATATTCTTTATTATCCTCCCAGTTTTTACCCTGACCTAGCGCTAGATCATCTCTAGCCTGCCCATGACTCATTTCTGTGAATGAAGAATAGCTCAAGAAAGGGGACAATGAAGAGCATCTTTGCCCTTTTCTCTGTCCAAAGCAACAACTTAAATCCCTCATTTTCAAGTTTCCCTAATTCTGAGTTTTACCTTAGGGCAGTGTTTCAGTAACCAAGAAGCGAGAGCAAGGCCAAACTCTTTTGGTAATAAGCCAGAGATGAAATTCTAGAGTACATTCTGCCTAGAGTCTCCTTCCCAAGCCCTTTGGGAGGCGCATGAGCAGGAAGTGGACTTAGCTATTGGTTAAGAATCTGGATTTCCTCATAAGGAGTGAAGTGTTTTCATTAAGATGATATGTCTGTTTATATTATCAAGTGTCTATGGTAGCCTCAGTTGTAGTGGGTCACTAGTTCCTGCCTTCAATAAATCTTTAGTGCCAATTGTGTGTAAAGCATTGTGCTAATTAAGAAAATACAGATGTCAAGCAAAAAGCACTGTACAGAAAATAAAGTGCAGTGAAAATTCAGAAGCAAACAATCTTTTGCTTAGGTTGTTGACCAGCAAAAGGAGCATTTGACTTGAACCTTAAAAGACTTCTAGAATTTGAATAATTGGACAGGAAGAAAGGTGATTTTGGGTGGAGGAAAGAGAATAAAGGCACAAAAGTAGGGAAACCAAAACATGTTAAGTAAATAATGAGGAGAATTATTATGGTGGTGAATATGACACTCTTCAGGCCAAACATCATGAAATATTGTGACTAGCTCTGCAGCTAGGTACAGATATTATGTAATCACCCAGCAAGCAGAGATTCCAGTAACTGCTACCAGTCACTGCTGCCAGGAACCAATAATTAGGCAGTGTGTTTAGAACATCAAGACAGTGATTGTTAATATGTGACCGATCAAGAGAACTGATGCATGATAGAAGCCTCTGGTACATTTGATATAATAATTAATCCTACTAGATAATATTCTACCTCCTAATCCAACCTAGTGGTTGGGTCAATAGGCAAACACTCCTGTTCATTTGAGAAGTTCTTGGCAACTTCAGGAGGCTTGAGAAGTTGAGGCTTCATCAAGTGAAGTTTCTTTTCCTGTGGGGCTGGATCTTCCTTAGATCTTTCAGGTGGCAACCTCATATGATTTTTTTTTTTTTTTTGCTTTCTTTCTAAAGGCAAAACGTCAAAAACTATGTCATTAACATAGTTAATGTATCAAAATCTTCTTGACCGCAACCCCAACTTACAGTCGCTATTATCTATGAGCTAAAGAATAGATTCAAATGATGGTAACATTGCTGATTTGGGTTTGGTCTGCTGCATTTACCGCTGAACTAAAATGTCCTGGATCGAATAATGACTTCATATCACATTGTCCAATGTCCTAGCCCAGGCCATGTGCTTTGTGGGACCTGAGAAAAAGCCTTTGGGCGCCTGGGTGGCTCAGTTGTTAAGAGTCTGCCTTCGGCTCAGGTCATGATCCCAGGGTCCTGGGATCAAGCCCCACATTGGGCTCCCTGCTCTGTGGGAAGCCTGCTTCTCCCTCTCCCCCTCCCCCTGCTTGTGTTCCCTCTCTCGCTGTGTCTCTCTCTGTCAAATAAATAAATAAAATCTTAAAAAAAAAAGCCTTTGTTTTATTCTTCCACATCAGCTAAAAAGGTATTCTCAGCTAACATGTATCATATGTTTATTATGTACAAAGCACTGTGTCAGGTCTATCACGTTTACCATGATTTGTCATCATAACATGATCTGATTTAATCTTCATAACAATGCTATGTGGAGGTTAATACAATTATTTCCATTTCAGAGATGAGGGAATTGGGGCTTAGAGATGAGTAGTAATTTATACCAGGTCACATAGCTCATAAGTGGTAGGGCTGATTTTTGAGCCCTGCTCGTCTATCACAGCAGGCCATAGCCTCTGAGCAGGGATGGAGGCCTGTGTGTTGTGTTGGGAAACAGGGAGGAAGAGCCCATTGTTTCCCTCTGTCTCTTCAATTTTCTCCCACATCTTTCTGCTTCCTCACTTTTTGTTATTTCTTATCCCAACTCCTCTATCTCCTTGTTCCTTGTATATAATTAATTTTTAAAATTTGTATATTAACTTATTTCCTCTTTCAGTCATTGATTTACTTCTGGGGTGCCAGCCTTGCCTGCTAGGAAATTAGGAGAGCTAACAAGTGAATGAATGAACGAATGAATACAGCACAATATAATAAATGCTGGATTAGCATTGTTCTGAGGGCACAGAGAAGGGAAAAAAAAAAAAAATTTGAGGCCTGGGAGATGGTATTTGAGTATGTCTTGAAGGAAGAGGAGTTGGATGGGTGAGGAAGTAGGAAGAGCTTTCCAGGCAGGCACACTAGTGTTTGTATAGTCATTGAGTTGGACCAAGAGTCGGACACAGCTGAGCTCTGCCGGTCATGCAGGAAGGCTAGAGTGAATGCAGACTGCTTCCCAGGAGGGTTGAGAGATGAGTTTAGAGAGAAACGCAGGGGCCAGACCATAAAGCACTTGTGTGCTAAGTTAGAGTTTGAATGTTTGAAAGTTATAGGAAATCATGGAAAAGTTTTAAGCCGGGGAAATGCATAATTTAGTATTTTAAGAATAGCATTCTGGCTGGAATCCTCACATAGCCAAGTGACCATTTCTAGGCCTGGAAATGGAGGACGTAAGTTTGCACCAGGATTGGATGCTTACCTGCCTTGGGAGACTTCAAATCCCTTCATCCTGTGATCTTCCCTCAGGGAAGAGCTCAGTCTTTCATCCTACCTCCTGATCTCAGAAGTCCTGCTCAGCTGGGTGCAAGGCAACTTTCGTAAAACGGTCTTTAAAGTTGGAATTTATTGTCGTAACCACCCTAGCCTCCTTGCTAGACATGAGATGCTCAGGTTTCACACTTCCTCTCAACTCTCCCCACCCACATTCTCATGTCTCTTTAGGTTCTGGATTCCTGAATTACCATGCCAATTTTTATGGTTGTTTTGTTTTGCTCTGCTATTTCTACTGAAGTCTGGGGAGTTCATGTGATCTGCTCTGTAGAAGGCAAATCCACTGAGGCAAGTGGGGGGTTGTGCTGCTGGGGTAGAGGCAGGATGTGACATCAAATGAGCCACACCCAAAAAACAGTTTGAGAGCCTTTAGCCAAGATACAACTGCAGGCAGCCTAGGGCAATGATGGTCAAACATTTTTTGCTTATGTACCGTTTACTTGGGTAACACTACCTCCTCGTATATTTTGAAGTTGACATCTATAATTTTTCATATGTTTAAGGAGTTGCAAATGTAATTTCTAGTGTGTTGTACATAATGACATTTTAAACTGCTTTTTTATAACAGTCTCTTTTAAGCTGGTAGCAACTTAACCTCTAATGCATACAAAAGCTCTGCATTTTTACACTCCCCTCCCCACATTTTATGTTTCTTCATTTTCCTTGAGTCTCTGTGTTGGTTTCTGCACATTAGATAAAAAAGGCACCCTTCCAGCCTTGACATACTGGTCTTGTGTAAGAGATGAACCTTGTCAGTTAGTCAGACCCAGCTCCTGGTTGCCTCCCAAAACTTTGTGATGGGCCAAGCTGCTGTCTTTGTTCTTAGTGGCTCCCAGCAGATGAAAGTACACCAAGATCTATTAGTGTCCCAAAAGGTAGGGTTGCAGTCACCACCTAGATGCAGACTGATTAGGAGCCAAACCCTTGGGCAGCAGCTGGGAAGCTGGGAGATGGGCTCCCTCTGCCCTGAGCCTGAGTGTATAGCTGGGGTGTGCCTGTTTAAAAACTGCCTTTTTACTATAATCCTGTGGGGCTCACCAACACAAGCCTTGTTGGCCATCAGAGCTAGGTCATGTGGGGCTGGTCCCTCAAGTGGCAGCTGGAAAAGCTGGAGTGCTAGATGTGTGTACAAGCTTTTATCTAGGGACATACTGGTGACTTGTTTTTTTGTTTGTTTGCTTTTTTTTGTGTGTGTGAACAGGAGGGAGAAGGTAGGGAAAGTGTTCACCAACTCATTCAGGCTCCAGTGAGGATTGCAGTCACTACCTGGATGTGTGCTAATTAGAAGCTGGGCCCTCAAGCTGCAACTTGTGAAATATGCCATCAAATCCTTTTGGATGAAATACTCGGAGATGGGCACTTTTGCCTGTTCCCTTTGCGCTAAGCCCTATGGTGAGTGCTCACATGCCCATTAAGAATTGCTTCTTTGTTTGCTGTAGTCCTTTGGGACTCATGAATGCAAGCCCCTTTGGCTATCAGAAATAGGCAATTTGGAGGTCTGCTCTTGTGGTGGCAGCTGCAAAAGCTGGGGCACCAGACATGTGTACAAGCTCCTTCCAGAGAGATGCTAGTGACCTAGTTTTAATGTTGGAATGAGTTGGAGGGAGAAGGCAGCACAAGTGGGCATCAGGTGCTCTGTGGAGGATCTGAGCCCCCAGATGCATGCTAATTAGAAGTCAGACCCACAGGCAGCAACTTGTAAATATGCAGCCAAACCCTTTCCACAGAAGACTGGGGGATGGGCAGTGTGAGTGCTTCCACCCACTGAGAACTGTTCTTTAGTTCTTTGCTATAGTCCTGTGGGTCTTGGGAGTCTTGTGGACTCAAGTCTTGTTGTGTGATTCAAACCCTTCGTTCTTCAGGGAAAAGCTGGAAATTGGGGTTGCCTCCCAATTGTAGGGCACGGTGCTGGGAGTGAGGTTAGGCAAAGAGTATGTCTCAGCCTTTCCTACCTACTTCTAGGTGGGTGTTTTTTCATTCACTCCATTTGTGGTTGTCACTTATCCAATTTCAGGATTTCTTTCGGAGGGAATTGTTTATACATAGCTGTGCGTTTGGTGTGTCCATGGAAGGAAGGAAGTTTAGGAGATTCCTACATCACCATCTTGGTTTCTCCCTCTGTGTGATGTCAGTTTTTTAGCTCTTTGAACTTATATTTCTATTACACTCTTCCTTCCTAATTTTATCCTAACATATTTTCTTATTTTTGGAAGTTTAATTACCTTATCACAATTTTCTATCACAAAAATATATACTGGAACATAAGTTATTTTGTAAAATGTCTTGTGACTATAAGACAACATTAAAAATTATTTTTTAAATTTCAATTCAATTAATTAACGTATAGTGTATTATTAGTTTCAAAGGTGGAGGTCAATGATTCATCAGTCTTATATAATACCCAGTGCTCATTACATCACATGCCCTCCTTAACGTCCATCACCCGGTTACCCCATACCCCCACTCCTTGCCCTCCAGCAACCCTCAGTTTGCTTCCTATGATTAAGAGTCTCTTATGGTTTGTCTCCCTCTCTGATTTTGTCTTGTTTTATTTTTTTCCTCTCTTCCCCTACCATCCTCTGTTTTGTTTCTTAAATTCCACATATCAGTGAGATCATATGGGAATTATCTTTCTCTGATTGACTTCTTTTGCTTAGCATAATACCCTCTAGTTCCATCCACGTTGTTGCAAATGTCAAGATTTCATTTTTTTGATGGCTGAGTAGTATTCCAGTGTGTGTGTATATATATACACCACATCTTCTTTATCCATTCAGTGGACATCTGGGCTCTTTCCATAGTTTGGCTATTGTGGACATTGCCACTATAAACATTGGGGTGTACGTGCCCCTTTGGATCACTCCATTTGTATCTTTGGGGTAAATACCTAGTAGTGCAATTGCTCATAGGGTAGCTCTATTTTCAACTTTTTGAGGAACCTCCATACTGTTTTCTAAAGTGGCTGTACCAGCTTGCATTCCTACCAACAGTGTAAGAGGGTTCCCCTTTCTCTGCATCCTCATCAACATCTGTTTTTTCCTGACCTGTTAATTTTAGCCATTCTGACTGGTGTGAGGTGGTATCTCACTGAGGTTTTGATTTGGATTTCTCTGATGCCGAGAGATGTTGAGCACTTTTTATAAATATTTTCTCCCATTCTGTCAGTTGTCTTCTGGTTTTGTTGACTGTTTCCTTTGCTGTGCAAAAGCTTTTTATCTTGATGAAGTCCCAATAGTTCATTTTTGCCCTTGCTTCCCTTGCCTTTGGAGATGTGTCTAGGAAGAAGTTGTTGTGGCTAAGGTCATAGAGGTTTACTGTTGTGTTTTCCTCTAGGATTTTGATGGACTCCTGTCTCACATTTAGGTCTTTCATCCATTTTGAGTCTATTTTTGTGTGTGGTGTAAGGAAATGGTCCAGTTTCATTCTTCTGCATGTGGCTGTCCATTTTTCCCAACACCATTTGTTGAAGAGACTGTCTTTTTTCCATTGGACATTCTTTCCTGCTTTGTCAAAGATTAGTTGACCATAGAGTTGAGGGTCCATTTCTGGGCTCTCTATTCTGTTCCATTGATCTATGTGTCTGTTTTTGTGCCAGTACCATGCTGTCTTGATGATTACAGGTTTATAATAGAGCTTGAAATCTGACATTGTGATGCCACCAGCTTTGGTTTTCTTTTTCAACATTCCTTTGGCTATTTGGGGTCTTTTCTGTTTCCATACAAATTTTAGGATTCTTTGTTCCAGCTCTGTGAAAAAAGTTGAAGGTATTTTGATAGGGATAGCATTGAATAGATATATTGCTCTAGGTAGCATAGTCATTTTAACAATATTTGTTCTTCCAATCCGTGAGCGTGGAAGGTTTTTCCATTTCTTTGTGTCTTCCTCAATTTCCTTCATGTGTGTTCTATAGCTTTCTGAGTACAGATCCTTTGCCTCTTTATTTACGTTTATTCCTAGGTATCTTATGGTTTTTGGTGCAATTGTAAATGGGATCGAGTCCTTAATTTCTCTTTCTTCTGTCTCGTTAGTGTATAGAAATGCCACTGATTTCTGTGCATTGATTTTATATCCTGCCACTTTGCTGAATTCCTGTATGAGTTCTAGCAATTTTTGGGCTGAGTCTTTTGGGTGTTCCACATGGAGTATCATGTCATCTGTAAAGCAGATCATCTTTGCTGATTTGGATGCCTTTTATGTATTTTTGTTGTCTGATTGCTGAGGCTAGGACTTCTAGTACTATGTTGAACAACAGTGGTGAGAGTGGACATCCCTGCCATGTTCCTGACCTTAGGGGAAAAGCTCTTAGTTTTTCCCTATTGAGAATGATACTCTCTGTGGGTTTTTTTATAGATGGCTTTTATGATATTAAGCTATGTTACCTCTATCCCTACACTGTGAAGAGTTTTAACCAAGAAAGGATGGTGTACTTTGTCAAATGCTTTTTCTGCATCTATTGGGAGGATCCTATGGTTCTTGTCCTTTCTTTTACTAATGTAGTGTATCACGTTGATTTGCGGATGTTGTAGCCCAGGAATAAATCCCACTTGGTCATTGTGAATAATCCTTTTAATGTACTGTTGGATCCTATTGGCTAGTATTTTTAAAAAAGATTATTTATTTGTTTATTTGAGAGAGAGAGAGAGAGGAGGAACAGAGGGAGAGGGACAAGCAGACTCTGTGTTGCATGTGGAGCCCAAAGTGGGGTGCAATCCCACGACACTGAGATCATGACCATAACCAAAATCAAGAGTTGAACATTTAACCAAGTAAGTAGTATACAAATGACCAAAACAGAAATAATTTGAAACATAATCATTTAATATAAAATAAAATCTTGTTAGCAATGCATTTGTCATGGCGTTGGGTAGCTACTATTATTTTTTTCCCCAGTTGGTTCATGTGTCTATGTATAATTATGACCATTTTCTAGATTGAGATAGAATTCACCATTCATTTAATTTCTGTTTTTCATTTTCATAAATGTAAGTACTAGAAAATTTTGTTTCTATTAAAAAATGGCGATGGCAGGAGTGCCATGATGGCTGGCTGAAGCAGTGGGAAATGCACACTGTTGGCAATCATGGCACCTACTTCTGTTTCTGACATATAAATGTCATGGCTTTAGACAAATCACTTGCTACTTCTTGGTTTCCTTATCTATAAATTTGGGGGGTGGCCTAGTGGAGTGATAAGGCTCTTTATTGTTCTATCATTCCTTAATAATATGAAAAAAAGATTAAAACCACTTAGGCAATATTAGGTTGTAATATATGTACAAATATGTATAAATAAATGGAAGTGATGTAAATATGAAGTGAATCTTGCTTTCAAAGTGATTACAATCAAACTAGGTACCAAATAACATTAATTAAATAGAGAATAAATCAAGATTACACGTGGTTAAATGTTAAGTGCTGTGATAACAGACAAGGGAAGTTATGTTAAAGATTCAAAGATGAATCTATTCTAGCTTTGTAGGGACTTCATGGAGAAGATGCACTTTGAAGGGGACTTTGAGGGTCCGTGGGGTGGAACAACATGAAAGAAGGCATAGAGGGGAAAAAAAAAGAAAGAAAGAAGGCAGAGAGGAACCACAGACCACAGAAGCATAGTCTGGTGGTGGCAAGGTGACTGAGGTGCCTACTGTCTGCTGAGGGGAAGAGGGACTGAGGTAATAGGCATAGTACACACAGATTACTGAGGTCCCTGAGAAGCAATTAGAGATAATTTATAATTAATTCTAGTTATTCCTGGTAAGTATGTTCTAAACAGTCACCACAAACACTGACTTAGCAATACTGAACTGTTGCTCACAGGGGAAATACAATGTTAAGTTTCTGTGAGCCTCTGGTTATATTTTCTTTAGCTGATCAATACATAAGCTTGTTTTTTATACATTTCTGCTTAAAGACAGACGTTATATTTAATATATATTGTTGATTGATTAACACTGAACTCATGGCCAATAGCTCATACTCAACAGGGATTACCTAACACGTCTCTTCTTCATATGGTGCATCACAGTGTTCTCATGCTTAGGAACACTAGATGCCAATTCCCAGCTATGCCTGGGACCCATTTTAAACAACAAAATCATCATCATAAAACAGCATAAAAATGTGAAAAACATGGCACCATATAGACTACAAAAAGGATGCTTGTTCACAGTCTGAGAGCTGAAATAAGAAGGCAGAGTGTCACCTTGTTCAAACTCAGCTGGGAACATAATGATGGATGACTCAAATTTTTGTTGTTCTGTGCATGTCCATGAACAATTTTTAAAGTGCCTGAGTATTGACTTTGGTGTTACAAATAAACGTTAGTGGGTAGGCAAATTCACAAATATGAAATCTGTGAATGATGACAATCAAATACATTTTGATGAGGTAAACTCTAGTCAGCCATTAATGAGATCTGAGCAGAAGAATGCCACCATAAGTAATATTTAGGAAACTCAGTTGTTCGCTCATTCAATCATCAGACATTAAAGGAGACTCACTGTGTGTTAGAGGTTGTACAAGGTGCTTGGAATACAAATGAATAAACATGGTACCTACCCTTAAGGAACTTACATCTAGGCAGACACAGTCTAAGGGAGAAGCCTGGAGGGAAAAATAAGGTAACCAGAAGTCTTCTTGCCAGAATGATTCCTGAGGTAATGAGGACTGGTTTTGTAAAGTAGCAGTGGCAGTGGGGAGGAAAGGCAAACATGAAGGGAGAATTAACTGGTTTTTATTTTTGCTTGAATAGTAGAGTGAGGGAGAATTCCACATATTCTAAATATATATGCTTGTGTTCCAGCAAAAAATGTCTTCCTCAAAATAGGAGGCTTGTGGAGGGAAATCTGTCCCTCTTTTTCCTCAGGACTGCTATATATTTCAGCTATCAATGTCATTAAGGGTAGAATGATGAAAATCATATTCTTTAAAATTAAGAATGAAATAAAATAAAAAAGATAGATTTATTCCAGAAGGCAGAACATACAAGTTGTCTAGATTTCTAGATTTCTAGATCTTGTTGATTTCTATTTGGACCAGTTCTGAAAAAATTGGTAATGATATTCTGTTGACCTCAGGTATTCAGATTACCCATGTACAGTAACCATGGTCAGCAGTAAAGAAGTTAACTCTTAACCTTCTCTTGGTATATACATGGCTACTTTAATTATTTGTTTTCTGTTTTCCGAAGTTTTTTGAAAATAATTTCCCCTGTCTTCAGAGCAAGAAGTATGTCATGCTGATTTATTAATTAATAGCATCCTCCCTATGATGTTCAGAAAGGACTTGAAAGTTCTTCTGGGTCTGCTACTACTGTGCTGACTCCCTATACCCCAGCAAGCTTCTCCTCTTACTGGGTGAGGTCATAGGCCAGATGGATGTTAATTTTTCATGTAGTAAATTCATCAAATAATTATTCTCTCCCTGGGTGTCAGGTATTATGGAAGGCCTGGGCATGAGAAAGATGGACAAAATTCCTATCTTAAAAGAGCTGACAATCGTCAAAAGTCTAAGAGATTCCCCAGATATTAAAATACCACTTAATGTTTCACCCTACAGACAACTCCTCTAAATGTAATGTAAAAGGTGGAGCAAGAAGAGCCTGTCTTCTTTTGAGAAATGTCTATTCAGGTTTCTTCCACTTTTTTTTTTTTTTTCATTTCTGGGTTTTTGTTTGTTTTTGCTCCTGAGTTGTATGAGTTCCTTATATATTTTGGATATTAACCCCTTATCAGATATATGGTTAGAAAATATTTCTCCCATCCCATAAGTCATCTTTTCACTTTTCACTCTGTTGATGGCTTCCTTTGCTGTGCAGAAGCTTTTTGGTTTGATGTAGTCCCACTTGTTTATTTTTGCTTTAGTGGCCTGTGTTTTTGATTTCATATTCATGAAATCATTGCTAAGACCAATATCATGAAGTTTTTCCCTGTTTCCTTCTAAGAGTTTTACAGTTTCAAATCTTATGTTTAAGTCTTTAATGCATTTTGAGTTGATTTTTGTATATGATGTCAGATTAGGGTCCAATTTCATTCTTTTACCTGTGGATATCCAGTTCTGTCAACACCATTTGTGGAAGAGACTATTCTTTCCCTATTGTGTACCCTTGTTGATGTTGCTATATGCTTGGATTTCTTCCTGGGCTCTACTCTCTTCCGTAGGTCTATGTATCTGTCTTTGCGCCAGTACCATACTGTTTTTGGAATGGTTGTTGTAGTGTTGTAATATATTTTGAAATCAGGAAGTACAATGCCTCCAGCTTTGTTCTTCTTTTTAAAGATTGATATGGTTGGTTGTGGTCTTTTGTGATTCCATTTGAATTTTAGAATTTTTTTCCTATTTTTGTAAAAAATGCCATTGGCGTTTAATGCAAATCAAAACTACAATGAGCTATCACCTTACATCTGTCAGGATGGCTATTGTCAAAAAAACAAAGACAGGTGTTGGGTCTAAGTGTGTAGAGAAATGGGAACCCTTGCACACTGTTGGTGGGAATACAAAACAGTACAGCTGCTATGGAAAACAGTATGCGGTTGCTCAAAATTAAATATAGAAGTATCATATGATCCAGCAATACCAATTATTTATCCAAAATACTGGAAATAGTCATTTCAAAGAGATATCAGCACTCCCATTTTATTGTAGCACTATTCACATTAGCCTAAATGTGGAAAGAGCCTAAATATCCACTGATGGATGAATAGATGAAGAAAACAGTATGCATATATACACAATAGAATATCATCCAGCCTTTAAAAAGAAGGAATTTCTGCAATATGTGACAGCATGGATGAACCTTGGGAACATTATGCTAAATAAAAATAAGCCAGTCAAAGAAGGACAAATACTGCATAAGTCCACTTACATGAAGTATCTAAAATAATCAGATTCATGGAATCACAGTAAAATGGTGAGTGCCAGGGACTGGGGAGAGGGAGAAATGGAGAGTTACTCATCAACAGGAATAAAGTTTTAGTTAAGCAAGATGAATAATTTCTAGACATCTGATTTACAACATTGTACCTAGAGTCAGCAATATTGTCTTGTATACTTAAACATTTAAGAGGCTAGATTTCATATTAAGTGTTCTTACCACGATAAAAGAAAAGGACTGCTCAGCCAAGTCTCTGCTTTCAGATGCCTCTAAAAATCTTTTACACTCATTGTGCAGCAGGTATATTCAAAGTTAATCCTTTACAAGGAGATTGAAGATGGAAATCAAGTTCTGGAGGAAATACAGTATCTTTCCTGAGAAGGTTTTCTCACTTTCCTCTTTTTGTTCATTTATTTTTTTCCTCTCTCAATCATCTATGAAATGAAAACACTCCTTGATTCTCTACTTTGTACCATGAACACTTTCATGTTAGGCAATAATCAACAAGCTCAATGATCTATAACGGGTAACAGAAATTCTCATGCAGAAGTGTAAACAATAATAAAACACTTCAGGTTGGCTTCTCTTGAGAATTACCACCCAGGAGAGTTTGATTTGGGTGCGTTTTGTAGTATTTCACTTGTGGACACATGCCCAGGGTTATCCTGTCCATGGTCCCTGGAGATTCAATTCTCATATTTTGCCTTGGCTTTTTTTTTTTTTTTAATTTAAATTTTAGGTAGTTAACATACAGGGCAATATTGGTTTCTGGAGTAGCATTCAGTAATTCATCACTTACATACAACACCCAGTGCTCATCACAAGTGCCCTCTTTAATACCCATTACCTGTCTAGCCCATGCCCAACCCACCTCCCTCCATCAACCCTCAGTTTGTTCTCTATTTGTTAAAGATCTCCTTTTTTTCTTTTCTCCCTTCCCATATGCTCATCTGTTTTCTTTCTTAAAGTCCACATATGAGTGAGATCATATGGTATTTGTCTTTCTCTGACTGACTTATTTCACTTAATGCAATATACCCAGCTCCATCCATGTTGTTGCAAATGGCAAGATTTCATTCTTTTTGATGGCTGAGTAATATTCCATTGTGTGTGTATATGTATGTGTATCTGTATCTATATATCTATATGTGTGTGTGTATATATATATGTATATATATATATATACACACACCACATCTTTATCCATTCATCAGTCAATGGACATTTGGACTCTCTCCAGAGTTTGGCTATTGTTGATAATGCTGCTATAAACATTGGGGTGCATGCATCCCTTCAAATCACTATTTTTGTATCCTTTGGATCAATACCTAGTAATGCAATTGCTGGATCGTAGGGTAGTCAGTCTCTTCAATGAATGGTGTTGGGAAAACTGGACAGCAACATGCAAAAGAATGAAACTGGACCACTTTCTTACACCATACACAAAAATAACTTCAAAATGGATGAAGGACCTTAATGTGAGACCAGAAACCATCAAAATCCTAGAGGAGAACACAGGCAGAGACCTCTTTGACCTCAGCTGTAGCAACTTCTTACTAGACACATCACCACAGGCAAGGGAAACAAAAGCAAAAATGAACTATTGGGACTTCATCAAGGTACAAACTTCTGCACAGTGAAGGAGACAATTGACAAAACTAAAAGGCAGGCTATGGAATAGGAGAAAATATTTGCAAACAACATACCTAATAAGGGTTAGTATCCAAAATCTACAAAGAACTTATCAAACTCAACATCCAGAAAAACAAATAACTCAGTTAAGAAATAGGCAGAGGACATGAATAGACTCTTTTCCAAAGAAGACGTCCAGGTGGTTAACAGACTCATGAAAAGATGCTCAACATCACTCATCATCAGGGAAATACAAATCAAAACCATGATGAGATACCATTTCACACCTGTCAGGATGGCTAAAATTAACAACACAAGAAACAACAGGTGTTGGCAAGGATGCAGAGAAAGGGAGACTCTCTTGCACTGCTGGTGGGAATGCAAACTGCTGCAGCCACTCCAGAAAACAGTATGGAGGTTCCTCAAAATTTTAAAAATAGAACTACCCTATGACCCAGCAGTTGCACTACTAGGTATTTACCCAAAGGATGCCTTGGCTTTTATTACCAGATACCACAGTCTTGTTTTAATAAATACCCATGCTTATAAATGATTATTCTAGGAAGGCCACAATACCAATGTGTTTGAGGCAGTTTCTCTTGCCTAGAAGTTTCAACCAAAGGACGCTTATTTAAGTGGAGAATTCTGTAAATGCAATATTGTGAGAGTTGTTCAGAAATGATGATAAAAGGCTATTTTACCCACATGCCTCTTCATGTAATTGCTGAAAGCAAAGTGAAATCATTTGGTCCCATGTGTGGAATGTGATGGGGCCTGTCTGCTCTAGGAATGGGAAGATAGCTGCCTGTGGGTGTGGTATGTGGAAGAAAGGGCCACCCACTCTTATTATGAGTCTTTCTGGCCCCAATCCCATCTTTCTTTTCTTTCTTTCTTTTTTTTAAAGATTTTATTTATTTATTTATTTGAGAGACCGAGAATGAGAGAGAGAGAGAGCACATGAGAGGGGGGAGGGGCAGAGGGAGAAGCAGACTCCCCGCTGAGCAGGGAGCCCGATGCGGGACTCGATCCCGGGACTCCAGGATCATGACCTGAGCTGAAGGCAGTCGCTTAACCAACTGAGCCACCCAGGCACCCCAATCCCATCTTTCTAAGAGTAAAACACTAGAATAAGCTCATTGATACTTGAAGGATTAATTAAAACACAAATTCCCTACTTTGTGAAATTGCAATAATAGTTATCTCTCTTAGGATTGTTGCATATGTTACATGAGATCATCTATGTAAAATATATTACAAATATGTATATATTAACTGCTGTTAATAATAATAATGGTGTTGGAAAACTGGACAATAATAATTAAAATAAAAAATAATTAAAATAAAATTATTATTATGTATATCAGCAGTCTTGTACTTCCCATCAGGGTCTGAAGGATATGCTGACCAAACCTTATTTCTTTTAAAGTGATGGCTTTTTTCCCCTTAAAAACCAGTTTGTTGAAGTATAATTGATACACAAAAAACTGTACGTATTTATAAATTTCATGAGTTGGATGTATTTCATAAAACCAAAGTCATTGATTCTTTGTTTTGATGGAGTCCCATGCCGTTGATGTAAGTCACTTGATAAACTAACATAAGGGTACACCTGTGTTCAGCAGGGTAATGTGGGTGTCCTACGTTTTCACTCTTGATTACTAGATGGGACAAAATCAACGTGGAATAATTTTAAGCTTAATAAATCATATTCCATTTCCAAGAGATATACTTTGCGTAACAAACTCTTTTCTAAGATATAAATAAACTGGGTCCCATTTTTTGACCCAGAGCTGATAATCAAGATTAGATAAAGCATATAATCTGATGCCGGAAGTGGGTAGGAAGGGGAATCTTGGGCTTGAGACCATTGGTGAAAGACTGACTCTGTTGGGAGGCATTGCCTTGTGGGTACCTCCAGGACCAGGCTGAGCAAGATGGAGGTAGGAGGGTGTGGGCATGTATTTTGCCAAGGGCAGATAAATTGTTGATGTGTCACTGAAATTCCCCAGCAGGCTGCCTGTGGCTCTCTGGCAAAGCGGAGGGTTGCCAGTGGCTGAGGAAAGATGTCAGAATGAGTTTGGAAGGCAGCAAATTAAAAATGACTTATATTTGTGGCCAACTCAGTCTCTTCTAACATAGCTTCTTCAGCTTATTCTGTCAGTATCTCTCCTCTAAGTTTTGGCTTCCCATTCTTTTTTTTCCCTTTTTTTTTGAAGATTTTATTTATTTATTTGACAGAGAGAGACACAGTGAGAGAAGGAACACAAGCAGGGGGAGTGGGAGAGGGAGAAGCAGGCTTCCTGCGGAGCAGGGAGCCCGATGTGGGGCTCAATCCCAGGACCCCGGGATCATGACCTGAGCTGAAGGCAGACGCTTAATGACTGAGCCACCCAGGGGCCCCTGGCTTCCCGTTCTTGAAGGTGATGTGAAAAGGGAAAGGAAGTGGAAGATGTAGGAAAGAGAAAGAATATTTCCTCCCTTTTCTTGGTGGAAAAGTAGATCAGACTTCTAGATCCCTTATCTCTACCTACTTTTTCATCTTGACTGTGTGCATAAGCCAGCAATTTAAAAACCCATTCCTAGGAATGCTTAAGGCCTTTTGTAATTTTCTTTTTCAAGGTGGTCTGTGTAGAAATGTCCCCCTCTCCTAACTGCTAATGGAAATAGTAGTCTTTCAAAAATTAACATTCTTGCCTCTTCTAAATATAGAGGTGGATATAACAAGCTACCTTTGGAGGAAATTTTACACTTACTTGAAAAATCACAAGTGATTTCCTTCAGATATGTAAACATAGGGGTCTGATATTTTAAAGAAAGAGTCCCAAGGCATCTGTTGGGCTTTATAAAGGCAGTGTCTCTCAG